>NC_136072.1:1123988256-1124588256 GCF_964261635.1 Lissotriton helveticus
TTCGCTGAGAACAGATAGGAGTACATGTAATTTGCTGGCGTGCTTGAATGGATGTTGTATAGCGCACAGCGCAAATTGAAATGGCTCTAGACGCCCCCAATGTCCCAGAGATGTGGGAACTGTTTTAAATATATTTACCTAAGATCAGCGCTTTATATGGACACACATAAGTGCAGGTCATCATCAAATGGAGGGATAGACTGGGGGTGGAGCTTGGGGCGGGCATAAGGGCAGTGCTAAAGGCGGAACAAGGGAAGGGGCTATGTTTTTGACCTTTCCAAGGTTTTTATGCAAGAAATCTGCATGCAGTTAGAATATCAGATGTGTCTGTCCATTAGCTTTTTACACTAATAACCATTTATATAGCACTTACTAATAAGTGTTTATTACTACCCAAAGTAACCCTTTTTTAGCAACCTTAAAACATGAAAAGATTGACAAAAAACAGCAAGGTTCTAAATATGAGCCTTGTTGTTGCATGCAGGTCCTTGCTGCAGGGGCATAATTCCCTTAGATATATGCCAAGGACGTTAACTTGTGACCTACAGGGAAGACAGTGATCTATGCAACAAAAACAGTATCCAACTGAGTTATCTACATTAAAAAAACGAATCTCTGATCTACATGTTGCGTGCTGTGCTTTCAGCAAATGCAAAAACAACAGTTGATGGCCAGAGTGCAGAACAATGTCATACATTCACCCCAGTACAGAGATCTGGACCTAAATCCATTGTTTATTGCTCACCAACCCACCCCAGATCAGACATGGCCATATGCAAATCAGCCTTGACCCTGTGCCTCAAGGGAACAGTCCAGCCCGAACTGCCAAGCCATGTCTTCCCTGGACCGGAAACAAGCTTCCTAGGACCGGTTTCTGGCTATCAGCCGTCTTCAGCCAGGATAGCTTGACTCCAGTGGCGTGGAGAGCACGGGATTCACGTCTGAGTATCCCCGTCCCACTCGGGGTGATGGATTAAACCCAGATCTGTTGACTGGGTGTGAGTGTTTGATTAGTTCAGATGCTGCGTCCATCACCACCCCCTTTTGTACCACTTTGTGCTTTCCAGCAGGCACAATGTCCCTCTAGGCAATTTTATGTTGAGTTGAACCTTAGATTATAATGCACACAGAACTTTCTAGCAAGCACATTATCCACCAGAGTTATCCACTTTATTGCTACTTATGGTGCCCCAATCTTACTAACTTAAGAGAAAGGCACCGGTTTCCTGTTTCATACAATTAGTAAATGCTCAGCTGCAAAAAAGCGAGCAATTCATCAGACACTCTTTTCATTCTCGGCACTAGTGGGTGTTTCTGTCTAAAATGGAAACAAGAGTTGCTTTCAAAGGGACATACTTTGTGTACCTTCAGCAAGCAGCATATTCTCGATCACTGCCACTGGATAAGAAATGTTGACACAGAGACACTGGGGAAGTTGTTGCTGGTGGCTCAACCTTTCAACATTCCATTTTATGTGATTGAAAAGGAGTGGTGGACAGAATAAACAGGTTGCACGTGTGATTTTAGATGAATAAAGGTATCCAACTGGGTTCCCTGAATACACTCTGTGTAATTAAAATATACACCCATCTATGTAACACAGCACACATGTTGAAAAAACGTCTCTGTTGGATAATTTGAATAGCTTTAAAATCTTTTGTTGACATTACTTTGCAGTATTTATTGCAACCCCACGTATGTTCATTTAGATAATAACATATTATCTGCCTCATATACATAATATAGTAAATGTCAAATGTATTCTTGCATTTTTAACTGTCGATGAAATAAATATTAAAAAAAGCAACATACATTCACATCACGTTACAAATGGCTAGAGGATCTGTCTGGATTGAAATACGGTACTGACATGAAGTCCCAGCCAGCCAGGAGATGGGACTTATTACAAATAAAATATGTTTGCTGTGCTTGAACTAAAATAACTTGTACCAATGACCACCTGGGGGTGCAAAATAGAGGAATAGTTTAATTTTCCCTGCTTTTGCCGTCCGATAACATTGTGCAATGCATTGCAACCATGAATGTGAGTTACACACACTTACCTGGTCATTACATATATTGGCTTTTGATAAAAATACAGCCGTATAATTCCGTGTGGCATGTAAGTCCAGATGGTTTAGTGCTAGCTGCAAACATTTCTGTTCAAAGAGCATATCGCATTTTTCACAGGGATCAGTAAGTTTGGACGCGAGATCCCATTATATTTAGACATGCAAATAGGCAATTTAGTTGTGAAAGGATGGTTAGACATAGTGAAAGCAAGCGCCAACTTTTTGTTCTGTCCAGGCTTCTTGAAAATACCCACCACAGGCAACAGTAAGTGGGAAAATGCTTCTATGTGTTTTGTAGATGCACAATATCAAGTATTTGACTTTTACATAGTGCTCAACATCTTGTCTTGTGATAGATGTACTGGCAAATTTGTGTAAAAACGTCCAATGGCAGCAATTTACATATAACGATTTCCGCTACAGAAGCGTCATAACAGAGCATGAATCCGTTTCTTAGAGAGTCAAAATCCAATGGTGATTTGGCACTTTTAAAATCACAAAAAATGTGTAAAGTTTCATGTTACAAATAAAATGCAGAGAGTCCTGTAGCTTTCCTGTCACCACACAAGATGTAACTGAGTCCAGAGATCCCAGTATAATATCACCTACTGCTTTCAAAGCTTAACTTTAAAACTATTTTTTAATTTCACATTTTAAAGTCTTTTTGGGAGAAATACATGACAATTCAAGAAAAGATATCTTCAGGCTGCTTTGGACCACAGGAAATGTTTGTTCCATTGTACTAGAACGGAAGTCTCTTACCAATGCCAAAAACACTTGACAATGTAGAGAACCATTGTGGCCATACGTTTATAGATGATCCCAAAGAGGGCAAGCTCAACGCGCTACTTCCTAAAATCTGATGACTCCTCCCTCCCTCCCCCCACGCAGTCATCATGGAAACAGGTTCAGCCTAGAATCAGAGCCACGAAAACACACTTCCAACGACACATCCACCACGCGTAGCATGCCATCCACGAAGCAAAGCGCTTCAGCGCCCCACTTAAGGGGTCGCAAACGCTATGCAAATGCCTTACTATTATATAATAGATAAATTCCTATGAGTAGGGAAAAACGTTTCCAAACTATGATCTCCATCACATTAAAGTGATTAATGAGCAGTTACAGTACATCTCAAGTCATCATAAGTTTTCACCGACTCCAAGCTCTAGGCGCCTGGGGGAGAGGCGCTTTGTCCTACTCTAAGTTACTGTTTGACTTTTAGTGAGGAGTTTAGGTAATTTACCTAGGTTTATGTACCCTTGAAAGGGCAGTAATACTTTTCGTAGCTCTGAGAGGTTAGGTCCATTAAGGTTGCAAAAAACACAGTTGATGGACAGAATGTAGAACAATGTCATACATTCACCCCAGTACAAGGATCTGGGCCTAAATCCATTGTTTTTTTGCACTCCACACCACCCTGGGTTAGACACTGGCTATATGCAAATCAGCTCTGACCCTGTGCCTCATGGGAACAGTCCAGTCCGAACTACCAAGCCATGTCTTTCCCAGACCGGAATCAAGCATCCAAGGACCGGTTTCTGGCTATCAGCCTTCATTCAGCCTGGATAGCTTGACTCCAGTGGTAGGTCCATTAAGGTAACATCCATGTACATGAGGCACTGAAGTGGCACGTCCCCTAATAGAGGAAGAAAGGAAGGAATGCGGTTCCAGTAGATCTGCCAGATATAACTAGAAAGCAACAGCGGTCGGTAGTGGGTGTACCTGCAGGGCATTGACGTGGGGAGGGGGAGGGGCAGGGTGGGGGGTAGTAATCTATGGTTTACGTCGCTTTACAGGAAAGTAAACATATAAATAAGAAAAACGAATATCGCTGCACACACTGCATCGCATTTGGGGATGCAGTGCACACAATGACATTTGTTTTATTTATTTATATGTTTACTTACCTCTAAAGCTCTGTAATCCATAGATTACTACCCCCCTCTCTGCCCCTCCCCCTACCCACGTCACCGCCCTGCAGGTACACCCACTACCGACCGCAGCTGCTAGAAAGAGAATAAGAAACAAAACTAATATGTGGGAATCAATCATAATAAATTCCTGTAGAGAAAAATAATGTAGTCCCTACTTATCGGTACTTAGTCCCTAAACATTTTCCTTTTGTGTTTTGGGTACTCAAGAATCAACTCCAAACAAGACTTTCAAAAAATCATTTGTCTTTTTTGAAGATACATATAGGGAAAAACGGTATACAGCCTTTACAACGAAACTTTTACAACAAACTACCATTACAACGCAACTTTTACATCGCAAACCATTACAACGCATAGCGCTGGGGGGCGCTCTAGGATAGGGAATAGGTTTAATGTACTATCCAACACCTTCCCTACTATCCACAGGGACTGGAGTTGGAATAGTAAATTAAACTATTCACTATCCAAGCATTATGCGTTGTAATGGTATGCGTTGTAAAACTTACGATGTAAAGGTAGGCGTTGTAAAAGTATGCGTTGTAACGTCATACATCCGGGAAAAACAAACCATATACACAAAACGATATATGGTATGTTTTCCCCTAAATGTATCTTCTAAAAAGATAAATGATTTTTTGAAAGTCTGGTTTGGAGTTGGTTTGTGGGTACCAAAAATACAAAAGGGAAATATTTAGGGACTAAGTACCTATAAGTAGGGAGTAATTTATTTTTCTCTACAGGAATTTATTATGATTGATTCCCACACAAAAGTGTAATTCTTATTCTCATGTCATTGCCCAGATGTGGTGGGAAGATTAGGGCAAACCTCTATTGTTTGCTGAAGAGAAATAACTAGAAAAGCAGGGGTCAAGTTCACATCCTTCCTTAATTCCAATGAAAGCTTCACTGCGGAAAGAAAACGTGGAACTATATTTGATCCTCATAAGGGATGGACAAAATATTCCGTTTTGACCGTGGAATTGCAGAACTTTTAGCCACTCCACATTATTCTTTAACGCGGAGTTCAGGCCAAATTCTACCAATTGCAGCATGCCGGAATTTTTCTCCAGTGAGGCTCCAAAATTTTGGAGCTGATGAGCACAAGCGAAATAATTGGCATCCTCTGACGCGATTTTCTAATGAGGGCACATGCTGGTGTTTGCAAGCAATTGGGGTCAGAGGGCTGCCATGTTAGCCGTGCTCGCACTACTAGCTCTGCATTGCAGCATGAGCTGCACATTTTTGACCCTTTGTTGAAATTCTGCATAATCTCACTGAGTTTTTCAGTAACTCTGCGGAATTCCGGGGAGTGAAACTGACCTGACAGGGCCGGACTGGCTACCGGGCAGTTGTGTGTGCTGCCCTGCTGGGGGCTAATTTCGTTGATGGGGACCTGCGTGTGCAAAACGAAATTCGTTTTGCTTTTTTTATTTCAAATCGCACGCAGGTCCCCATCAACGAAATAAGCTCCCACCACAGAGAAATTAGCCGCTAGCTCGGCAGCACACACAACTGCCCGGTAGCGAGTCTGGCCCTGCAACCTGAATTATTCAATGTGAATTTAATTTTTACCAATCACCCAGGCTTGTAAGTGTGATACAGGATGCCTTGCGAACAATTTCTCTGTGATGTTTCAGAACATAGTTATCCAGTAGTTCCTGGGATCACTGAGAAATATTTAATGTATGGGGAAAAATTAAGTACCCTGTCTGAAGATGCAATCAACAAAGTATCAAGACATGCAAACAAATTGCAGATAAATACCCGTTCATTCAGAATGAAGCATTTATCAAAAGTGCTGTGAGTAGACATTCTGGAACCTGTGCACTGTTTTGTTTGCAGTGCGTAATTTGAGCTGGTGGTTTCAGGCGCTCAGCATTGGCTCTTATTTGTCAACACCGGCACTTATGACAGCTGCCACATGGTGGCGCTGTTTGTGTACTTTAGAGATGAGCAGAACAACAGCTGTTTATTAATTCAATGTACATTAATTCCAACCAAGTCAGGCCACCCAAGCCATTCGTATGGCTTTGCAGGCCTCAAATCGTCGGAATTGTCACACTTGTAGCAGTGTGAGGGTTCAAAATTGTGCAGGGACTGTCAGTTCTCATTTCTTTGCAACCACAGGTGGTTGAAAAGAAATGAGAACTGTTTTACCCTGAAGAAACCATGAAAAAGGAACAATAAAGAGAAGAAAAGAAACTCAATATTACTGAAGAGAGTTTGTTATTGATATGTACATTGATTTGTGCTAGCTTTGATCAGGTTGGAAACTATGATTGATTTTATATGGATTCAAAAAGGCTTGCTTTACCCAATCGTGTTTCCAAATTTCGAAATATATCTTTAACAAATGCATGCTTCTTGTTTCCACTACGACAATGAGTTCAGATGAAGCGGCATGTAAGCACTACCCTTAGGGAGGTTCAAAACTTTCAGAGTCCACAAAGGGGAATAAGCTGTAACTCAAAAAGACTCAGGCCAGATTTTTCCTGGCAGTGATGGACAGAAAAATAGCACACAACATAGTCCCCACTAAATAGAGGGGGTAGAGAATTTCCTCTGACGGGCCCTACTCTGTTGGGCTGTCGGAGGAATACTCAACAATGGAGTCAATGGGGACAGATTAGTTGTGTCTTCCTGCTTCTAAATGAGGCAGGTGGACCCAGGGTGTGGCGAAGGGCCCTCCTTCACATTTACAATGGAGCACCCTGTCCACCATATACTAAATCAGCCTTGAGATGGTGTCCTTAGCTTGACTCGTGGGAATAACACAAGTGCAGCCCACAGAATCAAGCATGGCCTTAAACAAAGCCCTGGCATGTGCATTAGGAGCAAGAAAAGATGTAGTGATATGTTAGAGCTAGATCCTCGAATATATGGACCAACTAACAGGATTGACAGCTGCAGAAACCGCAGCAGTATGAAAGGGCTAACAAAGGGGATCAGCTGCTAAGCCAAATTAATGTCCATATGTGCTAACTGACTGAATGGCAGACTGGTATTGGGGTGCACTTGGTTTGTGTTCTAGAGTAGCACAGGCTGGGAAACAACCTTTACAGCACAACCATTACATCACACTACACTTACAAAGCAGGCATTACATCGCAACATCCTTTACAATGCATGACACTACAATGCAGGCATTACAACACATACCATTACAAAGCCTGACACTACATTGCATGTCACTACAACGCAGACACTACAACGCAGGCATTACAACGCATACCATTACAACGCATGACACCACATCGCATGTCACTACAACGCAGGCATTACAATGCATACCATTACAATGCATACCATTGGAGTTAGAATTGTAATTTTTAACCCCTACATTATCCAACGCTTACCCTACTGTTGCACCCCCTGGAGTTAGAATAGTAATTTTTACCCCTTCACTATCCAACACTTACCCTACTGTTTCACCCCCTGGAGTTAGAATAGTAATTTTTACCCCTTCACTATCCAACACTTACCCTACTGTTTCACCCCCTGGAGTTAGAATAGTAATTTTTACCCCTTCACTATCCAACACTTACCCTACTGTTTCACCCCCTGGAGTTAGAATAGTAATTTTTACCCCTTCACTATCCAACACTTACCCTACTGTTGCACCCCTGGAGTTAGAATAGTAATTTCTACACCTTCACTATCCAACACTTACCCTACTGTTGCACCCCCTGGAGTTAGAATAGTATTTTTTACCCCTGCACTATCCAACACTTACCCTACTGTTGCACCCCCTGGAGTTAGAATAGTAATTTTTACCCCTTCACTATCCAACGCTTTCCCTACTGTTGCACCCCCTGGAGTTAGAATAGTAATTTTTACCCCTTCACTATCCAACACTTACCCTACTGTTGCACCCCCTGGAGTTAGAATAGTATTTTTTACCCCTGCGCTATCCAACACTCACCCTACTATTGCACCCCTTGAGTTAGAATAGTACATTTTACCCCTATACTATCCAATACTTACCTTAAATGCAATGTAATGGTATGCGTTGTATTGGTATTCATTGTAAAGGTAGCATGCCATGTAATGGTATGCGTTGTAAAGGTAGTTTTTTAAAATGCGATTTAGTGTCATGTGATGTAACGAAATGCATTTTAGTGGATATTTCAATGTAAAAACTGTGTTGTAAGTGCATGTGTTGTAATTGAATGCGTTGTAATGTCATACATTCCACAGGCTAGAGTGTAGGTGTACTGGCAGAACTGTTGGTGTGAGATTTATGCTCTGCACAACTTCGTCATATTGCAAGAAAAACTGGGGTATATCATCAGAATCTGACACTACTCCAGGAACCTAACAACAAACTGTGATTCTTCAGCATTTTGACATCAGCCTGTCACACCACCCTAAGATTGCATTGTCACACTCTGATGTCACCCAACAAACATAACGTCAGTCCGTGGGCACATTCCAGGAACCTGTCGTCAAATTGTGATAGGACTCCAGCAATCTTGCATTAATCTGTGATTGCTCAGCAATCTGCAATCACACTGAGACACCACGTCAGCACTCTATTATTCCATTGTGACATCACTCTTGGGATCCTGACATCAGACAGTGACACTGGCTCAACACACTATCATCCCACTCTGACATCACCCCAGAAACCAAAGGTCTCACTGTGACATCACTACCTAAACCTGATTTCAAACCCTGACATTAATTCAGGATCCTGATTTCAAACTGTGATGTCACTCCAGGAACCTAATCTGAGACTGGGACACTCCGGAGACATTTTGGATCAGAAAAGGTAGCGCAAGTGAGAAGTCTTTATGCAGAATGTATGACTAGGACAGAGAAACAAATTAATGTTCTCAAGCTTTAATTCTTAGATTGAGGCTAAATTACCTGGATTGTGCTGCTCCTCATTTAATGGTAAAGCAAGCATTGTCAAAGCCAATAGGTCTGGCGTTTGTTAAGGGAAGTGTTTGGTAATCTCTGTGTGTCACTCTTTGCTATTTTAGAAAAAGAAAAAAAAGCAACATCGGTGCTCTCAAAGAATAGTATTATGAAAATAAATCAGACGATGAAGTATGGAGTGTAAGTGGCGAATTTCAAAGGCACACACAGCAAAATGTTTCATTGTTGATACTTTTGACAAACGCACAATACGTATGTTGTATTTAGAAAGCCTATGTGTTAGGACCTCTACTTTATGAACATAAAAACTTTAAATCCAGCAACATGTTATCATAAAAGCAAAGTAAAGCAAATGAGAGTGTAAGAGTGATTAACAACTGACACCACTGGGATTATTTTAAATTTGCCAAAAATTGGAGGATAACCTGTCCGCCATATTTACAGTGTACGTCTGAATATAGAGTCTAAATGGGGTGGCTGGGCTTTTTGGCAATTTTGGCAATTTTGGGCAAATGTAATGCATCTGCCAAACTCTAAGTAACTCTCTGTGCCTATAAAACAGGGAAACCTTTCTTTTTCAAGCGTGGCAAAGGTTGTGAGCAGCATCTGCGGGACTAAAGGACTGGGGCTGACCTGCAAACCCCTCCAGAAACGCTACTCCTCGCGTTTCCCGCTTCGCGGGAAACGCTCGCACAAGGGTCCAGCAAGTAGTCATTTGGGAGCTTGACTACATCACCCACAAGGCAGAGCGGCACTCTGACCAGCTCCGGCAACGCCCAGCTCAGAGACGACCAGGTGCTTTAGATCTGCACCGGAGACGCGCATCGCGGGACGAGCCGGGCGAAGCCCGGGCCAAGGGTGGGCCCGTTTAAGCCCGTTTTTAGAACATGCTAGGACGAGACAGGCCACCCCTCTTTCACTTGGGGAACTGACTTTAAGTGAGTACTCGATTGCATCTTCTTGATAAATTGGCTGCGTAATGTCCTCAAGGGAGTCCAGAGGCAGAGTGAACAATGACAACATTACAGGAACAATGGACCAATTTATTACCAGGGTAAACTGTGTCATTGATCAGGGGATTAGCTTAATGGAACGTCGAGTTTCTCAGGACCTAGCAATTGCTAGAAGGTCCTCCTTGGGACACATTGCTAATGCACGGACCCCTGTCCATCAAGGCAGTAGTAGTGGTATTGCAGCAGTACCTATCCTAGAATCCCCTATTGTACACTCAGCACTCACTGATATGACCCACATCTCCTCTGGGGAACAGTCTACAGTTTCCGAATCTTTATTGTTGTCTCCCCAAATGTTACCATTTGTGCCCAGTAAAGTCAAGGAGCAATGCACCAGACAGTTGCGTGAGAGACACCCAGGGGCTATTCCAAAGTATTAGCAAGGGCTGCCTATAAACAAGGGTGGGAAGCAAAGGAAAGCACAAAAAAACACTAGAGTAACCTCCATCACAGTGGAGCAGCCGGAAGCGGTTACCCCCGTTACCATAGTTGCACCTCTAGTGGACCTAATACCCTCTGGAATGACACCTCAGGCCGCTAGTGGGGGGTTAAGTCAAAGTGAAAGGGTAGAGGTGATGGATCCCTTGCTGTCTAATATATGCAATGCAATTAGACTTCTCCTTCGCCCTGTGGAGGATAGATTAAGCAAGATTGAGCAGCACCTACTGATGGAGCAAGGATTCGCATATTACGCGACTTGCTTGAATTCCTGAACCTCGAGTAATATGTAACAAAGTAATCCAACTTGTTTGTCTTACTAATTTCCCTTATATTCTGACAATTGGGGTATCCGAGGGATGCTTGCATATGTGTGTATTAACCTTAATAACGTTTGTCACTAAAAATGGCCGCTGCTTGGCGGGTTTTCTTCTGCGCATGCGTTAGTCACACTCACGTGACGTGACGTATTTGCAGTTCTGGTGGGAACCTTTGCGCCTGCGCAATTGCATTAATATGGCCGCTTGGTGTCCTCACATGGTGAAGCTTGCACTGATGTTTTCGTGTTGTAGTTTATTTTCACTAAACCTTAATGCAAATAGTTTATATAAGTAAGTAAGGGGTATAGAGTAGCTTAATCATTTATTTCTGTGTTTTAATTTGTTTTCGCTTACTTTTCATGTACCGCGATTTTGAGGGTCTGAGAGACACTCGTGAATCCATATTGAGCTACCCTTCTGCGCATGACAGTCTTCTGCCGGTGGCATTGAATCCCTGCCAACCAAAGGTCCTAGCCAAGATGTGCCTGGGAAGATGAACCTTCACCCAGCAGAAGAAGCTAAAATGTCCCGCAAACGCAACAAATGTATTTTATTCATTGTATTCCATAGAGTATGTCACGGGAACCCCAAAATCAATAGGCGGTCCCAGAATATGTTAATATAGGCTTGTAGAATTGAAATGTGATTGGTGTGTTGACCTATCCTACTTGGGGACCAATCGAAATTGGGGATTCTGACACTTGCAACATTTGGGGGGTGGTACACTGACCCGAAAACAGTATAACTAGCCTAGGTTTAGCTAGAGAAATTGTCCGACTTGTCCGAATAGCTGACCCAAGGCACTCAATAGGTGACTTGATACAGAGGGCTGCGGAGCACTCTGTCCGAAATTTCCATAGACTCAAGGGTTTGGTTGAGAAACCTTAAGTGCTGGCGGAGGATCACTGAAAGAATATCGACTACCACAATATCGAGTACCCAAAATATCGAGGTGAAAATATCTACTACAAAAATATCGAGTTTGTATGTACAAACAGGTAAGTACAAAAATATCGACTACAAAATATCGTTTACAAAAATATCGTTGTAAAAAATATCGACTTTACTAAAAACAATGTTTAATTACATTAATATAAAAAATTAATTACTAAAATATAATTAACAATACTTAAAATAACTTTTAATAATTAAATATTTAATGAAAGTAAAAAAATATATATATTTTTAATCATATTTCTTAAAACATATATATATAGTAACAACATTTAATTAAATAATAGGCAATATTGTATATGTACCCCAAAAACCCAAAACTGACCCTGAACCCTAAAAATACCCCTTTACCCAAAAACTAAAAACTGACCCTGAACCCTAAAAATAACCCTTTACCCAAAAACTGAAAACTGACCCTGAACCCTAAAAATACCCCTTTACCCAAAAACTGAAAACTGACCCTGAACCCTAAAAATACCCCTTGACCCAAAAACTGAAAACTGACCCTGAACCCTAAAAATACCCCTTTACCCAAAAACTGAAAACTGACCCTGAACCCTAAAAATACCCCTTTACCCAAAAACTGAAAACTGACCCTGAACCTTAAAAATACCCCTTTACCCAAAAACTAAAAACTGACCCTGAACCCTAAAAATACCCCTTTACCCAAAAACTGAAAACTGACCCTGAACCCTAAAAATACCCCTTTACCCAAAAACTGAAAACTGACCCTGAACCCTAAAAATACCCCTTTACCCAAAAACTAAAAACTGACCCTGAACCCTAAAAATACCCCTTTACCCAAAAACTGAAAACTGACCCTGAACCCTAAAAATACCCCTTTACCCAAAAACTGAAAACTGACCCTGAACCCTAAAAATACCCCTTTACCCAAAAACTAAAAACTGACCCTGAACCCTAAAAATACCCCTTTCATTTAACATAATTAGCAATTAATCAATTAAATAAAATTAATTACCAATTACATTTTAATTAATTAACAAACATTTTTTAATTAACAATTAATTAAATATTACTACCAATTATTAAATTAACATATTTAATGAATTATAATTAAATTACTTCCCACCCTATTCCCCTATAAACCCACAACCCACTAGAGAAAATACATTATTTTAATTGACATAATTAGCAATTAATCAATTAAATAAAATTAATTACCAATTAAATTTTAAATAATTAACATATATTATTTAATTACCAATTAATTAATTATTACTACCAATTAATAAATTTACATATTTAATTAATTATAATTAAATTACTTCCCACCCTATTCCCCTATAAACCCACAACCCGCTAGAGAAAATAAATTATTTTAATTGACATAATTAGCAATTAATCAATTAAATAAAATTAATTACCAATTAAATTTTAAATAATTAACATATATTATTTAATTACCAATTAATTAATTATTACTACCAATTAATAAATGTACATATTTAATTAATTATAATTAAATTACTTCCCACCCTATTCCCCTATAAACCCACAACCCGCTAGAGAAAATAAATTATTTTAATTGACATAATTAGCAATTAATCAATTAAATAAAATTAATTACCAATTAAATTTTAAATAATTAACATATATTATTTAATTACCAATTAATTAATTATTACTACCAATTAATAAATTTACATATTTAATTAATTATAATTAAATTACTTCCCACCCTATTCCCCTATAAACCCACAACCCGCTAGAGAAAATAAATTATTTTAATTGACATAATTAGCAATTAATCAATTAAATAAAATTAATTACCAATTAAATTTTAAATAATTAACATATATTATTTAATTACCAATCAATTAATTATTACTACCAATTAATAAATTTACATATTTAATTAATTATAATTAAATTACTTCCCACCCTATTCCCCTATAAACCCACAACCCGCTACAGAATTAAATTACACAATAATTTAAAAAATAATTAATTAAAAAAAATAATAAAATAAATTGACACTTTTCACACATATTATAACATAAACACACTATAAATAATTAAATATTATTTAAAAAACTATATTTTTTACTATCTAGATTATATACTTGGATATTTTCACTGTCTATATTATTTACAGTCGATATTACTTCACTTACCTTAAAAACGATATTTTGGCTGTCGATATTCTGTCTAGTCGATATTTTCTCCAAACGATATTTAAAACTCGATATTCTGTCCAGACGATATTTTGGAGTCGATATTATGTCTGTGCACCGCTGGCGGAGCACTTTGCTGGGGAGTTCGATAACCCAATCGGGGTTCTGACTGATAGCTGCAGAGAAGGTGGAGCGCAGGCGTTTCTTCCAAACTGCGGGTGCTGGTCTTATCCTGGTGGTCCTGTCCTGATCCTAATCTGGGTTTCCTGTCCTGTCCTGGGGTGTCCATTCTGCACCTGCTGTCCTGCTGATGACGGGTTTCCTTTGGGGTCCCTCCTGTTCTTAACTGACCTGTGGCCAGGGTTGGTCTTCACACCATTCTAGGTAAATATAGTGCTGAAACTCTATACTGCACCTTTCTATTTTTCTGTCTTTTGCTTCAATAAAGACATATCTTTGCATATATTGATTTTCCATGCGTTTTCGCAAACCCACTGAATGAAAAGCTCATACGTTATTGTCGATATTCTAGCATGTTCCATTTTCTACCCATCCTTTGAGTACATTTCCTTTCCAGGTCATGATATACTGATGTTCTTTGTTTTACCCATCTTTTAGTTGATTCAAGTAATTGCACCAGTTTATTAGTACGGTCTAATTTTACCTTACCTGTAGCTCCTCTTCATGGGGAAATATTTTACTGTGAAGTTTCTAGTATGATCTTTATTCTTCCCCGTCCTTTAGTCTGAAATTATTTGCCTAGCTGTTTCCTCATGCTCACCTTACTGTAGACTCATGAATGATCAGCTTGATATATTTCCTTTATGGATATGTACTCTTCGTTATCTTGGTTATTGATTGTTTTCTGGTTATAAATCTCATGCTGTCCGAATCTGAAATCTAGATAAAATCTTTAAAACTTCCCTGGAGTCTGTGGCCTTTATGAAATACAGAAGGATATAAAGTTGGTATTGTTCTGTTTGCCTTTTCTTCACAGCTTGCTCCCTGATTCATCGTGGTCATTAGGTACCCGTGACGGTGGATTGGTAAGTCGGGTACAATAGAAATATATAGGAAGGAACTGGGTTACTGGTAGTAGAGTGTATGGTCGCCCGATCAATAAATAATGGTGTATTGAAATATATGGGCCCGATACGTGTATGGTAAATTTGTTGGTTGGGTGACCTGCGTGCTCTATCAGTAATTTTCTGGTAGCCAGAGGATGGTTAGGGACTAGTTAAAGAAATGGTTAGGGACTAGTTAAAGAAATGGTTCGGGACTAGTTAAAGAAATGGTTAGGGACTAGTTAAGATAGCTAGGTAGGTCGGATGCTGCTAAAAAGTTATTGCTGCTAATTGTGAAAATTTTGCTGCTAAACGCAATTGCAAATGTTATTGCTTTGAAAATTATGAAATGTTTTAAATTGTTTTTCTTGCTGTTATATTGATAAATGTACTAACCCACTCGTTAATAAATTGTTATACGTTGTCTGGAATCCCCGGGGAATTGAATAGCGAGTGGTGAGGAGAATCCACTTCGTATTAAGGTCACTGGCTTGAGGAAATTGGTGCAGGTTAGGCAGAACTGGAAGCACTAATTAGGGTTTTTCTGAATGTATGTTTGAATAAATGATAGCAACGAGTTCGCTAATGAAACTTCAGTTGTGATATAACCTAGTAAGGGTCACACGAGTAAGGAGTAGTAGGTTCATCGGAGTTTGAGTGATAGCAAAAGGGTTCGCTGGTGAAACTTTTAGACTTAGTATATATCCCGAAAAGAAGTGGATGAGTCGAAGAAGTAACAGGTTCCCTGATGCTCGAGTGAAGGGTAGGCAGAAGAGATCTACTCGTAGTATTTGAAAAGTAGATAGAAGAAGTTTACTTGCAGTAAAACAAATCTTTCTTTCTAGACACTCGAGTACTGTAGTGTAGTTCCTATTATCCCAATAGGCTCTGCGCATTGGAATAATATCTTCAATAGTATAGACGTAGGACAGAGGTTAACTAGGTCTTCTACTGACGATATAAGACTTAAGGTTTGTGTGCCAGCTAGCTCAGAGTGCACTAGAAACTTTCTCGAATAGGCGAGGAGGAGTTTAACCTCCCTGGATAGACAAGAAGGGATTTAGTTTCTGACAACCATAGAACATGACAACTTTGCTCTCCCTAATCAAGAGTGTATCTCCAGAGTCGTGTGAAAACAAAAGACAACTATTTTACTCAGTCAGTACGTGCATACTTAGTTCCACCAGATTGTAGAGAAAGAAGAGATGGGAGTGTTCAATAAAAGGTGTTATTTATTGATCAGTCTCTTTTTCTCATACATGAGAAATGAATCGCTACAGTAGCAATACTTAAGGTTAAGTAAAGTGCATACGGTAAAAGCAGGATTATAAAATAATACTGTAAAAGCATTGATATGGTTTCTTAGCCATATGATACTTTAAAACGGATAAAAGATATACATACATATATACATTGACTAATCGTACTCAACTGGTGCTTCTAACTACGCCTACCCCGGTGTACCTGACCTAGGCCTAATACGTGGGAGGGAGTAAGTAAGTAGCAGTTTAAGTTAAGTTTGTTTTGCCAAGAATCTGACTCAAGAATTCTCTGTAAGGGGTTAGTCAGTTCAGTACCTGGGATTTAGAAGGTAGGAGGGCTGGTATCTCTGTCTCAGGACTCGGTATCCCAATCACCCGCAAGGGCAAGTTGGAAATGCTGGAAGCTGGATTTCTCGGCAGGAGAAAAGGCAGCGTCTCTCTCAGCGCGTCAAGAAGGAGGGGCAGCGTCCGTGGGCTTCCTGCATCAGCTGGGCTCTCCGGCAAGTAGTCACTGCTCCAAGCTCATCACCACCGTGTCGTTGCTTAGGGCAGCGTCGGTATATTTATACCCGAAAGGTGCCGGGTTTGACGTAAGGATGGACATAAGACGTCAATAAAAGATGTCATTAAGAACTGGTCATTCTTACATTCTTTACAGGAGTTCTCGAACGAAATCAAAACAATAGCAGCGGGGATTTCCCAGGTTTGCTGGAGGCTTGGTTTGTTTAGAGAACTCGGTGTGCTTTCTAGGGGGCTGGAGGAATAGTGCTTGCTCAATGTGACAGCATGCGCTATGACTTAATTTGAAAACGGGTTTCTGTGCCGTTGTATGGACATTAGTGAATAATAATCGGACAAGGGTCAGAAAATAGGAGTATCGATACAGGTCCCTAGATAAACATACTACAGTACAGTGGCGAATGTGTTCACGTTGTTAAATAACTAAAGCACTTGCACTTTAAGAAAGAAAGAAAAGTTTCCGTTACCTTGTGAAGGAGGGAGTCAGTTGCGAAGCTGCTCTGACGTCACTCTGTGCCGCGCTGGTATTGGTCGAAACAGCGGGTGTGTAGCGGAGCTGGAATTGTAAAGGAGGGGTGAGTGCCGAAGCGTGAGAACCTGTCTCCCGAAAAAGGCCGCGCACCCATTGGTCGAGATTATTTGAAACCGTGCCTTTGATTGGTTGCACGAAAATAAAAGCCGCATTTGGATTGGGAGTGATTTTGTAAACAAAGTCGCTTGCGGAAAAGTATATGTGGCATTCGTATACTCCGGAGACTAGATCTGATCCAAGATATCTAGGGTTTGGAAAAGATCACTGGAAAGGTCGTAAAAGCGTTATGTACGGAGAAAAGAGGAAAATGACCTTAGTAAGCAAAGTAAAGAATTATTTCAAAAGAGACAAGCCTATCAAAACTAGAGAAGGAGTTGTCATTCCACCACCTAACACTCCCGCATCATTCATGATGTTTGATAAAGAGTACCACTCTTGTGTGTGGTTGGAGAATTGGGTGGAATACAGAAAAAATGACGGGATTTTAGCATTTCCATTAGAAGGTACATTTAATGGCAGGATTCTGTTCAACCTGAGAACCCGAATGAATGATTTGCATCCCAGACCCAGACTAACTCAGTACGAAGCACTAGAGGAGTGGGAGATAGAGGCTTTTGAAAGAGATAAGCCCCGAATGGATAAAGGGTTAACCAAATGGTATCCGAAATTGAAGCAAGAGACCCGAGATAAAAAGATGAAACAGTGGAGACAGAATATGATTGTAGAAGGACTGTATCCAATGATGGCAATGGGTGGTCCTGTGGGAGAGAAAAAGACCGAAAAAGCCAAGCATTGGGTGTTCAGTGGGGATTCAGATGACGATTTATTGGATGACATGTTTATGAAAAATCCGCCTCCTTATAATGAAGGACCCAGATCCTCTAGTGTAGAGGATACTTCCCAACGACCCCGTGTCAGGAAGGGAATAGATCTGTAAACGCAAGAGACAGCTGTCAAATACCTTCCTATAATGAGGGCCTAGGACCTATAGGTGCAAGAGACACCTGTCTAAGACCACCATTTAGTGGAGAATCAAGATATTCAGGTGAAAGAGACTTTTGTCCAAGACCTCCTTATGAGGAAGGACCGAGATCCGTAAACACAGGAAGCCTGTTCCCAAAACCTAATTATGATGAAGGACCAAGTATGACGCATCCAACTGCCCCAACATTGAGTCCGCAGATAGTACCTGAAATAAGTCTGGAAAGAATGCTGCAGGAAAGAGAGCGAGAGGCTCTAGCCCATCAAAGAACTGAAATAATTCAGAAAATCTCCCAGTTAAATACAAGCCCCGAAGCCTTGACAATCCCAGTAACTATTGGACCAGTTGTTCCTTTGTATGGGGATAGACAAGGGAGTCCAAAGGCCCCGATCATTACCCCAACTGTAGTGCAGCCAAGAAAAGAGCCCTTAATTGTAGATGATCAGACGAGTGAATGTGAATCTGAAGCTTCTTTAATGGATTTGCCGATTAGGAACTCAGCAAGGAGTTTGCAGAAGAGACATAATCCTTTCAATACGAGAGAGATTCAAATGGAATCGACTTCAGGTACCAAGAGTGTCACATTGGTGACTCCTGAAGAGATTGAGAGATGGAGTCGAGAATTAGAGAGACAAACTCCTCAGACAAAATCATTAGATATTTGCAAATTAGGAATTGAAATGGAAGAACTGACGGCCGGAAACGTGGGGTTAGACCGATTAAATACCTATTCCCGAGGAAGAGCTGCTGTTTATCTGCAAGAGTCTTACCCGTAATACCAGAGTGCTCCATGAGAAATTAACAGACACTGCAGCTAGTATGGGAATAGATATTTCGAAATCAAAGCCATTACAAAAACCCTATAGAGCTGAGTTCTCAGACAAAGATCTGGAAAATATGAATGTGTCAGGGAAAAAGGTGCACATCAAAGAATTGTGACCGTGTTGCAAAAATGGGGAGACGTAGAAAAGTGGAAAGCCAGGTGGGCAAAGAAAAAGGAAGAGGTTAGATCCAAACAGACGACTTCTGAGTTTGTTTTAAAGGAAGCTGACAAGCCAGAACAGTTATACCCCATGCGAGAAGTGCCAGGTGGGAAGTATGTGCACGTTCCATGGTCCAGACAGGATATTGTGTCCTTTACTAATGACTTTCCAAAGCTACGAGAGAAACCAGTGGATTGGTACAGGCAGGTAGAAAGGTTTGTGAAAGTACAAAAATGCCTGTGGAAAGATCTGGATGGGTTTTTTGATATAGTTGTTCCCGTAGACTTGTGGACAGAATGTAAAATTGCGATTGGTTGGCCTAGTGAGGAATATGCGAGGGATCCTATTTCAGGGGCTCCTTCTGATGAGGTAATGAAAAAATACCAGCAAGTAATGTTACATCTGAAAGGGAAGGTGCCTGCAAAAGAAACTGATTGGACCAAAATAGATAGAACTACACAGGAAAGAGATGAGACTGTGCATTCCTTTTATGAAAGATTGCTACAGGTGTTTAAAACCTATAGTGGCATAGATAACATTGAGATGAAGGATATGACCCACTTCATTTACAGATTTGTAAACGGTTTAAGACCTGAAATTTGTCAATGGATCAAAGACAATAAAATCTGTTGGCAGTCTAAGAAAATGGATGAAGTCTTGCGATACGCAAAGTATTGCGAAGACGAAATGGCTGATAAGCAAAAGGCTTTGAAGGAAAAAGTTATGTGGGCACAAGTCAAACTAGCTGAGCAACAAGAAAAACAATTGGGTAAAATGAATAGTAATTCCCAAAATCAAGGTTCTGGGGGAGGAGGGAAGCCCATAGTAAAAATGAGTCGAGAAGAAGCTAAAAAGAAGTTCCCCTGTCACGGATGCGGACAGATAGGGCACTGGAGAGACGAGTGTCCATACGCACAAGATAATAACCCCCAAAACCCTGATTTAAATCCACAGACGCAGAATGGAAAACCAAGAAAGAACCAGCAACAGGTAAAAGCGAGTCAGTTGCCTCGTGCACCTAGACCGAATTTTAAGGGAAAGACACCGCAAGGTGAAGACATAGAAATCTGGGGAGGAAAGGAGGATAGAAATGCAGCAACTTCGCAATTTCTATTGAATGACACTTTCCTCTGTGATGAACCTTACTGACGGTGCCTGAGGGGGGAGGACAAGGAGTGCGTACTTGGCGCCTCCTTGCCGGTAGACCAGTCAGGGCCATACATTGAAGGAAAGGTTGAAGGCAATGATGTCACCTTTCTGTTGGACACTGGAGCTACCCGGTCTACTGTAAGAACAGCAGACGTTCCAAACCTACCCCTCTCGGGAGAAGCAATCCAAGTAGTGGGTGTATCTAATCAATTGATTAGTACCCCAGTTACTGAACCCATGGAGATTACAATAGGAAATTTCAAAGAAATGCATGGATTTGTTGTCTGTGATACCAGTCCTGTAAACTTATTAGGACATGATTTGCTGTGTAAAATGAACTGCACCATCTTTTGCACACCAAAGGGCGTCGAAATTCAAACCCCAGACGAAGATGGAATATACAAATTAATGTTAATCAGACCTGACTCAGAAATTAAACGACTGACTATACAAGACTTACCTGAAGAACTCCAACAGACGGTACAACCAGAAGTATGGGATTTTACTGTAAAAGATGTAGGACTAATGGCAAATGTAGACCCAATTAAAGTAGCCTTAAAAGAAGATGCAGTTTACCCCAATACTAAGCCATACAAAATGAGTGCAGAAGTGAGAGCAGGAGTGACCATTGAAATAAAAAGATTGCTAGAAGCCAACATCATACAAGAAGTGATGAGTAGCCCATGTAACTCACCCATAATTGGAATCAAGAAACTTAGTGGCAAATACAGGGTAGTACAGGACCTGAGAAAGGTAAACAAAATTGTTGTTCCTTGCTGTCCTATTGTTCCGAACCCTGCAGTGATCCTGTATCAAATTCCCTGGGATGCTGAGTGGTTCACCGTGATTGACCTATGTCACGCATTCTTTTCGATCCCATTGCATCCAGATAGCAAATTTATTTTCTCATTTGCATTCGACAGTCACGTGTTCGTTTGGAATCGCGTCCCCCAGGGGTACACAGAAAGCCCCTCAATCTTTAATCAGATTCTGAAAAAGTGCCTTGAATCGCTAGTCTTGCCTGGAAATTCAGTTTTGGTGCTATATATAGACGACCTCTTGGTGGCGTCTAAAAGTCAGAAAGACTGTGTTGTTGACACTATTGCCTTGCTGAACCATTTAGGTGAAGGAGGACACAAAGTATCACCTGACAAACTACAGTTCTGTACCAATTCAGTAAAATATCTGGGGCACCAGATAGAGAAGGGTATCAGGAAAGTTACTTCAGAAAGAATTAGGATAATTCGAAACATGCAGTTACCTAATACTCAGAAAGAAATTAGAATGTTCCTTGGAGTTCTAGGATACTGCAGGCAATGGATTGTGGGATTTGCAGTCCTAGCAAAACCATTGATAAAAATGACAAAGAAAGGAGCAAAAGACCCAGTAGAATGGGACGAGGAAAGCCTGACAGCATTTACTAAATTACGAGAATGTCTATGTACAGCTCCAGCATTGGGAATGCCTGATTATTCGAAAGAATTTGCACTGTTTTGTGACACACGAGATAATTGTGCATTGTCAATCTTAACACAGGAGCATGGTTTAACTAGACGTCCAGTAGCATACTTTTCTGCTACTCTGGATCCAGTGGCTGCTGGATTACCTGGATGTCTGAAAGCAGTAGCTGCAACTTGCATGAGTCTTGAACAGAGCGAATCCATCGTTATGGGACATCATGTAACTGTGTATGTTCCACATGCAGTTGTAATCCTACTGACCAGAACTAAAACCCAGTATCTTACACCTAGTCGGCTGACTAAGTATGAAAGGATCCTTGTAGGTGCTGCAAATGTAGCCCTTACTCGATGTAACATATTGAATCCAGCAACATTGTTACCTGAGTCACTGATTGCAGAAGCAAAGGGAGAGGTCGAGCATGACTGCATTGACCTGACTGAGTTTAGTACCAAACCACGTCCAGATATCAAAGAGATGCCCCTGCCTGTAGAAGATTACGAGCTGTTTGTTGATGGCTCATGTCTGAGACATGAAACTGTAGGCCTAAGTGCTGCTTATGCTGTAGTCACGGTATCAGGCACTATAGAAGCATCCTGTCTATTTGGAGTAAAGTCTGCACAAGTAGCCGAATTGGTTGCATTAACAAGAGCATGTAAAATTGGGAAAAATAAAAGAGTAACCATATATACTGACAGTCAGTATGGGTACGGGGTTGTGCATGACTTCGGCCAATTGTGGCTACAAAGGGAGTTTCTGACTTCTTCAGGTACTCCTATCAGAAATGAAAAAGTGGTACAGGAATTACTGGACGCCATCCAGTTACCAAAAGAATTGGCAGTGGTCAAGTGTACTGCTCACAAATCAGGTGACGACCATGTGACAGTAGGTAATCGATATGCTGACCAAGTAGCCCAACATTGTGCCAGAGATCGAATGTCTGTCAATATCAAATTGGGGGGATATGGAAACAGCTGCCAACTTATGGTGTTTGAGGATGTGCCTACATGGGAGGAATTGAAAGATTTACAGAATGCAGTGACACCAAAGGAAAAGGAACAATGGAGAAAATTTGGTTGTCGCCAGAGAGGCGAGGATGGTGTCATTGTTGGCCTTGATGGTATGCCTGTGTTGCCTGACAGCCTGCTTGCTTCTGTGGCCAGATTGATACATGGAGATACACACATTGGTAGGGATGCCATGATTCGTGTTTTCCAACAGACATGGTACAGCTCGAAGTTCAGGAAAGTAGCAGAGTCGCTCTGCCAGAGGTGCTTGACATGTCAACAGTTCAACGCTGGGAAGAAAACAGTAGTTGAGATGGGAAAAATTGGAAAGTCAGGAGGTCCTTTTGTAAGATTACAAATCGACTTCACCCAGTTACCCATTTGCAAAGGAATGAGATATGTCCTCGTCATTGTCTGCCTATTTTCAAAATGGGTAGAAGTTTACCCAGCCAAGAAGAATGATGCCATCACTGTAGCCAAGTTGTTACTACGAGAGCTAATACCTAGGTACGGGGTTCCGGTCACAATTGAATCAGATAGAGGGGGGCATTTCCAGAATGAAATAATTGACCAGCTCTGTAAAGCCTTCAAGATTACACAAAAGCTGCACTGTGCATATCGTCCAAAGGCTTCTGGAGTGGTGGAACAAGTAAATGGCACTATCAAGTCGAGATTAGGGAAAATGTGTGAATCTACTGGCATGAACTGGATAGAGGCTTTACCTCTTGTTCTGATGGGAATCCGAAGTATTCCAGACCGAAACACAGGCCTGAGTCCCCATGAGATCCTAATGGGAAGAGTGATGAGACAAGCATGGGTACCAGGACACAAGCTGATAAGCATTTCTGATGATTTGGTACTTGAGTACTGCAAGCAACTGGGTGACCAAGTGCGTTCTATCTCTCGCCAGATTGGGGAAGACGCCGTCGCCAGTCCAGCAACTCCAGTCCATAAATTGATTCCAGGCGACTGGGTGGTACTCAAGAAGCACACCCGTTCCAATTGCCTTGCACCGAAGTGGGGAAAGCCAAGACAGGTGATCCTGGTGACCACGACAGTGGTGAAGTGTGCCGGTGTGCCGAAGTGGATCCATGCCAGCCACACCAAGAAGGTGACCGAAGACAAGAAAACTGACGCTGAAGGTTGTCCAGCTGAGGGGTCTCCAGACGTTGGTCCTGAAGTAGCTGATGACGAACAACCAAGCACCAGTCGAGATGAGTGGATACCCATAATCGACCTGACAGATGATCCCATAAGCAAAAGAAGTCAAACCTACTCAGACAGAGAGTGGAATAGTGAGGAAGAGATAGGAATAGGAGAAGACAATCAGATTATTGAAATCCATGTAAAATCGGAAGAAGAAGAAGATCAGATAGGGACAGAACAAGTGATCGACACACCTCCAAGAACTCCCGAAATTGAAAAGGGACAGACAGAAACAAGGGCGAAAGTTCAAGCGGAAGAAAATCAAAGGTTCGAAGTGCTTGAACAGGATCAGATAGAAATAGACGAATGTGTTCAGGATACAGAAATTGAAACGCTCAAAAGTCAAACTCAGTCTACACCTGAACAAGGCCAGCTTAGTGACCGGGCAGAAGAAAAAGATATAAGACCTGGGACTAGTCAGACAGGAAGGGAAGAAGCGGAAGCAGAAGTGCCACAACTGAACGAAAATAAAAGAGCAATAGACGAAAGCCCAACCACAGTGCCAGTTAAAAGACTCAAGAAGAAAAATACAGAACCAAGGTACATTAAGAGACTGAGACTGAGACTGAAAACAGTAGAAGAAAAACTTGAGCAAAGGAAACAAGCTTTAAGTAAAACAGAGCCAACTGGAGAAAACACTAGGCGAAGAAGTGCCCGAGTAAAAAGACAGAATGAAAAGTACCAGGATCCTGAATGGACTTTCCTGGTGTTGGAGGAATTTGAGGATCTTGAGATAAGTGACGAAAGTGACGAAGAACAGACTACTGACCAGTCTGCCGAAGAAGATGAACCAACCTGAAGTTGCTCAGTGTAAGCTACCTGTGCAAAGTTACAAAGAGGGGTTGAGAGAAGCTTCTTTTGAGCAGAAATGTCTGATTCAAATGTGAATGGAAGACCTAGACGTAATTGCTGTAAAACATGCTGTAAAGTATGTATATGTAGTGTAGCCTTAGTGTTAATATTATGGATAGGACTAACAATTACTATTCCTTATATGATGAGTAAAGGTACTGATAGTGACTCTACAGAGACTGTGACGAAAAATGCAAGAGAAACGACATCACAAAGTGTAGAAGGACATGAGAAAGCACTTAGCATTAGACAAACTAAACCGGACTTAGAAGCATCAGATGAGGAAGGACTGCATTATCATGGAGTCAAGAACCAGACTCATTTAAATGTATTCGCTAACCTTTTAATGCATTATGTAGAAACCATGGAAATAGAGGACTGTTATGTTTGCATGAAGCTACCTACTTCTGTAGCTGAGGGAGTGACATACCATCACTTGTCATCAACATATGGTATTTCTTGTAGTATTTTAGCTAGCTTATTCTACAAAAGAGGACTGTTACAGTACTATTACTCTAACTCAGACGTGATATTTTCTGAACTTCCTATACGTGGAAATCTGAACCCTGTACATACAAAAAGTGACGTGACACGTTATATGGGAGAATATTTTCTGACTATAGGTACCATAGATTTAGGTGAAGCACATAGAGATAACTTGACCTGTTCATTGCATGAACAAGAGAAAATGTTTCTAAACATGGCAGAGAAAAGGAGAGAAAGTGTCCAAAGAAAGGCGAATAATAAAAAGCAGAGGATTCCTAAGTGGGCTGAAAACATGGGGAGCACCTCAAATGGTGGGGCTAGTCCTGCTTTGTTGCTGGATTTTGAGAGAAAAGGGAAGCTTTGTCTTCACCGAGAAAAGACTAGTTATTATAATACCATTTTCATTGGTTCCAGTCAATGTGAACACAATTACAAGGTAATTGGAGGTTGGGGTTTAAAAAATGGGTCAGAACCTGTGTTTCCCGGAATTTATTACATATGTGGAAACAAGGCTTATTTCAAACTGCCGATCACTGGTATGGAAGCTGCTATTTTGGAATTGTCTTCCCGAAAATATAGCATGTGAATGAAATTACTGGAAGCAACGAAAACACTAACAGTTTAGTGCGTAGTAAAAGAGAAAGTGTAGGTGAAATAATGGGTAGTATATTTAGTGCATTGATACCTGCAGTGGGAGTGGTTCTGAACACACACAGAATTTGCAAATTGTCAACTATAGTGGATCGGTTGTCTACTGACACTGCTAGTGGATTTCTGATGGTCAATACCGAAATGGTTGCGATCAGATCTATGGTTTTACAGAACAGACTTGCTCTTGACACCTTATTAGCAAAGGAGGGCGGAGTCTGCTGAATGCTGAAAGCGCAACATTGTTGCACTTACATACCAGATAAAAGTGTGCAACTTAAAAGGTATGTAAGGAACATTACAAATTTGGAAAAGGAACTCAAACAACTGGAGGTTGATAGTGCCTGGAATAGACTCACTGATGGTCTCTCCGCTGTAGGTCATTGGTTTTCTAATTTAGGTAAAGGTTTTTTGTTAAAGGTACTGATGCCAATTGCAGTAGTAGGTTTTATCATATTCCTTATATTTGTCTGTTGCAAATGTCGCAAACACCAAAAGAAGTATACTGTGAACAAAAGAGGCGTGAAACGGAGTGTGGATGAACTTGAATTGGAGGAACTGGATAATCAGATTTATAAAAGGGTGAAGAATTCACACCCTAACAAAGAAACAAAAGAAAAGCTGAATAGAATGTTGGAAGAGATTGAATTGGGCAAAGTGTGATAAAAAGTTGGCATCTGATTCCATTGGTTTTGTGATGATAGTAAATATCATCAAAGAAGGGATTGATGGAGCAAGGATTCGCCTATTACGCGACTTGCTTGAATTCATGAACCTCGAGTAATATGTAACAAAGTAATCCAACCTGTTTGTCTTACTAATTTCCCTTTTATTCTGACATTTGGGGTATCTGAGGGATGCTTGCATATGTGTGTATTAACCTTAATAGCGTTTGTCACTAAAAATGGCCGCTGCTTGGCGGGTTTTCTTCTGCGCATGCGTTAGTCACACTCACGTGACGTGACGTTTGCAGTTCTGGTGGGAACCTTTGCGCCTGCGCAATTGCATTAATATGGCCGCTTGGTGTCCTCACATGGTGAAGCTTGCACTGATGTTTTCGTGTTGTAGTTTTTTTGCACTAAAGCTTAATGCAAATAGTTTATATAAAGTAAGGGGTATAGAGTAGCTTAATAATTTATTTCTGTGTTTTAATTTGTTTTCGCTTACTTTTCATGTACCGCGATTTTGAGGGTCTGAGAGACACTCGTGAATCCATATTGAGCTACCCTACTGCGCATGACAGTCTTCTGCCGGTGGCATTGAATCCCTGCCAACCAAAGGTCCTAGCCAAGATGTGCCTGGGAAGATGCACCTTCACCCAGCAGAAGAAGCTAAAATGTCCCACAAATGCAACAAATGTATTTTATTCATTGTATTCCATAGAGTATGTCATGGGAACCCCAAAATCAATAGGCGGTCCCAGAATATGTTAATATAGGCTTGTAGAATTGAAATGTGTAGGAAGGTAGATCCCTGACTATGGTTGCCCCCAACTTTTTGCCTGGTGTTTTGCTGGTTTTCTGACTTAGTTGACCTGGGGCCCTGCTATTCAGGACCCCAGGCCTACTGCTCTCTCTGTAAAATGGATTCCATGTACCTTAGGTACATATCTAATTGGATACTGAGTCACCTTATCAGTCCCTGTACAGTGTATCTTAGGTACCCAGGGCATAGGTGTACCCAGGGCCTACCAGGGGCTGCAGCATGTATTATGCCACCCCTGGCTGGCCATCCAAATCTGACACAACTGGCTGCACGACAGCTGGGGCAAGGTGGTGTAATCACCCTTTGCTTTAGATATAGTATACCTATATCTAACCCTAAAATGGACACACAGATCTCCTATCAGTCACTCCTATGGCAGGCCTTAACAATCCTGAAGGCAGAGTGCTTGGAATCGTGTGAGATGGTGCTCTGGCATGAGCTGAGCCTGTCTGCGGCTTTCAGGATCTATCCCTTAGCCGTTTCCATGATATCGCATACCATATACTCTTAAGTGCATTATAATCCTCGCGGTTATATGCCAACTCTGGTATCGCTTTATCAAAACATGTCGAGTAAGGTGTCATACGAATTGGAATACTAACCCCTCGCCAATTCTGGCGACGGGGTTAGCATTCCACCCTTCTAGAGGGACACGACATGCATGTAACCTATAACCCGGTTAAAAGTCAGACAGAGCCTTAGCATCCACAAAATGGATGCTGCCACCGAGACACAAGTCTGCCCTCCTGCTGCTGGGAGTCCTCCCAGAGCAGGAGATAAGGACAAAGGGTTTCCTGCCAGGGGCGGTGCCAGCACCGTCCCAGACAGGGTTTTGTGTATTGTAGGTAGGCAGGGCTTCAGAGGAAGGTGACTGCACGTGGCACCCCGGTGCTCACTGTGCATAGGCTGGCTTAAACCAGTTCCAGGGACACTCCAGACCCTGTGCTGGGGAAAAGCCGGCCAAGGAAGTGGGTGTAACCACCCCCCTCCTGGTCCCACCCCTAGGGCAGGACTTAGTCACGTGCCAGCCCCCTTTTCCAAGATAAAGGTAGAGACTGGCCCCCTTCCAAATCAGATCATCTTTGGAATCAAGATACCACTTTCCACGAAAGGACTTCAAGATTTCTTCTTCAAGATTCTCCCTTGTGGCTAAGGAGTAGTCACCCTGCATCCGCAGGCACCACCTTAAGAACACTGCGGTCTGCTGCAAGTCCTTCCTCCGGAATCCGACTGCCCAGCTCGACGAGACCCGGCTTCCCTGGCACCTCTGACCTCTACCCACCTCTACAGCACAGCTGAGAACCGTGGGTGCGACGAGACCTCGAGGGACCGGCCATCGCCAAGACTGCACGACTTCTGCACAGCAAGCCCACCGAGTAATTTCCTGGTGAGTGCTTTGGGGTCCGAGAAGCCCCCACCCTGAGCAGCTCCAGCACCGAAGTCCAGCCTCCCAGCATCTCCACGATCTGCGTGGGGCCCTTCTGCTTTTTGCTGCTCACCGCGTTGTTTGGCTACTAGCCCGCTGGCTTGTGGCCTTCCTGACGACGCCCGACGACATCACTGCTGCTGGTCCGGTTGCTCCAGACTGGCCCTTGCTCCCTTCCAAAAGAGGAGCACCCCGGACCCTCCTGGTCCACTCCAGACGCCATTTTAGGTCCACCGCGTGGGCCTTGCATTTGCCAAGACTTGTTGCCCAATCCTGGGTCCAGCGACGTCGACAGCAAGAACCTTCGTGGGACAGCTCGCACCTCCATCCTGGTCGCCGACAACGCCTCCTGGTCCGAGAGACTGCAGAGCCCAGCAGCGCCCACTCACCTGACTGCGGTGACTTCGCCCGGTGCCATCCTGGTGCCCACTTAATCACTGGCTAGTGATTCAAGAACTTGGTCCCCTCTGCTTTCAGGTTTTCTTCTTCCTTGATCCAGGCTTGGATCCATCGAACTTTTCTTCACTGGTCGCCTGCCAGCAACTTCCTTCTTCCAGGCTCCTGGTCCGGCAACGAGATTCCCGACGTCTTTTCAGACCTATGCAGCTGCAGCCCCTGGGCTAGGTAACTTTGGCACTTCGGTGTCCCAGCATAGCCTCACTATCCAAGGGTCAGGATCCACTGTCGTTTTCTCCCTACCAGGTCGGGTTCGCCCGTGAACACTAACTTTGCCTTTACTAGCTTCCATAGACTTTGTCCCGCATCCCGCGTGAGAGTGCCCACTCTGCACCCGAGTCCCCTAGGTCTCCTAGAAGTAATCTAACGATTCCCTAGTCAAGTCCTAGCGATTCCAAAGCCTATTAGTACTGTACTTACCTGCTAGTAATCTCGCATTCCACTTTTAGAGTATATGGTTTTTCGTGCCCCTCGGGCATTTGTGTATAACGTGCTAACTTAAGTATTTTCATAAGAGTTTTGTTGTGTGCTTAGCACCCTGTCCTCATAAAGAGTACAGGGTTGTTGTGATTCTAATAAATACATTGTTTATTTTCATAACACTTGTGTGGTGTCCTTTCACTGGGTGTTCAAGGGGTAATGTGATGGTAAAACAGCTGGCTTAACACGCCCTCTAGAGTCTTAGCCTTAGACTGCTCGTATCCATGCTACTAGGATAGCTGGTCTATAAGGTTGCCTTACAACCAATCATCAATAAGGGTTGTTTGGACTGATATATAGTGATCACTAGAATAGTGAACACTGCACATCAGGCCAACTTCTCACATTGGTGAGCAGCGGGTGGGATTTGAGCTTGCTGTTGTTTTACCACACATATCCTAAGAATATCTTGTGAAAGATCACATAAGTACTAAAGGTACATATAACTTAGCTTAGAATACTCTGAGTTCTACTGAACCAGCTGTTGTAGCTCCTAGGGCCTAGCACACCCTAAACTACAACTCTAGCAAGGGATCAGTAGGTAAACATATAGTGTAGGTAAGTGCACCACTTACACCTCACTAGAAAAGCATGTCTACCCAGGGAGAATCTACTGAGACTCCCCTGGTCAGTGTTGACCCTCCACAGGTCACTTCAAGATATGCAGCTCTCAGTTTCCAGGAGATGAGACAGATCTGTGTCTCCAGGAAACTGAAGCAGGGGTCTAACCCCACCATTCCCTTTCTGATAGGTCTCTTAGAGACATATGATGCCAGAAAGTTTTCTCAGTTACATGAGAACATGCCAGCCTTAGAGGGAACCTCTGAGGATCCAGATCTCCCCAACATTGCTACTGCAGTTGAGGAGGAGGATCAAGAGGAACTCTCTGGGGATGAGGTAGACAAAGGTCTTGAGGTAGTCAGAAGGCTAACTAGGGCCAACTTAGACCTACTTGGGGAAGGATCTGGGGGACCCCCAGTGCTGACCCTAATAAGGCCTAACCTTGGAGTTAGGAGAGATAGATCTCCTTCTAGGGACTCCATTAGATCTCTGCACTCTAATGCCTCTTCTCAGGGGAGAAGGAACTCTCCCCAGAGGAGACTGACTTCCCCTCAGAGAAGAGAGCATGAAGCAAGGATGAGACAAGCTAGACTGAGGATTGAAAGGGAAGAACTTGCCCTGGCCAAAGAAAAGCTTGCATTTGCTAGAGAGCAGCAGATGAGTGGGTTAGCTCCCACTGGTGGCAGCAATCTCCCAAGAGATAGAGAGAAGGGTTTAGATACTAAACACCTGACTAAGATAGTGCCCCCCTTTAAGCAAGGGGATGATATCCAGAAATGGATGGCTGCTCTGGAGAGGGCCTGCACTGTGCAGTGCATTCCCCAGAGTCAGTGGGCAGCTATACTGTGGCTCTCCTTTGATGGCAAAGGTAGAGATAAGCTCCTCACTACTAGAGTTGAGGATGCTAACAATTACCAGGTCCTGAAGAATGCACTGGTTGATGGGTTTGGCTTAACCACTGAGCAGTACAGGTTGCTGTTCAGAGACACCCAGAAAACTCAGTCTCAGGACTGGTCTGACTTTGTTGATTGTGCCACTAAGGCTTTGGAAGGCTGGCTACTGGGTAGCAAGGTTACTGACTTCACAGGATTGTATAATCTTATTATGAGAGAGCAAGTCTTAAATAATTGTCAGAACCAGTTATTACACCAGCACCTGGTAGACTCTGATCTGACCTCTCCACAAGAATTGGGTAAGAGGGCAGACAAATGGGTCAGAACCAGGATTAGGCCCAAGAACCAAGGTGGTGACCAGAAAAAGGAATCAACCAAGCCTCAAGAGAAGGGTGGGAATAAATCTACAGATCAAACCACATCAGGGCCCCAAAAATCCTCTGAGGGGGGTGGGTCCCAAAATCCTTCCAACAACCAGAAGAAACCTTATTGTTATCCCTGTAAACAGGTGGGTCATTTAAAAACTGACAGCAGTTGCCCAAAGAATAACAATAAGGAAAACATACCCCCAAGTAACATTCCCAAACCTCCTGTTACTACTAGTAGTAATCCCCCAGGTGGTGGGAGTGCCCCCAAGAATTTGGGTGCATTTACTTTGGGAGTTCCTGGGGACTTTGGCCTAACCAGGTCCCCAAACTTAGATACTCTTGTCTGTGAGACTGGCATGGGGTTTGCCAACTTCACAACTTGTCCCAACACTTTGGGCAAGTACAGACAGGAGCCCCTCATCAATGGTATAAAAGTTGAGGCCTATAGAGATACAGGGGCTAGCATCACAATGGTGACTGAGAGTCTAGTCCCCTCAAGGCAACTTTTACCTGGTGCCACATACCAGGTGACCAATATTGATGGAGTACAGAGAGATCATCCCATGGCAGTGGTCAATCTCAGCTGGGGAGGTGTCACTGGCCACAAGAGAGTGGCAGTGTCACCAAACTTGCCTGTAGATTGCCTACTGGGGAATGATTTAGAGCTCTCAGCCTGGGCTGAAGTTGAGCAAGAAACCCATTCTAAAATGGTAAATACCCATGGTAAGGTTAGTGGGGCAGTGATAGCCACAGCCCCAGTCCAAGATGTCCTCCCTGAACAGGTCAGGAGGGTTGTGCCAGTCACAACCCAATCTCAGACAACTTCCTTCCCAGAACAGGTTGTCAAGGCTGTCATGGTAACAGCCCACACCCAAACTGAGCCCCCTCCTGAAAAGGTTGGGAGAGTTGTGATGGCCACAGCTCAAACTCAGACAGATGATAGTGTTGTGAAGCCTGAAACTATGGATCACTCCACTCAGACAGAGAGCATTGAGGAGGAAGAGAAATCTCCCTCCCACCAGACTTTAGGAAAAGATCAGCCTCCTCAGGGAACTGATCTGACCCCTTGTGAAGAAACTGCCACAGAGGTAGTCAGGCCTAGCCTGGCAGAACCCCTGATGTCAGTGGACCCTTCCAAGATGGGACCCAGTCTGGAGCAGGTAACCTGCCCCTCTCTACCCTGCCTCAGTCAGCCCAGGGCTGTAGAGGTCAGGGAGGCCAGTGGTGGACCAAGAAAGGGCCCCCTGTCCAAAAGAATTCCCCAATCAGCAGATTAAGGGCACTGAAGCTAGTAATCCTAGCCAAGTGAAAATAAAACAGACTCCTGAGGGATCCCCCTTAAATTTAGTTAGGGACCTCCCACAGATGGACACTGTTGGGCACAGCCAAACATGGGACCTGAGGGCCCCAAACCTGACCTGTCCCTCCAGTAAGCCAAACAGAGGGACCCAACCTCCAGCTGTAGGTAGCCAGAGGTTGACCCTGAGAGCCCAAAACAACTCAGTCTTGGAAAGAAAGGCCTATATGGTGGAAAATGATTGGAGGAAGCTGAGCCCAAAATTAGTGGAGCCTCACTTCAGTACTCCATTTCAGCACCAGCCTTTTACTTTGCCAAAACACACCACAGGTAGAGATTCCCTATGGTGGAGACCCTCAGACACCCTTAGGGTGAGGGATTGCTTAGTGGACCATGAGATAGGGGGTAACCATGCCAGTGCTGGTACTTCCTTATATGGCCACTCAGGCAATATAGGCTTACCTGGCAAGGCTAGCCTTATCTCCTTTCGTTTGGGGGGGGGGGGGGTTATGTAGGAAGGTAGATCCCTGACTATGGTTGCCCCCAACTTTTTGCCTGGTGTTTTGCTGGTTTTCTGACTTAGTTGACCTGGGGCCCTGCTATTCAGGACCCCAGGCCTACTGCTCTCTCTGTAAAATGGATTCCATGTACCTTAGGTACATATCTAATTGGATACTGAGTCACCTTATCAGTCCCTGTACAGTGTACCTTAGGTACCCAGGGCATAGGTGTACCCAGGGCCTACCAGGGGCTGCAGCATGTATTATGCCACCCCTGGCTGGCCATCCAAATCTGACACAACTGGCTGCACGACAGCTGGGGCAAGGTGGTGTAATCACCCTTTGCTTTAGATATAGTATACCTATATCTAACCCTAAAATGGACACACAGATCTCCTATCAGTCACTCCTATGGCAGGCCTTAACAATCCTGAAGGCAGAGTGCTTGGAATCGTGTGAGATGGTGCTCTGGCATGAGCTGAGCCTGTCTGCGGCTTTCGGGATCTATCCCTTAGCCGTTTCCATGATATCGCATACCATATACTCTTAAGTGCATTATAATCCTCGCGGTTATATGCCAACTCTGGTATCGCTTTATCAAAACATGTCGAGTAAGGTGTCATACGAATTGGAATACTAACCCCTCGCCAATTCTGGCGACGGGGTTAGCATTCCACCCTTCTAGAGGGACACGACATGCATGTAACCTATAACCCGGTTAAAAGTCAGACAGAGCCTTAGCATCCACAAAATGGATGCTGCCACCGAGACACAAGTCTGCCCTCCTGCTGCTGGGAGTCCTCCCAGAGCAGGAGATAAGGACAAAGGGTTTCCTGCCAGGGGCGGTGCCAGCACCGTCCCAGACAGGGTTTTGTGTATTGTAGGTAGGCAGGGCTTCAGAGGAAGGTGACTGCACGTGGCACCCCGGTGCTCACTGTGCATAGGCTGGCTTAAACCAGTTCCAGGGACACTCCAGACCCTGTGCTGGGGAAAAGCCCGCCAAGGAAGTGGGTGTAACCACCCCCCTCCTGGTCCCACCCCTAGGGCAGGACTTAGTCGCGTGCCAGCCCCCTTTTCCAAGATAAAGGTAGAGACTGGCCCCCTTCCAAATCAGATCATCTTTGGAATCAAGATACCACTTTCCACGAAAGGACTTCAAGATTTCTTCTTCAAGATTCTCCCTTGTGGCTAAGGAGTAGTCACCCTGCATCCGCAGGCACCACCTTAAGAACACTGCGGTCTGCTGCAAGTCCTTCCTCCGGAATCCGACTGCCCAGCTCGACGAGACCCGGCTTCCCTGGCACCTCTGACCTCTACCCACCTCTACAGCACAGCTGAGAACCGTGGGTGCGACGAGACCTCGAGGGACCGGCCATCGCCAAGACTGCACGACTTCTGCACAGCAAGCCCACCGAGTAATTTCCTGGTGAGTGCTTTGGGGTCCGAGAAGCCCCCACCCTGAGCAGCTCCAGCACCGAAGTCCAGCCTCCCAGCATCTCCACGATCTGCGTGGGGCCCTTCTGCTTTTTGCTGCTCACCGCGTTGTTTGGCTACTAGCCCGCTGGCTTGTGGCCTTCCTGACGACGCCCGACGACATCACTGCTGCTGGTCCGGTTGCTCCAGACTGGCCCTTGCTCCCTTCCAAAAGAGGAGCACCCCGGACCCTCCTGGTCTACTCCAGACGCCATTTTAGGTCCACCGCGTGGGCCTTGCATTTGCCAAGACTTGTTGCCCAATCCTGGGTCCAGCGACGTCGACAGCAAGAACCTTCGTGGGACAGCTCGCACCTCCATCCTGGTCGCCGACAACGCCTCCTGGTCCGAGAGACTGCAGAGCCCAGCAGCGCCCACTCACCTGACTGCGGTGACTTCGCCCGGTGCCATCCTGGTGCCCACTTAATCACTGGCTAGTGATTCAAGAACTTGGTCCCCTCTGCTTTCAGGTTTTCTTCTTCCTTGATCCAGGCTTGGATCCATCGAACTTTTCTTCACTGGTCGCCTGCCAGCAACTTCCTTCTTCCAGGCTCCTGGTCCGGCAACGAGATTCCCGACGTCTTTTCAGACCTATGCAGCTGCAGCCCCTGGGCTAGGTAACTTCGGCACTTTGGTGTCCCAGCATAGCCTCACTATCCAAGGGTCAGGATCCACTGTTGTTTTCTCCCTACCAGGTCGGGTTCGCCCGTGAACACTAACTTTGCCTTTACTAGCTTCCATAGACTTTGTCCCGCATCCCGCGTGAGAGTGCCCACTCTGCACCCGAGTCCCCTAGATCTCCTAGAAGTAATCTAACGATTCCCTAGTCAAGTCCTAGCGATTCCAAAGCCTATTAGTACTGTACTTACCTGCTAGTAATCTCGCATTCCACTTTTAGAGTATATGGTTTTTCGTGCCCCTCGGGCATTTGTGTATAACGTGCTAACTTAAGTATTTTCATAAGAGTTTTGTTGTGTGCTTAGCACCCTGTCCTCATAAAGAGTACAGGGTTGTTGTGATTCTAATAAATACATTGTTTATTTTCATAACACTTGTGTGGTGTCCTTTCACTGGGTGTTCAAGGGGTAATGTGATGGTGAAACAGCTGGCTTAACACGCCCTCTAGAGTCTTAGCCTTAGACTGCTCGTATCCATGCTACTAGGATAGCTGGTCTATAAGGTTGCCTTACAACCAATCATCAATAAGGGTTGTTTGGACTGATATATAGTGATCACTAGAATAGTGAACACTGCACATCAGGCCAACTTCTCACAAAATGTGATTGGTGTGTTGACCTATCCTACTTGGGGACCAATCGCAATTGGGGATTCTAACACTTGCAACATTTGGGGGGTGGTACACTGACCCGAAAACAGTATAACTAGCCTAGGTTTAGCTAGAGAAATTGTCCGACTTGTCCGAATAGCTGACCTGTCACTGACCCAACGCACTCAATAGGTGACTTGATACAGAGGGCTGCGGAGCACTCTGTCTGAAATTTCCATAGACTCAAGGGTTGTAGTTCTGAAAATTCTGGACTCGTGCAATAAACTTTGTCGTAGTATGACGATTTTGGTTTCAAAAGACCGAAAATGGCTAGTACACTATGTACACGCATTTTCGTCATATTCCAGTAACGATTTCACCTCAAAATCGTGATTTTCGTCCTGAACCCTTGGCTTTCATTTTGTGCACAGCAGCCATTTTGAGAGTTGCCCTTACATAGGCTTATAATACAGCTAAATTCGATTCCAAAGGACACGTACACCTTAATTGACTTCTCTCTGACCTGGGCAAGCTGAGACCATTGCCCCAGGCCGAACCTGTTTGGTCAGTTCCTCTCCCAGTGGCCGAACGAGATAGCATCAAGGCACAACATGCCATAAACCCTTTTCATCGCACACACACCCTGCCTAATCTTGCTCACACCTGTCTCTGCTCTTTTCTCTCACTTGCTTTATGATGAGGAGGTGCCCGTTTTTATTGGGGGTACACCGATATCTAATGAAAATGTTGGGCCTTGCCGGGTAATTTATTGTGGGCTGAACAAATTGGAATGTGGGCTTGTCATCATGACTCTGCTTTTTCTTTGTAGTGAAAATATGTGAATGGTCTACTGTAAATCCAAGAATGTTTGCCTGAAGCATTATATTTTGTATAAAAAGAGAAGCCTGGCTTTGGAAGATTGAGCAGTCTCCTGAGAATATACACACCGTGCTGTTGTACTTCTAGGACGCCTGTTACTGGGTTGCAGCCAATAAATTCGATCTTTGACTTCACCTAGAAGACTCTGAGTTTCTGTGTCTGAATCAGGAAAGTACTCGAGGTCTTAGGGTGTACCCTGACACCGCTGGGTTACCGGTTCGGTACCGGTTCTGAAAAACCCAGTACCTCAGCGTTTGGTTGAGAAACCTTAAGTGCTGGCGGAGCACTTTGCTGGGGAGTCCGATAACCCAATCGGGGTTCTGACTGATAGCTGCAGAGAGGGTGGAGCGCAGGCGTTTCTTCCAAACTGCGGGTGCTGGTCTTATCCTGGTGGTTCTGTCCTGATCCTAATCTGGGTTTCCTGTCCTGTCCTGGGGTGTCCATTCTGCACCTGCTGTCCTGCTGATGACGGGTTTCCTTTGGGGTCCCTCCTGTTCTTAACTGACCTGTGGCCAGGGTTGGTCTTCACACCATTCTAGGTAAATATAGTGCTGAAACTCTATACTGCACCTTTCTATTTTTCTGTCTTTTGCTTCAATAAAGACATATCTTTGCATATATTGATTTTCCATGCTTTTTCGCAAACCCACTGAATGAAAAGCTCATACGTTATTGTCGATATTCTAGCATGTTCCATTTTCTACCCATCCTTTGAGTACATTTCCTTTCCAGGTCATGATATACTGATGTTCTTTGTTTTACCCATCTTTTAGTTGATTCAAGTAATTGCACCAGTTTATTAATACAGTCTAATTTCACCTTACCTGTAGCTCCTCTTCATGGGGAAATATTTTACTGTGAAGTTTCTAGTATGATCTTTATTCTTCCCCGTCCTTTAGTCTGAAATTATTTGCCTAGCTGTTTCCTCATTCTCACCTTACTGTAGACTCATGAATGATCAGCTTGATATATTTCCTTTATGGATATGTACTCTTCATTATCTTGGTTATTGATTGTTTACTGGTTATAAATCTCATGCTGTCCGAATCTGAAATCTAGATAAAATCTTTAAAACTTCCCCGGAGTCTGCGGTCTTTATGAAATACAGAAGGATATAAAGTTGGTATTGTGCTGTTTGCCTTTTCTTCACAGCTAGCTCCCTGATTCATCGTGGTCATTAGGTACCCGTGACGGTGGATTGGTAAGTCGGGTACAATAGAAATATATAGGAAGGAACTGGGTTACTGGTAGTAGAGTGTATGGTCGCCCGATCAATAAATAATTGTGTATTGAAATATATGGGCCCGATACGTGTATGGTAAATTTGTTGGTTGGGTGACCAGCGCGCTCTATCACTACTACAGATGGAGCTGGATGTTAGGGGAATTGCTGGTTCACTAAAAAATGATGCCCCACTGAGAGTTGCCCAACCTCTAGATAAACGTAGTGGAGGTAATACCCAGGCTGTCCTGAGGGTTCACCAGGCATTGACTACAGGCCCCATTGCATCAGTTGCAGCCCCGTCAAGGGAATAGCTGCGGACGCTGCTAGTAGCTCATGCCAACATAACATACCTCAGCTCAGCGAGGATGGAGGGCTCCCCATAGCCCAGGTTCGCAGGGGGAAAAATATCTTAAATCTACCCCCGGAAGTCTGTCAGTTTGTGGCAGTTCTAGCAGGGGTCCCTGAATTGGGCAAGCACGAAGTTGAATCTCCCACTACATTGAGAAACAGGGTAGCCCACTGGCTAAACAAGAATAGACCACTGCCACCACATTTAGGGGCCGATTAGGATGGCGGACGGAAATGGGTACTGTCCGCCATGGTGGGGGAAATTTTACTCCCGGCTGCGCCGCGGAGAAACCGCGGTTGGGATTAGGATATTCATGTCACGAAACTCCGACCGCGGCGGACGGATCACAACCAACACCGTCCGCAGTGGACGGAACACAACCAAGTCCGTCCGCGGCGGACGGAGTCCAATGAACAACCACTGCCGCGGACGGAAATGACCGCGGAAAATATAACATGTACCGCCATACCTGAGAATACTCCGTGGCCGCAATTAGGATAAATCCGCCCGTACCACGGAACTCACAGCCATCCAAGTCCGCGGCGGAAACAATGCTACGAGAACCACAGCATCACTGCGGAAGGCCAACACGCACAACATCCCTAGCGCCTAACAAATGTATGAAAGTGCACCGCAAGTCCTAAGCAAACATACGAACATTGACAAGGCCCCCCCCCACCAAGCACAAGCCACCATGACACGTCCCAATTATCCAATAATGCACACAAGTCAACACGCCCACCTACCACCTGACTCGCAACAACCATTGAGACACGACTACAAAAAGACACCCACACACAACCACAATCCCTTGCACCACAGCATTGCTGCCAGCAAGAGGGCCATTCGAGACACTGCTAACTCACATAAAATCACATAGAAGACACCCACCCACCACCCTACCACACCCACCACACAAACACCCACCACACAAATCCTACACATCACACACCACACACCTGCACCTCCCAACTCACTCAACTCACACACTGAGCACCACACACCATGGCACCCAAAAAAAAACCGAAATTCACGGAGACAGAGTTGCGGGTAATGGTAGATGAAATAATCCGTGTGGAGCCCAACATCTTCGGGGCCCAAGTCCAGCAGACGACCGTGGCGCAAAAGAACCACATGTGGGACAGGATCGTCACTTGGGTGAATGCGTCGGGGACTGTGCCGAGGACGAAGCACGACATTCAGAGGCGGTGGCATGACCTGAAGACCAGGGTCAAGGGCATCCGAGCGAAAAACCACGCCAGAGCCAATCTTACTGGCGGTGGCACACCCCCGGAGCCCATACCCTACACCGATTGGGAGGAGAAGGTGCTGGTGATACTACACCCAGAGAGCCTAGACGGCCTTGACGAAGGAGAAGAGACTGGTGAGTACAAACCAAGCACCACGATCAGCACGACATGGTCAGGCTCACACAACTGAGAAGAAACATCCCCCACGCCCCAACCCATGCACGTCGGACACCAACACACTAACATGTCCATGGCTCCCAACAGGCCCCCATGTTCACGGGGAGGGTGGTGGTGGTGGTGGTGGTGGAGGGTGGGGTGTGTGAGAGGCCCAAACTACAACTCCCAACAGGCCCCCATGTTCACGGGGAGGGTGGTGGTGGAGGGTGGGGTGTGTGAGAGGCCCAAACTACAACTCCCAACAGGCCCCCATGTTCACGGGGAGGGTGGTGGTGGAGGGTGGGGTGTGTGAGAGGCCCAAACTACAACTCCCAACAGGCCCCCATGTTCACGGGGAGGGTGGTGGTGGTGATGGTGGTGGAGGGTGGGGTGTGTGAGAGGCCCAAACTACAACTCCCAACAGGCCCCCATGTTCACGGGGAGGGTGGTGGTGGAGGGTGGGGTGTGTGAGAGGCCCAAACTACAACTCCCAACAGGCCCCCATGTTCACGGGGAGGGTGGTGGTGGTGGTGGTGGTGGAGGGTGGGGTGTGTGAGAGGCCCAAACTACAACTCCCAACAGGCCCCCATGTTCACGGGGAGGGTGGTGGTGGTGGAGGGTGGGGTGTGTGCGACAGGAAACAGAAATGTCTACAAATCAATGTAACCATGTACTGTCCACATTACTGACCAGCTCGATCTTGTCCCTCAGGTGATCGTCAACTGACTGGGGAAAGCAGTACCCGGCCGCCAGCCTCGCCTCCCACACCTACAGGACTCTCTGCTGACGACAACACAGGCAGCTCCGGGGCGGAGGATGGAGCGGGACCAAGCACGCAGCCAGGGCCATCTGGCTCACAGGGACTCCCGGGACCGACCAACGTCGCATGTGTGACTCCCGCGGCACCTGTCTCTGTGATCTGCACAGTCCCCACCACCACCAGTACCACCAGTACCACCAGTACCACCAGTACCACCACTACCACCAGCACCACGACTCCTGCCGGTGCCACCCAGCATAACCCAGCGCGCAACGCTGGTCCAACGGCCCCACACACAAGCAGGGTGAGTGGGCCACAAACACAGGCAACGGGACAACAGCCAATCAGGCGAGCCACACACCGCCGTGCAGAGGAAGGACAGCTACCCGAGCCAGTGGCACAGTCCCTACAAGCTCTTGCCAGGTGCCAGGCCTCATACGACCGGTCCCAGGCAAACGCTGATCGTGTTCACCAGGACTCAGTGGACAACACCAACATCCTGCGCGAAATCTCTGGCATCCTTGGCCAGATGTTGCTGATCATGGGCCAGCAGGCAACGATGTGGAGGGAATGGGTTGGCCGGAACAACCCCCCCCCCTCCACCAAGTGTGTCAGCGCCACCGCCACCGTCACCTCCGCCTCCCCCGTCACCTCCGCCTCCCCCGCCACCTCTGCCTCCGCCTCCACCGCCGCCACCACCACCTGAGCCCCTGGCGACGGATGTGGCCCATCACCAACCTGCCCTCCCAGCTGACTCTGTACCACCTCCGAGGCGGAGGGGGCGGCCGAGGCAGGAAGTGGCTGAGAGCAGTGTTGGAGCGCCAGGCACACGCTCCAAGAGGGGACGACCTTGACAATGCCACTGCCTGTGCCAGACATTCACCCTGCAAAGCATCCTGTCCCACATAGACAATCATTGCCACTGGTCTGCTGGACTAGCCTGACACCCCCCAATGTGGTGTCAGCACGGACATTTCATCTGCCATTACCTTCAACTCCAACTCCCTCCCCCCCACTTACTTGTAAATATTCACCAGCACAAAAGCACAACCTGTCAATAAATTGCATTTACTCACACAATGATGTTTTGCCTCCATGTTTATTCACATGATTGCCATCAGATACAGACGCAAACAGGTACAGGGATCATAGTCGCACATGATCATGGCACTGCGGGAGTGACCTAGAGAAAACCAGAGACAGCAAACACACGTCAGTAAAGAGATTCACACACATCACAACACAATGCACAGCAACATTACACAAACGACAACCATCACACAAGCATGGGATGGGAGCACACACATCATGGACACTCCTATGTCCAAAGACATGAAGACACACATGTGCAACCATCACAAACCACACCCAGCTGATTAACCCCATATCCACACAACACCAGCAAACATACATGAGGCACTGTCAACCGCCACTAGAGGTAGATACTCACATTCAAGGGAAGTAGCGATCTATGAGCTGGCGCCTCTGGTCCACACCTTCCTCCTCACCACTATCCTCATCAGTCGACATGGGTGGGATGGGAGGCCGAGGAACTCCTTCGTCTTCAGGGTCCAACAGCAGTTCAATGTCATTGCGTACTGCCAGGTTGTGGAGCATGCAGCAGGCAATCACGATCTTGCATACTTTTCCTGGTGAGTAAGGCAGGGCCCCTCCGGTCTTATCGAGGCACCGAAACCTAGACTTGAGCAGTCCAAAGGTACGTTCGATGACTCTCCGTGTCCTTCCATGTGCCTCATTGTACCGCATTTCACCCGCCGTCCTCGGATTACGTAGGGGATTGAGGAGCCAGGGCCGGTTTGGGTAAGCCGAGTCGCCTATGTAGGGGGATGACAGAGACAAACATCAGAACAAGATATGGTGGGTACCCCATGCAACACAGAGATCACAAGAGTCCCCACTGCACACTCACCAACAAGCCACGCTTGACCGGGTGGCAGATTTGCCATGAGTCGTGGGACATTGCTGGTCCGCATGATGTGGGCGTCATGTGCGGATCCAGGAAATCTTGCACACACATGGGAGATGATGTTGCTCGCCAGGCACACCACCTGCATGTTCAGCAAATGAAAGTGTTTGCGATTCCTGAACACTTGTTCGCGTGCCCGTGGTGGAATGAGCGCGATGTGCGTGCCATCAATTGAGCCCACAACGTGAGGTATGTGGCCCAGTGCATAGAAACCAGCTTTGACAGCTGGCAACTCTTCCGGACGTGGGAAATGTATGTACTCATCCTTGTACAGCATCATAGCTGTTAACACATCCCGAAGAACCGTGCTGAACATGGCCTGTGACATCCCCCCGGCACCTCCAACTGTATACTGAAATGTGCCAGTAGCGAAGAAATGTAGTACCGCCATGACCTTTGCAGTGGGTGTAAACGAGCCAGGATACGTTCTACGTGGCTGCAGATGAGGAGACAATTGAGCCACAAGCTCCAGTAACCGACGTCGATCCAGCCTGAATTTCCGAATCACCTCCTCGTCTACCATATCCTCCAGCAGAGTGTATGGGCGATGCACATTTGGAGCCCTCCTGTGTGGGAGAGAGATGTAACTTAGGTCAACTTACAAACGACGCATACGTGTACAACTCCATCACATGTGTACCTTACTGACAAAACTTCAGTCGTCACCCTAATGTATCGTAGACACATCACAGACACTCATTCAACTGCATGCACACAAACGATAAGTTTACACACGCCATGTCATCAAGCACAAATGCCACCACCAATAATGATGTGCATACGGTAATGACATGCATGGTGACACAACGTAGAAATCACATACACGGAATGCATGTGTACCACCACCACTGTAGTCACCTCGACACAACAAGAAACTGACAACAGATGCATTAATTGGCCACACAGCCGTGATGTACTGTGTAGTTGTGAAGATGTAACAACGTCTGTAGGGTCAAACCCGACGTCAACACGTACAAATGCACATCTGTTGCCCATTGTGTGCCGACCGATGTCCATTGTATGGACACACATGCTATATTGTATGACATATGACCTTTCACAATCACGCTCACATCCCTCATGACGCAACTGCACACAACACATCACGGTGCAGCGTCTGACAAGATCACATATTTGGCGCCGCCATGGCGGTGCTCAACTTCCGCTACTTCCCAAAGGCCATATGCGGCCTGCGTCCCTCTTCCCATTGGCTGCATGTGCAGGGACCGTCACGGGCACACATCGGCAACCGCACGTGCAAGCCTCAGGCACGGATGCTTCAGTTGCAACATTGTACTATCACTGGCGCCTCCATGGCGGTGCACGTACACAGCGGGGGAGGTGCAGGCCTATACACCCTGCAGATGTACTCAATGGACATGCCAGTTCATGACCCCCCTTACAGTCACCTTGCATCATCCACCGTACACCGGCCGGAGCGGCCGGCCCATGAACAACCGCCGGTCCCGGCCATGAACAACCGCCGGTCCCGGCCATGAACAACCGCCGGTCCCGGCCATGAACAACCGCCGGTCCCGGCCATGAACAACCGCCGTGCCCGGCCATGAACAACCGCCGTGCCCGGCCATGAACAACCGCCGTGCCCGGCCATGGCGGTTGTGTTCATGGCCGGGCACGGCGGTTGTTCATGGGCCGGCCGCTCCGGCCGGTGTACGGTGGATGATGCAAGGTGACTGTAAGGGGGGTCATGAACTGGCATGTCCATTGAGTACATCTGCAGGGTGTATAGGCCTGCACCTCCCCCGCTGTGTACGTGCACCGCCATGGAGGCGCCAGTGATAGTACAATGTTGCAACTGAAGCATCCGTGCCTGAGGCTTGCACATGCGGTTGCCGATGTGTGCCCGTGACGGTCCCTGCACATGCAGCCAATGGGAAGAGGGACGCTGGCCGCATACGGCCAATCGCAAGTAGCGGAAGCTGTGCACCGCAACAACAGGGCCAGTCATTGGCCCATTTCACGATCACGCTTCCAGGGCTGACCAATTGCTGGCGACGTATGCCACTGACACGTGCTGAGGGCCCTATATATGTGTCTTGGCCAAAATGAAACTTCCTACCCTGGGGACCAGTGCTGCCTGTGACCATCACCTCGACCTGCTGCTGCTGCTGCTGAGCTGACCACCGACTGCTGCCTGTGACCATCACCTCGACCTGCTGCTGCTGCTGCTGAGCTGACCACCGACTGCTGCTCTAGTGCCATACTCCGTGATCTTGCCATGTCGAGTGGCAAAGAGATCCGGTCTCGACCCTTCACCGCCGCGGAGCTTGATGTCCTCGTGGACGGTGTACTCCGCAACTATGGACGCCTCTACGGCGCACCGGGACGGGTGGTAAGTGCAGTGTGGGACATGTTGGTGTGCATGAGGGGGCCAAATGATCAGGCCTATTTCTATCTTAGCTGTGTAGTGTGGGCTAGACATATGTTCCTGATTGTGCATGGCTGCTGACACTAACGTCTTGCCCCTATGTGTGTGACAGGCCACCTGTCCACTGACTTAAACCCTTTTGTCTTCCATCATGGTAGGTCAAGCTGCACCTTCGCAAGGACCTGTGGAGGACCATAGCACGGGAAGTACGGGCATTGGGGGTGTGCAACAGACGACATACACACTGCCACAAACGCTGGGACGACATTTCCAGGCTGAGCAAGAATGTAGCGGAAGTAACACTGGGCCTGATTCCAAGGACGCCCCGTCTGGCCCGACGCTCCATGACCCCTCTCATGCACCGTATCATTGCAGTGACGCATCCTGAACTGGCCGAACGTCTGAGTGCCGATCAACAGCAAACTAGCAGTGAGCATACTGTCTGTGTAGGAAACTTGTGAGTGCTATGCATGTATTGGTGCACAGACACACTATTGAGTTCCGTGTTGCGTATGTATGCCTGTGATGCCATTTTGGTCCCATTGGGTGGTACTCATTTGACATCCAGGTCCGCCATGTTGACACGCCACTTGCTTAGTAGTTGAGTGTTAAAGCACATCCCCTAGTGGTCCATGGCCCCATGGCAGAAAATGTGAGGATGACTGGTAGGGGTGGGCCATGTGCAGGATGAGGGCTCCTAAACCTTTGTCTGCTATGTGATTTGGCTATCCTGTTCCTTCTGTACGTGAGTGTGCCCATGACTCACACATCTTTTCTGTGCATTTCAGCTTTGACAGAGGACACTCAGCCACAGACGGTGGAGAGTAGCCGAGGAAATGAGTCCGGCTCAGACTTCGCACACACGCAGACTGACACGGAGGAGGCCAGCGCCGGAGAGGGGGACAGGACCGTCCCTGAGGACTCGCATGTGGAGACACCATCGTCCTCCTCGTCGGACACTCTTGGTGAGCCTGCACTGTTGTCACAGACTGGGAGTGGGCACTCATCACCTTCTGTCGGAAGACAGCACACAGGGCCCACACTTCCGCCAACTGCACCATGTATTGTTCGTGGCCAGAGGAGTAGGGGGAGCAGAGTGGCGTTCGGTGCAGGCACCGCTGCCCCTGCCACGGTGAGCCAAAATGCACTGTGTGCTGAGGCCGTTGATCTGCTGCGACAGCTGTGTGTGGGGCAGACCAATATGACAAATGCTTTCCAGGACCATGATAGGAAGTTGGGGCAGGTGGTGGCATTCATGGAAGGGATGCATGGCGATCTTGCAGGTCTACACAGGACAGTGCAGTCATTGGCAAGCAGTGTGTCGTCTGCAATAGTACAGTCGAATGAACAGGGTGCTACTTCTGTTTCCCCATCTACACCGCTGGATGTCTCAGGGGGTAGTGATTATTCAGAGCAGGACTCAAATACAGGTTATTGCACTAGAAGCAGCGTCAGACAGCACGTCAGGGCACGCAGGGCACAGACCCCATCCCCTAGATCAGCTAAATCTGTTCACGTAGACGACGTCAGATGCACTGGAGTACACACACAGGATCCACAAGTGTTGTTGGGGGACATGCCTTCCGGAGCTACACAGGCATTCAACACGAAAGGTACTCCCAAGGCAAGGGATACTCACATGTCCATGGACTGTTCCTTGGACAAGGCCAGTCAGAAGACAAAGGCACCTACTAAGAGCAGGGAGACTCCCAAGAGCAGGCCCACAGCAGAGGTAAGGGACACTCCCAAGGACAGTGAGAAGACTAAGGCACCTACTAAGAGCAGGGAGACTCCCAAGAGCAGGCCCACAGCAGAGGTAAGGGACACTCCCAAGGACAGTGAGAAGACTAAGGCACCTACTGAGAGCAGGGAGACTCCCAAGAGCAGGCCCACAGCAGAGGTAAGGGACACTCCCAAGGACAGGGAGAAGACTAAGGCACCTACTGAGAGCAGGGAGACTCCCAAGAGCAGGCCCACAGCAGAGGTAAGGGACACTCCCAAGGACAGTGAGAAGACTAAGGCACCTACTAAGAGCAGGGAGACTCCCAAGAGCAGGCCCACAGCAGTGGATAGGAACACTCCCAAGGACAGTGAGAAGACTAAGGCACCTACTAAGAGCAGGGAGACTCCCAAGAGCAGGCCCACAGCAGTGGATAGGAACACTCCCAAGGACAGTGAGAAGACTAAGGCACCTACTAAGAGCAGGGAGACTCCCAAGAGCAGGCCCACAGCAGTGGATAGGAACACTCCCAAGGGCAGGGACACACACAGGGAGCAGGTGTCTGCTGGAGGCAGGTGCACCACAGACGACAAGTCTGCTGGCAGGAACAGGGCGGCGAGCAGGGCACAGGCTACATCCAGAGACAACACTCCACCTAAGGATAAGGCACATCCTACGGACAAGGCATCTAGCATGGACAATGGCGCTATCAAGGACAGGCATACTTCACCCCTGGCTGCACTGAGGCTGATGTTTTCTACTAAACGCCAAACTGATGTCTCCGCGGCGGAGTCCCCCCATACCTCCACTCCCATCCAGGCCAGTCAGAAGCAGAGGAGGGTGTCCCCTGTTGTTGCATCCCCCATTACACATCATTCCGAGTCCAGGCGGCAGGCACAGAGCAAACGACAAGCAGGCTCCAGCACGTCCCCCGAAACCAGATCCCCGGCAGCAGTTGCTCCACCTATGCTGGGTGGTGATTCTTTGGAGTCCCCACCACTTGGCAGTCCTGTCCTGTCCAGGGTGCACTCACACCTCCCTAAGAAACGCAGACACACACCATTGACACCTGCCAACCCCGATTTGGCTCTAGGTGAGCTATCCCCAGCTCCCAGGCCCACCCTGCCTCCTGGCCCATACAGCCCTGTGGCTCATCATTTCAGTTGTCCCAGTGGCGCTGGTGCAGTTGACTCTCATGTATCAGATGGTGGCACAGTGTCAGTTGTGCCCTCTCCTGTTGCAGATCCTGGCAGGGTATGTGGGTCTATGGCTCACGTGTCAGTTAGGAGATCTGTGGCTGTGTTGCACACTCCTGTTTCTGGTGCTGGCAGTCTGTCTGGGTCAGTGGCTCACGTGTCAGTGACTACATCTGTGGCTGTGTCTCACACTCCTGTTGCTGGTGCTGCCAGTGTGTCTGGGTCCGTGGCCCATGTGTGTGTCACTCGGGCTGTGGCTGTGTCTCACACTCCTGTTGCTGGTGCTGCCAGTGTGTCTGGGTCCGTGGCCCATGTGTGTGTCACTCGGGCTGTGGCTGTGTCTCACACTCCTGTTGCTGGTGCTGCCAGTGTGTCTGGGTCCGTGGCCCATGTGTGTGTCACTCGGGCTGTGGCTGTGTCTCACACTCCTGTTGCTGGTGCTGCCAGTGTGTCTGGGTCCGTGGCCCATGTGTGTGTCACTCGGGCTGTGGATGTGTCTCACACTCCTGTTGCTGGTGCTGCCAGTGTGTCCGAGGCAGGTAGTTCACGCAGTCCCCCTGATTCTGTGATGTGAGGTGCTGTACACTTCACTCAAATGTTACTTCACATGGTGTGTCCATTGAGAACTGCGTGGCACTCTTGTGGTCCCTGTGACGGGTTGGTAGGGACACGTAGTTGTGCTGCCTCTGATGTACCTGCTCTGTACTGCACAATGCCCTGTTGATGCTCTGATACTGCATGCTGCCCTCTCGTTACCTGCTGTGATGTACCTGCTCTGTACTGCACAATGCCCTGTTGATGCTCTGATACTGCATGCTGCCCTCTCGTTACCTGCTCTGATGTACCTGCTCTGTACTGCACAATGCCCTGTTGATGCTCTGATACTGCCCCTCTCACGTGCTGCCTCTGATGGACCTGTTCTGTGCAATGGACTGTTGATGCACTTTGCCCCTCTCACGTGCTGCCTCTGATGGGCCTGTTCTGTGCAATGGACTGTTGATGCACTTTGCCCCTCTCACGTGCTGCCTCTGATGGGCCTGTTCTGTGCAATGGACTGTCGATGCACTTTGCCCCTCTCACGTGCTGCCTCTGATGGGCCTGTTCTGTGCAATGGACTGTTGATGCACTTTGCCCCTCTCACGTGCTGCCTCTGATGGGCCTGTTCTGTGCAATGGACTGTTGATGCACTTTGCCCCTCTCACGTGCTGCCTCTGATGGGCCTGTTCTGTGCAATGGACTGTTGATGCACTTTGCCCCTCTCACGTGCTGCCTCTGATGGGCCTGTTCTGTGCAATGGACTGTTGATGCACTTTGCCCCTCTCACGTGCTGCCTCTGATGGGCCTGTTCTGTGCAATGGACTGTTGATGCACTTTGCCGCTCTCACGTGCTGCCTCTGATGTACCTGCTCTGTACTGCACAATGCCCTGTTGATGCTCTGATACTGCATACTGCCCTCTCCTTACCTGCTGTGATGTGCCTGCTCTGTACTGCACAATGCCCTGTTGATGCTCTGATACTGCATGCTGCCCTCTCGTTACCTGCTGTGATGTACCTGCTCTGTACTGCACAATGCCCTGTTGATGCTCTGATACTGCATGCTGCCCTCTCGTTACCTGCTATGTTGTACCTGCTCTGGTGCCCACTTTGCCCATGCTCACGCATACACTGTGATTTGACCCCTATTTTGGACAATAAAGGTAGTCTATCAAGTCTCGTGGTCTGTCGTTGTCATTCCTGCTTGCGTACTGCAAATGTGTATTCGTATATGCTTCTCATCAGTGGTTTCGGTAACATGACACTCCCCCTCCCTACGTCACGTCCCTTGCTGGTATTCCCCTCCAGACAGCCAATGGTTTGTACCTTACCTGCGTCGTCGTCCATAGTAGGCCATGACTAGGACGTGGTGGATCGCGAAGAGCATCGGGAAAGCGTGTAGCGCCGGGTCCATGGTGGTGGTCAGCTTGCGGTGGGTATCTCGGCTGTGTCACCTATGTTCGCTGTGGGGATTCCGCCGTGTTAAGACAGGTTGTTTTTCCGCTGCGGTTTTATGTGTGTTTTCCGCCATCTTGATTTGGGGGACGGTCTTAGACGTCAGTGCGTACGGCGGAGCGTCCGGATGTGTTCCGTCCGCCGCGTGGTCGTGTGTAGTTGGCCGGCGGAGCGTGCTTTTCCGTCGCGGACGGAAATTTGACACGTTTTCCTATCCTGATATGGCGGACGGAGTATCCGCGGCAGGCGGACACGGAAAAGGCTTTTTCCGCCTACTCACGGGCCGCGGTGGCTCTTCCGTCCGCCATCCTAATCGACCCCTTAGTGTGTAAAATACTTATGGCTAGGAGGGTGCCTTGGGTGGGCCATCTGGCCAAGAATATAAGGGGGGATTGTGTTGTGATTAATTTCAATGACCCCAGAACAGTTGAGCACATTTGTAACTGGAGACAGCTCAGCCCAGGAGTATCTATTCGCTCTTTCCCTTTGACCTACTTCTATCCCCCAGGTCACTTTACGTCCTTAACGGATAGGTGGACACTAGTGCAGCGGAATGGGAGGGAGTTGCCTCAGGGGGTTGGCCTAGGCCTTTACTATCCTTAAACCAAACCCCTATTCAAAATCGCTTTAGTTGTCTGGAGACTGTTGATTGACTTCAGGTTGGAGAAGGTGTACCAACTAGTCCTTCGCCCACCAGCTGTACCCCTAGCCTTCTTGTACCGTCCCAGTCTTCTGGTACTGAGCTATTAAACACCGTCTTAGAGTTACAGAAGGTTAGTCATATTACGGGACAAGACATAGATCAATCTCAAAGTGTCTTACCTATTTGTGAAGGTCTTACCAGTCATTTTAAATTTGTCTCATGGAATGTGGCGGGTTTACGAAATAAGCTTTCACTATCAGATTGGAATGACTTTATTGATGGATATGATCTGTGCTTATTCCAGGAGACTTGGAGTTTTGAACCATTGTACAAGCCTGGTTTTTCTTGTTTTTTTGTACCTGCCACCTCGTCGGGTAGAGGTCGCTCATCTGGAGGGCTTATGGTATGGGTTAGGGCGGAGCTCAACCTTAAGATTATCCACCATCATTGTTCCACACCTGATGTAATGAGACTCTCCATCAAATGCACTAAGGGTAATAACACCTGGGAACTATTTAATATATATGCTAGAAGTACCCAAACGGGGGCGAAATCCGCTACAATTTCCGCTCTTTCTGAAATGCTCCCTTCCTGTCCCTCCGACTCCTTTGTTCTGGTCGCCGGCGACCTCAATTGCTCATTTGAGCCTCTGGCAGCAGATGACACTTTGGAGTTTTATGAGGAGGATGCCAGATGGGGCATCCCCACCTTGTCCCTTATGCCACTGAAGAAATGGTCACCAGTGGTCATTCAACTGAATGCCTTAATGTTAGAATTTGGCTTAAGGGCTGTGAATGGGCGTACACCCTCTGATTCAATGGGAGCAAATACATATAATAGGGTTGGCTGTCAAAGCAGAATTGATTATATACTGGTTGATAGGAGATTATGGAAGTTTGTGGTTGATATGATCATTATACCTTCGAAAGATGGTGATCATAATCCTTTGTCGCTTACAATGTTGGAACTGTGGCAAAGGAAGGAGCAAACTCCCACCAGTGGACCGACTATGTTAACAAAGACAGTCTTGCCGTCAAACTGCAATAGGTTCCTCAGATGGCCAAAGTTTATTCTAAACGAGTCACGGTTAAGTACCTTAGGCGAAATTCTTAGTGATCAGACTTTTAGGCTCTCTGCTGCATGTAAAAATGAGGTAGGGCCCGTTGCTGCAGAAACAATCTATGTTGACACTATGGATTTGATTGGCACTCTGTTTGTAGACCCCAGTAAAAATCGCCCGAAGAACCCCAAGCCAGTACAGAAGTGGTTCGATAGAAACTGTAGAAGGAGAAAATCCAGCCTGATACTTGCTATTAAATCCAATAATCCTGTTGAGGTTCGGCTGGCAAGACTTCAGTATAGGCAAGCCATTGTAGAGGCAAAGAGGGACTGTGAAGACTCACATTGGGACAGTTTAAAAGCGGCTAGTCAGTCCAAGAATGGTGAGCTCTTTTAGGCTCTATTGAGAAGATCCAGTGGCGGTGACCCGGACCAGATCCCGAATCATATAACGGATGGGGAGTGGTTTGATCACTTTAGGACTCTATGTAGGGGAGGAGAAAATAGGTAGTCTAGGGCCCTTTAGTGGCTCTACGGCTGCAGCCCCTACTCAGGCTTCCTTTGCTAGGATAGAAAAGAAGGAGGTGATGGCCGCTATTAACAAGATTGTATCGGCCAAGGCCCCGGGCCAAGATGGCATCCCGGGTGACCTATTTAGAGCCAATGTCGATGGTTGGGCTACTTATTTTGTACTTCTCATTAATGCCCTGTTGGAAGGATCGCCGGTCCCGAATTCCTGGAAGGGGGCCGAAGTAGTTCCTATTTACAAGAAGGGCTCCAGGGGGGATCCGGCCAACTACCGTCCTATCAGTCTTATAGACGCTGGACAGAAATTTGTTGGTAGAGTTCTCCTGGAGATGATCCTTTCGTGGGCAGAAGAAAATAATATCATCTCACAGTTTCAGGTGGGTTTTAGGGCTTGCACAAGCACGATAGACCAGGCATTTAGGTTGGCGCTATTGCATTGGAAGGTGGTCACCATTGGCAAAGGCGGTCTTTATTTGGCCTTTATTGACCTGAATACTGCCTTTGACCTGGTCCCCCGCGACCGGCTATGGCTGGTCTTGCAGGAGATGGGGGTTCCCTTGCCAATCGTGAAGCTCGTGACCCGTATGCATTATGGTAACTATGCCTGCATTAGATGGGGAGCACAGGAGCAAAAGACTGATAAATCCCTGTTAATAGAGGGATCCGCCATTGTTGCGTCCTGGCCCCTACACTTTTCACACTTTTTGTGAACGGTGTAGTTTCCTTTTTGCATGAAATCAATGCCGACGCCCCGGTTTTGGCGGGTGATAAAGTTCCCGCACTACTTTTCACGGACGATATGCTGTTAGTGTCAAAAACTCCTGTAGGTTTACGGAAACTGCTGGATCACTTCTGTTTGTTTTGTAAATTGAGAGGACTTGTTATTAACACCACTAAAACCAAGCTTCTTTATTTTAACCCCAGTAGATCGTCTAGATCTACTTTGTCTCTTGATGGGGTGCCTTTGGAGCGTGTTAAGGAGTTTGATTATTTGGGGATCAGAATCTCTGAAAAATTTAAATGGCAGCCCCATATCACTAAAATGGCGTTAAACCACAAGCGGGCAGTAGGAGCGCTAGGGAGGGAACACCGTGCCTCCACCTTTAAACCCATTGCTCCAGCCCTGGAAATTTACACCGCCAAAGCTGTAGGCTGCGCCCTTTATGGAGCAGAACTCTGGGGCTTTGGCTGCGTGGACATGCTAGTCACTACAGAAACCAAGTTCTTTAGGGAGCTTGTATCACTCCCTAGGGGCACGCCAACTAGGCCACTTTTGAGTGATCTAGGCCATCGTTCCTTCAAGGACCTAGTCACCCTGCGTCCTCTTTTATATTGGGCTTGGTTATGGCGTACTCCAGAACTTGCCAGGTACGCCAACGGCCTAAGTGAGGTCATGAATCTCCAAGGATCCCACACGATCGGATGGTTAGTTAGCATAAAGAAGCTTCTTTTAGCCACTGGCCTTACATCTGCTTGGGAGTCCGGGGCAGTGCTGTCAAAGGCAGAAACAAAGAGAGATTTTTGGGCATGGGTTGATAACAAAGAGCAGAAGGACCCAAATCAAGGCAGGCGGACTGAGGCATTTCGTCAGCATAAGCTTACGCCTCGCCTGGAACCTCATCTAGACTTCATCATGAAGCCAAGAGATAGATCTCTTTATATTCAGTTTAGGATAGGCACCCTTCCCCTTCGTGACCGCACTAGTAAATGGAAGCCTCCGCATCAAACCTCCGAGGATTGTCCTAACTGTGTGGGTGTTACTGAAAGCATTCCTCACTTTTTCTTTGTATGTCCAGCATATGCAAAGCCTAGATTGAAATGGCTCAAACCAGTGTGCCTGCAGCTTAAACTAGGGACCACTCTGTCGCACTTAGAATACTTAAGGCTGATGCTAGTACAACCTTAGTGTGCGGGGTGGCTAAATTTCTAAGCTGGGCTTGGCTGATCAGGTTGAAGGCTGTATGATCAATCTGTACAACTAATTGTTTAAAAAAAAAAAAAAGAAGAATTCATATATTCACAAAGCAGTTTATAGTTTAATATATCTTTAACTATGTATTGTAACGAAAAGGTTTTTATATGAAATTTTCCTTTTTAATGTTTTTATGAAATGTGTTTTTTATTTGTAAATGTGCTTTTATGATATCGCATATCGATGTTATGTTATGTTATGGAATCTTGTATAGCGCATGGCTACCCCAGCAACGGGGCGTCCCAGCGCTTGCGGACATGCCTGAAGCTAGTACGACAGAGGATGTGCTAGATGGACGCAAACAGCCAAGTTTTTATACATTTTCGGAATTGCAGGTGATTTGAAGTGGCCCGAGCTTTTGGGGGGATAGAATTCCAAAGCTTAAGGGCCAGATACCGGAAGGAGCGGCCGCCGGCTCTACTCCTCCGAATCCTGACAGTACGAGCTAGAAAAAGGTCTGCTGAGCGGAGTGCGCGCGTGGGAATATAAAAGGAACAAAGTCCCTGCAGAGTTTGGGGGCCAGCGCTATACAAGATTTTGTGGGTGAGGCAGAGGGTCTTGAATTGAATGCGTTGCTGTATCGGAAGCCAATGTAGTCGTCGGAGAAAGGGGGACGTGTGACAAGTTTTGGGTAGGGCAAACAGAACACAAGCAGCAGTGTTCTGTGCTCTTTGCATCCTATTTATTGCAGTCATGTTGGAGCCTAACATGAGGGCATTGCAATACTCCAGGTGAGATAAGACTAATGCCTGGACTATAATCTGGCGGGTAGGGGCCTCAAAGAAACCCAAGAGGGTTTAAGAGAGCGAAGACGCCCGTAGCAAGTGCCTGCCACTTTTTTGGCATGGGACTCCAGGTTGAGTGAGTTGTCAAGCATCACCCCCAGATTTTTTACTGACTCCTTGGGTATGGGAGCTGGTCCCAGCGCAAGAGGCCACCAGTGCTCGTCCCATGTCTGCGTGCCATTGCCGATCAGAAGTACCTCTGTTTTAGAGGAGTTTAACTGAAGACAATTGTTAGATAGCCACCTTGATATAGCCAGGATGTCTTCTTGGAATTTAATTTGGTCCACCACATTGTTTTTTGAAAAGTTGAAAATGAGTTGCGTGTCGTCCGCATATGATATTAGCTGGATCTTACGTTCCCGGGCCATCAAGGCCAGGGGGCGGACGTACACATTAAACAATGTGGGACTGAGCGCAGACCCCTGAGGCACCCCGCATTCAAGAGGGAGCCTGCTGGATGAGTACGGCGGGGCGTGCACCTGGAAGGAACGGTCAGATAGAAATGACGCGAACCAGTCCAGGGCCGTTTCCCTGATTCCGATCTCCCACAGTCTCTCAAGTAGTATCTTGTGGGAGACCGTGTCAAAAGCAGCACTCAAATCCAGCACAACCAAAATAGAGGTTGCGCCCATGTCCAAAGAGGCCCTTAGATAAGCCCTTAGATAAATAAAGCTTTGTTGAATTGAATTGAAATATAAAACAGGCTAAGGCATCCAAACAGCATGCACTCCTAAACTCAAATGCCATACACCAGCAATCAATCCAAATGTCGCAATGTCAACATCATGTCTCATCTGCAAGTTGCACATCAGGCCGCAGCTGCAGTCTAGCAAAAAGATTACATGATGTCCCATTACAAAAACCTAACTGGAGCACAAACAGAACAATCTAACCATTCATGAAACGGCATGTCCTTCATGAACAACTCATCCAACCAATGGCAAATCACAAAAAACACATGAGGGCTGACCCACATTTCTCTCTCTATATCGATTTCTGTTTTTGAAGAATGCATGATGTGGTCAGCCAAACAACTAAGGGCCTCATTTATGAGGCTGTGCGTCACTTTTATGCCGCTGGTGCGTCACTTTTTGTGAATAAAACTAATTTCGTTGCGCGCACTGCTTCACATTTGGTGATGCAGTGCACGCAACAAAATTCGTTTTATTTATTTAAATGTTCACTTACCTGTAAAACTCCGTAATCCATACATTACTACCCCCGACCCTGCCCTTCCCCCTGCCCACGTCACCGCCCTACAGAAACACCTACTGCCGACCGCTACTGGAAACAGGAGATGGAAGACAGGCGATAAATCAACTTTCTTAACATGGCGCATGACGCAGGGCTTTCTGTTTTAAAGCCCTTCATTGCCATTGGGGTCTCTGGTTGTATGCACACTGTAGGCCAGTGACGCAATAAGCGTCACGGTTTCAGCCATTGGAGACTTCATCCCTGCATGATTTCAGACGTCCGTCATTCAAAGACGTAGATCCCACCCTTTCGTCATACGTGAGAGTGGATGCAAGCACTTCTGATCCGGTGCCTTGTTCTCAGTAATGGTAAGTGTTTACAAGCTGATGCTGTGTTGTGCCGAGACCCCTCATCACTCTACCCTCCCCCACTATGACACCCCAGGCCCTCGCTGCACATTGCTCGCTCCTTTAGAAGTGGAGCTGCGGCATTTGCTCCCTTGTGAAATGGATCCAGATAAGGAACAGGTTTCGCTCTTGTTCCCTTGCAAAATGGATCCAGATATTTGAGTCCGGCCCAAAGCGAGAGATATGTGCTTACTGTGGCCAGTTCTCTGATGTATGGCATTAAAACTGGCCCTGTGTGCATGCCCCAAAGTTAAAACTGACACTAAAAACATGGATTGACTTGCAAACAATGAATATTAAAAACGTTGAGGGTATTCATTTCAGCGATTTAGTTCCTCTCTTATTTTACATGCTTTACTTATTCTAGCATTCCCCACGAGTTAGCTATTTTATAATGTTGTTGTTTATCTGTATTTGTGCATACTTTTAAGCTTGAACCATGACTGGTGTTTATGAGGGGCTTTCATTGGGCGTGCAGGCGCGAAGGCTGAAGCCAAACAAAGTGCCTGTCAGTGGGTTTCCCTCTCTGCAGAGCGCACAGAACAATGTTTGTGTATTCCATTTGCACCTGAAATTCTGTGGATATGTGTGTGAAGGGGATACACATTGATGTCAAAATATTTGCAAGGCAAAAGTAAGAGAAATTAAAGTGCAGTCCAGGTTGGGGGCAGTGAAGTGACACAGATGCAAGGAAGGGCATCCGGGAAAGAGTGAAAAGAGGATGCTGAAGAGGAAAGAGAGGGGTTCAAGATGTGCAGATGGACAAGATATGCAGAGAAAAAGAGGAAACATATCTGACATAAAGCACACATAACTGAAGGCCAAAACTCCTTCCACAGGCCTCAATGCTATTTAATTCACAGACTCACTATTTCAGAATGTAAACAATTCCAATGTTAATTATTTAGAGAAATCATTGTTATTACTCATTTATCTTAAACAGTTAACACCCAGTGACAAAGCCAATCATACTGACAGGCTTGAGGCGTATGTCAGTTGCTGTGCCATTTAGCTAGATAAAATTACATATGAGAGAGAAACCGAAATACCGGTCTGATGGCAGTTTTTATTGTGCTTAATATAGCAACACTATACATTAATAAGTCTTGCTCTATCGCTACATTCATTTGCTTTAAAATGCACCATTTGCCAATCTTTTTTTCATTTCTTTCTCAGGAGAGGGACTCCCCCTTGACCTCAGGTTTGTCCATAAAACTTGCTCACATTGCTTGCTATATAAAAATCATGCCCAATGTTTACGCCTACCACTTTCAAATGTCACGAGCCGCCACTGTTAAAAAGGCTGTGCTCTTAGAGAGCGACAAACACAGAGGGAAATCAGCGAATCCCAAGCACAAGATTAAAACAGACAGTTCAGCCCTCCAATGAGAGAGCATAAAGTAGATGCAGAAGTATAGAACACAATGCTGCCTGCAAAGAACAACCAAAGCTGTCAGAAGCGAGACCACAAAAAAGAGGACACATCAGTGCTTCATTTGCGCCAGTGTTTTCCGGTGCTGGGCACCAGCACTTTAATTCTTAACAAGACATTTTTCTTATGACCGCCCACTGGGTGGATTTGTCTATTTTCAGCAAAGCACTTCAGTTTAACAATTTTATCAACTAAAAATAATAATCCAGGCCACTGGTACTTGGATTTTTCCGCAGAGGCAGTGGGGGATGTAATCAGTCATGGCATTTTGCAGTACTGCCTGGGACAGTGGGTAATGTCATTGGTACTGGCATTCTGCAGCACTGGCAGGGATAGTGGGTGATGTTATAGCTACTGGCATTCAGCAGAACTGGCAGGGGCAGTGGGTAATGTCATTGGTACTGGAATTTTGCAGAACTGGCAGGAGCAGTGGATGATTGTAAAGTAAGAGATCCAATAAGTGGTTAATTTGTGAAGTTTATTTGAAGGAAAAGGCACAGCGCAACTGTCAGGTAAGTTGGCAAGATCAAAACTGACAAGCACAGAATCTGGAACATAGAACTTAGAAAGTACACGCAGGTACTTAGTTCTGGTTCCAAGAAATAAATAATACAATGCAATGCACAATGTAACACATCTCATCCCTACAGGAAAACAATAAAGGAAAGCGAGAAGAAAAGAATGAGAAAAGAAAAGAAAAAGAAAGAGGGAGGGAGGAAAAAAACCAATTAACTCAGTAAGCAATGGATTGAGAGGAATGTGAACTCTGTTGAAGATTCTCATTGGGATCATTGTTTAATTTCATAAATTTACACTTGGCGACTTTTCTTATGTTCCAAACTCTCCCATCTTGAGTAATAACTGAATTTTTACACACCTTTACAATTTTGATACGATTACCAAATTTGGAAGAACCTTTGGATGAAAAACCTGGTTTTTTGATTCTCACCCACTCACCCACTTCAAAACTAGGAATTTTCACTTTCATGTTATAGTCAAATAATGCTTTCATATTGTTTTGCTTGATTTCCACCCGTTTGGCACTTTACCTGATGTCTACTTGATCAACATCCTTGTTGATATTTTTTACCCACCAAGGACATATGTCAGTAAAGGGTTCTCTGCCTTTGAGAAGCTGGAAGGGACTTACTTCAGTAACTGAATGTGGAGTAACTCGGTACATCCATAATCTTTTCCTCACTACATCTCTCCAAGATTCACCAGACCTACAAGCAACTTCAACCGCATCTTTAAGAACCCGGTTAAATCGTTTAACTTGACAATTTTCTCTTGGCTCATAAAGAGAAGTAGTAAGCTGTTTAATACCACATGTACCAAGGAAATTCTTCATTTCATGTGAAATGAGTTGAACTCCATTGTCCGTAACCAAAGTTTTTGGTGAACCTTCACGTGCAAAAATCTCTTTAAGAAATAATGACTAATGTGGTAGCACTCGCAACAAACTTGACTTCCGGCCACTTAGAATGGTAATCTATCAGGACGAGAGCAAAACGGGCATTGTAAGGAAGATGATGGAATGGACCAGAAATATCAAAAGCTACCTTTTGCCATGTATGTTTTGGCCAGGTAACAGGATGGAGGGGAGCAGAAAAAACTCTAAGCATCTTATCACTGCTTATACAATCAGAACACTCTCTAACTGTTTTGTCTACCATAATGTCAAGTCCAGGCCACCAAAAATTTGCTCTAATGAGGCGCTTCATAGAGGACATACCTAAGTGTGCCTGGTGAGCAAGAGTAAGAATTTTCCCTTGTAACGAGACAGGAGGAATTCTTTTTCCCCTATTAAAAAGGAATCTACCAATTGCTTCAATTTCAGCTGATACTTGACAAAAAGGGGCAAAATCTGCAATGATGGATTTATCTTTGGGCCATCCATTCTTCAAACAATCAAAAATAAATTGAGACACAGCATCTTTCTCCAACTCAGACATCCATTCAGATTCAGACAAACCACTAAACTCATTGGAAACAAAATCTTTAACAGTAGAAACAATCTCTACCTCTTGTTCATCCAAGCTCATATCCTGATTGGAACAAGGCAACCTGGAAAGGAAATCGGCAGTACCATTACTTTTGCCCGGAATGTACAATACTTCAAAATCATATTCTTGTAGTTTGGAAGATAACCGGGCTATACGAGCAGTAGAATTCCATCCACCACCCAGAGATAAGATTCCCACCAAAGGCTTGTGATGAGTTTTGAGGATGAATCTGTTCCTCCATATGTAATTCCGAAAATGTTTCACAGCCCAAATGCAAGCTAGCAATTCTCTTTCTATGACGCATACTTCCTTTCAGTAGCAGATAAAGTCCTAGACGCCAAAGCAACACACCATTCCTCCTTTCTTGAGGTTTGACTCAAAACAGCTCCTAGCCCATAACAGCTGGCATCAACTGTAATTATGCATTTCTTTTTGAGGGAAAATGATTTCAAAGTGGGAGCATTAACAATCTCATTTTTTATTTTTTTGAAAGCTGGTTCTTGCCTGTCAGACCATAAGAATTCAGATGATTTCCTAGTTAATTCCCTGAGAGGGTCCATTTTGGTAGCCAAATTCTGGATACATTTACTGTAATGTTCGCATAAGCCAGCAAAAGAAAAAAGTTTCTCTCTGTTATCTGGTGATGGTGCTTCCACAATTGCTTTAACGAAATATATTTTTGGTATCACACCTTCAGCAGAAAAAGTATGGCCTAAATACTCCACAGACTTACAGAAAAACTTGCACTTCTTAGACTTAAGAGTTAGTCCACTCTCACTCAACCGGTTACAAACTTCTTTAAGATGAATAAAATGGTCATTTTCATTTTTGGAAAAAATAAGAATGTTGTCATGAAAACATTTGACGAACATACTGACCTCTTTGAAAATATGGTACATTGCTCTCTGAAAGACAGAGCCAGCTGATGCCAGGCCAAAAGGCATCCTTTTGAACTGGAAGAGGCAATGTGAAGTAATAAATGCGGTGAAATATTTTGAATCTTCAGCTAATTCAATTTGGTGGTATGCAGAGCAGAGATAAAGAGTAGAAAATATGCTCGCACCGTCTAACATACACACCATTTCTTTGATATTGGGCAGGGGATGACAGTCTGTGATTAAATTGGCATTCAATGCCCTCATGTCAACACATAGCCTAATGCTTTTATCAGTTTTTTGGGTCAAAACAATGGGCGAAACCCACTCTGAACATTCAATCTCTTCTATGTCAGTCAGTCAGAAATATTTTATTCGGTTCATTGCAAAAACCATAAAAGTGTACTAAACATCAAAAAGTCAAGACCACAGTTAATACAAAAAAGATTTGTGCAAATTAGCAATCCATACAGTACATTGTTGTGTTTTAAAAATATACACTAGCGAGATAGGTAAGGGAAAATACCTGCAAATATCACATTTTAAAACCATTAAAACACAGGTACAAATTTTTAAAAAAGACAAAGCGCTCGGGATAAATTCATTTGTTACTCCGCTATATACACTGGGTCCATTTGATTTTCCTCTTAAGTCTAATGGCTATTGTCAAGAAATTCGCTATATTAAAAATCTCCCAGGTATTAGACAACAGCTGTAGATACAGAAAGGCAGGTTTGATTTGTCTAAAGCCCTTATCTACGATAAGAGGAATAATGAACCTTTTACGGATTGGGCGAAGATGTTCACAGAAAAAAATAAAGTGCACAGTGTCCATAATGGAAAAACCATCACAAGAACAAATCTCCAAATCCCTCTCCTTGGTCCAACCTGGGCGTTCAGTGAGGAGATGGAATTTGTTCAATCTGAACTTAGTCAGTAAAAATCGGTGATTATTACTGATAGAGATCGTAGGTCACCCAACCAATAATTTCACCATATAGTTTTCGGGCCCATAAATTTCAGTTCAACCTATACATTAATCAGATGACCCACCGATTCTTCTACCAGTAATCCAGTTTCCTACCTATTTATTTCTATTGTACCTGACTTACCACTCCACCTTTGCAGGTACCTAAGATCCACAATGGATCAGGGAGCTAGCTGTAAAAGAAAGGCAGGAAAAATACAAACCCAACTTATTTCTATTTCGCATTAAATGATCACAGACAACTGGGAAGTTTTAAGAGTTTATCTAGAAATCAGGTTTGGAAATTAGCAAGTTTACAGTCAAAAGGCAATCAATAATCAAGATAACAAAAAGAACATAGCCATAGAGGAACAGTGTCAGGGCAACCATTTATGAGTCTACAAGAAAAATAATAACAAATGTAATATGCTAAATAGATTTCGGGAATGGATCACGAACTAGAGTTTTACTGTTTGGGAAATACTTCAAGAGTAAAGGATTGGAAATCCTATACATCTATAGGAGGGGGAAAAGTGGAACACGCTATAGTTCTAGTATCTTACGCAAAATCAGATTTCAGGAGAGATTTATATACCACAGTTATGTTTCATAAACAGTATGGAGAGAATGTGTTCTAAAAGGTAGGGGAACATAGGAACATGCTAAGAAAAATATACTGAATGACTTTCATAATAGGTTGCGGAAAGCATGGAAATTAACATATGCAAAGGAATGTCTTTATTTAAGCAAAGACAGAAAAATAGAAGATGCAGTGAAGAGTTTTCGCACTGTATTTACCTAGAAAGGTGTGCAGACCAACCCTGGCCACGGATCAGTCAAGGACAGGAAATACCCCAAGGAAAGACAGTCATCTATGGGACAGCAGGTGCAGATTGGACACCCCAGGACAGGACAGGAAAACCAGATTAGGATCAGGATAGGACCACCAGGACACGACCAGCACCCGCAGTTTGGAAGCAACACCTGCGCTCCACCCTCTCTGCAGCTATCAGTCAGAACCCCGATTGGGTTAGCGAACTCCCCAGCAAAGTGCTCCGCCAGCACTTAAGGTTTAGTAAAACCTTTAAAGTCTAAGGTCAAATTCGGACAGAGTGCTCCGCAGCGCTCTGTATTCAGTCACCTATTGAGTGCGTTGGGTCAGTGACAGGTCAGCTATTCAGACAAGTCGGACAATTTCCCTAGCTGAACCTAGGCTAGATATACTGTTTTCGGGTCAGTGTACCTCCCCCCAATGTTGCAAAGTGTCAGAATCCCCAATTTCGATTGGTCCCCACATAGGATAGATTAACACACCAATCAGAACAGACTTCTTCAAGCTTAGTTTTGCATCTTATGGTACCGCCTAGCAGATTTGGGGTTCCCATGACATATTTTACAGAATACAATAGGATTTATACAAATGTAACAAATGCAGAACATTTTCAGTTTTCTAGCTGGGTGAAGGTGCATCTTCCCAGGCACGTCTTGGCAAGGACCTTCAGTTGGCACTCGGTCAATGCCATCAGCAGCAAACTGGACATGCGCACTAGGGACCTTCAAGATGGTTCACGTCTCATTCAGACCCCCCCAGTTATCGCGGTACATGAAAAGTAAGCGAAAACAAATTAAAACATAGAAATAAATGAATTTTCTACATATCATGATTTGGTACTTTAGGTTTCTCACTGTAAAAATATACTATGCGATAATAGATTAGTGCAATACACAATAACACGAGAGCATCTGCGCAAGCTTCACCATGTGAGTATTCCAGACAGCCATATTAGCGGCAAATACGCATGCGCACATTTTCCCACCACAACTGCGACTACGTCACGTCACGTGAGTGTGACTAACGCATGCGCAGTAGTAAATTCCCAAGCGACGGCCATTTTAAGGACAAGGGTTACGAAGTTAGTAAAACACATAAGCAAGCATCACTAAGATACATGTATATAGTAAAAATAAAGGAAATTAGTAAGACGTACAATTGGATTACAGAGTTATAAATGAATCGAGGTTATTGATTTCAGCAAGTCGCGTAATGTGCGAAATCTTGCTTCATCAATCCCCTCTTTGATGATATTTACTATCATCACAACTTAATGGAACCAGATGCCAACTTTTCTCACACTTTGTGCAGTTCAATTTCTTCCAACATCCTATTCAATTTTTCTTTCACATCTTTATTAGGGTGAGAATTTTTCACCCTTTTGTAAATCTGATTATTCAAGTCTTCCAATTCTAGTTCATCCACACTCCGTTTCACACCTCTCTTATTCACAGTGTATTTCTTTGTGTGTTTGCGACATTTGCAGCAGACAAATATGAGAAAGATTATGAAACCTATCACTCCAATTGGCATCAGTACCTTGAACAATAAACTTCTACCTAAATTAGCAAACCATTGACCTACATTGGAGAGACCATCGACAAGTCTCTTCCAGGCACTGTCAACCTCCAGTGGTTTGAGTTCCTTTTCCAAATTAGTAATGTTTTTCACATATCTTTTGATCTGTACACTTTTGTCCGGTATGTAAGTGCAACAATGTTGCGCCTTCAGCATCCAGCAGACTCCGCCCTCTTTTGCTAATAAGGTGTCCAACGCAAGTCTGTTCTGCAAAACCATTGATCTGATTGCAACCATTTCGGTATTGACCAGCAGGAATCCATGAGCTGTGTCAGTAGACAACACATCCACTATTGTGGATAATTTGCAAATTCTGTGTGTGTTCAGAACCACTCCCACTCCAGGTATCAGTGCACTAAAAATACTACCCATTATTTCACCTACGCTTTCTCTTTTACTACGCATTAAGCCATTAGTGTTTTCATTGCTTCCAGCAATTTCCTTCACATGGTATATTTTCGGGAAAACAATGCCAAAGTAGCAGCTTCCATACCAGTGATCCGGCAATTTGAAATAAGCCTTGTTTCCACAAATATAATAGATTCCGGGAAACACAGGTTCTGACCCATTTTTGAAACCCCAACCTCCAATTACCTTGTAATTGTGTTCACATTGACTGGAACCAATGAAAATGTTATTATAATAACTAGTCTTCTCGCGATGAAGACAGAGTTTCCCTTTCCTTTCGAAATCCAGCAACAAAGCAGGACCACTCCCACCATTTGAGGTGCTTTCCATGTTTTCAGCCCATTTAGGAGTTTTCTGTCTCTTATCATTTGCCTTTCTTTGGAAACTCTCCCTTCTTTTCTCTGCCATGTTTAAAAATATGTTTTCTTGTTCATGTAATGAACAGGTCAAGTTATCTCTGTGTGCTTCATTTAAATCTATAGTACCTATAGTCAGGAAGTATTCTCCCATATAACGTGTAACGTCACTTTTAGTATGTACAGGATTCAAATTTCCACGTATGGGAAGTTCAGAAAATATCACGTCAGAGTTAGAGTAATAGTACTGTAACGGTCCTCTTTTGTAAAATAAACTAGCTAAAATGCTACAGGAAATTCCATAGGTCAAAGGTAGGTGATGATAAGTCACGCCTTCAGCTACAGAAGTAGGTAGCTTCATGCAGACATAGCAGTCTTCTATTTCCATTGTTTCTACATAGTGCACTAAAAGATTAGCGAAAACATTTAACTGTGTCTTGTTTTTAACTTCATGATAGTGTAGTCCTTCCTCATCTGATGCTTCTAAGTCTCGTTTGGTTTGTCTGAGTGTCTTTTCACGTCTTTCTATACTTCGTGTTGTCAGTTCTTTAGTGTCAGTGGTCACAGTCTGAGTAGGGTCAATATTAGTATTTTTGCTCACCATATAAGGAATGAAAACTGTTAGTCCTATCCAAATTATTATCACTATAACTATGCTACATATACATACTCTGCAGCATGTTTTGCAACAACTGCGTCTAGGCCTTCCATTCACGTTTGAACCAGACATTTTCGTTCAGAAGAAGATTTCTCCACCCCTCTTTGTAACTCTGTACAGGTAGCTTACCCTGCACAACTTCAGGTTGGTTCGTCTTCCTCGGCAGAATAATCAGCTGTCTGTTCTTCGTCACTTTCGTCAGTAATATCAAGATCTTCGAATTCTTCTAACACTAGATATGTCCATTCAGGATCTTGATATTTTTCGTTCAGTCTTTTTATTCGGTCACTCCGTCTTTTGGAGCTTTCTCCAGCTTGATTGGTAATATGGGGACTTTTCCTTCTTTCTGCAAGTTTTTCTTCTACTGTTTTTATTCTCAGTCTCAGTTTCTTAATATATCCTGGTTCAATATTTTTCTTTTTCTTGAGTCTTTTAGCTGGCACTGTAATTTGGCTTTCTTCTAATACTCTTTTATTTTCGTTTGTTTGTGGCACTTCTGTCTCTCTTTCTTCCCTTCCTGTCTGACTAGTTCCAGGTCTTGTATCTATTTCTTCTGCCTGGTTACTAAGCTGGCCTGGTTCAGGGGAATTTTTGTTTTGGCTTTCGAATGTCACTATTTCTGAGTCCTGAACACGTTCTTCTATTTCTATCTGATCCTGTTCAAGCACTTCGATCTCTTGATTTTCTTCTGCTCGAACTTTTGTACTAGCTCTAGTCTGTCCCTTTTCAGTTTCAGGAGTTTGTGGAGGTGTATCAATCACCTGTTCTGTCCCTGTCTGACCTTCCTCTTCTTCCTCAGATTTGACGTGAATCTCAATGATCTGAGGGTCTTCGCCTGTGCCTATCTTTTCCTCTCTATTCCACTCTCTATCTTCTTGGGTTCGCTCTCTTGTTCTGATTGGGTCCTCGGTCAGGTCAATTAAGGGTATCCAATCATCTTGACTGGTGCTCGGTTGTTCGTCATCAGCTACTTCAGGACCAACGTCTTCAGACCCCTCAGCTGGACAACCTTCAGCGCCTTTTTACTCGTCTGGAATCACCTTCTGTGTATGGCTGGCATGGATCCACTTGGTAATGCCTGCACACTTCACCGCTGTCGTGGTCACCAGTATTATTTGGCGTTTTTCTCCCCACCTCGGTACAAGGCAACTCGAACGAGTATGTTTCTTTATTCTGACCCACTCGCCAGGGACCAATTTGTGGACTGGAGTCGTTGGATTGGCGACGGCGTCTTCTCCAATCTGGCGAGAGATAGAACGCACTTGGTCACCCAGTTCCTTGCAGTACTCAAGTACCAAATCATCAGAAATGTTTAACAGTTTGTATCCTGGTACCCATGCCTGTCTCATCACTCTTCCCATCAGGATTTCATGAGGACTCAGGCCTGTTTTTCGGTCTGGAATACTTCTGAGTCCCATCAGGACAAGAGGCAAGGCATTTATCCAGTTCATGCCAGTAGAATCACACATTTTTGCTAATCTCGATTTTATAGTGCCGTTTATTTGCTCTACTACTCCAGAAGCCTGTGGACGATATGCACAGTGCAGTTTTTGTATGATTCCGAATGCTTTACAGAGCTGATCGATTACTTCATTCTGAAAATGTTTTCCTCTATCTGATTCAATAGTGACTGGAACCCCGAACCTAGGTATCAATTCTCGTAGTAACAATTTGGCTACCGTTATGGCGTCACTCTGTTTGGTAGGGTAGGCTTCCACCCATTTTGAAAACAGGCAGACAATGACAAGGACATATCTTTTTCCCTCACAACGAGGCATGGTGATGAAGTCAATTTGTATCCTCACAAAGGGACCCCTGATTTTCCAATTTTCCCCAGTTCAACTACTGTCCTTTTGCCAGCGTTGAACTGTTGACAGGTCAAGCACCTCTGGCAGAGTGATCCTGCTACTTTCCTAAACTTCGGATTATACCATGTTTGTTGGAAAACCAGAACCATGGCATCCCTACCAGTGTGTGAATCTCCATGTATCAGTCTGGCCATAAAAGCAAGCAGATACCTAGGCAACACAGGCATACCATTTGGGCCCACAATGACACCATCCTCACTTCTTGGTCGACAACCAAGTTTCCTCCACTTCTCTTTCTCTTCCGCTGGCACAGCATGCTGCCAATCTCTCACCTCATCCCATGTAGGCACCTCTTCAAACACCATAAGTTGGCAGCTGTTTCCAGGTCCTCCCAGTTTAACATTTACAGACATGCGATTTATTGCACAATGTCTGGCCACTTCATCAGCAAAATTATTTCCCAATGATACATGGTCAAGGCCATTTTTATGAGCAGCACATTTGACCACTGCCAATTCTTTTGGTAACTGGATGGCCTCCAGTAAATCTTGTACAACTTTCCCATTTCGAATGGGTGTACCTGATGAAGTCAAAAATTCCCTTGGCAGCCACAACTGGCCAAAGTCATGCACAACCCCATAACAGTACTGACTGTCAGTATATACTGGTATTCTTTTGTTTTTCCCAATTTTGCAAGCTCTTATCAACCCAATTAATTCGGCTACTTGTGCAGACTTTATTCCATATAAACAGGATGCTTCTTTAATGCTGTTTAAAGTTACTACAGCATAGGCAGCACTTAGGCCCACTAGTTTGTGTCGTATACATGAGCCATCTACATACAGTTCTTCATCTTTAACAGGCAAAGGAGTTTCTTTAATGTCTGGGCGTGGTTTAGTACTGAATTCTGTCAGGTCAATGCAATCATGCTCATTCTCTCCTTTGTCTTCTACAACCATTGAGTCAGGTGGCTGGATTCAGGATATTACACCTAGTAATGACTACATTTGCAGCACCCACGAGAATCCTCTCGTATTTAGTCAGCCGACTAGGGGTGAGATACTGAGTTTTCGTTCGGGTCAACAAAATCACAACTGCATGTGGAACATACACAGTTACAGGATGTCCCATTACAATGGATTCACTCTGTTCTAAACTCGTGCAGGTTGCGGCTACTGCTTTCAGACATCCGGGTAATCCAGCAGCTACTGGATCCAAAGTGGCAGAGAAATATGCCACTGGACGTCTAGTCAAATCATGCTCCTGAGTTAAAACTGACAATGCACAGTTGTTACGTGTGTCACAGAACAGTGCAAACTCCTTAGAATAGTCAGGCATCCCTAAAGCAGGGGCTGTACACAGGCAGTCTCGTAACTTAGTGAATGCTGTTAAGCTTTCATCATCCCATACAACTGGGTCCTTTGCTCCTTTCTTGGTCATTTTTATCAAAGGCTTTGCCAGGACTGCGAATCCCACAATCCATTGCCTGCAGTAACCTATAACCCCAAGGAACATTCTGATCTCTTTCTGAGTACGGGGTAACTGCATCTTTTGAATTATTCTGACTCTTTCTGAAGTGACTTTTCTGATGCCTTTTTCTATCTGGTGCCCCAGATATTTCACTGACTTTGAACAGAACTGCAATTTTTCAGGGGCCACTTTATGTCCTTTTTCACCTAGGTGATTCAGCAAAGCAATGGTGTCAATCACACAATCTCTATGACTTCTAGATGCCACCAAAAGGTCATCTATATATTGCACCAACACAGACTTTCCAGGTAAGACTAAGGATTCGAGGCACTTTTTCAGGATCTGATTAAAGATAGAGGGACTTTCGGTGTACCCTTGGGGGACCCTATTCCAAACATACACGTGACTGTCGAAAGCAAATGAGAAAAGAAATTTGCTATCTGGATGCAATGGGATCGAAAAGAATGCATGACATAGGTCTATCACAGTGAACCACTCAGCATCCCAGGGAATCTGATACAGGATCACAGCTGGGTTCGGGACAATAGGACAACAATGAACCACAATTTTGTTTACCTTTCTCAGGTCCTGCACTACTCTGTGCTTGCCACTAGGTTTCTTGATTCCAATTATGGGTGAGTTACACGGACTACTCATTACTTCTTGTATGATGTCTGCTTCTAGCAATTTTTGTATTTCAATCGCAACTCCTGCTATCACTTCGGCACTCATTTTATATGGCTTGGTATTGGGGTAAACTGCATTTTCTTTCATGGCTATTTGTATGGGGTCTACATTTGCCATTAGTCCTACATCTTTTCCAGTAAAGTCCCATACTTCTGATTTCACTGTCTTTTGAAGTTCTTCGGGTAAGTCTTGTACAGTCATTCGTTTAATTTCTGAGTTAGGTCTGATTAACATTAATTTATTTATGCCATCCTCGTCTGGGGTTTGTATTTCGACGCCTTTTGGTGTGCAAAAGATGGTGCAGTTCATTTTGCACAGCAAATCACGTCCCAGTAAGTTTACTGGACTGGTATCACACACTACAAATCTATGCATTTCTTTAAAATTCCCTATTGTGATCTCCATGGGCTCGGTAACTGGGGTACTAATCAATTGATTAGACACACCCACTACTTGGATTGCTTCTCCCGAGAGGGGTAGGTTTGGAACGTCCGCTGTTCTCACAGTAGAACGGGTAGCACCAGTGTCCAATAGAAAGGTGACATCATTTCCATCAACCTTTCCTTCAATGTATGGCCCTGACTGGTCTACCGACAAGGAGGCGCCAAGAACACACTCCTTATCCTCCCCTCTCAGGCCCCGTCAGTATTGATCGTCACAGAAAAAGGTATCATTCAACAAAAACTGCGAAGTTGCTGCATTTCTATTTTCATCGCCTCCCCAGATCTCTATGTCATCACCCTGTGGTGATTTTCCATTATAATTTGGCTTTGGCGCTCGGGGCAATTGACTTGCCTTTACCTGATGCTGAGTCTTTCTTGGTTTTTCATTCTGCGTCAGTGGAGTTAAATCAGGGGTTTGGGTATTATCATGCTGTAAATATGGACACTCGTCTCTCCAGTGCCCGATTTCTCCGCACTGGTGGCAGGGAAATTTCTTTTTAGCTTCTTCTCTGCTCATTTTTACCTTGGGCTTCCCTCCACCCCCAGCTCCTGGATTTTGGGTATTCTTATTCATTTTACTTAATTGCTTTTCCTGCTGCTCGGCTAATTTTACTTGTGCCCACATCACCTTCTCCTTCAAAGCCTTTCGTTTATCTGCCATCTCGTCTTCGCAATACTTTGCGTATCGCAAGACTTCATCTATTTTCTTGGACTGCCAACAGATTTTCTTGTCTTTGATCCACTGGCAAATTTCTGGTCTTAAACCGTTTACAAACCTGTAAATGAAGTGGGTCATGTCCTTCATCTCGATGTTATCTATACCGCTGTACGTTTTAAACACCTGTAACAGTCTTTCATAAAAGGAGTGGACAGTCTCATCCCTTTCCTGCGTGGTTCTATCTATCTTTGTCCAATCAGTTTCCTTCGCAGGCACCTTTTGCTTTAGGTGTAAAATCACCTGATCATATTTTTTCATTACTTCATCAGAGGGTGCTCCTGTGTTAGGATCCCTCGTGTATTCCTCACTAGGCCAAGCTATGGCAATCTTACACTCGGTCCATAGATCTACAGGAACTACAATATCAAAGAACCCATCCAAATATTTCCACAGGCACTTCTGTACCTTTACAAACCTTTCCACCTGCCTGTACCAGTCCACAGGCTTCTCTCGTAATTTTGGGAAATTATTTGTAAAGGACACAATATCCTGTCTGGACCATGGAACATGCACGTATTTTCCACCTGGTACTTCACGCATAGGACATAACTGTTCTGGTTTATCAGCTTCTTTTAGAACGAACTGAGAAGTCACTTGTTTGGATCTAGCCTCATCTTTCTTTTTGGCCCACCTGGCTTTCCATCTGTCCACATCTCCCCATTTCTGTAATACTGTCAGTAACTCTTTGACCTGTGCCTTCTTCCCTGACATGTTCAGGTTTTCCAGATCTTTGTCTGAGAAATCTGCTCTGTACGGTTTTTGCAAAGGTTTTAATTTCGAGATATCTATTCCCATACTAGCTGCAGTGTCAGTTAGTTTTTCATGGAGTACTCTGGCATTTCGAGTAAGGCTCTTGCAGATAAACAACAGCTCTTCTTCCGAGTAGGTATTTAGTCTGTCTAATCCTACATTTCCTGCCATAAGTTCCTCTATTTCTACTCTCAGTTTGTAGAGATCTAGAGGTTTCGACTGAAGAGTTTGTTTTTCTAATTCTCGACTCCATCTCTCAATTTCTTCAGGAGTTACTACCGTGACGCTCTTAGTACCCGAAGCTGATTCCATTTGAATCTCCCTCGTATTGAAAGGATTATGTCTTTTCTGCATCCTTTTTCCTGTTTCCCTAATGGGCAGATCCATTAGCGAGACTTCAGTCTCGCACTCACTTGTTAAGTCATCTACAATTAAGGGCTCTGATCTCGGTTGGGCTACAACTGGGGTAATAACTGGAGTTCTTGGACTTCCCTGTCGGTCCCCATACAATGGAACCACTGGTCCAATAGTAACCGGGATTGTTAAAGACTCAGGACTTGCATTTAACTGGGAAATCTTCTGAATTATTTCAGCTCTCTGCTTAGCTAGTGCCTCTCGTTCTCTGTCCTCCAATATCCTTTCGACTGAATTGTCATGTAATACTTGTGGGGTTAAAGTTGGAGCACAACTCGGGGCAGTGGGAGGTGTCTCTCTGGGTCCTTCACCATAACTAGGTCTCGGGTGCAAAGTACCTGTGCCTAGGGATCTTGGTTCTTCCGCATATAGAGGGTTTAGGAACGGCATTCCTGAACTGGATGGTCTTGCCTCACCTTCGTAGGGAGATCTGGGAAAAAAGTCTCTTTCGCGTGTATATCTCGTTTCTCCACCAGAGGGTATTCTAGGATAAATATCTCTTGCATCTATGGGTCCTAAACTCTCGGTATAGGGAGGTATTAGACAACTCCCTCCTGCACTTGCAGATCTGGCCTCATCTTGGGGCGGAGGTCTTCGAGAATTATCCCCTTCACTAGAAGGTCGGTGTCCTTCATTATCAGGAGGAGGACTTCTCATAAACATGTCATCTAACAACTCATCATCCGACTCTCCAATGCGCACCCAGTGTTTGCATTTTTCTTTTCTCTTCTCTCCTGCAGGAGGACCACCCACTGGCATCATTGGAAACAGTCCTTCCACAATCATATTCTGTCTCCACTGTTTTATCTTTTTGTCACGGGTCTCTTGTTTCAGTTTCGGATAAAATTTAGTTAACCCTTTATCCATACGGGGCTTATCCCTTTCAAAAGCTTCGATTTCCCATTCCTCTAGCGCTTCGTACTGCGTTAGTCTAGGTCTGGGATGTAAATCATTCATTCGGGTTCTCAAATTAAATAAAATTCTGCCATTGAATGTACCCTCTAACGGGAAAGCCAAGATTCCGTCATCTTTGGTGTATTTCGCCCAATTTTCTAACCATACACACGAGTGGTACCCTTTATCAAACATCATGAAAGATGCGGGAGTATTAGGTGGCGGAATGACAACACCTTCTCTGGTTTTAATCGGTTTGTCCTTTTTGAAATAATTCTTCACCTTATTTACAAGAGATATTTTTCTCTTATTTCCGTACATATTGTCGGTTTTATGCCCTTTCCACTGATCGTTCTCAAACCCTAAATGTCGTGGATCAGGTCTAGTATGCGGTCTATACGAGTGCCACATACGATTTCTACTAGTGACTCTGTTTACAAATTCACTTCCAATCCAAGTGCGTCTTTTATTTTTCGTGCGACCAATGAAATGCACGAATTCAAATAATCTCGACCAATGGGTGCGCGGCTTTTTGCGAGACAGGTTCTCACGCTTCGGCACTCACCCCTCCTTTACAATTTCAGCTCCGCTACACACCCGCTGCGTCTACCAATCCCAGCGCGGCACAGAGTGACGTCAGAGCAGCTCCGCAACTGACTCCCTCCTTCACAAGGTAACGGAAACTTAATTTCTCTCTAAAGTGCTTGTGCTTGGTTATTTAACAACGAATACACATTCGCCACTGTACTCAAGTGTCTAGACAGGAAAGATTTGTTTCACTGCAAGTAAACTCCTTCTGTCTACTTTTCACCCGCTACGGATAGATCTCTTCTGCCTATCCTTCACTCAAGCATTAGGGAACCTGCTACTTCATTTGACTCATCCACTTTTTATCGGGATATATTCTAAGCCCAAAGTTTCACCAGCGAACCCTTTTGCTATCACTCAAGCCCCGACGAACCTGCTACTCCTTCCGCTGTGACCCTTACTAGGTTATATCACGATAGAAGTTTTGCCAGTGATCTCGTAGCTATCATTTATTCAAACATACATTCAGAAAAACCCTAGTTAGTGCTTCCAGTTCTGCCTAACCTGCACCAACTTTCCTGGAGTCAGTGACCTCAAAACAAGTGGATTCTTTTCACCACTCGCTATTCAATTCCCGGGGATTCCCAACAACATGAAACGCTTAACTTACAAATGTGTTAATACATATATCAGTACAATAATAGGAAAAACAATTTAAAACATTTCATAATTTTTCAAAGCGAAACATTTTACGTGAGTGATCAATTCATGCAAATTGTTTTACTTACATAGCAGCATAAACACACAAAAAAAACTTTTTAGCAGCATCCAACTTATCTAGCTTAACTAGTCCTTCCTAACTTTAACTAGTCCCTAACCATCCTCTCTGCTACCAGAAAATTACTGATAGAGATCGTAGGTCACCCAACCAATAATTTCACCATATAGTTTTCGGGCCCATAAATTTCAGTTCAACCTATACATTAATCAGATGACCCACCGATTCTTCTACCAGTAATCCAGTTTCCTACCTATTTATTTCTATTGTACCTGACTTACTACTCCACCGTTGCAGGTACCTAAGATCCACAATGGATCAGGGAGCTAGCTGTAAAAGAAAGGCAGGAAGAATACAAACCCAACTTATTTCTATTTCGCATTAAATGATCACAGACAACTGGGAAGTTTTAGGAGTTTATCGAGAAATCAGGTTTGGAAATTAGCAAGTTTACAGTCAAAAGGCAATCAATAATCAAGATAACAAAAAGAACATAGCCATAGAGGAACAGTGTCAGGGCAACCATTTATGAGTCTACAAGAAAAATAATAACAAATGTAATATGCTAAATAGATTTCGGGAATGGATCACGAACTAGAGTTTTACTGTTTGGGAAATACTTCAAGAGTAAAGGATTGGAAATCCTGTACATCTATAGGAGGGGGAAAAGTGGAACACGCTATAGTTCTAGTATCTTACGCAAAATCAGATTTCAGGAGAGATTTATATACCACAGTTATGTTTCATAAACAGTATGGAGAGAATGTGTTCTAAAAGGTAAGGGAACATAGGAACATGCTAAGAAAAATATACTGAATGACTTTCATAATAGGTTGCGGAAAGCATGGAAATTAACATATGCAAAGGAATGTCTTTATTTAAGCAAAGACAGAAAAATAGAAGATGCAGTGAAGAGTTTTCGCACTATATTTATCTAGAAAGGTGTGCAGACCAACCCTGGCCACGGATCAGTCAAGGACAGGAAATACCCCAAGGAAAGACAGTCGTCTATGGGACAGCAGGTGCAGATTGGACACCCCAGGACAGGACAGGAAAACCAGATTAGGATCAGGATAGGACCACCAGGACACGACCAGCACCCGCAGTTTGGAAGCAATGCCTGCGCTCCACCCTCTCTGCAGCTATCAGTCAGAACCCCGATTGGGTTAGCGAACTCCCCAGCAAAGTGCTCCGCCAGCACTTAAGGTTTAGTAAAACCTTTAAAGTCTAAGGTCAAATTCGGACAGAGTGCTCCGCAGCGCTCTGTATTCAGTCACCTATTGAGTGCGTTGGGTCAGTGACAGGTCAGCTATTCAGACAAGTCGGACAATTTCCCTAGCTAAACCTAGGCTAGATATACTGTTTTCGGGTCAGTGTACCACCCCCAATGTTGCAAAGTGTCAGAATCCCCAATTTCGATTGGTCCCCACATAGGATAGATTAACACACCAATCAGAACAGACTTCTTCAAGCTTAGTTTTGCATCTTATGGTACCGCCTAGCAGATTTGGGGTTCCCATGACATATTTTACAGAATACAATAGGATTTATACAAATGTAACAAATGCAGAACATTTTCAGTTTTCTAGCTGGGTGAAGGTGCATCTTCCCAGGCACGTCTTGGCAAGGACCTTCAGTTGGCACTCGGTCAATGCCATCAGCAGCAAACTGGACATGCGCACTAGGGACCTTCAAGATGGTTCACGTCTCATTCAGACCCCCCCCAGTTATCGCGGTACATGAAAAGTAAGCGAAAACAAATTAAAACATAGAAATAAATGAATTTTCTACATATCATGATTTGGTACTTTAGGTTTCTCACTGTAAAAATATACTATGCGAATATAGATTAGTGCAATACACAATAACACGAGAGCATCTGCGCAAGCTTCACCATGTGAGTATTCCAGACAGCCATATTAGCGGCAAATACGCATGCGCACATTTTCCCACCACAACTGCGACTATGTCACGTCACGTGAGTGTGACTAACGCATGCGCAGTAGTAAATTCCCAAGCGACGGCCATTTTAAGGACAAGGGTTATGAAGTTAGTAAAACACATAAGCAAGCATCACTAAGATACATGTATATAGTAAAAATAAAGGAAATTAGTAAGACGTACAATTGGATTACAGAGTTATAAATGAATCGAGGTTCTTGATTTCAGCAAGTCGTGTAATGTGCGAAATCTTGCTTCATCAATATTATTTACAATTCTTAGATAGGGTTATATTTCACTTGAGGTTATTAACAGCTGGTGAGCCCTTACTGTTGGTTTACACAGCTCCTTATCTTCTCTGGCCAAACCCGCCATCAATTTGTGTGTATCTTTCACCCATTTCACATCCCCCTTCAACAATTTATTCGGCTGCTCAAACAGTTCCGGGCGACCGAGTTTAACTGCTAGATTTTTAACATAGTTCAGCCAGGGGATGGTATTACCATGCTCAAGGGCTAAGCAGTCCCTCAGAATCTCATGGTTTAGCTCTAATTCAGGGTTCAGCCAGATAGAGATCCATTTTAATAGCGGAGCTATGTCTATACGATCTTCTAAATATTCTACTCCACACTCTTGATGAGCAATGTAACCAGGGGTTGACTGGGGAACGGATAAGATAGATTTCAGAAACTTATCCTCAGCCACCTGCAAGGCCTTTACATTTTGAAAACCCCACAATTCAGCTCCGTACATGGCAAGTGAAATACATTTAGCATCGTATATCTTCAGCACAGATTCCTGCTGCTTCACCCCCAATTTACGGGCAAAACCCAAAACAGCCAAGTGGACCTAGCAAAAACGTTACGTTTTGCAACCAATTGGGGCAACCATGTAGACTTTTCGTCAAAGATAACCCCCAAGTATGGGAATCTTAAAACCCTAGATAAGACATTCCCTTCACAGTGCAAGGTCATAATTCTTTTTGGTTTACTGCCCACAATCATTATATTCGATTTTGAAAAATTCACACTAAGATCCAGCGCCTTCATAAAACCAGCAAATGAATTTAAAAGACTTTGCAGCCCTACAGCTGTGCGTGCAATAAGAGCGGCATCATCCACATAAAGTAATGCCGGAATAAGATGCTTGCCTGCCCTCTGGATGTCCTTGCATGCCTTAGTAAAAACAGTACCTAGGTTGTTAATGTAAAGGGTAAAGAGTAGGGGGGCTAAAATACAGCCCTGCCTAACCCCATTAGTGATCCCAATCCTACCCGTACAGTTACCCAAACGGTCATATCTGACTGTGGCGGAGAGGTCCCTATGCAGGTCAGCAAGGAAGTACACAATATTTTTCTCAATGCCAAGCTTAAGAAGCAGTCTCCATAGTTTGGACCTATTCACCCGGTCAAAGGCCGAGGAAAGGTCCATGAAGGCTAGGTATAGCGTGCCCCTGTTGACGGTTGTGTATTTCCCAATTAATAATTGAAGGTTGAGGCTTTGGTCTATAGTACCGCGGCCTTTCCTAAACGCAAATTGTAGGCCTGAAAGCGTGTTTGTTTCAGCCAACCAACCTAAAACCACCCGACCTAATACCTTCAAAGCGGAATCAATGAGAGAGATCGGGCGGTAACAGCTACGATCCCCTCTGTTACCTTTCTTAAAGATGGGCACGATCACATATTCAGACCAGGTACCCAGGATCCCTGATGTACATACCCTATTAAAAACATTAGTTAAAACTCTAGACCAGGTCTTGACGTCTGATTTGAAGAGGTATGCTGGAACGCCATCAGGGCCCGGAGCCTTGTTGCTTGTCATCTTCCTGATGTCGTCAGCTGCCTCTATCTCTGTAACCGCTAAAGTATAGGGAACCACAATAGGGGTAGATATGGTCACATCCCCTGGGTTTTCCCCTTCCTAGACTGCCTTAAAATGAGAACACCACACCTGTTCCTGGATAGCACAGTCGAATTGATCATTACAAGGGTCATTAAAAAAAGGTTTATTTACAACAGCCCAAAACTTAGAGCTGTTCCTCAGGACATCTATAGAGGTTAATTCTTCCCAGGCCGCTTCCCTGATTTCCCGCCTTCTGACTTCCAGTGTGTTTGTATAGACTTTCCTTAGTGAGGCTACAATGGCCCTATCCACTGGCTTGCATTTCAGGGCGGCCATCAGCCTTTGGTTGGCCAAAGAACAGGTTTGGTCAAACCAGCCCATCCCAACAGGGTCCTTCACTTTACCTGGTCGTCTAAGGTCAGCTGCGACCTAGGTGCAGATTTTTGAATAAGCCTCTAAGACCTCCTCATTCCCTGCTTGTACATTCATGCATGTGGACAGCTCATTTCCTACTTAAGTTAATAGGTTATTTAGGAAGTCTCCAGGTACGACTCTGCTCCATCTGATTCTATGTGCCTGGTCTGTCGGGCGGATATCGTACTTGTCCGTCCTATTGGAGGCTAAATCCGGCTTTTGATCAAGTTCGTTATACTAACAACCACTGGGTTATGGTTGCTGAAATATGACCAGACTGCTGAGCAGCCATGTATCTTGTCCCCCAGCGTGGAGCTTATAAAAATATAGTCAATGACTGAGTGACTTCCGTTTCCTTTAAAAGTAGGTATCCCCTTGTCTTCCGTTGATGGGAGCATTAAACCATTATCTGCAAGAATTTTTTCAAGGAGATCTCCTTGCACATAATGCTCAAAATGGGTATCCCCTTGCTCAATGGGACCTAGTTGATCTAGTGCCATACAGTTATCCGGGCATCCATGTATGTTAAAGTCACCCAGGACTATGATAAAACAATGGTTTTTATTGGCCTCTTTGTAATCAGCCCAAAAAATATTTAGCATTTCCAGGTGATCTATCGTGGTGACTCTATCATAAGAATTATAAAAGTTAATAATTAAAATGCTACCCACCCCATTGCAAGTAATTTGTACAGCCAGGCAGTGTGGTGATCCTGTATCCAATTGGGTAAGAGTACCAGGGATGGTGGCCGAGATCAATGTGACCAACCCACCCTTCGCTCTCCCCATATTGGATGCTGTCGCAGGAATCAAATGGGTAGAGTAACCGTCTAAACTAAGGATATTTTCTGTGTGCCATGTTTCTTGCAGACCGATAATGTCTGCCCCACCAATGAATTCTCTCCAGGTCGGGTTGTCTACTTTGTTTTTAAGACCGGCAATATTCCAGGTTAAAAACTTTATATTTACACCCATCACTAAGATTTCCTTGCTAGAGGGTCCAAGCTAAGCACTGTCGGGGGGATGAAAGGTGTAAGAGTGGTTTTGGTAGAACCTAGTCACTCATTGTCTCCCAGATTTGAAAAAGTACCAAATCTGTTAAAAACTGGTACCGAGAAGTCATATGGACCTTTCGTCTTTGGTGGGTCTCTATGCACTACCCCAATGTTATGAGGGGGGTAAAAAAAAAACAATGGGAGTATGTTTACGTAGTCATGATGTAATCTGACCGACCCAGCCTGCCTTAGGATGTCTTCAACCAGTCTGGGGGACCCAAAATTTATGACTACACAGTCGCCTTCCAAGCTTTTATTAGCCTTACCCACCCAGGGCACCCTTCTTATCATTTTGAAGTTATTATACAAATGGTCCCCCAATACTGTTTTATTTGACAGATAATGAAGGGCTTTGTTTTTTAGTGAAGTCCAATGTTCATTTTGGCCATCCTGGATCTTTGGAACATTGGCCAGGATTATTGTATAGGGACATGCCTCTACTGGTAGGTGCAGTGGCAGCTCTCTGTTAGGGAACGTTGCCTGAAGACTTAGTCTCCCCACTGGGCCCCGGGGTCCTTGCTTCTCTCCCCGCGTAGCTCCCAGGGCTCCTGAGGCTAGAGATGAAATATTTGGTGTTATACCCGGGGCTACAACTTGTGGTATGAGTTGGGGAAATGGGGTAATCATTGAGTCCAACAAATTATTAACGGAGGTTCTGGCTGCACTCAAAGAGTGAACAACAGGTGGATTAGACGCCAACAATGGACCTTTGTAATCCTGAAGGTGTTTTTCAATTACATTTAATCGACCCTCTATTTGCTCTAATTTGTCCAGTAATGGGGAGGTAAATAACCTAAGCCATTCATCCAAAAGTCTCATGAAGCCGGACATATTTCCCCCCACATTATTTTCTACAACCGAGGCAGTATGTTCGAATCTTCGTACTCCCGTATCCTCATCATCCTGAAGGGTGGCACTTTTACCCTTACATCCCAACCCAGAAGCAGAATTAATGTTCCTCGCCTGTTTGGCCTGTTGACGGCTCCCTTTAGGAGTATTCTTAGCCTTCCTTTTCCCTGATATTGATTTGCTGCGGGTGTCCGCCGTACCTGGCCTAACCCTTAACTGCCTGGTATTTATAACCGTGGGCGAAGGAACTTAGTTACAGGAGAGGGGGCATGGAAGAAATGGACAAGCCCTCAACTAGTACTGACCTATTAGTTGCATGATGAGAATGCAAACAGTCTGGTAGGGGAACAATAGTAGTGGGTGTGTCCGCGTTAGATGACGGAGAAACTGTTTGCCGGAGTGGTTCCAAGGAAAATCTCCTCTCAACTAACTCGATTTCCTTTGCCACAGCGGACTCTGCTCGTCTCAAGAAGGCATCGAGGGTCCCCACTCCCCCAACCCCGGTACAAGCTCTAAGGTTAGATTTAGCCATAACAAATAACTCTCGCTGACAATCAAATATCTATTTAGAATACAATAGAGCATGCAACAAACAATATCAATGTCCCCCAAAAATATCTCGCAACTCACTATTGGGAGAGTCAGTGTTAAGTGGTCCCTGGATCGAAATGAGGTGGACCAGCCCAGCCTCCTCTGGCCTCTGAGGGCCTAAGAGGGACCGCCCTTTGCCCGGGCTTGGCTCGGCGCCGCCCGCGCGCGTACCGCGACGCGGAGGAAGCCTTGTATTTAGCACCTCCGGGCGTGGAAGTAGGCGTGTGTGGGGGCGGGAAACAAGCCGGGGATTCTGGGGGTTGTGGTCCCCCCGCTCAGCGGCCGCTCGATGGGCTGACAGCGGCGGCGGAGGGGAGCAACAACCCAGGCAGCAGGCGCTCACAGCGTGACTCCAATTGGCAGCGTAACAGCGTAGCAGTCCCGGGTAAAAAACGGGTACCAAAAGGTCAGGCCGGTAAGTTTTCTCCAAATGGCTCCCGCTCCACAAAGGAAGCCTCGTTGTATTTAGCGCCTCCGGGCGCGAAAATAGGCGTGTGTGGGGGCGGGAAACAAGCCGGGGATTCTGGGGTTTGTGGTCCCCCCGCTCAGCGGCGGCTCGATGGGCTGACAGCAGCGGCGGGGGGGAGCAACAACCCAGGCAGCAGGCGCTCACAGCGCGACTCCAATTGGCAGCGTAACAGCGTAGCAGTCCCAGGTAAAAAACGGGTCCCAAAATGTCAGGCCGGTAAGTTTTCTCCAAATGGCTCCCGCTCCACAAAGGAAGTCTTTTTGTATTTAGCGCCTCCGGGCGCGGAAGTAAGCGTGTGTGGGTGCGGGAAACAAGCCGGGGATTCTGGGGGTTGTGGTCCCCCCACTCAGCAGCCGGTCGATGGGCTGACAGCGGCGGCGGGGGGGAGCAACAACCCAGGCAGCAGGCGCTCACAGCGCGACTCCAATTGGCAGCGTAACAGCGTAGCAGTCCCGGGTAAAAAATGGGTCCCAAAATGTCAGGCCAGTAAGTTTTCTCCAAATGGCTCCCTTCTATGATACCACCTTGAACCATTTCATCCAGCTATGATTTAAGTTCAGCTCTAATGCTAATTGGAACTCCTCTAAGTTTCTGTTTGACCGGGATTGAATTTTCCTTGACTTCAATTTTGTGTGTGAAACCCTTAAGTCTACCAGGTTTTTCAGTGAAAACTTGAGGAAACATTAAAGTAAATTCCCTTTCCTGATTATCAGTAGTGGCCACATTATTAATTTCTACTTCAGTGCACTGAATTTTCTGAATAGCGCTACAAAAGGAAACATGCTCTTTGACACACATTTCCTTATCATTAGTAACAGCAATGACAGAAACTGGGTCTTTATCCCTGGGATTTAACCGAATGCCAAGTTTGGCTTGATCCCTCCAACCCAGTACATTCACACACTTTAAAGCCACATATACCTTTATCCATGCATCATTCCCTCTGAATTCAATTAAAACTTCTTTAAACCAAATGAAATCAATAGAAGACCCATCAAAATTCTGTGCAATAATGTCAGGTTCGTACAAGTCCTTGTGATCAATTAAATTGCCAAAAACTTCAGCACAATAATAATACTGTTTTGTAATAATGGTCCATGGTGACCCTGAGTCCGCCATAAATTCAAGATTCTTTCCTAAAATACATACAACACAATTTGGTGGACCTAAATTGTCAGCTAGTTTAGTATCAAAAGAGTCGTGAATGGATACTACAATACCAGACTCAATTTTGGATTGCATGTCTTCATGAGAAGATGCATTGTGAGAAACAGTAGAAATGTTACCTTTTGAGTAACTAGATGACAAACCAGAAGAGAAATTTCTTTTTTTATAAGTATCTTTGCACATTTTAGAGAAATGACCCAAGCATCCACATTTGGTGCATTCTTTCCCAATGGCAGGACATCGTGGAAAAGAAGCAATGTGACCAGGATTGCCACACCAATAGCAATAATACCCTTTAGAGTTGGATTGACTCTTTACATTAGGATTGAACTTCGAATTGTTACTAGAAGATGGATTGTTGAGTGTAATATTATTTACAGTACCTAGATCCATTGCACTAAAAGTCACATTACTGACAGAATTAGAAACAGAACCAGAACTGGAAGTTTTGTTTTCAAGAGTTTTCATACATCGTTCAGATTGCTCCAAGCCTTTCACAGTACTTATAGCTGTTTCTAAATTAGGATCACCTAAAATCCACAGTTGTTCTTGGACTTTTTTACTCCTAACATGAACAATGATTTAATCCCTGATCATCTCATCAGTAATTAAACCAAAATTACAGTGTAAGGATAAAGCATGAAGAGCCGTAAGAAAGTCGTCAAAACTCTCACCTTCTTCTTTGGCTCTAGTATAAAATGTATACCTATTTAATGCAACACTACTATTAGGTTTAAATCTGTTCTCAATGCGCAATAAAGCTTCATCATAGACATTATGATCTCCTCCAGATCTCATGGGAGGGAGAGTTCTATATACATTCTGTCCTTCAGAACCTAAACAATGAAGAAATATATTCTTCTTCCTCTCCGCAGACATTCTTTCACCATCGATAGCTTTTAAATAGGTGATAAACTCCTCTTTCCATCTTGCCCATGGAATGGGAGTTTCGCCCTTACTTTGTAAAAATTTGTTTGGAGGATCAAACTGCATTATTTTAAATACAGGAAAGTAAGTATACACACAATTTTGAATGTAGGAATGTGAGTATGCACATAAACAGCAAAAGTACTTGAATAGAAACTAATAATAAATAGTGTATAAAACACTAAATAATATTAAAATGTGCAATAAAGAAGGTTAAATTAGTACATTAGATAAAGGAAACATTACTATAGTAGTGTTGTACATTGAGAAGATAATTTTCAATAGTGAAAATATATGTATGTTTAAATATTGCAGGTAAACATTCAAATATTGATTTAAAATACTTCTTGCGGTGAATGCACTGGTAAGTATAATGAAATGTGCAATAAAAGGTATTTATGGCTCAGTCATTGCCGTGCACATCGACGAAATGCACGTAATCCACAGGAACAAAAGTAATGTCAAAGCTCTTCTTATCCTGTTTAAAACAGAAGCGAAGCAATGTAAAAAAAACAGCTCCTTAATTCGTTTAAAAACGGAAGCGAAATATTCCAAAATGAATTAGAAAAAGTAAAGTACCTTGAATGTCACCAAAATACTTCAAACAGAAGCCGAGAACAGCCGGGCATGGAAATAAAGATGGCGTCCGTAAATGATGTCAGACGCTACGCTGCGTTGGGCACGTAAGGAAAACAAGCGCAATTTCCAAATGAAGATGGCATCTGTAATGATGATGTCAGACGCTATGCTGCGTTGGGCACGTAATGAAAACAAGCCCAACTCGCAAACAGAATCAAGGAGACAGACTTACGTAACCGGCTTGAGTAAACGCCACCAAAGAGCTGGAATCCAAGGAACGTCACCAGAGAACAGGATACCATTCCAAGGAAGCCGTTATTCCCATAATCCGATAAAAGAGACAAAAATCCACAATTCTCTTGTAAAACAAGCTGAAGAACTCCAAGTAGGCCGATTCTGCACCATATAGAGTAAGGAAGATGTTCACAGCGTCGTGAAGAAGGAAAACGGGTCCGGTAGTAGAAGAGGAACTCCTTCGCACCTGTGCCACGGGTAATGCTGCAGGAGGAGTGTCCCAAAAATCGTTGCCAATTTTGTAAAGTAAGAGAATCAATAAATGGTTCATTTGTGAAGTTTATTTGAAGGAAAAGGCACAGCGCAACCGTCAGGTAAGTTGGCAAGATCAAAACTGACAAGCACAGAATCTGGAACATAGAACTTAGAAAGTTCACGCAGGTACTTAGGGGTCAATTAGGATGGCGGACGGATCCATTCGCCATCCTTGCCCATCCGCCACCTATTTCCCCCCCCCCCCCGCCATATTACAATGGCGGGGGAGACCGTGGCGGATGGGAAGACCGTCCGCCGCTTTTCGGCCGCGGCTCGCCTTGCGACCGCGTCAGAAAAGCTTTAATATGGTGGCAGTGTCTATCACACACTGCCAGCCATATTAGGATGTGCTGGGGGCTATGCCATTGCCGCCACGAAAAGGCATACGTTCCCTGCATTGGGGGCCCGTTGCGGGCCCCCAGGGTGAAGGGGGTGGTGGGGGTGCACATGGGGGGTACCTATGGTACCCCCTGGCAGTTGAATGCACAATGTGGCAGGCACCGCGCGGTGCCTGCCGCTTTGTGCATGCAAATGCACAGCATGCATTTTTAACTTTGCTTAAAGCAGCACCCGCCGCAATGTTAAATATACGGGATGTGACCGCCAGGGTGGCGGTCACATCCTAATTCCAATGGAGGGAACGCCGCTTCCCCTGCGGACGGTCCCTCCACCTCGGGGGTGGCGGACGGACGCAGGTCCGTCCGCCATCATAATCGACCCCTTAGTTCTAGTTCCAAGAAATAAATAATAAAATGCAATGCACAATGTAACGATGTAATTTGCATATTGCAGCACTGACTTGGGCAGTGGGTGATGTCATAGATACTGGCTTTCTGCAGCACTGGCAGGGGCAGTGGGCGATGTCATTGGTACTGGTATTCTGCAGCACTGGCAGGGGCCCTGGGTGATGCAAGCTGCAATTGTACCTTAAGCACTACTTCCGACCTTGGCACTTATTTCTGGAAATTGAGCACCTAGAAAGTGTTCGGGCTCTTTCAAAATAACCGATATTCATTCAATTATCTAAAAATGTCTTTAGGGGGGGGTGAAATCTCCCCTGTTCCTGCCCCTGGACAGCACTATTCCTCAGACGCCTGAAATGGAGGGGGCGGCGGTCTCACGCCCCGTGCGTGGAAGGATGCGTGACAGGTGTCCATGTGCTTATATCACACGTGGAAGCGACACCTGAAGGGGTTCCTCTAACGCATAACTGAGCTAATCCTTACACTAAAAACAGCTGGTTCCCCTATTCTGAATTCTAGAAATCTGAACTGTCCAGACCCTGACAAAACGTGACAAGATCTCCGCCCACCCAATAGGGCCAGACCTTTAGATGAAAAGATCCTTTGTTGTGCGCAGGGGAGAGCTGGAGGCAGTCAGGTCCCTTTGGCACCTGGGCACATTTTCACTCTAGTAAAAGAGAAGCCTTTTCCACAAAGGTGAACACGCAGGGCTCTCCTCCAGCTGGGATCGGTTTCCATGCGAACAAAGGCGTGAGGCTGAGCCGGGGTGAGAACTCCGCTGCCTGGAGAGTGATCTGGGCAGGACCGGGGTCTGCACGGGACATACAAAGGCCCTTCAGGAAGGGCGTTGTGTAAGCATTATACAATCATATAGCAATGCACAGGCATGGGTGCTCCTGTAACTCCACGAGTTACAGGGGGAAATGTACAGTATTCAAATAAAACGCAGTCACTACAAGGCAAGCTGTCAAACAATATATCTCTCATTTATGAGCATTCCCCATGTGAACTCTTTGCCTCTCGTTCGTCAAATATTGCCATGCTTGGTGACAAGGGGCTTAGGGCCATATGTATCAACATTCCATTTTGCGATTCCTAAATAGCGATTTTTAAGGAATCGCTATTTAGAAATCGCCAAATGGTATGTATGTAGGAAATCGCTTCTTTTTAGCGATTCCTTAAAATTCCTTAATTACGATTAGCAAATTGCTAATCGCAATTAAGGAATAATTTCCCATTCATTCCTATGGGCCAGGAGGCCCATAGGAATGAAGAGGAAATTTGCGATTCGCAATTTGCTAATCGCAAATTGTGAATATTTTCAAGGGTGCAGGGGTGTCTCAAGAACACCCTGCTGCACCCCTGAAAATGACATGTGTGCGCATATGGCGCACATACATGCCCTAAGGGCATGTATGAGCGTCACATGGCACCTTTTGATTTTTAAAAAAATGCTTTTTTAAAAGAATTCGCAACTTACCACCAACTGGAAGTTGGTGGTAATTTGCGATTCCTTAATGGCATTTTGGAATGTTTTTTTCCTTGATACATTGCATTTAAGGAATCGCAAAATTTGCAATTCCTTAAATGCAATCGCAAAATAAGGAATGGCAAATTTAGCGATTCCTTATTTTGCACCAAAAATATTTCATACATACCATTTAGCGAAAATGGGTTCGCAAACACCGGAATTCTGCGAATTTCGGCGTTTGCAAACCCATTTTGCTTTCATACATATGGCCCTTATACTCTGAGGGGATATTTATGAGAGCTTTGCGTCATGATTGCTCCAGGCAACGTGGTACATGCACAACGCAAACCTATGACTCATATTTATGAAGCCGCGCAAAGCCACCTTGCGTGGCATTGAATGGCTTAAAAAATATGGAGTAATGAAATGCAGCGCAAATCACGGCGTTGCCTTACTCTGCAAAAGGGAGACGTTCCATGGGCGTTGCAGCAGGTGTTCTCACGGAAATCCCAGGGTTTTTGATGCATTCCCAGAATTACCAAACCTAGTAAATCTCCAAGGGGCATATTACCAAGGGGGCGATAGACAATTATCGCCGATTTAGCGGCCGTTTTCGGCCGCTAAGTGGCGATAATTCTATCGCCCCATTAGCAAGCTGTCGCTAACTGATGTTAGCGACAGCTTTTAGGCGATAGCGAGCGGTTTGGGGACTGCTTTGCATGTCAGCGATGTTTATCGCTAATGACATGCAAAGTGGGCGTACCCAACCGGTTAGCGACTGAAAGCAGTCGCTAACATCGCTATCACCTATTATCAACGCAAGCGTAGCGATGGAAATATTCGCGCTAAGCGCGAATATCTCCAAATCCTAATGCCTGCTCTGACCAGTTCTTAGCCATGTTATCCAATGGGAGGTGGATAACATGGCTAAGAACATTTTGTCGCTAATGCGTGAATATCGCTGTGTTCTCAGCGATATACACGCTATCGCCGGAAAATGTATCGCTTTGGAGATAAACCTTGCTAATAGCATGTTATCTCAGCGATAATTTCCGGCAATGCTTAGCGATAAAAAAATTGTTGCTAAGCCTAGTTAGCGATAAATATCGCTAATCGTTCGTAATATGCCCCCAAGTGAGGTGTAACGTGGATAAATATCTTTATTTCTCCTCGTTTTTGTCTTCTTTCGATTTGGGCTGCAGGATATGTGCTGCATTCTGCAATAAACATAGAAGTAGAATAAAGCTGTCTCTAGATTGTGTTTGTGCAGCAAGGTGCTCCTTCCTGCACAAAAACAATCCTGCCTACAACGCAGGAGCCCTTGATCCATGGAGCAAGGGTGCCTGCATTGGCGCTAGGTCACTGAAATGATAGCAATATAGGGGGAAAGGACAGAAATGTGCCGAATGCTACACATTCCGGCCCTTTCCCAGTGATGCGCTCCAGCACTGCTTCACTTTGGAGTAGATATGGCCCTGAGTATCATTCACAAGAAGATATTTTATTGTTTGGCGTCACCATCATAATATTAGTAAATCATTTTCACAAACAGATTATTTTTCAATACATGGAAAGAATTTTTTCAGAAAACTAATCACAAAAGTAAGAGCCCCCTCTTCTTCACCTCAAGTCATCCCTTGTGTACATGTTGCTTCTAACAGATAAATTATTCAAGCTGTCAAATTTTACTTTCTGCTCCTAATCATTCATTATATGCATAATAAATCCAAATTTTCTAACGGTTGCCTTCTATATTTGTTGATGTGTTTCGGCCTCCGGAATTATTCTAATAGGCCTCTTCAGGGTAGATACTTCTATGTTTGGGTATTACTCTTACTCATTCGGGCACAATATTTGCATCAAATAATAAGTTAAAACGTCTACAGGATAGTCATATTGTGCGGTACAGCAAGATAAAATGACAAATGCTCGGGCTGCTCCAATGGTTAATTTGTAAAAAAAGAAGTGCTGGGGCTCTCCTCAGGAGGGAGCTTACACCAGCCCATTTCTCCTGCTAGCACAGTCTAAAACAGAACCAACTACTAACCATAAAAGTGGGGAGAGGATGTGGCGTAATGGCCAAAGCGTCCGACTTCGGTGCTGGGAAACCAGGTTTGAGTCTCGGCGTTAACTCAACATCCTGTGATTCTGGGCAAATCACTTAATCTCCCTGAAAATGAAGGTATACTTAACTGGTGCTCATAAAAAGCACTAGTGTCTGGGTTTAAGTGCCAGTGCTTAGCACCGAAACCACCAGTTCAACTTAAGCATTGGGCTGCTCTAATTATAGGTCTGATGTCCGGCTCTTGTCATATTTTGATAATTAAGGTGATGATGACAGTTAAAAAGTATTGCTGGCTACCATTCAGGTAGCTGATTGGAGCGTCATGGGTTAACGTTCGATAATCAATGTCATAGAGAACTTTATTATCGTCTCATATAGTTCCCCACGCTTTGCAAACTTTACAGCGTCATCATGCTTCTATTTACCGTGAATGAGTAAGGCAAAGTAATAGATTGGCATCTAGACACACTTGTGTAAAATAAATAGATCTAAAAGCAACAGGTGAGGGACCGTCACGAGACCGGTGTGATGAACAGGAAGTCCAAGAATTCCCTCCCCAGACCAGAACGAATCGCACTGGCGTCCTCCACACGAAACCAAAGAGAACCATATTTGCGTTTGAGAATGTAACCATTCTCTGGCCATATTTATTACACAACATAAACACGACATAAACAATTCAATGTTGTCTCCATATACATATTACATAGCAGCTTCATATATAAATACAAATAAAATACAAGTTTAATACAGCAAAACGTTACTAATACAATTGATCTCCTTCTTGCATATTCTCATACTCCATTAGGAGCCATGTTTGACCACTTCTCGGTTCCTAATGGCATTGTTTACATGGCGCACTTCCCCTCCCTCAAGATAGAGGGAGCTAGGGCCAGCATGATAACTGGCTTCCCAAAAGAATCATGCCAGAGCAACCCAATAAAGGGACACCACCCCCTGGCACCCAAACGGGGGGATGAGCCTGGGCGACCGGGCTATACCTTGGTGCCCTGGTGCAGCCACCATCACCCCCCAATATCCACGGGCATATCACGGGGTACCCTCTAGGGCCAAAGACCATTGCGGTAGTGGATGCTTCCAACCCTTCACCAGTGACCTTGGCACCCCTGCCCCGGGTCCTTCAAAACCACCAAAATCTTGAAGCTGCCTGCGCTTAGATCTGTGCTGCTCCATGTTGGCAGCCCGCTTTGTGGTCAAAGCATGACTCTTTAACCACCACAGGAATGGTTGGTTGCCCGACCAACCAAGACTCGCCCCACATATGACCACCTAGTGTTGAGAGAAATGTTGCATGGAGAAAGCAACCAAGTTTTCAACGAAAAGGTCATTCCCACAAGCAGACAAATGGACTCCGTCTCTGTGAAACAATTCCTCACCACGTAGGCAACCATGAGAAATTGTTGTTAGCCGTGCTGTTTTGAGTAATCGCTTTAATCTGCTGTTCAAACACCTGACGGATTCGTTCAGGCCTTTCACGGATTGTCCAAATTTCCATACTCTCCTCGGAATTATATGTGACCATGCCATGGTTGCGTTTGGAAATTTCTTAGCCAACCAGGTGATTTCTATCATCAGGTCCTCGAACAGGGCCCTTCTGCCCCTCGCCGCAAAATCGTTGCCGCGGATATGCAGAATGATGAGGGCCGGGGGCGGCATCCCCCAGGTTGTGACCTCCTCGATGACCCGCGTAGGCCCTCCAGACGAAGACCACCCCTACCGACCCAATGAAATTGGAGACCTGTTGCCGCCGCCAGCTTGCACAAACGACTCTGACTAAACGTAGACCTTGCTCAACACACGAAGGAATGACCAATGACCCACACACTGGCGGTAGCCATGTGCCCTAATGCGAATAACAGGAGGGAACAGAAAAATGATCATTACTGCACTGGCCCAGTGAAAATCCCCATAGTCTATAACAGGTTGAGCCGCACATAACGTTTGTAGCAATCTGACTTCCACCTGCCACTCTTTTTCAATGCTTCTGTGTTAAACCCTGCTCCTACTGCAGATGTTGCTGCCCCTATCCTAAAGGAATGTGTGCTGAAGGTACCTTGAACATCTGCTGCCTTGAGGGTTTTCTGCAGGACATGAGAAAACTGGTATTTTGTCATGGGAACACATGTAGCATGGACCGGTAAAGCAACTAATGCCACCTTAGGACGCTTCTACAAGTACGCATGAGTCGCCCGAACTGGGCACCCTAAAAAGCTGCTAGCTCTCCTCAGAATCACTTGGTCCCCTTTCTCGCGTTGGTCTGTTGTTGAGCGTGGGAGGGTAACTACCAGGGTGTCAGTGTAAAATACAGCCGTGGATGTCTTGTTTGGATCTCGCCACAATTTCGGAAACCCTGAAGGCTCCATAAAATGCCAGTGAGAAGGTTGCTGTAAACAAAATTACCTCCTACCCAGAATCAAACACCCTGTCCAAGATCCCTAATATCTTTTCAAGTTTATCAACATCGAGAGGACACCTCTTGTCTGGGGTGTACCCTTTCAACCTCTCCCATCCCTTCAAGGCCTGCTGAATCAAAAAGGATTTGAGAATGATCCATCTCCCCCCATAGTTTGGCGAAGAATGCAATTGCTGCTAGGTGACACCTAGCCGAGGATGCCGAACTACCCTGAGCCCTCATGTGTTCAATAAAGCCAGCCAGTTCTCCAAGCAAAAAAGCTGCGCTTGTGGATTAGCTGCACTGTAAGCAACATAACAACTCAAAGCCCTTTTGTAGGCTCCTAAGGTCCCGGGACCAAGGCTGGCAGCGACTAGACCAGGAATAGTTGTGTTCCAAGGTTCCAGAGATGGGCCGGGAAGTGTGTGGGTTCCGCCTCTGCCTGTGGATGGAAGCACCGAAACTCCTGCAGCTTAAGACGAGATAAAGCATCAGCAGCGTTATTCAAGACTCCGGGCACATTCTTTGCTCTAAACATGTTGTTATTCTGTAAACAACTCAAGACCAACTCTTTTAACAACATGAGCACTTTCTTGCGTTGTGCATGCTGACAGTTAATACTTTGCACTACTTCCATATTATCAGACCAAAATGTGACAGATTGATTACGAAACTGGTCAGTCCAAACATGCAATGCCACTAAAATTGGAAAAAGTTCTAAGAAGGTGATGTTTCTTACCAAACCTGACTCAAACGAGGCCTAGGGAAATGTCTGAGCACACCACCTGTTGCCCAGTATTGCCCCAAAGCCGATGCTGCCAGATGCGTCTGTGACCAACCCAAAATCATGACTGGACTGCAGAGGAGCTGGCCATACCCCGGAACCATTAAAACTTGAAATAAGGGGGCGTGGCAAAGATGGCGGCAGAGTAGGACGTGTTTTTAGGTCCTCTCCGGCCCCGGGCCTTGTAAAGCATTGTAAAGCACGGCCCCGGAGCTCTTTCTGGCACCTGAACGCCTGAGCAGTGCTGCAGAGTGCTACCTGTCAGCGGTGTGCGTCCCGGAATCACAGGAGTTGTTCAAACGGCTCCAGCATCGGAAGCGGTGATCGGGACCGAGACGCTCCGGATGAGAAGGCACACGGGGGAGACTCGTGATCCCCTGGGCAGCGGAACTTGGTGGACTTGCCGGGTTGGTGTGGTGGGAGCCGCCGGAGCCGAGCTGTAGCGCAAGGACGCCGGATTATCGCTGGGTCCCTCAGCCTCCCCGGGGGGAGGAGCCTGTTGCCGGCGAGCGTCTGGAGCCGAGGGCGGCTGCCCTTCCACTCGAGGCCGCGGTCTACGGCCTGGTGGGGAAATCGCTCGGCACTGTTCTCTGGACCCGCAAGCGAAGGCGGACTCTGGGCGGTACACGAGAGGTGAGTGCCCTGGCCGTGGGGGAAGGAGTGCGCCCGATTGGAGACGGGGCAAGCGGCGGACAACAGACGGCGGCATGGTGCGGGCCACGTGGCGGCAATAACGTGTGGTGGCGCCTGGTCTGGTAGGGACGGGCTGATCCCGAACACAGGGCAATACGAGGAGATGCTGGAGTGGGCAGGAGAGGCGGCGACTGCTGCATCGGCGGTCTGAAGACCAGGTGGGGAGTACCCTCAGGCATTGCAGTAACGGCTCCAACCAGTAACCACCTGAGAGAGCCCCGACATTGCTGGTTCTCCGCCCATCCCCCTAGGCGAGGGGTCTGATGCACCGGGGAAGTGGTTGGGACCGGATTGCGTGCAGAGTCGAGTGACCACCAAGGATTGTGCCTGGACTCGCGGTACCCTTGCCAGCCTTGCAGCTTAGGGGGCTCCTACCCACCTCCCTACATCTGTGCTGGGCCTCAGCCGCTGTGTTCTTCGGGGCTGTAGTGGCTAAACGAAGGGGACGGACACATCAACTGTTGGCTGCCTGAGCTATGACCTGAGCTTGTGCCGAGCTCCCTGGACCACCGCTGGGGGTACCCTCTGGAGCTCCTGGGTGGATCTACCTAGTGGCAGAGTGGTGCGGTTCGTGGTGCCCTACGGGACATTTCGGGAAGGTCACGATGGCTACCTCGATACGCAAAGGGAAGGTCGGGAAAGATGGACAATCGAAGGGCACTCAGCAGCCGGCTTCCCCTGGTCCAAGCTCCTCGCCTAAATGCTCCGATGACGAGGCGCCGGCCACTAAAGCATTCATGACCGACCTGTTCAAGTCCATCAAAGAGGATAACTCGGACCTCCGAGCGCAATTGACCTCTGACCTTTGGGAGGTGAGGCGGGACGTGGACTCTGTGGGGGAAAGAGTGGCCACACTCGAGGACCACGACCTTAACATGGCAAATGACGTCCACCAGCTGCAGCAAGATGTGCTGAGGCTCACGGAGCAGAACCTGGACCTGCAGGCGCATGCGGAGGACTTGGAGAACCGTTCTAGGAGAAACAACATCCGCATACGTGCGGTTCCGAGCGATGGGGAGGCGGGGGACCTCCGCGGCTACGTCCGTGACCTCTTCCGGCAGATCCTGGACGACGAGGAGGTACAAGAGATCCGGATGGATAGGGTCCACAGAGTCGGACTGCCACGTAGGGGTGGAGGCCCGCCTCCGGACATTCTAGTTTGTGTCCATGACTTTCAGCTCAAGGAAAGGATCCTTCGGAAGGCGCGTGACGCTCCTTCTCTGCAGTTCCGTGACCATCGCCCGCAACTCTATCAGGATCTCGCAGCGACAACCCTTCAGAAACGGTGGGAGTTCAGACCGGTCACGGCTTTCCTACGCAACCACAATATCACCTACTCCTGGGGCCATCCGTTTCGCATAATCTTCCGATGGCAGAATAAACTGGCACAGATACGCTCGCTGCAGATGGCTAAAGATCTTCTGGGCATCGGGGATGACTCTCCAGCTTCAAGGGTAGGCAGCCCTTCCCCAAGGCGGCGACACCGATCCTCCTCTTGGCACAGAGTGGGGTCGACACCAGATCGTGGGCGGCCGGATCGAGCAACTAGCCTGCTGGAAAGGGGAGACGCGGTGGCCTCCGTCACCTCAGCAATGTTGCCGTCTTCGCAGCAGAGCTCTGGAGCGGCCTGACTTGTGGGCTGCCGGCCTTGAGGGGCCGGAGGGGCCCGCGTTCTTTGGTCCGTGGGTATGCAAGTACTTTGTGAGAAGACACCCCAGACCGAGGCCCTGGGAGATCGTATTGAGGTCTCTCACCCCCCTCCCAGTGACTTCATGGTGCGCTGCACTGTTCTGGGATGCTTCGTTGACATCACGATGAGTATCGTTCTTACTGTTAATGTTTTGGGTATAATTTTTCACTGTTATCTCTATCTTTGTGGGGTGGGGAAGGGGATGGGTGGGAAAGTGGTGGCGTCTGACTGCTGTGTATGCGATGTGTTGTCTCCTCTGGAGGTGTTCGTCTTTGGCTTCTGTTGCTGGTGCCTCTCCTCTGGCGCAGCCGCTATTCTAGGTCTGGTCATTGACTCTGTGCTTGCTGTGGGCTACTTGGGTGTGGGACGCTTGGAGCTGGAGGGGGGGATGAGTGGTGATTCCCGGGGAGGGATGTTGGTTTGGTCCTTGCTATTGACGCTTCTGTTCAGTTGCTTTCAATCTGACATATTCAGCAGATCCTCGTATGTGCCTGGCCTTGAGAGATTTGACGGTGTGGTACTGTTGAGGGGAGGAGGGGAGAGGGGCGGTTGTAGGGAGTCGCTTGGGGATTGGCCTGGTCCGGGGGCACTCGGAAATGCAGTTGGCCGTGGCCGAGGAGGTGACCGGACCACACTGAGAGGCATTCAGAGCGGAAACCTACTACATCACTCTGCCTGTTAGTGTGGGTACCTGGAATGTGAAGGGTCTCAACTCTCCGCAGAAGCGCCAGAAACTTTGGAAGTACCTGTCGGATCACCATCTCGACGTGGTAGCCCTCCAAGATAGATAGAACACAAATCAGCACAGAGGTATATCATAAAGCTACCGATAAAAATACAGCACTGATGTACAAAAGCTTTCATCCTAAGAATCTTATCGAGAACTTACCGTACTCGCAGATGTTGCGAGCAAAAAGGATATGTACTAACTCTCAATCTCTGAAAACTAACATTGAATTAATCACAGAGAAATATTTGGAAAAACAATATCCCATATCATTACTGGAGGATACCAAACTTAAGATTGGCAGCAAAACTAGAGATTCACTACTATCTCCTACAGATAAGCCCAAAACGAAACGACAAGTCTTTGTATCTAAATATTCCACAAGCTCAAAACAGATAAAAAAGAGTATAAACCAACATTGGGATCTACTGAGCAATGAAAATGATTTTCAAGGAGAATTCAAAGAAAAACCTATCTTTGCGTATAAGAGATCCAAAAATATTAAAGAAATGTTGAAATCAGCATCAAAATGTACAAAAGAAATCTTCAGAGGAACAAGAAAATGCTTCAACTGTGTACAGTGTAACAATGTTATCGTGAGCGACAATGTGAAACATCCATACACAGGGCAAACTATAAAAACGAGACACAATGCAGATTGTAATTCTACGAATCTGATATACGCAATAAAATGCCCCTGCGGACTAATGTATGTAGGGAAGACAGAGCGAAAAATCAAAACTCGTATATCGGAACACAAGAGCACAATACGCAATAACAATCCCAACAGCAGTCTAGCAGTACATTGGACTAACCACAGACACACCATAGCGCAGTTAAAATTCCAGGTACTCGAGGTAGTTAAGCCCACCCCAGGACAGGACCTAACTAAGACGTTACTACAGAGAGAAATCTTTTGGATAAGAAAATTAGATTCTCAGGATCCGAAAGGGATCAATGATAGAGTGGATTTAGCATGTTATTTATAAATATTGTTCATGAGTCGCCTGCGTGCGACAGTTGGCTCTGAGATCATCGGAAACTACTGTAAATAGTCATAGAAAATGTAATCAATGTATATACACATCTATAAGTGATTACTAATATTTTTTCACCATGTTGTTCATTATAATGCTGTTTAGTTTCTGATTTAGTTCAGTTATCACCTTACTTACATCCCCCCACACATTTTCCTTCACACGATTTCGGCTTACATTGCACCCTAGGCCCTTCTTGGTAGTCTCTCCAAGATGGCGCCGGGTTTCATTCGTTCACCTTCGGATAGTCCGTTTTTAGTATCCGTTCACTTTTTATAGAGCACGCATGCGCGACCCTAATACACGGAAGTGGTTAAGGACACGGGCGACTTGAAAGAATCCGAGAGCAGCTTCACCGACCCACGGTAAACTTCACTCCCTAAATATTTACAATTTGGGTAATAAAGGCCGCTCTATAAGCGTGCTAATTACGATTCCCATTATTTGCAGTCAGAGATATATTCGCGCCGCTACTCCACGGAGACAGCGGTCTACAAGAAACACGAGCCCAAGTATCAGCATTGAACCACGAGGTATGGCTTGTTCAACCAATGAAGCACACCCTAAGCTTTTTGTATATACATGTAAACACCTAACGACTATTTCGTTCGTGCTAACGAAGTACTGGTATATTGCAGGATACAGCACGCATCCCGCTCTCCATTTAATCTATATCGTTTCCACCCTTTCAAGCACTAAGGTCAGTACATGAGTTGTTTGCTTTCTCCTTAGCAACTCACTTTGGCATTTTTTTCGACACATAGGTTTAACGGCGAGTTTTCGAGCACTTTTGGGTTACACGCCGGGTTTATTTCCTCATGGTCATTTCCTTTCCATTATATCTTCCCACGCACTGGTATTTTTTACCTTACTTCTTCTTCATTCTCTCACCTCTCCAACATTCCAGTTAATCACCGAAGCTCACTTACACAATGTTCTATTGATCAGTGGTTGTATATAAAAGCACATAGCAACAGAGTGGTAACTAGTGATAGATTGTTCACTATGTACGTATGAAGGAGCGTTATTCGATTACATAAAATGTATGTTTATTATTTTTTAGATACAGCCCCTGAAGAAGGGCCTGGAGGCCCGAAATGCATTGGGCGGGCAATGAAAAATAAGTTATATATGAAAGTGGTTATCAAAAATCATGTAACGCGTATAATGTAACATAATGCAACATGAATGAAATGTCGTATTATTTGATCACATGCAAAAACAGCTAATCATAAAAAAAATTTTTGTTAACGAAAAGAGATGGTTTTCTAAATGTTTATTTTCGGAATTGCATTATGATATAGTATTATATGTATTAAGTGTAAGAACTATTCCAATAGGAAGCGCAACAGTGCGCGTTAGGCCAAGCGGTTGCGCTTGAATAGTTGAGCCCTCCAAGAAACCCACTTAGCTAAGAGAGATGAACTTAGACTCCGACACAAACAGTTCCCCCTTATTTATAGAGCGTCTGCATCCACCAAGCATAGGGGGGTGGCCCTCTTGTTCAAGGCGTCCCTTCATTTTCAGCCTCTAGGAGTGAGCAATGATAAGGAGGGGCGTTGGCTGATGGTGAAGGGATCACTGTATGGTCGACAATGCACGTTTGTGGTTATTTATGCCCCTAATGCTGGACAGAATGGTTTTTTGCAGGACTTGATGGTCAGGGTGGGAGACTTTGTAGAGGGGCACCTGTTCCTCCTGGGGGACTTTAACATGGTGTGGGACAGAGACATGGACTGTTCGGGGGCACGTAGGGCGGACTCTGGGACCTTCTCAGATGAAACGCAAAGACAAATAGGTGACCTGGGGTTGATAGACAGCTGGCGGTTCTTACACCCGCACACCAAGGATTACACATTTTTTTCACATGTCCATCGCTCTTACTCTCGCATAGATCATATCTTTGTCAGTCAGGCCCTTAGAGGTGATGTCCGAATGTCTAGTGTTTTTCCGCTCTCTGTGTCTGACCATAGCCTGGTGGTTCTGGGGTTGCACTGGCAGGTAGGGGGGGACGGATGGCGGAAGTGGTACTTTCCGGCAGCGCTGGTGCGGGATGAGACATCCTGTAAGGAACTACGGAGAGCTATAGGAGAGTTTATGACCCTTAACCCTCCTTCCGACACCTCGGTGTATGTCACTTGGGATGCCTGCAAGGCCTCGCTACGAGGCACGTGCCTCGCCCTTAATGCGAACCTCAATAAATTGCGTAGGAAAGAGCGGGAGGACCTGGAGGCGGAGCTCGCTACTTTAGAACAAGCACACAAAACTAACCCCTCTAGGGTGACCCTACGACCGTTGACAGCGGTGAGGGGGAAATTGAGGGCCCATTATAACAACCGAGCTGAGTTTACCCTCCTGCGACTCAGGCGCATCTCCTACTCCCAGGGGAACAAGGTGGGGCGTCACTTAGCCCGACAACTTCGTGATAAACATGAGAAAGACTACATTGGGGGCATACGAGACCACGCGGGTTCTGTGCAGCACAGAGATGCGGACAAGGCAGCTCTTTTCGGCCGATTTTACGCGGATCTCTATTCAAGCGACACCCTTGACCCTGAGGCACAGTCTGCGTTCCTGCAGGATCTCCCGATCCCTCAGGTGTCCAGAGAATGGAATGATCTGCTGTCTTCCCCCATCACTAGGGAAGAGGTGTTGGACGCCATCAAGGCCTTGAAACTTCACAAGGCCCCAGGTCCTGACGGCTACACTGCCTTGTTTTATAAGACGTTTGCGTCGGACATCTGTGATTACCTGGTCTCCCTCTTTAACGATATGGCGTCCGAGGGGAGAACTTCTGAGACTATGGCCGAAGCCCTGATTACCGTCATCCCCAAACCGGGGAAAGACCATACCGAATGCGCGTCTTATCGCCCGATAGCGCTTCTCAACTTAGACGCTAAGCTGTACTCATCTATAATAGCTAGTAGACTGCAGGAATTAATGCCGGTCCTTATACATCCGGACCAATCCGGATTTATAAAGGGCAGACAAACTCATGACAACTTGAGACGCGTGATCCACTTGATCGAAAAGGCTAATAGATTGCATATACCGGCAGTATTAGTGGGGCTTGACGCGGAGAAAGCTTTTGATCGTGTCGATTGGGGCTTTCTCCACCGCACCATGGAGGCCTTCGGGTTTTCGCCCCACTTCATTCGAATGATTGAGGCTAACTACAGCAGCCCCACCTCTAGGGTAATGGTTAATGGCCATAGATCCAGGTGCTTCCGACACTCACGTGGAACGCGTCAGGGTTGTCCTCTCTCCCCACTTCTCTTCGCTTTAAGTATTGAACCATTGGCACTCGCGATCCGGGAGAATGAACGCATCTTGGGCCTCCCCTTTTCGGGCGAACAGCATAAGATCACGCTCTTCGCGGATGATGTGTTGCTCTCGATCAGAGACCCGGCACTATCATTGCCCCATGTCCATACGCTGCTCTCTGACTTTGAAGTGGTGGCGGGTTTCAAGGTTAACCTCACTAAATCATATGTTTTGAACCTCACTCTTCCCCCCGAGGATGTGCAACGGGTTCGAGCGAATACTCCGCTGTCGTGGGCGACTTCTTCCTTGCTGTATCTGGGGGTGCGGCTGACCTCTACCTTGGACGCACTGTTTCAGGCCAATTTCCCACCGATGTTGACGGCGATCCGTGCGGAACTGGAGAGGTGGAAGCCAAAGTTCATCTCGTGGATGGGCAGGATTCACGCGCTCAAGATGGTCCTCCTCCCAAAACTCTTGTACCTCTTTCAGGCGCTACCCATACCGGTGGAATTAGCCTATTTTCGTCAGCTTAAGACCATGATGTAGAAGTTTGTGTGGCAGGGCGGCCGGGCTCGGCTTTCCTATGCAGTACTACGCCGTCCACGTATGGATGGGGGGGTGGGTTTCCCGGACATGCACCTGTATTATAAAGCTGCACAACTGAGGATACTGGTGGAATGGTCCCAGCAGCTTTCAGAGAAGCACTGGCTCCATATGGATCGAAGTGTGGCCGGGAGATCCATCTGGGATTTAGCCTGGAAGCCCAAGGCTGACCGCCCCAAGAATGCATATATTAGTACTCCCACCAGCACGGTTCTAAAGGTCTGGGACACGGTTAGTGGTGACGACCGGTGGACCACCTTCCCCTCTCCGTTTACTCCTATTCACTTCAATCCCGCCTTTCCTCCGGCCTTGATTGACGGTCCCTTTGGCATCTGGAGGGAGGGTGGTTGTAGAGCCCTTACTCATCTGTTTCACGGTGTATCACCCCTCACCTTCCAAAATTGTATGGGGGATTATAGTGTCCCGCCCACTGAACGCTTTCGACATCCCCAGCTCTTACACTGGGCGACCTCATCGGAGGTAGTGGACGCTGCTACTAGACCACTGACAAAGTTTGAGGCTTTTATTCTCCGCACGTCTACTATGAAAGGGACGATCTCCTTCCTTTATGGGTTGTTACTGGACACCGCGATATCTCCCCGCCCCCGCTACATGGACCACTGGGAAACTACGTTAGGCAGGGACATCTCTGACGGCGAATGGAGGGGCCTCTGGCGAGATGTGGCGACACATAATCACTCGACAGACCTCAAAGAGGCCCACCTGAAGATTCTGTTTGACTGGTACCTCTACCCGTCTAAGTTACATCGGATCTTTCCGACCACCTCGGACAGGTGCTGGCGGGGCTGCGGTATGTTGGGTGACTTCCGCCATATTTGGTGGGACTGCCCCGCCATCCAACCCTACTGGTCCGAGATCCTATCCCACATTAAGGATGTGTTGGGTTACCCGATTCCGGACTCAATAGAGTATGTCCTGTTGGGGCTTAGGGACCCGGTGTTGGAACACCAAACTAGAGCTGATAAACGCATTATATGGCTGTGCTTGGGAGCGGCTAAGTTGATCCTGGCGGCCGCTTGGAAAAGCCCGTCAGCGCCAGCTATCTCGTTATGGCATGCAAGGTTATGGCGACTACTGAGTATGGAGAGAATGTCTGATATTTTTTTGGGGAACTTTAAAAATTTCATGTTCAATTGGGGACCCCTGGTCAGATTCCTGTCCAGTGGCCTGCCTTCTGCAGTTTGCCCATCGGCACTTTGTGCACTACACCTCTTCCAAGTTTAACCGCCGTCATGAATGCCAAAGATTTGTTTGATTGCTGATCGCCACCACTGGGGAAAGGGTGGGGGGTCGGGGGTTTGGGGGATGTTGGGGGGGGGGTTTGTTGCTCACTTTTGGTTGCGACACCCATCGCATGTGAATAAGGGAGGCACAGCTTTCATATATGCCTGTATTCTTGGTTGGAGACCCCAGCTTTGTGAACTCCAGAATAACTGCTGAGAGCTGGGCGCTTCTCCACTCGATACTGACTGATGAACAATGGCATTGCCAAAGACATTTCGAGACGGAGTTTACCTTCTCCCTCTATATACCTTTGGATTCCACAGCGATGCTTTTCAGCGCCACCTGTGTGGGGTAATGTGGCGGATTGTTGCCTCTCTTTGTTTCTTTCCTCCCTATCTCTTTACTTCCTTGTTTTTTCATCTCTTTCTTTCTCAAAAATCTGAATAAATAAAAAAAAAAATGTTAAAACTTGAAATAAATGACAACCAGATCCTCAAATCCTGTTTTTGGTGTGCTGACAGGCGTGCCCTATGATGTTTCTTCTTCAAGCCAGACATAGCCTGGGCTATAGAGCGCGAGAAGGGACGTCCATCTGTATTATACGCAAGGCAAAATTGAGCTGCTCCACCAGTACCTGCAACTGATGCAAGGATACCTTCCGAACCTGTAAACAAGATTCAAGAGAAGCCCTGAAGGCCCGCACCTTTTCTGCTGGCAATCGACATTCCCCTTTTTGAGAATCAATCTCAATCCCTAGGAAAGTCAATGTCGATGCAGGTCCAGCACTTTTCTCATGAGTAAGGGGTACACCAAAGTCAAACATCAAACACTTCTAGGTTTCTAAGGACTTGGCACAGAGGTCTGAGTCTCTTGGCCCCAAGAAGAGAAAGTCATCAAAATAATGAATGACATAGGTAGAACCAGACCTCTGTGTAAAGACCGGATGTATGACGGTACAACATGTGGTATTACCACGCGTACCGTTACAACGCAGGTTGTTCAACGCAAGTCGTTAAAAAGACTTGCGTTGGGGGGCGCTGGATAGTGAATAGTTTAATTACCTATTCCAACTCCAGTCCCTGTGGATAGTAGGGAAGGTGTTGGATAGTAAATTAAACTATTCCCTATCCTAGAGCACCCTCCAGCGAAAGTCATTGTAACGACCTGCGTTGTAATGGTACCGCGTTGTTAGGGTTTCGTTGTAAAGGTTGTTCACCGTAAAGACCCATTCCAGGAAGGTGCTGAACTGTTCAAAATAGGCACATGCAACTGAGCAGCCCATGGGCATACATCTGTCCTAGAATGCGTCCTTCCATGCATCTCACACCACCTCATCCTGTCGGGGTATCCCTAGATACCCACGCTCTGTACACACCAGTGCCCCAGCATCTCACACTCCACACCCAAGTGCATTTTATATGGACCTGGTCAAGCTCACATCAGTCTCTCAGGCAGGGTGGAATAATTTACAGGGAACATTTTTATTTTAGCTGGAGCATCTAAAGCACAAGGTGCTGTTCCTAAAACAGTGTCATGCGAGGGTTCGGTTGTTATCCAGTTAATGCATTAACCTTACATATTATGACCCTTTTGAAAGCCCCAGGTGGAAGTCAAAGGACATTAAGTATTATGTTATTTAATGGTCTATTCCAAACTTCAGCCATTTGTATAGTTACATAGTACCCTTAAAATCTGGCATCTGTTAATTCACCCCTAATAACCATTTGCTACTCAAATTATAATTCACATACTTTTTCCCAACCTCTTCCGTCCCGTTGTTTATTTACCCCACTGCCCAAAACCAGAAAAACCCTATAACAACCATTTAGAACAGGCAGGCAAAAGTTGCCAACATTCCCCCCAAAAAAAACACCAAGCATTTTTTATATTAATACTTTTTTAATGTTTGTTCACTTATACATAATCTCATTTTAATTATAGACAAGGGAACAAAAATGCTTAGAACACTTTTTTTTATTATGACTTGGCAAGATGCTGCACAGAAGCCACACTACAACATAGCTTAAACACAGTAGCACAGCCAATAGATCTGGCCAAGCACTTATGAGGTCCCAAAGGCGAGAACTATTGGCTTTGCCAATGCTTGTTTAAAGTAAGTGAAGCTTGCAAACCGGGAAAATGCTCTTTTTCCAAAGTTTCCTAACTTTCAAATTTTATTTATTTAAACTTCACCAGCTTTAATATGTCATTCTGAATATCCCTGTGTGATTATGTCTTGGTTTTCCCTCTTTCTCATTTGTTAATTCTGACCTGTTATCTCTCAAAAAATGCAATAAATAAAATTTCAAAAAATAAGAAACTTCACTAGCTGTTAAAAGTGAGAATTTGGAGATTAAAAAAAAAAAAAGAATGATAACATTTAATCCCGCAAGACCACGGGAAGTGTGCCTGCTACAGCTCACTGTCATGGGTTGCACCCCTCACCTCACACAAAACATCACCCACTATCCATTCCCCACATCCCAAAATTCCTGCTGATAATGGCAGGACTTACAGAGTCTCTGGTACGCAGGAGGTGGACCCACAATCCATATCCACCCATTTAAGGGAAGTTTTACAGTTGGAATGGAATGTATGTTGTCCTTCAGCAGAGAGGTTCCCCACTTCCATGCAGGGTTGAGGGTAGCCCTGACCAGTAGTGTGAAAATCTCCTCTTCTGAAGCCTGAGATGACACCTTTATTCGAAGAACTTCCGGCTGCAGGGAACTCATGCCAAAGGAGCCAACCGTCACTTTGGAAAATCAGATGAAGAACTGAGGGGCATATTAACAACGGCCAGCGATAAATCGCTGGCCGTGCTTAGCGATAATTATATTATTGCAGGCTATCTCTGGTATTTATCACCCTGGCAGCGCGTAATTAACAACGCATTACTCCAGGGTGATAAAAATTCAAGAGATAGAGATGTTATTGCCCTTTTGCAGGGAACATCTCTGGTTTTCCAGTGATGTTCCCTGCAAAAGGGCGATAACAATCAGCACAATCCACCCCCTATGTTAGGGAGGACTAAATCAGGATTTTAGCAGACGTTAAATTTTGGCGAAAGCGGACGTTTTTGCCAAAGTCTAATGTGTGCTAAAAACATGTGGGCTGCCTTGTAAATATTGTGATGTAAACATCAGCGATATTTGCAAGGTAGTCCTTCTGGGGTATGCCCAGTAACGCCCACTTTGCATCTCATTGGAGATGCAAAGGGAGGCGTTGGGAAAAAGGGTGCTAACATGCGATTATGCATGTTAGCACCCTCTTGTAAATAGGGAGCTGGTTTTATTTCCAAAAAAGCAGAGATAAAGCCCTTGTAAATATGCCCCAGAGAAAGTAAACAACAAATCACCACTTTGCATCATTCTTTTCACTTTAGGATACTTTGCACCAGCGCAAAGTATTCATGAATTTACATCTGGGTTCAGTACCCTTTCTTAGTCTGCCTCCTCAGTTTGCTGTTTCTCCTCTTCTTCTTACTCTCTTCAGCATGGGCTTCTTCAGGGCCATTGACACCTCACTTTTCTCTTTCTATAATTTCACGCCTCCCAGCTACAATTTCCTTTTTCAGCTTGCCCTACAACTTAATTTCCTTCTCTTACTTTTACCTACACTTTCTGGTAGTTTATTTTTACTTCTCTTTTTTTAACACAAATGTTCTCAAAATATAGTACACACATGCTAAACAGAGGGTCTGGATCTTTGAATCTTCTTCAGAATGTTCCCCTGCAGTGCATCTCTTTAACCTATCCCAGATGTACTTCCCTCTCCACGGGTGGCCTGGGACTACAGTTGACTGAGTCACAGGGATACCCTGGAACTCCCAGTAAGCTGTTGGCAGGAGAGGCTGACTATCCAGCCCTGTAAACAGCTCAGGGGTATCGGGGACTCTGCGACGGAGAACCGTACACACTCTGCCACGGAATGATAGCTCCAGCCATAGGTACAGGGAAACTACCTACCTTTACTCCCAACCCTACGTCGGGGGAGGGGTAAATGGCCTTATTTCCAAAGAACTCATTCAGTTAAAGTGGTTAAATTTTGGGTACCAAAGTTTAATGGAATGCATTGATATTTTGTGAACCGAACGTATGTACTAATAGGTTAGTTTGACTTACTTCATAAACAATATTGAGGTAACTGGTCACTTTTGCGTCCCCCGGAACACTAGTCTGATTGTACACTGTTGGTTCAGCGCCAGGATGCCTGTTAGGTGATAGAGCGCTTTATAAGTGTTATAAATAAATAATAAATAAATAAATAAGTAGGCAGCCACTCGTGACCAACTGCAATTCGCTGCCATCACAAGAATTGTGGCCTGGTGGGATCAGCAGACCACCATGTCTGTGACTGCTTTTAAATAAAGACATCGTTCTTTTTTTAAAGAACATCCTGTTTTTCGTAGGGGTAAATGGGATTCTTTAAAAAAAGTTTTTAAAACTTTTTTAAGACTAGGCAGTTGTCCTCGAGAGTGGATGGTCTACTTTTGGGAGAGACTGTTCATTTAAAAGAAAAAATTGAACATGAGTAGCTTCCGCAAGGTGTAAGATTACCGAGATGGGTGGGGTTTGAGGCGATTCACCCTGAAATAAGGATGAGCTTGTTGCATTATAAAAAAGAGAGGTTGCAAATATTATGTGTGGCAAATTAGGGGAATTTTTGTTTAGTAAAACGTGATTATGAGATGTATGTATCAGCTCAAGTGGTTATGCCTGCAAAATGAGAAGCGTTACTGCAATGTTATTTAAAAGAAACTATGATGTGCACAACTTTTAATATGAGGTATTTGCTGGTAATCCAGTAACCTGAACAAAAATGTTCTCAGGGAAATGATTAACTGCCAGATGTAGGTAGGCATTTACCGGTCGGTAACGGCCGAATTCAGCCGTTACCGACCGGTAAATGCAATTTGAGATGTAGGGCCCTGTATTTTACAGAATCGGTAAATTTACCGATCGGTAAATTTACCGATTCTGTAAAATACCGAGTCGGTATTTTTACCGATTCGGTAAAATTGATATGTAGGTGGGACTCTTCTGAGTCCCACAAGCATTAAAAAATCGGTATTTTACCATCAAATACTATTTGATGGTAAAATACCGATTCCGGTGTGCATGCACACCTGTGCAATATGACAGGCAGACCTGCCCTTAGGGCAGGTATGCCTGCCACATGGCACCCGAACCCGTTTTGGGGGTCCTAGAGGGTGTCAAAGTGACACCCCTGCACCCTTGTGAAATTCGGTATTTACCGATTCGGTAATTACCGAATCGGTAATGCCCATTCATTCCTATGGGCTTTGAATGAATGGGCATTACCGATTCGGTAATTACCGAATCGGTAAATACCGAATTTTATCGATTCGGTAAATGCACATCTGTATTTACCAACATCTCGGTACTTCTATTTTACCACTTCTTAAATACCGAATCATTATGATTCGGTATTTAAGAGGTGGTAAAATATAATTACCTACATCTGGCCCTAAGACTTTATCACTCCTCTTGGACAGACATTACATTGGAAAGCACACCTCACATTTGTATACGATAGAATTTCAGGCTGAAATTGCTGATTACCTGCTAAACATTTCTAATCCAACATTACACTTAAACTGGGTGTGACAGTCATTGTAATGTTAATAGCTTGTTGCCAATGTGAACATCACAAAGTACATTTTCTAGCACAACATGATGAGGGGCCCCTGAATCTCTCGCATGTCACAGATTTTCATTGGCCTTTGCGTAAATGGGGGCCACCTGAAGATTTCTAAATGTTTCTTCAGCATATTTGATTTTTTTCCCCACAGGAATTTGAAAATATCTCTGCAGATGTTTGTTTATTTTCCCAGATTTGGACTTCTGCTTCTACGGCCAGACATACCAAAATCAAGAATTGTGATTTCTAAATTGCAATAATTACCGAATCACAACTAGGAATTTGGAATTAATGTCTGAAACCTTAGACCGTTTAATTAGTGATTTCTAGCGGGTGCAAATCAACTTACCTCATTAATGTTAATGAGGTATGTCGTAGTTTGCGACCCATCAGGAACAGGGCCGGACTGGCCAAAGCGGGCACTGGGCAATCCCCCGGTGCGCCGCACGGGTGGGGGGCGGTTTTGGGCCCCTGGGGGGCATTTTTGTTACAGGACTGTTTTTGCAGCAAGATCGTCCCTGTACCAAAATCAGCCGAAAACCTGCCCCGGCAAAGAGCTCGGTGGCACCTCCGCCCGCCGAGCACTTTGCCAGGGCCGGTTGTGGCTCCCGGTCCGGCCCTGATCAGGAAGGTCAGCTATCACAGGGATGGGGGCAATTTTTTTTTATATATATATATATTTTGTTTTTTCCATAAAGGAAAATGAGATGCGCAACAAAAACAAAAAACGAACCATTTAAGTTTTATTTTTTAAGACTTGTTCCTGAAAGATATTGTGTTGAACATTCTGAAAGGAGAAAGGGTTCCCCAAGGATCACTCCCGATTTGCAAATCGTTCCCACTACCTTTTTAGGAGATGGTAAAAAAATAATGTTTTGCGCTCATAATTTGGCTTTTATACATTTTAAAATGCTTATTATTTTATGTTTTGGGGGGCTGTTTGCAACCTCTAAAAAGGATTTGCACATCTCTCCCCTAATGTTTAGCATAGTGGTGTTGGACTACGAGACGGGTCAGTGGGGTGAAGGACCAATGGAGACATCAACCGATACCCTGCCCAGTCGCGTAACACCCCCCACAGCCCCGCGGTGCGGGGGGCCCCCTCAGCACAGTACCCTGGCCCAAGAGCTCCTGACTGAGTCCGGATGCTGCATGTAGTTTGCAGGAGTCCACCTAAAGTTTTGTTACTCTAGTGCCCTGCCAACAGCACCTGCCACGAACGCCCTACTTCCCAGCCTTGTTAAATGCCACCTTGCCCAGGCCTCCGTGTCACCCGTGGCTTCCAGCCTCCACCTGAGTCAGGTGAGGTGGTTCACATGCCACGCCAGGCGCGCTTCCAGGCGTTCTTCGGATGCAACGCCTTTTCCTAGAAAGGGCCTATTTTGACATGCCCAGAGCCAGGATTGAACCCTGGGATTCACATCAGGGCTCGCATTGAACTGCCTCGGATCAGGTTTGACTTTGTAATCAATATTTAGCGCCTCTGTCTGCAGCGTGAAAGGACAGTAAGCTGTTTTTCCTCCAAGGTGACCTTTTTTAAAAGGAGCTGTGAATTCGTGGTATTGTGTAGAGCACAATAGGCAGGTTACAACAATAGTGTGGATTTGTGTTAGGTAACACACTGATGCTGGGCGGGTGCCAGGGCTGGGGCGGACTTCAGCACGCGCTTGTCTGCGTGACGTCATGGGAAAGCGCTGGGAAGCCGCAGACCCGGAGCGCTCGCAGCAGGCAGGGGGATTGCAGGCAGACGCCCGGATCTTCTCCACTTTATTCGTTATCGATCAGTCTCTAACTTTCTGATTTGGGGAAAGATGTGATCTTTGATGCCAAGTGCTGGCAGCCGGGTAGGGCTTAGAGGACGCGCCATCCCAGGGGGCGGCAGCGAGGCGCTTGAAGAAGCCTGTGCGCAGCATAGGAGTGATTTGGGGTGCCCCCCTGCTGGCGGGTTTCAGTGCCTTGCTGTTTTGGTTGTTCGCCACAGGGGGTGCAAGTAAGCCGTGTTTCTGCTCCAGCGGTCCAAGCGCTTAAAAAAGTACGAGAACTGTGATGCTGAGTACAATGGGGGCGTGAGGATAGGGTTGGGGTCAGAGACGTAGCTTAAAGAATACTGGGGCATATTATCAAGGGGGTTTATCTCTGCTTTTTTGGCTTTAAAAGCCAAGAAAGCGGAGATAAAATTATTTCCCTATTACCTAGCTGTCGCAAACACCAGTTAGCGACAGCTAGTAGGGGATAGCAACCATCTTGGGCCCCACTTTGCATGTCAGTGATATTTATCACTAATGACATGCAAAGTGGGCGTGCCAAGATGTTAGCGACTGGAAACAGTCGCTAACATCGCTATCTCCTATTACCAACTTTTGGAGATATTAGCGCTAAGCGCGAATATCTCCAAAAGCTAACACCTGCCCTGAGCAGTTCTTAGCCATGTTATCCAATGGGAGGTGGATAATATGGCTAAGAGCATTAGCTCGGTAATGAATGAATATCGCGGACTTTTCAGCGATATTCATGCATTGCGGCCGTTTTTTATCGCATTTGCGATAAACCTTGGTAATACCAAGGTTTATCTGCGATAAAAATCGCCGCAGCTCAGCGGTAAAATTTTGTCTCTAACCAAGCAATAGCGATAATTATCGCTATTGCTTGGTAATATGCCCCACTATGTTCTGTAGATATTTTGTTAGCCTTTGACCTACAGGCATTTTCCTATAAAATATAATACACGCACCATAATTAAAAAATAAATACAACTTTAATTTACCTCTGAGAAATGCATTTTTTAGGTGGGACCAGTTCTTCATTTGTAAAATATTAAAGGGACAGATTTACAAGCCCCTTGCGCCACTTTTGCGTCATTTTTCCCATGTTACAAATGACGCAAAAGTGGCGCAAGGGGCTTGTAAATCTGCTCCTAAATGCGAGGGCTTTCACCAGGAGGCCACTGCATCTTGTACCACCGATCACCCTTGTCATTGCTGCCAAAACAACTACTAACCATCTCTCTCGCATGTAAATGGGACAGTTCAGATAATTCCAGGTCCCCAAAGCTAAAGGAATGGCTGGGGAGGCAGGTATTAGCAATTTTAATGTATATTGTATTGCTAAACAACCGTTGTTCTGCTCATATCTAAATTAGATGAGCAGCGCCACCATGTGGTAGACTGTTCTAAATATGGTGTTGACAATTAGGTGCCCCTGCCGAGCACTGGAAACCAATTAAGTGCCGGTCCTTAGAACTGGAAAGCACCGGCTCAAATTAAGCACTGGTTGGGACAGTTCTGTTGGTTAATGCGATCACTTTAGCTATCTCTGGGTATACCTGAACGGTCACTGGTTTGAATCTTTAGCTCTGCCCTAAAGAAATAGTGACGTGTATTTATAGTGCTAAGAGGATGAATTATGTGACAGAAAGCACAGTGAGTTAAGTAAGTTATTTGTTAAAAACATGTATAGGATAGGTTTCGCACAGGTCGTCATAAACTGTTTACAGTGCTTTCAATAGATATGTTTTTTAGTAATGTACTGATTGTAGATATAGCAAACCTTTTTTATAGGTTTCCTTGTCAAATAAAAGCTTTACTGCTCCCATCCAGCCTTCAGAGCTGCCAATTGACCGATTTCACACATTTACATTTCCTTCAGGTTGTAGGCACTACAGAGAGAAGACTTGTTTCTTCTTTAGCTGCTGCTCCTCTCATTTCAACCCTTGTTCTCCCCCTTTCAACCTGCGGCAACTCAACCATACTGGAACAGTTGTGTTTTTAAATAAAAAGTACAGGAACTGTTTTGATCAAATTGATAAAGTTTGGAAATGTCGTTCCCCTGCCCACTTCCATCTCTGGTCTGCTCTCAATGAAAGAGTTCACAAGAAAGAAGCAGTGCTTAACTTGATTAAAAAAAATAAATGTCAGGGCGTGGCCAAGCTCAAACAGTGATGGCCGCGTAGCGAGGGAGCTCCGCAGTCAGTGAGCCCGCTCGATAATCCTGGTTAAATATCCTGTGGTCCGGTGTGCCTCCCCGGGTGACGGATGGAAGGCGGAGCCTGGTCCGCCCCCTCTGGTGTCTTTGGCGGCCTTCATTGCAGCGCGGCGGCCGATCCTGGAGGTGGGCCGGGACTGGGCCTTCATCTGGGGCCCACAGTGGAGAGTGGTGCCCGGGTATGCTCACTTCCAGCCGGCCGGATCGAAGAGGCCGCGGCTGTTGCCTAGAGACAGCTGGTGTGAGGCCCCGCTCGGGGGTGAAGTGACCTGCGCTCCGCTGTTGTGAGGGAGCGCAGGCTAAGAAAGGTGGTGGAGACTGAATTATTATGGCGGTCCCAGTGGCGGCGGACTGCATGTAAAGTTGTGGCCGCCGGACGAGGGGAGGCGGCCAGCGGCACCTCGGAGTCATCCGAGCCTCCATCACCCCCTCCCCCCCATCTTCATCGGCCCGGGGACATTGGCTCGCTGGTGAGTGAAGTTATCGTGCATCTGAGTGGGCACAGAGGCGGCGGTGGTGGAGTGCGAGAATTGGCTCCGGGAGAGAGAGGCCTCCTGTGGTGGATAACTACAGTAAAGACTTGCGGATCTCTACGGCGTTGATGCTGGGGGGCACGATCTTTGTGACTGGCTTGTGGGAAGGTGTGAAGAGAGCCCCACCCGCCTCCCCACTGTATTTCATACCTTGGTCCAAAGGGTGGGCGCTAACGGTATTGGTTCTGCCCATATAGACTGCACCACAGTTGTTCGGCTGGAAACGGTGGGGTGCCCTGTGACTGGCTGAGAGTGACTGATGGGCACGGCCGCTGCCACCTCCTAGGTTGAAGACCCATGATTCTTTGAAGATGCGCAGGTGGAGACCCCCCTGGCGTAGCTGCCTGTGGTGAGGAGCTGCACCCTTGGCATTTCAGGACGCGCTGTGCCGTATAGACGATCTCATTGCAGCGGATCGCGCTAATTGCAGTGCTGTGCTGGGCGTCCTTGTGGTCTGCCTCCTGTGACTGGCCCCCGGCTGGGTGCTGCAGCTTGAAGGATGGAAGGGGTGAAAGGTGCTGGGGCCAAGGGCTTGAAATCATTCCAGGCAAATAAATTGGATAGATACACGATCTCTAAGGACACGCAAAAAGGGAGGCTTTCTGAGGATTCGGCGAAGGGGACTCTGCCTGGGGAGGAACCCGAGCTTTCCCTAAAAGACATCATGGACGCGATAATGGGGGTTAAAACCTTGCTTGAACACAAGATGGACTCCATGGTTATCGATATCAATTTGATTCATGCGGATATGGGGAAACTGAATGAGAAGGTGAAGCAGGTTGAGCTCACTACTTCCAGCCTTGTGGATGATGTCTCCCAGCTGCAAATGGAGGTCAAGGAATTGCGAGATTCCCGTGCGGATTTCAGCCTCAAGCTGGATGATTATGAGGCCCGCCTCCGCTGCAACAATTTACGCATCTTAGGTGTGCCGGAAAAGACGGAGGGTCAGGCCCGACCTCTTTGTGGAGGATCTTATCCTTATACACAACAGAATATGTCTGTAGGTCAAGAAAAAGAAAACTGTGGTTCTACTGTGCACCCATGTGTGTGACGCAACTAGAGTTGACTTACAAGTGACTCATGCAAAATTGTGACAGAACACACTAAAATCCTTAATTAGGAAAAAAGTGCCCATCAGTTCCCATCTGGTACCGCCCTATTCATCATCTGGGCTCTCCTTACCCAGGAGGAAAAAGTCTGTCACAAGATGTTTTATGTAACAGACAAAATTGTGTATGAAGGGTGGAACCGAAAGTTAAATAGAATAGGGTAACTGAATTGCAGTGCATAAATGTGAAAAGAAAAGTGTGTTATAAAATTAGGTAGAATAGAGTAGGTAAGAACAATTTTAATGGAATCTCTCCATTCTCCCAATATTAAAATATCAATAACTGACAGATTTAACAAAATATCTGTCTGCAAGCAGGGTCGCCATGTTTCGGCAGATGTGGCTCGAATTATGCCACTGACTTCTTCAGGACCAGATATTAAACAGCTACTGCAATAAATAATCAAGATATCACCTGTATGGTATGCAGGTCTTGCTCAATCCTCTTCAGTTTGCTCGGAGAGACGCCCGGTGTACCGATGAAGAGAGCGGTGCTCCACACACCTGAGCTGCAGCCAGGTGGGGTGAGGTATCTTCCTCCTACCAAATAGCTTTTGGAGAGGATTGAGCAAGACCTGCATACCATACAGGTGATATCTTGATTATTTATTGCAGTAGCTGTTTAATATCTGGTCCTGAAGAAGGCAGTGGCATAATTCGAGCCACATCTGCCGAAATATGTCGACCCTGCTTGCAGACAGATATTTTGTTAAATCTGTCAGTTATTGATATTTTAATATTGGGAGAATGGAGAGATTCCATTAAAATTGTTCTTACCTACTCTATTCTACCTAATTTTATAACACACTTTTCTTTTCACATTTATGCACTGCAATTCAGTTACAGTATTGTATTTAACTTTCGGTTCCACCCTTCATACACAATTTTGTCTGTCACATAAAACATCTTGTGACAGACTTTTTCCTCCTGGGTAAGGAGAGCCCAGATGATGAATAGGGCGGTACCGGATGGGAACTGATGGGCACTTTTTTCCTAAGTAAGGATTTTAGTGTGTTATGTCACAATTTTGCATGAGCCACTTGTAAGTCTACTCTAGTTGCGTCACACACATGGGTGCACAGTAGAACCACAGTTTTCTTTTTCTTGACCTACAGACATATTCTGTTGTGTATTTGCATTATTAGGGCACGTGTCTGTTTTGGGTCGTTAATCTAACCCTTGGACCCCCCCCAAGCTTTCTTTTTTGGATCTTATCCATAACCATCTGAAACCGAAGGGCCTCAGTAAGTTTTTTTGTTGTTGAAGGGGCACACAGGGTCCCCGGCGGCTGTCCCAGCCGGGCACTCCCCGCAGCCTATGTTGGCCCGTGTCCTTAATTATCGAGACAGAGATGCTGTCCTCCAGAGCTTGAGGGCCAACGCACATCTCAAATACGAGAACGCTACCATCTCTTTCTTCTCAGACTTTACGTAACGAGTGCAGATGCAAAGGAAATCCTTTTTGTCAGTAAAGCGAGACCTAAGAGAGATGGGCATGAAGTACTCGATTTTGTTACCTGCCCGTCTCAGGGTTGAGGCGGAGGGCCAAGTGTGGTTTTTCGAGCAGCTGGAGACGGTGATGGAGTGGCTCGAGTACCAGGGCTCTCAGACCCCAGCGGATGGAGGAGACGGTGGTGGAACGGACGCTCAGCCTTCCAGAACAAACGGCAAGTGGGGTGTTTGAGGGGTTGCCTGGGGTGGTGGGCGGGGTGTGTGTGGGGGGGGGGACAAATCACTGATTTGATTGATGGGTGCCGTGGATTATATATCTGCACAAGTGGACAGTACTCCGGACTTGTTATGGTTTCAGATAGGGCGCTGACTGGGGCTCATGGACTTCAACCCCCTAAGTAAATTTTTTGTTCTTTCTTTTGAATGTTCAGGGAGACAGGCACTCTGCAGTTTTCAAGGGGCAGTTCTAAGCCTAATGGGCAGGACAGCGGGGTGGGGTTTTTTGGGAGGGACAACTTGTTTCACTTGTTGGGGGGTTTGTTAACTTTGTCAGCAAATTGCATTTGATTGTTACGCAGCGTACAGAGGATTGTCGAATTTTCTATGAAGATGATGGGGGGTAGGGAAATCAAGCTTTTGAGTTGGATCATGAATGGGTTGGGGGACAAGATTAAGTGTGGTGTGGTCCTTCAATATCTCAAGAGGCAATCGCCAGACATGGCACTACTCCAGGAGACGCATCTAGTGGGGAACTCATGGAAAGCCCTGCATAGAATGGGGTATAAACTAATGCCGCATTCAGGTTTCACGTCAGGCTCAGAGGAGTGGGCATCTTGATTTGCAGGACGTTCCCATTGGCAATTGCTTCCGTATGGGAGGATGACAGGGGTAGATATGTTGGGGTCACGGGCAAGTGGGAAGGACAAGATGTTACCCTCCTGTTGGTCTATGTTCCACCGGGGCTGCAGGGCACCACATTTGCAGATCTGGGGAAGCTTTTGCCTAATCTCCCGGAGGGACTTCTGATATTGGGGGCGACTTTAATGCGGTAGTCTCTGGAGTTCTTGATAGGCATCCTCCACGGGATATGGGGGGAGCTAGGCGGTGGTTGCCTGACTTTATGGAAGCATTGGGTCTGGTCAATGGCTGGAGACTACTTCATCCTGATCAACATGCAATACACATTTCACTCGGGGGCGCACAATAGCCTCTCCAGACTTGATTACTGTTTAGTCCCTGCTTCACAAGCTTCGTACATAACTGAGGTCACACACTTGGCTAGGGGGATTTCAAATCACTCTCCGCTGTGGATCCACATGACTAAGCCTCGGGGCACGGCCGGCAAAGTCGCCCCCCATTAATCCTTGGTATTTGCGCAACCCCAAAATTCATAAGGACTTCATTAGAGTGTTGGATGACTACTTCCTCCTTAATGAGGGGTCAGTATCCTCCCGGTGTCCCTCTGGGAGGCCTTCAAAACAGTAATTAGGGGTCAGGCCCTCTCACTTATAGCAGGCTCAAAGGAAGAAAGTAAAAGGGAGTTGGTGGATCTGGAGAATGAGATTGGTTTGCTTGAGGGGGAATTGAACTAGGAGTGAACCAGGCCAAATTACATCTCCTGAGCCTCAAGCAGCATGACTATAAATCATTGGCGATTGATAGGGCCAAGACGCTAGGCAGGGAACAGCAGGGTAGGCTTTATGACCTGGGTGATAAAGCGGGGAAACTCATTGCCAGGTTGGACAAAAAGAACTTGGCCAGCCGCCTGGTCCCTGAACTCATCACGGAGGAGGGAATTTTGCCTACAGACCCACAAGATATAGTTGACAGGTTCGCAGCCCATTTTCAGACAGTTTATACTGCGGTCTCTGCTCGTTCGGAGGATGACTCTCTTCTGTTTCTTTGGGATATTCAGCTCCCGTGTCTCTCCTCGGAAGATCAGGACTTCATGAATAGTGCCCTATCCTCCAAGGAGATCGCGCAAGCTATTCGTTCCCTAAATTCTGGGAAGGCACAGGCCGAAATGGACTCCCAATTGAAATCTACAAGCTCAAGCCGGATAAACTAGCTCCCTACCTGAAAGACATATATGTTGAGTCCCGGGGCAGGGGGATCTTGCCTAGGGACCAAAGGGTGGCGTCAGTGGTGGTAATTCATAAGGAGGGTTAAGTCAAAACTCATTGTGCCTCATACAGGCCTATTTCTTTACTTAATGCCAAACCGAAGATTTTGGCCAAGCTTTTGTCGAACAGACTGGTAAAAGTGTTCACCGGCTTGATCCACCCGGATCAGTCGGGCTTCATGCCCCACAGAAACACAGCCCTTAATTTGCGCAGGCTACATGGGGTAATAGCTAGAGCCCATACTCTGAGTGAGCCAGCAGTGATTGCTTCACTCGATGCAACCATGGCCTTCGATACCATCGAATGGCCCTATTTGTGGGCGGTTCTGACTAAGTTTGGGTTCGGCCCCAAATTTATTAGATGGGTGTGTCTGCTATATACTAAACCGATGGCCCAAATAGTTGTAAACAACAGGGTTTCGGCACAATTTCTGCTCGATCGGGGCACCCGGCAGGAATGCCCCCTGTCCCCCCTTCTTTTTGCGCTGGCCCTGGAGCAGCTTGCGGCCTGGCTGCGTTGGGAACCATCTATCCGGGGGTTGTGATGGTCCTCGGAATGAGAGGATCGAATATCCTTATACGCAGATGATATTCTGCTTTATATGACCTCGCCTCGGAAGTCCCTGATTGTCGTTTTTTATGTCTTGGCCTCTTTTGGCAGAAATTCCGGGCTCTCCCTTAACTGGGGGAAGTCCTTATTGTTTGTGTTGAAGGGTGACCCTCCGGTTCCTCCTCGTAACTGTCCAATACAAATCAACGCGGATGGGTTCAAATACTTGGGTATTTATATTTCCTTAGACCCCGCGGCTAGGTATGCCCGAAGCCTTCTTCCCCCTGTGCAGAGGCTGAGGAGCGATATTGCTAACTGGAGGAAACTTCCACTCTCTCTGTTGGGTCGGGCAGCCTTCTTCAAAATGATGGCTCTACCACGCTTCCTTTATGCCCTTCAGAACACCTTAGATGTTGTGCCAGCTAGCTATTTTCGCGAAGTTGAGGAGCTGCAGCGTAGCCTACTATGGGAGGGCAGACCTCGGATTGCACTAACTAGGCTGAATCTTCCCTGGTACGATGGAGGTATTGTCCTCCCTGACATCAGAAGGTACTATTGGGCCTCCCAACTGGCAGCGATTAACCACTGTGCGTACGGTCCAGTGGGTGATACGGCCTATGCCATGGATAAATGGCTTCTCCCGGCGGGGGGGGGGGGGATTATAGCAGGGCGCTGTACTCGAGAGCGGCAAAACCTGGTCTGACGGGGCCAACCGAACATGCTGTTCAGATCTGGTCTGATGCTAACAGTTTCTTAGGTTGGAGAGATAGACTGACCCTGGCAACCCCACTCTTTGACTCGGAGAAGCTGGGCAACCTTTGAAGGACAAAAGGGTGCGATAAATGGGATCTCATTGGGATCTCCACCATTGGGGATGTCTGGGGAAAGGGAAGGATCAAATTGTTCGCAGACATGCAGGCGGAATATAGATTGACAAATTCTGAATATTTTCGTTATGCACAAGTCCAGCATTCGCTCCAGGCTGCTCTCCCCAAGGACGTGGAGGCCCCGGAGGCATCACCGCTTGAAGACAGAATCCTTGACGGTCACCTCCCTGAAAAGACGATTTCCTTAATTTATAAAAAATGAATTAATCACAGAGCTGAGCACCTTGAAGTGCTGAGAGCTAAGTGGGTCCACGATGGCATAGAATTAGATGACGAGGACTGGCAGATGGCTGCGTCCTCCCCAAAAGTGGTTGCTATTCCGGCTCGGCTGAGGCTGGTTCAACTAAAGGTATTGCATAGGGTCTATATTACGGGACCCCGGCTGGTGCATATGGGCTTGTCGGGTTCTGGTCTGTGTAGACGTCAGTGTGGTCTGAATGGCTCCTTTCTTCACATCATTTGGGAACGTACACATATCTCCGAATACTGGCCCAAAATTCATGACATCATGCGTTGGGGGTTGGGGATCACTCTGATTCCGGAGGCAAGGAGGTGCCTCCTGAATATATGGGAACCTACCGACCTAAACTCTGCACAGACACAGTGGGCTACTTTGGGATTCATGATTGCGAAAAGGAACATTGCCCAGCTATGGGGAGCCATACAACCTCCCACCGTGGAAGTATGGGAAACAACTTGGACTGGTGTATGTTTAGAGAAAAAACTGTTTATCTAGCGAGGGGACAACCTCGGAAATGGTCATTGGTATGGGGACCCTGGAATCATTACAGAGGAGAGATTTGTGTGCCACCCAGAACTGTTGATTTCGATGTGCCCTCTTCCCCATAACGTACCTAATCATGTGTTTATGTATTCTTCTTTTACCCAGCGATGTGCTAATGGTATTATGGCATTATTTCTGTACTGTGATTTTTGCTGACACTTTGTTTAATAAAAATAATTATAAAAAAAAAAATAAGTGTCAGGGCCCAGTGTATTGCAAGGCAGGCCACTGCAGCTCGTGCAAACTATCAACATTGTCAAATGCCAGTGCCACCGTTATCTCATAACTATAACACAGAAATAAAAGTGGCATTTGTGAGTTTTCCATGTCACTAAATCTGGAAGAATAGCCTGGGCAATGTATATTTTATTTTAATTTACAGGTATTTTGAAATTTTAAACAATCTGTGGATGAGCGGTGCTCAAAAATAGTCTGACAGTGCCACCATGTGGTAGATTGTCTGAAATAAGTGTCTGTTTTTAGAAGTAAGTGCAGATGCCAAGTGTTGGAAAACACCAGCACAAATTAAGCCCTGGAAGAAGCATTGACTAATTCAATAGGTGTGTTTTTATGTTGCAAGCCTGTGAGCTGGGGTGGCCACTTCAGATAAATGCCATCTGGCACTGTTTGCCATCCTAGGTTTTCATAAGATACTATATTAAACTCTAAATCACAATGATGTGGGGATGGGCAGGCCAGCTGTACCAGCTCCTATAGTATCAGATGCCGTGAGAGCGGAAACGGCCAAAATAGGGCAAGTTGAGGCTGTTTGCAACATTGGGCTGGGACCAAATTTAAGACATAATTCCACCATGTGTCTTGATACTAACACACTTAAGCAGAAACAACACCCCAGTAACTCAAGGCCCTTGCAAATTGACCTATTGCCTCAATCTAGCCCGTATGTGGTGGTCCTAGCCGGGGTCCCTGAGTTGAAGAATGCGAGCGAGGAGTCCCACACTTCACTCAAGAACAAAGTCACAGATTGGCGAAATAAAAATAGACCACTCCTGCCATCTGTAACTAGTGAAATTCTACTTGTTCGCAGGGTGGCATGGGTGAGACAAAGGCCAAAGGACATAATGGGTGATTGTGTTCTGATGAATTTCAGAAACACACCATATTTGTCAATGGTCTCACCCCTGTCCCGCAGCAACTATCCAGTCGCTTTCCCTGTCATATTTCTATCCCCCTGGTCAACCGTATACTAACACGGGTTCTGGCCAATCATGGACCCGGGTAGGAAGCCCAACACTGGACGGACCCAGCCGTGGCGAGACTGGTGATCCAGCAGGCCCTGTGGCAATACCCCTACATAATAGATTTAGTGGCCTGGATCTGGTGGATTGACTATGGTGCACCCCAGGGAGAATAAATAGGGATTCAACTGCAAATGACAGGGTCGGGAGGGTACCAGGAGGAAACTCACAAGGAAGGAATAGTGAGAGCTTTAGTGGGGCTAGGATGGTGGGAACTAATAGGTTGATTAAAACAATCCCATCCACCTCTAGTAATAACCAACTTTCTGCTGGTAGTTGTAGAGAGCCTGGAACACCAGTAACATTGGTCGATAATCTATTGTTGCCCACGGCGTGCCTAGTGACCCAGATTGATGCAGGAAATATGGACCCAGTTAGGGATAAGGACGAGGGTCTTGGGCCAGATTCACTTAAAATATTATCACGGAACCTGGCAGGGCTCCTCAATAAAATGAGTTGCCCTCAATGGGGCTCTTTTGTGGATAAGAGTGATGTGTGTCTCTTTCAGGAGACGTGGGCCCGAACCGTGCAACACCAGATAGGTTTTGCTACGTTCTATGTGCCGGCTGTCTGGGGAGGGAAAGGCCGCCCCTCTGGGGGTCTGACTATCTGGGTTGGCACCCATCTTGGCTGTACTGCCAAACTCTTAAATACCCACTCCAGAGACATCCAATGCGTACTTCTTACCTGGCCCAATGCATTTAAACTTGCATTGATCAATGTTTATTCACGACCTGTAAGCCTAAGTAGTGAGTCTATTACCATTGAGGATTTAGCCCTTTTTATTCCCACAATTTCGAGTGATACTCGTCTGTTGGTTGGCGGCGATTTCAACTGTCATTTTGAATCCCTCAAAAGTTTAAATGAGGAAGCATTAACTGCAGAGGACGACCATTGGTCGATACCCTTGACCCAGGCTCCATCACCCAAGGCATGGACGCCGTTGGCTATTCAAATCACGGCACTTACTCTAAACAATTCCTTAAGAGCATGCAATGGCCGAACCCCTTCGGATGTTCCAGCCAAATTTACTTACAATAAATTTGGACACATGTCTCTCCTCGATTATATTCTGGTTGAGACGAGGCTATGGCTATTAGTCATTGATTTTACTGTTTTTATTAGAGCAGATAGTGATCATAACTTACTAATTTTAGAATTGGGCTCACCATACAACAGTAGAAAGGGCGTCCTGGCCTCCAGTGCCAATGATGACAATCTTATTGCTTCTAACGATAGACGTAGAGTTAAATGGCATAATTTAGTGGAACACCCAGAACAATTAGGGAAACTCTACAGTCTTATAATTCTGCTATTCACGGAGGCTGTGACATTAATTAACCAACCACCATCGCTTGAATATTTTACTCAATTGGAGTCTCTCCATGAGGATTTATTGAGAAATCTGGGTGAGTTTTTTAATCCCCGGGTTTCGGGGAGGGCAAAAAAGGTGCCCCCCCACACATGGTATAATTCATCATGCAGGAAGGCTAAAACTGAGCTACTGCAGGCCATTAAAGAGAATGACAGACCAGCAATTAAAATCAGGAGGGCATACTATAAATGTTTGACCAACTGTGCCAAGGTAGAGTGGGACCATGACAAATGGTCCTACCTATCTTTGGCGTTTGTAACTAAAGACCCTCGTAAATTTTGGTCTATAATCAATAATGGGTGCAGTGAACCAAAGGCAGCCATAGAATCAAATATAGCTCCAGAAATCTGGGAAGGTCATTATCGGGCCCTATATTCCACGGAGGGACTTTCTGAGAACTCCGAAGACTCAGACGCTCTTCCTGCATAGACGCTCTTCCTGCATTGTCTGCGGACACTGATGTGATTGAGTTCACGGTGCCTGAAGTTTGTAACGCCATCTCTAAACTTGCTTCAGGGAAAGCCCCTGGGTTGGACAAATTACCAGGGGATCTCTTCAAACAAGAGCCTAAAATTTGGGACCCATATTTTCAGATATTGTTTAATGCGGTCCTGAGTGGCATGTCGGTCCCATGTACTTGGTTGGGCGCAGAGATAGTGCCCATATTTAAGAAGGGCTCTCCTCTGCTCCCTACCAACTACCGACCGATCAGTCTCATTGATGTCCCCCAGATGATCTTTGCAAGACTCATTTTGGACCGGTTGCAGGACTGGATTGATGAGTCAGCAATTCTTAGTCCTTACCAGGCAGGGTTTAGAAAGAACACCTCCACCGTGGACCAAATTTTCCGCCTACAATTACTATATTGGAAAACGGTGAGAATAGAGGGTGGCAGCCTCTACATGGTGTTTGTTGACCTCCGTTCCGCTTTTGACCTCGTACCTTGGGGGAAACTCTGGGCTGTTCTCTTCGGTCTTGGTATCCCTACTCATCTTCTGACCATTCTGATAAGGCTGCATGAGGCCAATTTTGGCCAAGTCAGATGTGGGAAAAATGGTATGCTCTCATCCAGATTCACCGTTGGCAGGGGGGGTAAGGCAGGGCTGCATACTTACGCCGACCCTGTTTTGCCTCTATGTCAAAGGGGTAATCAGGCACCTTAATGGAATTCAGAATAACGACGCGCCAAAGCTGGCAGGTAACAGGGTCCCAGCGATTATGTTTGCCGACGACACCCTTTTGCTTTGCAAATCTCCAATGGGTGTTCAGCGAATTTTTGATGGCTTTCAGGATTTCTGCACCGCTAGAGGCTTGGAGATCAATACTTCAAAAACAAAATTTATGATCTTCAATCCACCAAGTTTAGGGGCAACGATGCTAGAAAGGGTAAACACTTTCGACTATCTGGGTTCACAATAAATGAAAATCTGACATGGGGACCCCAGCAGATTAAGTCACAACTCAAACTGGCACAACTCTCAGGCGGAATTCTTAGGCTATCCAACAAGTCCACTATTAAACCCGTGGGGCCACCATTGGAGGTGTACAAAACACAAGCGAGGGGTGCCATCATGTACGGGGGCGAACTCTGGGGCTTCTGCAACAGGTCCGAAATGAGTAAAACTGAGAACACATTTTTAAGAGGGCTGTTAGCTCTACTGCTCAGTTCTCCACTGCTTCCTTTAAGGCTAGACCTGGGAATCAGACCTATCGATGAAGAGCTAGCTCTAAAACCCCTGAGATTCTGGCATAGGCTCTGGGTTACCCCGGAGCTGATACACTATAGAGAGGAACTAAAGGAAATATTGACTGCTACAGGTTCAGGAAACATTCCCTGGCTCGCCTATATAAAAAAAGAATTTATTAGGTTAGAGATCCCTGATTTATGGTTAGACGCAGAGGCGGGCTGCAAACCATTGTCTTGCACCCAATTAACGTATATATTCCGTGCAGACAGACAGACAGACTTAATGCCGCACTATCTAACCCCCAAACTGGTTCAATCACTGCTTCCTTTCTGCAAGTTAAAGATTGCTATTTATTTGAGCAGTTTCTTGATGATATATACCCCGTGTTAGCAAAAAAACTATATGTTCAGTGGAGGCATGGTGTCCTCCCGTTGCGAGCCTTTACTAGCAGGTGGTCACCCTCTGCCCAAAAAATTGTCCGGCTTGTGAATGTGATACTGAAAGCAAATTACATATGTTGTTTTTTTGCTCAGGGTATCATAAGGCTAGGAATTACTGGCTTGTTCCACTATGTAAAAATGTAGCCTTTAAACAATGTATGCAGGCATTTAGAATACTTAAAACTGACACAACTGGTCCGACCGTATGTGCTGTCTCAAAGTTTTTGGCTGCCATGTCGCATAAGCGCAGGCTCCTAATTGCCCGAACTTAAGCTGGGTTTGCCTATGGTCACATATTGCCTTTTTATCTTGTTCTTAAATGCTAATATGATTTTTTTTTTTTTAAACTAATGTTCGCTGTAAATTGTGTCGAATTTGTATGAATTGACTAAATCTGTCTGCGGTTCAACTTGCTGCTATCATTCTTACTATTCTTTAACCGTCATCTATTTGCACTGTTTTTTATGCACTACTGCTATCTTCTTTTATGGCATTTTACAGAAAAAAAGATTCTTTGAATTGAATTGATTAAACTCTACGGGTTGTACCCTAGATTTCCTTTCAGTGAACTACTTAGAATAACCCCCTGGGAGCCTGCAACGGAGATGGCTGCCTAAGCCATCGGCTCCTCCGCCGCACTACACATCCTGATACATATCCTGATTTGCCAGTGCCAAATTGGGAAACAACCTTTACAACGCAACTTTTACAACGCACTACCATTACAACGAAACCTTTACAACGCAAAAACTTTTACAACGCATACCATTACAACGCATGTTTTTACAACGCAAGTACTTTTACAACGCATGCCATTACAACGTAAGTATTGGTAAGTATATAATTATATTTAATATTTTATATGTTTGGTTTTTTTTACGTTTTCAGTTTTTGGGTAAAGGGGTATTTTTAGGGTTTAGGGTCAGTTTTCAGTTTTTGGGTAAAGGGGTATTTTTAGGGTTCAGGGTCAGTTTTCAGTTTTTGGGTAAAGGGGTATTTTTAGGGTTTAGGGTCAGTTTTCAGTTTTTGGGTAAAGGGGTATTTTTAGGGTTCAGGGTCAGTTTTCAGTTTTTGGGTAAAGGGGTATTTTTAGGGTTCAGGGTCAGTTTTCAGTTTTTGGGTAAAGGGGTATTTTTAGGGTTTAGGGTCAGTTTTCAGTTTTTGGGTAAAGGGGTATTTTTAGGGTTCAGGGTCAGTTTTCAGTTTTTGGGTACAGGGGTATTTTTAGGGTTCAGGGTCAGTTTTCAGTTTTTGGGGTACAGGGGTATTTTTAGGGTTCAGGGACAGTTTTCAGTTTTTGGGGTACAGGGGTATTTTTAGGGTTCAGGGACAGTTTTGGGTTTTTGGGGTACAGGGGTATTTTTAGGGTTCTGGGTTAATTTGGGTTTTTGGGGTACAGGGGTACAGGGTAAAAACAAATTAAATTAATTAAATTAAATTAAATTAAATTATATTAATTACAATTAATAAAAAAAAAATATTATATACTTACCAATACTTACATTGTAATGGCATGCGTTGTAAAAGTACTTGCGTTGTAAAAACATGCGTTGTAATGGTATGCGTTGTAAAAGTTTTTGCGTTGTAAAAAATTCGTTGTAACGGTATGCGTTGTAAAAGTATGCGTTGTAACGTCATACATCCGCCAAATTACCTGCAAAATGATGGTAAATCGTGCCGGAACATTGGGGGCGCACGCGAAACGATCTGCGTCTCGAACCGACGGCGGGAAGCGCTCCTGAGGGCCTGGACACGCTCCGGACCGGGACTGATTGCTACGTGGCTCCCCGGGCTTGAAGAAGACGATAGCCTGCGCTGGTGAACCCCACAGCTGCCATCGCCTGAGGGTGCTTGAATGTTGAAATACCTGACCCGGAGCCGCGGAGAGATCGAGCGGCGCCCTTGGTGAGGAGTCTCGGGGAAGGGGGCCGGACTGTGTGTGCCGCACAGGCCCGAAGCAACAGATCGAGCGCACCGCCTAATTTAGCCCCCGGCTCCTTCTGGGCCCCTGGGCCTCCAACACACGGGGGCGCCGGCCAGAAAAATCCCCCGGGAAGCCGCGGCGAACACACTACGCTTGCATGTATGGACCCTAACTGCACACTCAAGATTATGTGGGGGTGAAATGGATGCATCGGCCTAGCGCTGAAGAGAAGAGACGTAATGCCGGGTGTGGCCTGGACACAGGACGGTAATATATGGCGAAGGGGGTGCTCAGACTTGCTCAAATGCTGATTCTATGATTAGAGGGAGCACTGCCGCCCTGCTGCAGCTGCGAGTCTTAATCTGAGCCAGGGTACTAATATCAGCATTCTGGACATTAAGATTGAGCTATCTGAGGAGGAGCTACGACGGCGGCGGGATGGCAGCTTAGTCTCCCGGCTCCCCCCGACTTCCGTCCTTAGCTAACAGATCCTGTCCCCTTTCCTGTTTTTTCTGCCACACATCAGTGTCTATGACCAGGTCTGCAGCCCGATGGAGCGATCCCGAAATTTTCCTGACATTGTGGTGAGGAGTAACGTCGAGGTCAGATCTTGAAGCTTGCTCCTATCTGGAAGCCGGGGTCTAGAGTGGTGGCCCTGCCGGATCCCAGTCGAACGACAGCGGACTGGTGAGGGCGGCTGGGTCCGGTCCGTTGACCTTTCAACATCTTTTAGACTGTTTTGCTGCCACTTTGCTGCCCGGTTTCGAAACATGGCGGGCGGACTAAGTACGGCCCGATGCTGCGGGCTGTGCTGGCAGCCCTCGAGGCACTTCTAGTGACAACGGTAGCCCGGGTCCGTAAACTGCTGTCGGTGGCGGACGGCATTCGGCAATTGGAACCGGACCCTGATTCATCGCACGGGACTCGATGGGTGCCTTTTTTTTCGATAGACACCCCAGTGGCGCATCTAGACCCTGTGTACGGAGATGTGTTTACCCCCCCAGAAGTGGTACTGATTGATCATGCTGCATTCTGTGTATCGACTGTGGGGCTCGACTCCTTGGTTTCGCTATCAGTGGACCGTTTAGCCGCTATACCCATTCTGGTAACTTTGTGTCGAGACTGTCGACTGGATTGGACTGTGTCGCACCCCCTTCCCGGCTGGTCCACCAAGATGGCGGAGGGGGGCATGTCGGACCGGACAGTCGGGGAGGAGTATCGTCGGCATCAGCATGTACTTTGGGGTTTACCATCTATCCTTCATCTAGTATTTCGGCGACTTCTATATATATTTTGACACTTTGGGGTGTGGGTCCGACTTATCAGGAGGGAACAGCACGCTCGATCGAAGGGGACAGGGCTGAGACTATTGCTTTGGGTTTACCTTAGAGGTTTAATCGGTGACGGGACTTGCTTCATTGGTTGTTGGAGACTGGGCAGGGCTTACAGTTTTCTCCAGTGTGATCTCCTCTTGTATCTGGCACGATGGCGTTTACTTATGGGATTTTGTTGGGGCAGGGGGGGAGTCTTGGATTGCGAGCGTTATTGTCCCCCTCCATTCCTACTTCTAGGATCGGGGTTTAATCACCTCTTACATTTCTTCTCTCTATATTTCGGGTTTTAGTCATTTAGGGCGACAGGCACCCTGCTAGGGGGGTTAGCCTGTAGTCACCTGCAGGGGTGCTGGGTGGGGGGTTGGAGGTGGGGATTTTTTGTTTTGCCTTTCTTTGTTTCTATGGCCTTTTTCTCTGTTGTTCTTTCTCTTCTTTTCTCTCGTTTCCTATTTCTCGGGTCAGTATGGTGGGTACATTTTTGTGTTTATTATTGATCCTTATTTAATTGTGCCAATATCTCTATGGTACTTTTTGTATCAATGGGCGGGCGCTTAACCTGTGCGAGCTGTGATTGAATGCTTTCTTATCCTGATTGTGTGTCATAGCGTCACTGTTTTCACTGCGACCACTCTAATTGCGATTATTTTTCTATTTGGCCCGCCCTTCCTATGACGTAGTATTATTGTATGGCACTTGATCCGTCATTTCTCATATTATAAAATGGAGCCTTGAATATTGTATTTCAGTATGTACGCTCGATGGCACGTTCTCAATCGAATCTATGGTGCTTCTGCTTCACGGGCCGCTGAATCGTGATATGCTCAATTACTGTGGTGGAACCTAATTAGCGGCCGGCCCTGGTGGTTGTAGGCCCATACTTGTACTTGTTGGAAGTGATAATAAAGGCTTTAAAAAAAAAAAAAAGAATAACCCCCTGGGTGCTGGTGCTTTATAGATTGAACACCCAGACCTTGAAAGAGCCTTAATTCTGACACCCAGTGAGGTGACCATCCTTAGGTACATGCACAACATCCTGCAAATATTAACATAACTGATACATGCATGAAACTATGCACACACCGAAACACAAAGTGTGCATATGTGTTTCGGCAGACTGTCTTAGGCACTGAGCACTTAGGTTTTCTCCAGCCCAGCTGCATTGAACAGCCGATCTGGAGAAACCCCACAGATTCCCTGGTCTGAGCAGGGCATCTTCCCTGCCTGCTCAGACCAATCCCAGTGCTGCTCTGCAGCACGGGGATTTGATGGGAGTCTGGGTCCCAGGGGCTGCTGGGACCCAGGAAGAGAAGAGGCGGCAAATGTGAAGCTGGAGGCGAGCCAGCCTGCTGAGGCAAAGGGTACATTGTATATATTTTTTACATTTTATTACCCACCGCGCGAGGCCTCTCACTCCATAAGACCCACCTGCCCAACCACCCTTTGTTTATGTCGAGCCCCTTGTCGTTGGTGGATGCTCACACTGGGTGCGACTTGTATAAGTGAAGACTCTATGGCCACCCCTGCGCTGGAGATTGGCGAGGGGGCTGCTAGCAGCTGCCCTTGAGGGGGACGGCCCCCTCCCTTTGCCTGTGATGTGGCAAGATGAGCCTACGCGGGACTAGATTGCGCCTCTAAAGCAGTTCTTGACAGCCCTGGAGACTCTTCATGTTGTTACATCCTGCGGGCACCATTCAGAGCATGGGGGCTCCTGTTTGGTTGGGCTGGGAGCCACAGTACTGTGACAAGGGACAGCTCATGCTCCCCAGTGGCTCCATTACTGGGGAGTGGCGGGACCCTGAAGATTGTGACTGAAGGTCCCCTTGCGACGCGCATCTTGAATCTAGGCCCAGGCCCGAGGAATCAGACTCCACTATGGGCAAGCACGACAACAGGCATCCCAAGCTTTCATTTGAGGCCAGGAGCCTCATGCACACCATGGACTTGGAGTCGGCGGAAGGCACATAAGATGCACCTCAGACTACTGGTGCCACAGTCATGCAAGATATCAAAACCATGGTTATGGACCTTAAGTGCAGCCTCAACACCATTGATTCCAAGATTGACCTTCTTACTATCAGATTTGGCCATCTCCAGGGAAGGGTGCACAAGCATGGGGAGCGCCTAGACCAGCTGGAGAGCTCTATATCTGACATCGATGACAGGCCCCTGCCCAGTGGGGAATAGCTTCTCCATCAAGAAAATGTGCATACAAAACTCAAAACAAGGACCATGAAGCAGGTTCACAGCGTAACAACCTCATCAACTTAGGAATTCTGGAAACTACTGCTATGGACAAGATGGAAATGTATGTACAAAATATGCTTTGCTCTCTGTTTGGTTATGACCTGTCCCCCATGTTCATAGTGGAGTGTGCGCACCGCTTACTCACCCACGCCCACTTCCTGGAGCCCCCACAAGACCAACAGTTACGCTGGACTGTCCAGTACCAAAGGAACACCATCTCTTCATATCCTTATTTAATCTTAGAATTACAGGCTGCCCATCGGGAGTTTCTGCTGATTAAAAGTCTCCTGCAGCAAAATTCTCTCATGCACTGCCTTCACCAGTGACACAGCGCTCACTATCCCCCAGCAAACTGTGCGCCCACCATCACAGCGACAATGACTAGCTCACATTCGGGCTGGAGCATATGGCCTTTTGCTATTGTCGGGGTGCCAGGCCCTCGGGTGGGAGCCCGCTGACAGATCGCTTTGTGCCCCTGGAGGAGACCTGCCCCTCACCTTGTCTTCGTCCTCTATTGCATTTGCTAATGAAGCCCTTCCACATCAACCTTGCTTGAGTTTTACCCAGCTCAGGCATGGCTGGGGAGTACTCATAATCATCTCTGAGACTTCTTGGGATGATTCTTCATGGGCTTTAGTATTGTGGGCTTGTTTGGATGGGTGGGGGTAAGTGAGGTTTTTTCAACCTGTTGGGATTGTTTTTTTTGTTTAAATTTTTTTTTTAATTAAACAGGCTCATGAAGTGATACATAGTGAAAGACGAGCACATGCATTCAGATAACCAGGTATATGATGACAAATTACATTACGACTGGGTCAATACACAACAATCATTATAGTCTAAATCAGGCAGGGTACATCATAGTTCGACCATATTCAGATTAGGCGACATTTCTGGTTTCAGGTCTTCCTCTGTCACAAGCTACCTGTGGACCCACTGACTGGATAGGTTGCTGATTTATCACCTATATTTCTCCAAGGGGGACCATATTTTATCAATTTTTTTCTTGCACTCCCTACTGTCTTATTTAAACCTTTCCGCTTGTTGGAACCAATCAAGGTCATTCTCCCACTCATGGGGGAATGTGTGACCCCCACCTGTGTGCAATGTTTCCTTTTGCCACTCCGGTTGCTAGGGCCAGCCAGATTTCCGTGTGTCTGGGCCAGTTCTCATCTCTCCTGATCATCAATAAAAGCCATTTGGCATCCACGGGCACCTCTCCTCCCGTAACCTTTGACATTATTGTTGTCACCTCTTGCCAGAATAGATTGATGGCTGGGCATTCCCATTAAATGTGGAAGAAGCCTCTTATGCAATGTGACAACTGTACCTTTCCCCATTTATGAACAGTGTAGGACCCTGAGCTGTATCAGTCTGAATCTGGATCTGATCGCTATCTCCCTAGGGCTCTGCGTCGCTTCTATCCATTCCTCGTCCTCTATATTGCCTAAATCGGCAGCCCTGGTGGATATGAGGGAGATCAGGGAGTCTGGGGTGTTATTTATTAGTTTTTTGTATATTGTGGTTGCCCCTTTGTCAGGTATGGGGATTGCCAATTGCCTGTCTTCTAGGGGGGAATAGTTGAGAATGGTCTCACCCTGCTTTACATGTCTAGTTTGTACATGCAGGAACTGTGTGTTGGGGAAGATCTGGGTAGGCGATAATTTAAACTCACTCTTCAAATCCTCAAAGGACATGGGCACTGCTACCATCCACATATCCCCCAGGTGCTCAATACCTATGGTCCGCCACCCCAAGAAACCTGCCAAGGTGGCCACTTCCTTTAACATGTCTCCAACCGAAAGTGGCGTCATTGCTGTCTAGTGTTCATGTCTTCCCAAATATTTATTCGCTGTGATCCAGCATTCAATCACTGTTGCCGTGTGAGCTGGCAACCTCTGACGGGGCCCACGGGCATATATAAGAGCTTCATGATTCCCGTTAGGCATTGCTTCTCTATCCATTTGGTAAGCCGGCTCTTCCCTTCCAGTGTAGATCCAATCATTTATTACTACCAACTGGGAGGCCCAGTAGTAGAGCCTAATGTCTGGGACCACCAGTCCACCGTCGTAGACTCCCCTCTGTAGCTTGTTTAGCGCTAATCTGGGCACCCCTCCTTGCCATATTGGAATACGGAGTTCCTGAGCTATCTGTCTGAAAAAGGAGGCCGGGACCAGGACGGGCGTGTTTTGTGGCACGTAAAGGAGGCATGGCAGATTTATCATTTTATATAGCGCTGCTCTTACCATCAAGGACAAAGGGAGCATACGCCAATGCCCCGCATCTGTGGGAAATTTTTGCAACAGGTGGAAGAGGGTTTTCAGTCGGAATGACTGAGGGCTTCGAGTTACGCATATGCCTAAATACTTGAAGCCTCCCTCCACCAAAGGGGCCACACAGTTTGCCAGCAGTCTCTGTGTAGGTCCCGATAGCAGCAACACAATTGATGTTGTCCAAATTATATTGTAGCCCGAGTAGCTACCAGACAGCTAAAAAATGTGGAGCGCTCGAGCTATGGAGAAGTAGGACCTCGACAAATAGAGGAATATATCATTAACTCTCACCCTTGCGAGCGAACCCTGATATAGCAATTTTACCCAACTACAACATTTTGGGCCAGAACTCAGCTTAGCCAGCATTGCGAATAAGCAGGACCACTCTATGCTGTTGAAGGCCATTGAGGTATCTTATGCCATCAATACGGCGTGAGTAAACGAGGGGGCTGCCATCACGTAGACTCTGTACAGTCTCGGTAGGTTGTGGTGGGTACTTCTACGTGGCATAAAGCCCATTGGTCTATATGAATAATAGTCGTGAGGGTGGCAGTTAGTCTGTTCGCTAGCGCCTTGGCCAGTGCTTTCGCTTCAAAATTTAATAAGGAGATTGGCCTTTCCGAGCAGTAGCTCTCTGGGGGTTGAACTACCTGTTGGGATTGTTGAAGCAGTAGGGGGATGGATGCTTACCTGGGTGTTTGTTGCCATTTTTCATTGCAGTGTTCTTTGCTCTTTAATTGCACAGGCATTAACGTTTTACAGCATGTCAGGCAGAACAACGCACCCTGTACCACACAACATACACTCATGTCTATGTACTTGATGACTGTCATTAAATCCTTAACCTGGAATATCCAGGGACTGAATGACCAATGTGAAGCTCGCTTAGTGCTAGCCTACCTTTGCAGACAACATATAGATATATATTTTCTGCAAGAGCTCCACTTCAACAATGCGAGACATCCCCAGCTGCATGCAGATTGGTTGTACAGTCACATGTGTCCGTCCATTCTGATTACGCAAGGGATGTTGCTGTACTCATTCATGAAGGGACACCTGGTGTACCGCCGGGCACTTTGTGACATGCAGGCTTGTTATACTTGTAGGTACCTTACAGGGACACCCTGTAAAATTCCAGGAAATGTAGGCAATAAATCAAGGTAAAGTGAAAATCCAGTTTAATAAGAAGAGCACAGTACTGCAACTGCAGGTGAATCAGTTAGAATGTCCTAGAATACAATTCCATGTGATGTAATGACAACTGTAAAGAAGGTGCCATAGTTAAATGAACACAGGGAAAATAAGAAAATAAGAAATTAAAAGGGAAATAGATAAAAGGATGACATGAATTGTAACACACCCATCTTCCTTATTTTGGTAACTGGTCAAATATAGACAATCCTGAGTTTTTTAGCTTGTCAGCTAGGTGACAAGGTTACACCTATTTTCTATAGAGTGCATGCTTCACTAGGCCCAAGGATAGAACTGGGCCATCGAGCAATGTGACAATTATATCTGGCTACAAGGGTCTGTTGTAGATAAGATCGAATCAGTAGCAGGATTAGATATTTATTTGAGGAGAGACCGTGAAGAAAAACCCAAAGGCCTGCTGACCAGCTCCAACTGACTAACAGAGAACGTGGAGCGTGGAGCTGGAGCATGCACATTCTGGAATGCAGGGTGTACAGAAAGTAAAAGGGATCAAACCAATCAAAGACAGAATAACATTTACAAGACATCTTCCTTCCTTACAAAAACAATAACATTCTTAGTTAAACTAAAAATTAACAAACTAAATAAATTAATTGCAACAATAATCATTGAGATATGCTGGTGGTTTACAATACCTTGTTACTCTAGAATTGAATAACAAATAAAATAAATTAATTGCAACAATAATCATCTAGATATGCGGGTGGTTTACGATACCTTGTTGCTCTAGAATTGACATCAAGGGAAGATTTTTGAGAGGAAAAGGCATGGGAGAAAGAAACATTAGACCTGCCAGGATCAGTAGCATCATCTCCACCATCAGAACTTCCTCGTCACCAAAAGTGTTGTTGATAAGATCGACTCAGTAGCAGGATTAGATATTTATTTGAGGAGAGACGGTGAAGAACAACCCAAAAGCTTGCTGACCAGCTCCAACTGACTAACAGAGAATGTGGAGCGTGGAGCTGGAGCATGCACATTCTGGAATGCAGGGTGTACAGAAAGTAAAAGGGATCAAACCAATCAAAGATAGAATAGCATTTACAACAGGGTCCTTCAAAATACACCATTATCGACATTCCTGTGCATCAAGCCCTTTGTCATGGACCACCTACACAGCACAAGGATCTATTAAAGTACAAGCCTTCATCTCTCTCTTGTGAAATACCTTGAGTCTTCCCCATCCCTGTTTTTTAAGGAATTTGTTAATTTCTCTTTCCTACAATTGCCATATAGGGCAGACAGCACCCAAAGCCGCATTCCAAGGTAAGCCTCACTCCTTGTATTGAATTCATCTCATGATGCTCATTACTAACGTTTTGCTCCACCAATTGTAGCTTAATAAGGGGTGTTGAGTCTATATGTAATGGGGTGTGTGCAGGGGTTATTCTATCCTGTCTGATGCATAGGGAACTGATCTATCTACACATTCACCATCGCGTATGTTAATCTTTGTGTGACTGTTTACCTAGCTATTTTGTTTTGTTCTAGCCTTGTTTTTCTAGACACAAATGTTCACAAAAATCCTTTTGCGCATGTTTCTTGCTGGTTACTGCCAGTGAATCCTCAATCTTGTGACGTTTCATAGAATCACTGGATGGTTTCGGATATGTCATAATTTAAACTTGTTTTTTGAGCAGCAGCACTGAAATTAGGTCCTGAAGAAAGTCTATCCAGCATGTTTTTCCAAGTTGAAAATTGCCTTGATATGCAAGTGTGGACCACTTTTTTTTAGCTATGTAACTCACTAATGGAGGTGGTTGTTTTTCTGTGGGTTCCAAGCTGAAGGGCCAGCGGGCGCTAGGAAACATGTTTTTATACAGTCGAGTAACGAAACTTGAGGGGGAACCTCTGCAAAGTGCATGAAGGGGACCCCCACGCCCTGGACCCAGTCAGGAGCTCTCAGTCCCACCAGTGCACAGTGATGGAGGTGGCCCTCGGGAGCTCAGCACCCCGCACCGCGGGACTGAAGAAGCTATTGTAACCCCACTGTTTTTATCATCAATGCTGTGCCATGCTGCAGTGGCCTCAGGTATGGCAGGGCAGCCGGCACGCGAATCTCCTGACGTCATGTGTGGTGTCATCAAACTGCTGCTGAGATGTTAGGAAGGGCAGAAGCAGCTTATGATGGAGGGAGAAAACATTCCCCAGGCTAGAGCCTAGATTGATTACACTGCAGCCAGCAGTGACAGTCTTAAGCAAAGAGTGATGGGACAGAGCCAAGAGTGACAAGAATAGCCCTGCCGGCTCTGCAGCATTAGCACTTCCTTACCTGCCAGCACTGCTGATTCCAAGGTTTTGTACCACTAGTACGTGTGTGTTTATTGAATTTACATAGGGGTAGGATACCGTGTATATGTATGTGGGTGAGTGCAATGTTACCACAATTAGGAGCCAAAAAGGCTTTTAACAAACCACTTCTTGTAATTTCTGAAAAGCAAAAAAGTATTGGCAAAGCCAATAGGTCTTGCCCCTGACCCCTTTTGACTTTGCCAGTGCTTGTTTTTACCAGATCATTAACATATATCCATATGCAGGAACAATGGCCATCTTGTATTGGGTTCTTAAGACAAAAGAAAAACTATTCCAAAGTTGGCTGTATATGGTCATCTTTTAATGTTTTTTATTTCATTTTGAAGAAAACTCATTCAAAGATGGCTGCCACACATATACCCACATGCATGGCATGTTTTTTCATACAAAAAAAGAAAACCCATTTCAATATGGTCGCATTGCACGCACACATATTACTGGGAAGTGTAGGCACTGTTTCATGTAAAGTATAGTGCCATTGCAGAGTAGTGCTCAATGTTGTCATGCTTAAAGTATAGCAATCTTGCTGAAACGTACAGATCCTCCCCCATTAAAAGTATAGCAGACTTCCTCAGAAGTACAGAAGCTCTCCCAAGTATAACAGCCTGGAATACAGGAATACAGATTTCCCCATTCATTGCATTGCATCAGGCCTTCAAATGGGATCTTCCACTGAAAGCAGAATAGCCCTGGTCACAAGTACAGATGATCCCTAATGTATGTGTAACATCCCTGATGGGAAGTACTGATGCTCCACCACTAAGTGCATATCATCCCTGCTGAGAAGTACAGATGCCCATCTCTGAGAGCAGGGCAGCCATGATAAGAAGCACAGATGCTGCTTCACTGACAGTATATCTGCAGAGAACTACAGATGCTCCATCTCTGAGAGCAGAGCAGCCCTGCTGAAAAGCACAGATGCTGCACCACTGACAATATATCTGCTAAGAAGTGCAGATAGCTCCCCACTGAAAGGCGGAGCAGGCCTAGGAAGAGCCACATATGAACATTACACGCTACATTCCCCAGGAGGGCCCATGTTTAACCTGTATTGTGCAACCATTCTATACCTGTGATAGTGGAGCAGATTATGCTGTCCAAACTACAGTAACTGGTATCTGATTTGTATGCACCTATTGAAGCGCCCTCTCATGAATATGTTCAGTATTGTATTATGTGATGCAGTAAAGTACCTGTTTCTTTTCTAAATAAAATCACAGGTTGGATCCAGATTTTTTAAGTTCTGTTGGATGTTTCATTAAGTTCTGAGTTTTTACCCTCACACCGCCTCCCTGAGTACCCTGTGGGCTCAGTAGAAGGATCAGACAAAGTACACCAGTGATAAGTACTCTGAATGCAACTATCTAAGGCCACTAACTCTTGTCTGCCCTAGGACTGCTGTAAAAAGAGCTACATCACATTTGTACCTGAATCCTGAATCCAGAAGATCAAAACAATCTCGTCTGAAAAATTCCTTTTTTTTATTTCTCTTTCAAATATTTTTTATCATTTTATACTTTTGATTAATTTTTATTTTTATTTACAATATATACAATTACAATGTTAAACATACACTGAAGACATCACAACATTCAACAAACAAGGACAACCAAATGTGACAAATATACAGCGCAAATCACTAGACAATTATAAACAAATACAGTACATGCGTAGCTATGGTTCCAACAGGTTTTGTAGACCTCGCTTTTATACATAAACACTGCCTCTGATCATTGTTCTTACATATAATGATTTTTGCTTATAATTCAGAGGCCTGCTGCCAACTGCTGTCGTGCATGATGTGCTGGGGAGAAAAGCCATCCAGCGCTGACTTTGGTATCCTACCTGATGGTCAACACATGTTAGTGGTCATTGATGATTTTTCAAAGTACCCTGAAGGTGAGATCATGGGGTCCACTACTGCCAGTAAAACCATATCTCGTCTTGAGAAGATTATGACCACCACTGGTTTGGTCAGGGAATTGTGTTCTGACAATGGCTCCTCTTTCTCGAGTCATGAGTTTACTGAATATGTGCAATCCAGGGGCATTCTTCAATGAAAATCACACTCAAGTGACTGCAAGCAAATGGAGAGGAAGAGCGATTTATGCTCACGCCCGATAAGGTGCTCTGAATTGCCTTGGCCAATGGACTAAATATGGACTGTGCTCTCTATGCTCTTTAACGAGAGTATCGTCTGACTCCTCATTCGATGACCCATGTCAGTCCAAGCTCCATAAATATGAATTGACCAGTTGGCCATATACTTCCTTTTGTGGAAAAGCCATCACCAGAGCACTAACAGGTTGTCCAGAACCTACAGTAGCGCAGAACACGAAATGACCATATGTCTCCAACTCGAACAGCCAAGCAGAATTCAATTGACGTGGGTGAGCTGGTGCTGGTCAGAAATAGACATTCCCGAGGAAATGTCATGCTACAGTTTGAACCTCACCCCTGGAGGGTGCGAACAGTGATAGGCAGAATGATTACGGCTCAGAGAGCTGGAGAGACTATTACAAGGAATGTCTCTTCTTCAAAAGTTTTTGAACCCATGGAAGGGGATCTAGAGAGGATGTGGATCTCTCAGATGGTGTGGCAATGCCCACCAACCAATTCCTGGTGAGTATTCTGCATTACCCGAGTCATCTGAGGAGTTACCCTTGCTTTCCGCAACTGAGGGAGGTGGTCTGCCATCTATACCAGCAGGACCGAACTGGCTACCAGGCGTTTTGGTCAGCTGCCAAGCTGGGGCTCAATTCTTCTGCCGTGGGGGATGATTTATGTTGATGGGGACCTGCATTTGCTTCTAAGTATACAAAAGCAAAACAAATGGTTTTAACCCCTTAGCTGCGGTGGCTATTCTGCCGCAGTGCTAAGGGGGAGGGGGGTGGCGCGGTGCTCGCGTACTCATGACGGAACCGCTCCGTCATGGCCCTCGGGTGAGCTGTGCTTATGACGGAACGTTTCCGAAACGGCCCCGACCGCCTAATAGAATGCTCAGCGCAGGCGTGGAATTCGCGCCGCGCAGGCGCGGCGAGCGGGCCGTGACGGAACCGTTCCATCACCAGCACAGCCCACCCGAGGCTCGTGACGGAACGGTTCTGTCACGAGCACGCAAGGGGTTAAAGCATACTTTAAAACCATTTGGTGTTGCATTCTTTACTTAGAAAGGACCGGTAGCCAGTCCTGCCCTGTATGCCAGTGGAGTTCGGCCTGCTGCCAACTGCTGTCATGCATGATGGGCAGGGGAGAAACGCCAGTCGGCAAAGATCAGAGATATATCATCTTCAAACCCATCCAGCAAGATCATCTTGTTTGAGGGACTGTTTACTACACTGAATTGTGTGTGTTTTGGTTCTGCTCTTTTTCCTTCTTATTATAGAAAATTGGGTTGGACCCATATAGTCAAAGGGACCTGGGTAGATAATTATTATAAGCATAGGGGTCCCAGACTGGACAAGAAATGATTTAAATAGATTTTTCAAAATTTGAGAATAAACGAATTTGAAACACACAGTGTTTTTATTTTCACTGCAATTTTACCGTTAAATGGTAAATTGATGTAAATCAAAAAAAATTTTCACTTTGTTCACTAAGCCCACAGGGGAAGGGGAACAGGGGGATGTGCAAAAATACTTTAAGATAAATGAATCAATAGTCAAAAAGGTTACTGATATACACATAAATTCATGAATGTAAACAATAAGGGCTAGATGGTCCTCACGGAGGAGGCCACACCACAACATACGCAAAAGTCAGAACATTCTTGACAAAAACATATTCCTAAAAAGCTGCACATATCACGCTATGGTTAGGAATTGACATTTGTAGATAGCAGTCTACGTTTCGATCCAGAAGGTGTATGATAGTCGATCCTTACTGCGCGGGTCTTCGTCAGGACGTGTGGGAAGGGGTGGGACGGGGGCTGAGTCCTAAATTAAAGAAAAGGAGAACTATTTATTTGAAATGGTCTCCGTAAAGTACCATTGATTCATAGTGGAACATCTTGAGTAACAAAAATGAGGGGAACTAAGGAATATATACTAGGCGTGAGCCAAATAATGTGCTCATAAACATTGTTATAAGCCAATTACCTGTTGTGTTGGCGGGGCAGGAGATGTCCAACTCTGCCGAAAAACTTTGCGTGGGCAATCTATGTAATCAAAGGAATTTAATGAAAACTAGTCCCACTAGTTAAATAGAACAAGCGTGGTCGGTGATCAAAATTAATATTGACTTTTAGAGGATTTACCTGCAAATGTGAAGGGATGATTGGAATTAATCAATCAGTGGTCCGTATCTGTAAAAATGGAGGGTTGAAGGGCCAGTCATTATTTTGATCACGGAGTGCCAATACCGATTCAGAAACATGATTATACGTGATATTTCAAAAGAATGGGGGCTTACCCGTAATGAATGGAATACGGGAGTAAATGTGAGAATCAGGGCACGAGTCCCTCACCGACCCGGAGACTGTAAAGAGAATCCAGGCAATTGGAGCAGTCAAGGCTCGATGCGGGAAAATCCGCCGACGAATTCTGTAAATTTAATAAATAAGACTCGTCGTTACTGGCTGCATCCAACCGGTATGCATCCTAAGGTAGGGCCATGTGCAGTTAGTTGAAAGGCTTACCCGATAGATTGGAGCTTCTCGAAGAGTACAGGGTGGCGTGTGAGCGCGTCTCCATGTAACCAGGAAGTGCTGCAGTGACCCTGCCACTATAGGTGTGGCAGGGTATACTCAGACATGAGTCCCTTGCTCACTGCTCCATCAGGATTCAAGCAAGCCGGGCCGACGAGGCTGAAATGCCAGAAACCGGTCCCCGGTAGCTTGTATCCTTTCTGGTGAAGAATTGGCTTGGTAGTTTGGTCTGCCCTGTTCCCATGATGCACTGGGCCAGGGACAGACTAATTTGCATATAGCCAGGTTCTGAGCTGGGATGGGGCAGTGAGCTAAATAACGGTGATGGATCAAGCCCTGATCTTTGGACTGGGTAAGAGTGGTCTGCTTAATTCAGACACTCTGTTCATCACCACCCCCTTTTCTGAATCGTTTTTGGCCACTATAGGTGTGGCAGGGTATACTCAGACATGAGTCCCTTGCTCACTGCTCCATCCGGATTCAAGCAAGCCGGGCCGACGAGGCTGAAATGCCAGAAACCGGTCCCCGGTAGCTTGTATCCTTTCTGGTGAAGAATTGGCTTGGTAGTTTGGTCTGCCCTGTTCCCATGATGCACTGGGCCTGGGACAGACTAATTTGCATATAGCCAGGTTCTGAGCTGGGATGGGGCAGTGAGCTAAATAACGTTGATGGATCAAGCCCTGATCTTTGGACTGGGTAAGAGTGGTCTGCTTAATTCAGACACTCTGTTCATCACCACCCCCTTTTCTGAATCGTTTTTGGCCACTATAGGTGTGGCAGGGTATACTCAGACATGAGTCCCTTGCTCACTGCTCCATCAGGATTCAAGCAAGCCGGGCCGACGAGGCTGAAATGCCAGAAATCGGTCCCCGGTAGCTTGTATCCTTTCTGGTGAAGAATTGGCTTGGTAGTTTGGTCTGCCCTGTTCCCATGATGCACTGGGCCTGGGACAGACTAATTTGCATATAGCCAGGTTCTGAGCTGGGATGGGGCAGTGAGCTAAATAACGGTGATGGATCAAGCCCTGATCTTTGGACTGGGTAAGAGTGGTCTGCTTAATTCAGACACTCTGTTCATCACCACCCCCTTTTCTGAATCGTTTTTGGCCACTATAGGTGTGGCAGGGTATACTCAGACATGAGTCCCTTGCTCACTGCTCCATCAGGATTCAAGCAAGCCGGGCCGACGAGGCTGAAATGCCTGAAACCGGTCCCCGGTAGCTTGTATCCTTTCTGGTGAAGAATTGGCTTGGTAGTTTGGTCTGCCCTGTTCCCATGATGCACTGGGCCAGGGACAGACTAATTTGCATATAGCCAGGTTCTGAGCTGGGATGGGGCAGTGAGCTAAATAACGGTGATGGATCAAGCCCTGATCTTTGGACTGGGTAAGAGTGGTCTGCTTAATTCAGAAACTCTGTTCATCACCACCCCCTTTTCTGAATCGTTTTTGGCCACTATAGGTGTGGCAGGGTATACTCAGACATGAGTCCCTTGCTCACTGCTCCATCAGGATTCAAGCAAGCCGGGCCGACGAGGCTGAAATGCCAGAAACCGGTCCCCGGTAGCTTGTATCCTTTCTGGTGAAGAATTGGCTTGGTAGTTTGGTCTGCCCTGTTCCCATGATGCACTGGGCCAGGGACAGACTAATTTGCATATAGCCAGGTTCTGAGCTGGGATGGGGCAGTGAGCTAAATAACGGTGATGGATCAAGCCCTGATCTTTGGACTGGGTAAGAGTGGTCTGCTTAATTCAGACACTCTGTTCATCACCACCCCCTTTTCTGAATCGTTTTTGGCCACTATAGGTGTGGCAGGGTATACTCATACATGAGTCCCTTGCTCACTGCTCCATCAGGATTCAAGCAAGCCGGGCCGACAAGGCTGAAATGCCAGAAACCGGTCCCCGGTAGCTTGTATCCTTTCTGGTGAAGAATTGGCTTGGTAGTTTGGTCTTCCCTGTTCCCATGATGCACTGGGCCAGGGACAGACTAATTTGCATATAGCCAGGTACTGAGCTGGGATGGGGCAGTGAGCTAAATAACGGTGATGGATCAAGCCCTGATCTTTGGACTGGGTAAGAGTGGTCTGCTTAATTCCGACACTCTGTTCATCACCACCCCCTTTTCTGAATCGCAGTGATTAGACAGCGCAGCCTTCGAAAGCTCGGGGGTAAAAAGTGAAAAAAGACTACGCGGCCGTGGTTGCTAGGTAACCACTAGACTCACAGGTACAGTTTGATTAATAGGGACTCATAATTAGCGTCTAAGTATGCAAGTATAATCAGAAACGTTCGTATTGCCAAAGGACTGATTTTGGGGAAGGATCACCACTGTCAAGCTTGAACTTATTAAAAACAGATCATCATAAATGCGCGAACCTACCAACAGTGTGGTCAAGGCGCATGGCAACCAATAATGGACGAAAGTACAAAATTGTAATTTAGCACCTGCGTGAACCTGCCAAGCTTGAACTTATTAAAAACAGATCATCATAAATGCGCGAACCTACCAACAGTGTGGTCAAGGCGCATGACAACCAATAATGGACAAAAGTACAAAATTATGATTTAGCACATGCGTGACCTTACCCAACGGTGGTTTAAATGCATAAAATAACAATATTACATTTCTCAACATCAGTGATAAGTAGTGCCTGCATTAGCGTGAACCTACCACATGGCGGTTAGACGCAAATCATAATCAGGAATTTTTTCAGAACTCACCAGACAGTGGGATTCAAAGGATTGCCATTTGTGCAAAACTGCTCTCAGATTCATTAAGGCCGTTACGCACTGAATCAAAAAATTGGATCCATTTAATTTCCCTGACATTGAGGATAGGTTCTATATTACCACCCCTGGGGCCAAGCTTAACCTGTTCCAATACAAGCCACCTAAGGCTATCTGGAGAATGGTTCTTCATGTCACAATGTTCCACAAGAGGAGCTCCTTGAACCTTACATCTAATGCGACTACAGTGTTGCAGAAACCGCATTTTGGCACGTTGTTGAGTCTGTCCAACATAGATTAAATCACAAGGACATGTGATACAGTACACCACATTAGTGGAATTGCAATTAGTGTGTGATTTGAGTGGAACACGTAGTTGTTTATGGACAAATTCTTTGCACATGGCCCTACCTTAGGATGCATACCGGTTGGATGAAGCCAGTAACGACGAGTCTTATTTATTAAATTTACAGAATTCGTCGGCGGCTTTTCCCGCATCGAGCCTTGACTGCTCCAATTGCCTGGATTCTCTTTACAGTCTCCGGGTCGGTGAGGGACTCGTGCCCTGATTCTCACATTTACTCCCGTATTCCATTCATTACGGGTAAGCCCCCCTTCTTTTGAAATATCACGTATAATCATGTTTCTGAATCGCTATTGGCACTCCGTGATCAAAATAATGACTGGCCCTTCAACCCTCCATTTTTACAGATACGGACCACTGATTGATTAATTCCAATCATCCCTTCACATTTGCAGGTAAATCCTCTAAAAGTCAATATTAATTTTGATCACCGACCACGCTTGTTCTATTTAACTAGTGGGACTAGTTTTCATTAAATTCCTTTGATTACATAGATTGCCCACGCAAAGTTTTTCGGCAGAGTTGGACATCTCCTGCCCCGCCAACACAACAGGTAATTGGCTTATAACAATGTTTATGAGCACATTATTTGGCTCACGCCTAGTATATATTCCTTAGTTCCCCTCATTTTTGTTACTCAAGATGTTCCACTATGAATCAATGGTACTTTACGGAGACCATTTCAAATAAATAGTTCTCCTTTTCTTTAATTTAGGACTCAGCCCCCGTCCCACCCCTTCCCACACGTCCTGACGAAGACCCGCGCAGTAAGGATCGACTATCCTACACCTTCTGGGTCAAAACGTAGACTGCTATCTACAAATGTCAATTCCTAACCATAGCGTGATATGTGCAGCTTTTTAGGAATATGTTTTTGTCAAGAATGTTCTGACTTTTGCGTATGTTGTGGTGTGGCCTCCTCCGTGAGGACCATCTAGCACTTATTGTTTACATTCATGAATTTATGTGTATATCAGTATCCTTTTTGACTATTGACTCATTTATCTTAAAGTATTTTTGCACATCCCCCTGTTCCCCTTCCCCTGTGGGCTTAGTGAACAAAGTGAAAAAATGTTTTGATTTACATCAATTTACCATTTAACGGTAAAATTGCAGTGAAAATAAAAACACTGTGTGTTTCAAATTCGTTTATTCTCAAATTTTGAAAAATCTATTTAAATCATTTCTTTTTCCTTCTTTGTTTCTTTTCTTGTTCTTTTCCCTCTCTCCCCCCCTCTCTCTCTCTCTCTCTCTCTCTCTCTCTCTCTCTCTCTCTCTTTATATCTCTCTATCTCTCTCTCTTATTGCTCTCTCTGGTGATCATTACTGCTGAGATTGTACTCTTTTCCTTGTCTTTCATTTGTGGGTAAAGGAGGAATGTTAAGTTGATAATGTTGGTGGGTTCAACCACCATGTTAACACTTAGAGGGGTATTTCTGAATTGGTCCTTTCTCGTCTGGCCATAATATAGTTGAGACCATGACATAGGGACCCAAGGAAATAAATAGTCTTGGGGGGTCATGACCCAAGGCAGTGAAAACGGAGTACCACATTTTAGAATTATTTAATAACAGTGCTCTATATGCCTATTTTGCAACTCCAGGCTGCGTTATACTACGTATGCGCGTAGCAGAACACTGCATTCTCTGGTGACATGGAGTCATCTGGTAACCATTGGAAAGAACCCTCAATGGAGAGGGACCTGGTAGTTGTGGGAAATGACATTGTTCACGGCTTCTACGCAGATTTACCATGGCCCTCCCCACTAAACATACAGCAGCACCACCTTAAAGTGCTGACACTTTCTCATTTAAGGGCAGTATCCTGCAGAGAAGTGTGAATACTCTCTTATTCGAAGCATATTTACAACAAGGGGTGGTGATGGACAGAGTCTCTGAATTAAGCAGAATACTCTCACCCAGTCAAGAGATCAGGGCTAAATCCAACACCGTTTTTTAGCTCATTGCACCATCCCAGTTTCAGAACCTGGCTGTATGCAAATTAGTCTGTCCCTGGCCCAGTGCATCATGGGAACAGGGCAGACCAGACTACAAAAGCCAATTCTTACACTGGGAAGGAAACAAGCTTCCGGGGACCGGTTTCTGGCATTTCAGCCGTCTTCGGCCCGGCTTGCTTGAATCCTGATGGTGCAATGAGCAAGGGACTCACATCTGAGTATACCCTTCCACGCTTAGGGTGGACAAAAATATTTACAACAAGGGGTGGTGATGGACAGAGTCTCTGAATTAAGCAGAATACTCTCACCCAGTCAAGAGATCAGGGCTAAATCCAACACCGTTTTTTAGCTCATTGCACCATCCCAGTTTCAGAACCTGGCTGTATGCAAATTAGTCTGTCCCTGGCCCAGTGCATCATGGGAACAGGGCAGACCAGACTACAAAAGCCAATTCTTACACTGGGAAGGAAACAAGCTTCCGGGGACCGGTTTCTGGCATTTCAGCCGTCTTCGGCCCGGCTTGCTTGAATCCTGATGGTGCAATGAGCAAGGGACTCACATCTGAGTATACCCTTCCACGCTTAGGGTGGACAAAAATATTTACAACAAGGGGTGGTGATGGACAGAGTCTCTGAATTAAGCAGAATACTCTCACCCAGTCAAGAGATCAGGGCTAAATCCAACACCGTTTTTTAGCTCATTGCACCATCCCAGTTTCAGAACCTGGCTGTATGCAAATTAGTCTGTCCCTGGCCCAGTGCATCATGGGAACAGGGCAGACCAGACTACAAAAGCCAATTCCTACACTGGGAAGGAAACAAGCTTCCGGGGACCGGTTTCTGGCATTTCAGCCGTCTTCGGCCCAGCTTGCTTGAATCCTGATGGTGCAATGAGCAAGGGACTCACATCTGAGTATACCCTTCCACGCTTAGGGTGGACAAAAATATTTACAACAAGGGGTGGTGATGGACAGAGTCTCTGAATTAAGCAGAATACTCTCACCCAGTCAAGAGATCAGGGCTAAATCCAACACCGTTTTTTAGCTCATTGCACCATCCCAGTTTCAGAACCTGGCTGTATGCAAATTAGTCTGTCCCTGGCCCAGTGCATCATAGGAACAGGGCAGACCAGACTACAAAAGCCAATTCTTACACTGGGAAGGAAACAAGCTTCCGGGGACCGGTTTCTGGCATTTCAGCCGTCTTCGGCCCGGCTTGCTTGAATCCTGATGGTGCAATGAGCAAGGGACTCACATCTGAGTATACCCTTCCACGCTTAGGGTGGACAAAAATATTTACAACAAGGGGTGGTGATGGACAGAGTCTCTGAATTAAGCAGAATACTCTCACCCAGTCAAGAGATCAGGGCTAAATCCAACACCGTTTTTTAGCTCATTGCACCATCCCAGTTTCAGAACCTGGCTGTATGCAAATTAGTCTGTCCCTGGCCCAGTGCATCATGGGAACAGGGCAGACCAGACTACAAAAGTCAATTCTTACACTGGGAAGGAAACAAGCTTCCGGGGACCGGTTTCTGGCATTTCTGCCGTCTTCGGCCCGGCTTGCTTGAATCCTGATGGTGCAATGAGCAAGGGACTCACATCTGAGTATACCCTTCCACGCTTAGGGTGGACAAAAATATTTACAACAAGGGGTGGTGATGGACAGAGTCTCTGAATTAAGCAGAATACTCTCACCCAGTCAAGAGATCAGGGCTAAATCCAACACCGTTTTTTAGCTCATTGCACCATCCCAGTTTCAGAACCTGGCTGTATGCAAATTAGTCTGTCCCTGGCCCAGTGCATCATGGGAACAGGGCAGACCAGACTACAAAAGCCAATTCTTACACTGGGAAGGAAACAAGCTTCCGGGGACCGGTTTCTGGCATTTCAGCCGTCTTCGGCCCGGCTTGCTTGAATCCTGATGGTGCAATGAGCAAGGGACTCACATCTGAGTATACCCTTCCATGCTTAGGGTGGACAAAAATATTTACAACAAGGGGTGGTGATGGACAGAGTCTCTGAATTAAGTAAAGTAAAGTAAAGTCCACATTTGTAAAGCGCACAATCACCCGTAAGGGTCTCTAGGCGCTGGGGGGCCGTCGGGAAGATTAAGCGAGCTATTGCCCAGAGTCACATGGTGCTGGGCTAACCTGCCGCCGGAGCCGGGGATCGAACCGTGGTCCCCAGATTCCAGTGTCAGTCGCCCTGGCCGCGGCGCCACACCTCAATTAAGCAGAATACTCTCACCCAGTCAAGAGATCAGGGCTAAATCCAACACCGTTTTTTAGCTCATTGCACCATCCCAGTTTCAGAACCTGGCTGTATGCAAATTAGTCTGTCCCTGGCCCAGTGCATCATGGGAACAGGGCAGACCAGACTACAAAAGCCAATTCTTACACTGGGAAGGAAACAAGCTTCCGGGGACCAGTTTCTGGCATTTCAGCCGTCTTCGGCCCGGCTTGCTTGAATCCTGATGGTGCAATGAGCAAGGGACTCACATCTGAGTATACCCTTCCACGCTTAGGGTGGACAAAAATATTTACAACAAGGGGTGGTGATGGACAGAGTCTCTGAATTAAGCAGAATACTCTCACCCAGTCAAGAGATCAGGCCTAAATCCAACACCGTTTTTTAGCTCATTGCACCATCCCAGTTTCAGAACCTGGCTGTATGCAAATTAGTCTGTCCCTGGCCCAGTGCATCATGGGAACAGGGCAGACCAGACTACAAAAGCCAATTCTTACACTGGGAAGGAAACAAGCTTCCGGGGACCGGTTTCTGGCATTTCAGCCGTCTTCGGCCCGGCTTGCTTGAATCCTGATGGTGCAATGAGCAAGGGACTCACATCTGAGTATACCCTTCCACGCTTAGGGTGGACAAAAATATTTACAACAAGGGGTGGTGATGGACAGAGTCTCTTAATTAAGCAGAATACTCTCACCCAGTCAAGAGATCAGGGCTAAATCCAACACCGTTTTTTAGCTCATTGCACCATCCCAGTTTCAGAACCTGGCTGTATGCAAATTAGTCTGTCCCTGGCCCAGTGCATCATGGGAACAGGGCAGACCAGACTACAAAAGCCAATTCTTACACTGGGAAGGAAACAAGCTTCCGGGGACCGGTTTCTGGCATTTCAGCCGTCTTCGGCCCGGCTTGCTTGAATCCTGATGGTGCAATGAGCAAGGGACTCACATCTGAGTATACCCTTTCACGCTTAGGGTGGACAAAAATATTTGCAACAAGGGGTGGTGATGGACAGAGTCTCTGAATTAAGCAGAATACTCTCACCCAGTCAAGAGATCAGGGCTAAATCCAACACCGTTTTTTAGCTCATTGCACCATCCCAGTTTCAGAACCTGGCTGTATGCAAATTAGTCTGTCCCTGGCCCAGTGCATCATGGGAACAGGGCAGACCAGACTACAAAAGCCAACTCTTACACTGGGAAGGAAACAAGCTTCCGGGGACCGGTTTCTGGCATTTCAGCCGTCTTCGGCCCGGCTTGCTTGAATCCTGATGGTGCAATGAGCAAGGGACTCACATCTGAGTATACCCTTCCACGCTTAGGGTGGACAAAAATATTTACAACAAGGGGTGGTGATGGACAGAGTCTCTGAATTAAGCAGAATACTCTCACCCAGTCAAGAGATCAGGGCTAAATCCAACACCGTTTTTTAGCTCATTGCACCATCCCAGTTTCAGAACCTGGCTGTATGCAAATTAGTCTGTCCCTGGCCCAGTGCATCATGGGAACAGGGCAGACCAGACTACAAAAGCCAATTCTTACACTGGGAAGGAAACAAGCTTCCGGGGACCGGTTTCTGGCATTTCAGCCGTCTTCGGCCCGGCTTGCTTGAATCCTGATGGTGCAATGAGCAAGGGACTCACATCTGAGTATACCCTTCCACGCTTAGGGTGGACAAAAATATTTACAACAAGGGGTGGTGATGGACAGAGTCTCTGAATTAAGCAGAATACTCTCACCCAGTCAAGAGATCAGGGCTAAATCCAACACCGTTTTTTAGCTCATTGCCCCATCCCAGTTTCAGAACCTGTCTGTATGCAAATTAGTCTGTCCCTGGCCCAGTGCATCATGGGAACAGGGCAGACCAGACTACAAAAGCCAATTCTTACACTGGGAAGGAAACAAGCTTCCGGGGACCGGTTTCTGGCATTTCAGCCGTCTTCGGCCCGGCTTGCTTGAATCCTGATGGTGCAATGAGCAAGGGACTCACATCTGAGTATACCCTTCCACGCTTAGGGTGGACAAAAATATTTACAACAAGGGGTGGTGATGGACAGAGTCTCTGAATTAAGCAGAATACTCTCACCCAGTCAAGAGATCAGGGCTAAATCCAACACCGTTTTTTAGCTCATTGCACCATCCCAGTTTCAGAACCTGGCTGTATGCAAATTAGTCTGTCCCTGGCCCAGTGCATCATGGGAACAGGGCAGACCAGACTACAAAAGCCAATTCTTACACTGGGAAGGAAACAAGCTTCCGGGGACCGGTTTCTGGAATTTCAGCCGTCTTCGGCCCGGCTTGCTTGAATCCTGATGGTGCAATGAGCAAGGGACTCACATCTGAGTATACCCTTCCATGCTTAGGGTGGACAAAAATATTTACAACAAGGGGTGGTGATGGACAGAGTCTCTGAATTAAGTAAAGTAAAGTAAAGTCCACATTTGTAAAGCGCACAATCACCCGTAAGGGTCTCTAGGCGCTGGGGGGCCGTCGGGAAGATTAAGCGAGCTATTGCCCAGAGTCACATGGTGCTGGGCTAACCTGCCGTCGGAGCCGGGGATCGAACCGTGGTCCCCAGATTCCAGTGTCAGTCGCCCTGGCCGCGGCGCCACACCTCAATTAAGCAGAATACTCTCACCCAGTCAAGAGATCAGGGCTAAATCCAACACCGTTTTTTAGCTCATTGCACCATCCCAGTTTCAGAACCTGGCTGTATGCAAATTAGTCTGTCCCTGGCCCAGTGCATCATGGGAACAGGGCAGACCAGACTACAAAAGCCAATTCTTACACTGGGAAGGAAACAAGCTTCCGGGGACCGGTTTCTGGCATTTCAGCCGTCTTCGGCCCGGCTTGCTTGAATCCTGATGGTGCAATGAGCAAGGGACTCACATCTGAGTATACCCTTCCACGCTTAGGGTGGACAAAAATATTTACAACAAGGGGTGGTGATGGACAGAGTCTCTGAATTAAGCAGAATACTCTCACCCAGTCAAGAGATCAGGGCTAAATCCAACACCGTTTTTTAGCTCATTGCACCATCCCAGTTTCAGAACCTGGCTGTATGCAAATTAGTCTGTCCCTGGCCCAGTGCATCATGGGAACAGGGCAGACCAGACTACAAAAGCCAATTCTTACACTGGGAAGGAAACAAGCTTCCGGGGACCGGTTTCTGGCATTTCAGCCGTCTTCGGCCCGGCTTGCTTGAATCCTGATGGTGCAATGAGCAAGGGACTCACATCTGAGTATACCCTTCCACGCTTAGGGTGGACAAAAATATTTACAACAAGGGGTGGTGATGGACAGAGTCTCTTAATTAAGCAGAATACTCTCACCCAGTCAAGAGATCAGGGCTAAATCCAACACCGTTTTTTAGCTCATTGCACCATCCCAGTTTCAGAACCTGGCTGTATGCAAATTAGTCTGTCCCTGGCCCAGTGCATCATGGGAACAGGGCAGACCAGACTACAAAAGCCAATTCTTACACTGGGAAGGAAACAAGCTTCCGGGGACCGGTTTCTGGCATTTCAGCCGTCTTCGGCCCGGCTTGCTTGAATCCTGATGGTGCAATGAGCAAGGGACTCACATCTGAGTATACCATTCCACGCTTAGGGTGGACAAAAATATTTACAACAAGGGGTGGTGATGGACAGAGTCTCTGAATTAAGCAGAATACTCTCACCCAGTCAAGAGATCAGGGCTAAATCCAACACCGTTTTTTAGCTCATTGCACCATCCCAGTTTCAGAACCTGGCTGTATGCAAATTAGTCTGTCCCTGGCCCAGTGCATCATGGGAACAGGGCAGACCAGACTACAAAAGCCAATTCTTACACTGGGAAGGAAACAAGCTTCCGGGGACCGGTTTCTGGCATTTCAGCCGTCTTCGGCCCGGCTTGCTTGAATCCTGATGGTGCAATGAGCAAGGGACTCACATCTGAGTATACCCTTCCACGCTTAGGGTGGACAAAAATATTTACAACAAGGGGTGGTGATGGACAGAGTCTCTGAATTAAGCAGAATACTCTCACCCAGTCAAGAGATCAGGGCTAAATCCAACACCGTTTTTTAGCTCATTGCACCATCCCAGTTTCAGAACCTGGCTGTATGCAAATTAGTCTGTCCCTGGCCCAGTGCATCATGGGAACAGGGCAGACCAGACTACAAAAGCCAATTCTTACACTGGGAAGGAAACAAGCTTCCGGGGACCGGTTTCTGGCATTTCAGCCGTCTTCGGCCCGGCTTGCTTGAATCCTGATGGTGCAATGAGCAAGGGACTCACATCTGAGTATACCCTTCCACGCTTAGGGTGGACAAAAATATTTACAACAAGGGGTGGTGATGGACAGAGTCTCTGAATTAAGCAGAATACTCTCACCCAGTCAAGAGATCAGGGCTAAATCCAACACCGTTTTTTAGCTCATTGCACCATCCCAGTTTCAGAACCTGGCTGTATGCAAATTAGTCTGTCCCTGGCCCAGTGCATCATGGGAACAGGGCAGACCAGACTACAAAAGCCAATTCTCACACTGGGAAGGAAACAAGCTTCCGGGGACCAGTTTCTGGCATTTCAGCCGTCTTCGGCCCGGCTTGCTTGAATCCTGATGGTGCAATGAGCAAGGGACTCACATCTGAGTATACCCTTCCACGCTTAGGGTGGACAAAAATATTTACAACAAGGGGTGGTGATGGACAGAGTCTCTGAATTAAGCAGAATACTCTCACCCAGTCAAGAGATCAGGGCTAAATCCAACACCGTTTTTTAGCTCATTGCACCATCCCAGTTTCAGAACCTGGCTGTATGCAAATTAGTCTGTCCCTGGCCCAGTGCATCATGGGAACAGGGCAGACCAGACTACAAAAGCCAATTCTTACACTGGGAAGGAAACAAGCTTCCGGGGACCGGTTTCTGGCATTTCAGCCGTCTTCGGCCCGGCTTGCTTGAATCCTGATGGTGCAATGAGCAAGGGACTCACATCTGAGTATACCCTTCCACGCTTAGGGTGGACAAAAATATTTACAACAAGGGGTGGTGATGGACAGAGTCTCTGAATTAAGCAGAATACTCTCACCCAGTCAAGAGATCAGGGCTAAATCCAACACCGTTTTTTAGCTCATTGCACCATCCCAGTTTCAGAACCTGGCTGTATGCAAATTAGTCTGTCCCTGGCCCAGTGCATCATGGGAACAGGGCAGACCAGACTACAAAAGCCAATTCTTACACTGGGAAGGAAACAAGCTTCCGGGGACCGGTTTCTGGCATTTCAGCCGTCTTCGGCCCGGCTTGCTTGAATCCTGATGGTGCAATGAGCAAGGGACTCACATCTGAGTATACCCTTCCACGCTTAGGGTGGACAAAAATATTTACAACAAGGGGTGGTGATGGACAGAGTCTCTGAATTAAGCAGAATACTCTCACCCAGTCAAGAGATCAGGGCTAAATCCAACACCGTTTTTTAGCTCATTGCACCATCCCAGTTTCAGAACCTGGCTGTATGCAAATTAGTCTGTCCCTGGCCCAGTGCATCATGGGAACAGGGCAGACCAGACTACAAAAGCCAATTCTTACACTGGGAAGGAAACAAGCTTCCGGGGACCGGTTTCTGGCATTTCAGCCGTCTTCGGCCCGGCTTGCTTGAATCCTGATGGTGCAATGAGCAAGGGACTCACATCTGAGTATACCCTTCCACGCTTAGGGTGGACAAAAATATTTACAACAAGGGGTGGTGATGGACAGAGTCTCTGAATTAAGCAGAATACTCTCACCCAGTCAAGAGATCAGGGCTAAATCCAACACCGTTTTTTAGCTCATTGCACCATCCCAGTTTCAGAACCTGGCTGTATGCAAATTAGTCTGTCCCTGGCCCAGTGCATCATGGGAACAGGGCAGACCAGACTACAAAAGCCAATTCTTACACTGGGAAGGAAACAAGCTTCCGGGGACCGGTTTCTGGCATTTCAGCCGTCTTCGGCCCGGCTTGCTTGAATCCTGATGGTGCAATGAGCAAGGGACTCACATCTGAGTATACCCTTCCACGCTTAGGGTGGACAAAAACATTTACAACAAGGGGTGGTGATGGACAGAGTCTCTGAATTAAGCAGAATACTCTCACCCAGTCAAGAGATCAGGGCTAAATCCAACACCGTTTTTTAGCTCATTGCACCATCCCAGTTTCAGAACCTGGCTGTATGCAAATTAGTCTGTCCCTGGCCCAGTGCATCATGGGAACAGGGCAGACCAGACTACAAAAGCCAATTCTTACACTGGGAAGGAAACAAGCTTCCGGGGACCGGTTTCTGGCATTTCAGCCGTCTTCGGCCGGGCTTGCTTGAATCCTGATGGTGCAATGAGCAAGGGACTCACATCTGAGTATACCCTTCCACGCTTAGGGTGGACAAAAACATTTACAACAAGGGGTGGTGATGGACAGAGTCTCTGAATTAAGCAGAATACTCTCACCCAGTCAAGAGATCAGGGCTAAATCCAACACCGTTTTTTAGCTCATTGCACCATCCCAGTTTCAGAACCTGGCTGTATGCAAATTAGTCTGTCCCTGGCCCAGTGCATCATGGGAACAGGGCAGACCAGACTACAAAAGCCAATTCTTACACTGGGAAGGAAACAAGCTTCCGGGGACCGGTTTCTGGCATTTCAGCCATCTTCGGCCCGGCTTGCTTGAATCCTGATGGTGCAATGAGCAAGGGACTCACATCTGAGTATACCCTTCCACGCTTAGGGTGGACAAAAATATTTACAACAAGGGGTGGTGATGGACAGAGTCTCTGAATTAAGCAGAATACTCTCACCCAGTCAAGAGATCAGGGCTAAATCCAACACCGTTTTTTAGCTCATTGCACCATCCCAGTTTCAGAACCTGGCTGAATGCAAATTAGTCTGTCCCTGGCCCAGTGCATCATGGGAACAGGGCAGACCAGACTACAAAAGCCAATTCTTACACTGGGAAGGAAACAAGCTTCCGGGGACCGGTTTCTGGCATTTCAGCCGTCTTCGGCCCGGCTTGCTTGAATCCTGATGGTGCAATGAGCAAGGGACTCACATCTGAGTATACCCTTCCACGCTTAGGGTGGACAAAAATATTTACAACAAGGGGTGGTGATGGACAGAGTCTCTGAATTAAGCAGAATACTCTCACCCAGTCAAGAGATCAGGGCTAAATCCAACACCGTTTTTTAGCTCATTGCACCATCCCAGTTTCAGAACCTGGCTGTATGCAAATTAGTCTGTGCCTGGCCCAGTGCATCATGGGAACAGGGCAGACCAGACTACAAAAGCCAATTCTTACACTGGGAAGGAAACAAGCTTCCGGGGACCGGTTTCTGGCATTTCAGCCGTCTTCGGCCCGGCTTGCTTGAATCCTGATGGTGCAATGAGCAAGGGACTCACATCTGAGTATACCCTTCCACGCTTAGGGTGGACAAAAATATTTACAACAAGGGGTGGTGATGGACAGAGTCTCTGAATTAAGCAGAATACTCTCACCCAGTCAAGAGATCAGGGCTAAATCCAACACCGTTTTTTAGCTCATTGCACCATCCCAGTTTCAGAACCTGGCTGTATGCAAATTAGTCTGTGCCTGGCCCAGTGCATCATGGGAACAGGGCAGACCAGACTACAAAAGCCAATTCTTACACTGGGAAGGAAACAAGCTTCCGGGGACCGGTTTCTGGCATTTCAGCCGTCTTCGGCCCGGCTTGCTTGAATCCTGATGGTGCAATGAGCAATGGACTCACATCTGAGTATACCCTTCCACGCTTAGGGTGGACAAAAATATTTACAACAAGGGGTGGTGATGGACAGAGTCTCTGAATTAAGCAGAATACTCTCACCCAGTCAAGAGATCAGGGCTAAATACAACACCGTTTTTTAGCTCATTGCACCATCCCAGTTTCAGAACCTGGCTGTATGCAAATTAGTCTGTCCCTGGCCCAGTGCATCATGGGAACAGGGCAGACCAGACTACAAAAGCCAATTCTTACACTGGGAAGGAAACAAGCTTCCGGGGACCGGTTTCTGGCATTTCAGCCGTCTTCGGCCCGGCTTGCTTGAATCCTGATGGTGCAATGAGCAAGGGACTCACATCTGAGTATACCCTTCCACGCTTAGGGTGGACAAAAATATTTACAACAAGGGGTGGTGATGGACAGAGTCTCTGAATTAAGCAGAATACTCTCACCCAGTCAAGAGATCAGGGCTAAATCCAACACCGTTTTTTAGCTCATTGCACCATCCCAGTTTCAGAACCTGGCTGTATGCAAATTAGTCTGTCCCTGGCCCAGTGCATCATGGGAACAGGGCAGACCAGACTACAAAAGCCAATTCTTACACTGGGAAGGAAACAAGCTTCCGGGGACCGGTTTCTGGCATTTCAGCCGTCTTCGGCCCGGCTTGCTTAAATCCTGATGGTGCAATGAGCAAGGGACTCACATCTGAGTATACCCTTCCACGCTTAGGGTGGACAAAAATATTTACAACAAGGGGTGGTGATGGACAGAGTCTCTGAATTAAGCAGAATACTCTCACCCAGTCAAGAGATCAGGGCTAAATCCAACACCGTTTTTTAGCTCATTGCACCATCCCAGTTTCAGAACCTGGCTGTATACAAATTAGTCTGTGCCTGGCCCAGTGCATCATGGGAACAGGGCAGACCAGACTACAAAAGCCAATTCTTACACTGGGAAGGAAACAAGCTTCCGGGGACCGGTTTCTGGCATTTCAGCCGTCTTCGGCCCGGCTTGCTTGAATCCTGATGGTGCAATGAGCAAGGGACTCACATCTGAGTATACCCTTCCACGCTTAGGGTGGACAAAAATATTTACAACAAGGGGTGGTGATGGACAGAGTCTCTGAATTAAGCAGAATACTCTCACCCAGTCAAGAGATCAGGGCTAAATCCAACACCGTTTTTTAGCTCATTGCACCATCCCAGTTTCAGAACCTGGCTGTATGCAAATTAGTCTGTGCCTGGCCCAGTGCATCATGGGAACAGGGCAGACCAGACTACAAAAGCCAATTCTTACACTGGGAAGGAAACAAGCTTCCGGGGACCGGTTTCTGGCATTTCAGCCGTCTTCGGCCCGGCTTGCTTGAATCCTGATGGTGCAATGAGCAAGGGACTCACATCTGAGTATACCCTTCCACGCTTAGGGTGGACAAAAATATTTACAACAAGGGGTGGTGATGGACAGAGTCTCTGAATTAAGCAGAATACTCTCACCCAGTCAAGAGATCAGGGCTAAATACAACACCGTTTTTTAGCTCATTGCACCATCCCAGTTTCAGAACCTGGCTGTATGCAAATTAGTCTGTCCCTGGCCCAGTGCATCATGGGAACAGGGCAGACCAGACTACAAAAGCCAATTCTTACACTGGGAAGGAAACAAGCTTCCGGGGACCGGTTTCTGGCATTTCAGCCGTCTTCGGCCCGGCTTGCTTGAATCCTGATGGTGCAATGAGCAAGGGACTCACATCTGAGTATACCCTTCCACGCTTAGGGTGGACAAAAATATTTACAACAAGGGGTGGTGATGGACAGAGTCTCTGAATTAAGCAGAATACTCTCACCCAGTCAAGAGATCAGGGCTAAATCCAACACCGTTTTTTAGCTCATTGCACCATCCCAGTTTCAGAACCTGGCTGTATGCAAATTAGTCTGTCCCTGGCCCAGTGCATCATGGGAACAGGGCAGACCAGACTACAAAAGCCAATTCTTACACTGGGAAGGAAACAAGCTTCCGGGGACCGGTTTCTGGCATTTCAGCCGTCTTCGGCCCGGCTTGCTTAAATCCTGATGGTGCAATGAGCAAGGGACTCACATCTGAGTATACCCTTCCACGCTTAGGGTGGACAAAAATATTTACAACAAGGGGTGGTGATGGACAGAGTCTCTGAATTAAGCAGAATACTCTCACCCAGTCAAGAGATCAGGGCTAAATCCAACACCGTTTTTTAGCTCATTGCACCATCCCAGTTTCAGAACCTGGCTGTATGCAAATTAGTCTGTCCCTGGCCCAGTGCATCATGGGAACAGGGCAGACCAGACTACAAAAGCCAATTCTTACACTGGGAAGGAAACAAGCTTCCGGGGACCGGTTTCTGGCATTTCAGCCGTCTTCGGCCCGGCTTGCTTGAATCCTGATGGTGCAATGAGCAAGGGACTCACATCTGAGTATACCCTTCCACGCTTAGGGTGGACAAAAATATTTACAACAAGGGGTGGTGATGGACAGAGTCTCTGAATTAAGCAGAATACTCTCACCCAGTCAAGAGATCAGGGCTAAATCCAACACCGTTTTTTAGCTCATTGCACCATCCCAGTTTCAGAACGTGGCTGTATGCAAATTAGTCTGTCCCTGGCCCAGTGCATCATGGGAACAGGGCAGACCAGACTACAAAAGCCAATTCTTACACTGGGAAGGAAACAAGCTTCCGGGGACCGGTTTCTGGCATTTCAGCCGTCTTCGGCCCGGCTTGCTTGAATCCTGATGGTGCAATGAGCAAGGGACTCACATCTGAGTATACCCTTCCACGCTTAGGGTGGACAAAAATATTTACAACAAGGGGTGGTGATGGACAGAGTCTCTGAATTAAGCAGAATACTCTCACCCAGTCAAGAGATCAGGGCTAAATCCAACACCGTTTTTTAGCTCATTGCACCATCCCAGTTTCAGAACGTGGCTGTATGCAAATTAGTCTGTCCCTGGCCCAGTGCATCATGGGAACAGGGCAGACCAGACTACAAAAGCCAATTCTTACACTGGGAAGGAAACAAGCTTCCGGGGACCGGTTTCTGGCATTTCAGCCGTCTTCGGCCCGGCTTGCTTGAATCCTGATGGTGCAATGAGCAAGGGACTCACATCTGAGTATACCCTTCCACGCTTAGGGTGGACAAAAATATTTACAACAAGGGGTGGTGATGGACAGAGTCTCTGAATTAAGCAGAATACTCTCACCCAGTCAAGAGATCAGGGCTAAATCCAACACCGTTTTTTAGCTCATTGCACCATCCCAGTTTCAGAACCTGGCTGTATGCAAATTAGTCTGTCCCTGGCCCAGTGCATCATGGGAACAGGGCAGACCAGACTACAAAAGCCAATTCTTACACTGGGAAGGAAACAAGCTTCCGGGGACCGGTTTCTGGCATTTCAGCCGTCTTCGGCCCGGCTTGCTTGAATCCTGATGGTGCAATGAGCAAGGGACTCACATCTGAGTATACCCTTCCACGCTTAGGGTGGACAAAAATATTTACAACAAGGGGTGGTGATGGACAGAGTCTCTGAATTAAGCAGAATACTCTCACCCAGTCAAGAGATCAGGGCTAAATCCAACACCGTTTTTTAGCTCATTGCACCATCCCAGTTTCAGAACCTGGCTGTATGCAAATTAGTCTGTCCCTGGCCCAGTGCATCATGGGAACAGGGCAGACCAGACTACAAAAGCCAATTCTTACACTGGGAAGGAAACAAGCTTCCGGGGACCGGTTTCTGGCATTTCAGCCGTCTTCGGCCCGGCTTGCTTGAATCCTGATGGTGCAATGAGCAAGGGACTCACATCTGAGTATACCCTTCCACGCTTAGGGTGGACAAAAATATTTACAACAAGGGGTGGTGATGGACAGAGTCTCTGAATTAAGCATAATACTCTCACCCAGTCAAGAGATCAGGGCTAAATCCAACACCGTTTTTTAGCTCATTGCACCATCCCAGTTTCAGAACCTGGCTGTATGCAAATTAGTCTGTCCCTGGCCCAGTGCATCATGGGAACAGGGCAGACCAGACTACAAAAGCCAATTCTTACACTGGGAAGGAAACAAGCTTCCGGGGACCGGTTTCTGGCATTTCAGCCGTCTTCGGCCCGGCTTGCTTGAATCCTGATGGTGCAATGAGCAAGGGACTCACATCTGAGTATACCCTTCCACGCTTAGGGTGGACAAAAATATTTACAACAAGGGGTGGTGATGGACAGAGTCTCTGAATTAAGCAGAATACTCTCACCCAGTCAAGAGATCAGGGCTAAATCCAACACCGTTTTTTAGCTCATTGCACCATCCCAGTTTCAGAACCTGGCTGTATGCAAATTAGTCTGTCCCTGGCCCAGTGCATCATGGGAACAGGGCAGACCAGACTACAAAAGCCAATTCTTACACTGGGAAGGAAACAAGCTTCCGGGGACCGGTTTCTGGCATTTCAGCCGGCTTCGGCCCAGCTTGCTTGAATCCTGATGGTGCAATGAGCAAGGGACTCACATCTGAGTATACCCTTCCACGCTTAGGGTGGACAAAAATATTTACAACAAGGGGTGGTGATGGACAGAGTCTCTGAATTAAGCAGAATACTCTCACCCAGTCAAGAGATCAGGGCTAAATCCAACACCGTTTTTTAGCTCATTGCACCATCCCAGTTTCAGAACCTGGCTGTATGCAAATGAGTCTGTCCCTGGCCCAGTGCATCATGGGAACAGGGCAGACCAGACTACAAAAGCCAATTCTTACACTGGGAAGGAAACGGTCCCTTGCTCATTGCACCATCAGGATTCAAGCAAGCCGGGCCGAAGACGGCTGTAATGCCAGAAACCGGTCCCCGGAAGCTTGTTTCCTTCCCAGTGTAAGAATTGGCTTTTGTAGTTTGGTTTGCCCTGTTCCCATCATGCACTGGGACAGGAACAGACTAATTTGCATACAGCCAGGTTCTGAAACTGGGATGGTTCAATGAGCTAAAAAACGGTGTTGGATCTAGCCCTGATCTCTTGACTGGGTGAGAGTATTCTGCTTAATTCAGAGACTCTGTCCCTCACCACCCCTTGTTGTAAATAATTTTGTCCACCCTAAGCGTGGAAGGGTATACTCAGACATGAGTCCCTTGCTCATTGCACCATCAGGATTCAAGCAAGCCGGGCCGAAGACGGCTGTATTGCCAGAAACCGGCCCCCGGAAGCTTGTTTCCTTCCCAGTGTAAGAATTGGCTTTTGTAGTTTGGTTTGCCCTGTTCCCATCATGCACTGGGACAGGAACAGACTAATTTGCATACAGCCAGGTTCTGAAACTGGGATGGTGCAATGAGCTAAAAAACGGTGTTGGATCTAGCCCTGATCTCTTGACTGGGTGAGAGTATTCTGCCTAATTCAGAGACTCTGTCCCTCACCACCCCTTGTTGTAAATAATTTTGTCCACCCTAAGCGTGGAAGGGTATACTCAGACATGAGTCCCTTGCTCATTGCACCATCAGGATTCAAGCAAGCCGGGCCGAAGACGGCTGTAATGCCAGAAACCGGTCCCCGGAAGCTTGTTTCCTTCCCAGTGTAAGAATTGGCTTTTGTAGTTTGGTTTGCCCTGTTCCCATCATGCACTGGGACAGGAACAGACTAATTTGCATACAGCCAGGTTCTGAAACTGGGATGGTGCAATGAGCTAAAAAACTGTGTTGGATCTAGCCCTGATCTCTTGACTGGGTGAGAGTATTCTGCTTAATTCAGAGACTCTGTCCCTCACCACCCCTTGTTGTAAATAATTTTGTCCACCCTAAGCGTGGAAGGGTATACTCAGACATGAGTCCCTTGCTCATTGCACCATCAGGATTCAAGCAAGCCGGGCCGAAGACGGCTGTAATGCCAGAAACCGGTCCCCGGAAGCTTGTTTCCTTCCCAGTGTAAGAATTGGCTTTTGTAGTTTGGTTTACCCTGTTCCCATCATGCAGTGGGACAGGAACAGGCTAATTTGCATACAGCCAGGTTCTGAAACTGGGATGGTGCAATGAGCTAAAAAACGGTGTTGGATCTAGCCCTGATCTCTTGACTGGGTGAGAGTATTCTGCTTAATTCAGAGACTCTGTCCCTCACCACCCCTTGTTGTAAATAATTTTGTCCACCCTAAGCGTGGAAGGGTATACTCAGACATGAGTCCCTTGCTCATTGCACCATCAGGATTCAAGCAAGCCGGGCCGAAGACGGCTGTAATGCCAGAAACCGGTCCCCGGAAGCTTGTTTCCTTCCCAGTGTAAGAATTGGCTTTTGTAGTTTGGTTTGCCCTGTTCCCATCATGCACTGGGACAGGAACAGAGTAATTTGCATACAGCCAGGTTCTGAAACTGGGATGGTGCAATGAGCTAAAAAATGGTGTTGGATCTAGCCCTGATCTCTTGACTGGGTGAGAGTATTCTGCTTAATTCAGAGACTCTGTCCCTCACCACCCCTTGTTGTAAATAATTTTGTCCACCCTAAGCGTGGAAGGGTATACTCAGACATGAGTCCCTTGCTCATTGCACCATCAGGATTCAAGCAAGCCGGGCCGAAGACGGCTGTAATGCCAGAAACCGGTCCCCGGAAGCTTGTTTCCTTCCCAGTGTAAGAATTGGCTTTTGTAGTTTGGTTTGCCCTGTTCCCATCATGCACTGGGACAGGAACAGACTAATTTGCATACAGCCAGGTTCTGAAACTGGGATGGTGCAATGAGCTAAAAAACGGTGTTGGATCTAGCCCTGATCTCTTGACTGGGTGAGAGTATTCTGCTTAATTCAGAGACTCTGTCCCTCACCACCCCTTGTTGTAAATAATGTTGTCCACCCTAAGCGTGGAAGGGTATACTCAGACATGAGTCCCTTGCTCATTGCACCATCAGGATTCAAGCAAGCCGGGCCGAAGACGGCTGTAATGCCAGAAACCGGTACCCGGAAGCTTGTTTCCTTCCCAGTGTAAGAATTGGCTTTTGTAGTTTGGTTTGCCCTGTTCCCATCATGCACTGGGACAGGAACAGACTAATTTGCATACAGCCAGGTTCTGAAACTGGGATGGTGCAATGAGCTAAAAAACGGTGTTGGATCTAGCCCTGATCTCTTGACTGGGTGAGAGTATTCTGCTTAATTCAGAGACTCTGTCCCTCACCACCCATTGTTGTAAATAATTTTGTCCACCCTAAGCGTGGAAGGGTATACTCAGACATGAGTCCCTTGCTCATTGCACCATCAGGATTCAAGCAAGCCGGGCCGAAGACGGCTGTAATGCCAGAAACCGGTCCCCGGAAGCTTGTTTCCTTCCCAGTGTAAGAATTGGCTTTTGTAGTTTGGTTTGCCCTGTTCCCATCATGCACTGGGACAGGAACAGACTAATTTGCATACAGCCAGGTTCTGAAACTGGGATGGTGCAATGAGCTAAAAAACGGTGTTGGATCTAGCCCTGATCTCTTGACTGGGTGAGAGTATTCTGCTTAATTCAGAGACTCTGTCCCTCACCACCCCTTGTTGTAAATAATTTTGTCCACCCTAAGCGTGGAAGGGTATACTCAGACATGAGTCCCTTGCTCATTGCACCATCAGGATTCAAGCAAGCCGGGCCGAAGACGGCTGTAATGCCAGAAACCGGTCCCCGGAAGCTTGTTTCCTTCCCAGTGTAAGAATTGGCTTTTGTAGTTTGGTTTGCCCTGTTCCCATCATGCACTGGGACAGGAACAGACTAATTTGCATACAGCCAGGTTCTGAAACTGGGATGGTGCAATGAGCTAAAAAACGGTGTTGGATCTAGCCCTGATCTCTTGACTGGGTGAGAGTATTCTGCTTAATTCAGAGACTCTGTCCCTCACCACTCCTTGTTGTAAATAATTTTGTCCACCCTAAGCGTGGAAGGGTATACTCAGACATGAGTCCCTTGCTCATTGCACCATCAGGATTCAAGCAAGCCGGGCCGAAGACGGCTGTAATGCCAGAAACCGGTCCCCGGAAGCTTGTTTCCTTCCCAGTGTAAGAATTGGCTTTTGTAGTTTGGTTTGCCCTGTTCCCATCATGCACTGGGACAGGAACAGACTAATTTGCATACAGCCAGGTTCTGAAACTGGGATGGTGCAATGAGCTAAAAAACGGTGTTGGATCTAGCCCTGATCTCTTGACTGGGTGAGAGTATTCTGCTTAATTCAGAGACTCTGTCCCTCACCACCCCTTGTTGTAAATAATTTTGTCCACCCTAAGCGTGGAAGGGTATACTCAGACATGAGTCCCTTGCTCATTGCACTATCAGGATTCAAGCAAGCCGGGCCGAAGACGGCTGTAATGCCAGAAACCGGTCCCCGGAAGCTTGTTTCCTTCCCAGTGTAAGAATTGGCTTTTGTAGTTTGGTTTGCCCTGTTCCCATCATGCACTGGGACAGGAACAGACTAATTTGCATACAGCCAGGTTCTGAAACTGGGATGGTGCAATGAGCTAAAAAACGGTGTTGGATCTAGCCCTGATCTCTTGACTGGGTGAGAGTATTCTGCTTAATTCAGAGACTCTGTCCCTCACCACCCCTTGTTGTAAATAATTTTGTCCACCCTAAGCGTGGAAGGGTATACTCAGACATGAGTCCCTTGCTCATTGCACCATCAGGATTCAAGCAAGCCGGGCCGAAGACGGCTGTAATGCCAGAAACCGGTCCCCGGAAGCTTGTTTCCTTCCCAGTGTAAGAATTGGCTTTTGTAGTTTGGTTTGCCCTGTTCCCATCATGCACTGGGACAGGAACAGACTAATTTGCATACAGCCAGGTTCTGAAACTGGGATGGTGCAATGAGCTAAATAACGGTGTTGGATCTAGCCCTGATCTCTTGACTGGGTGAGAGTATTCTGCTTAATTCAGAGACTCTGTCCCTCACCACCCCTTGTTGTAAATAATTTTGTCCACCCTAAGCGTGGAAGGGTATACTCAGACATGAGTCCCTTGCTCATTGCACCATCAGGATTCAAGCAAGCCGGGCCGAAGACGGCTGTAATGCCAGAAACCGGTCCCCAGAAGCTTGTTTCCTTCCCAGTGTAAGAATTGGCTTTTGTAGTTTGGTTTGCCCTGTTCCCATCATGCACTGGGACAGGAACAGACTAATTTGCATACAGCCAGGTTCTGAAACTGGGATGGTGCAATGAGCTAAAAAACGGTGTTGGATCTAGCCCTGATCTCTTGACTGGGTGAGAGTATTCTGCTTAATTCAGAGACTTTGTCCCTCACCACCCCTTGTTGTAAATTATTCGAAGCATAGGCATTCCTAATTCAATGCCATTTTCTCTTTGTTCCTGAATTTTTCACTATTATGATTTTTTGACAATTTCTGAGGCCACTAATCTATAGGAGCCCCCTCGAACTGTATATTGCTGTTCTTCAGGGTCACACTGGAATAACGTAAAATGAGGACCCCCCCCCTCCCCTGTAGAATGAGACGAGGGACTCCTGAGTCTCCCATAGCTCAGAGATATTTGTTGGGCTGGGGTGGAAAGGGGCTCCTCTGAAGGATTTGGGGGCCCCTAAACATATAGGGCCAATTGCATGGCAGTGGCTGCAGGGGCCTGTGTTACACCCTTGCTGGGTTACCCTTTTGACAAGCTCTGAGACACAAGATCCTAAACTGGTTTACCCATGCGATATTCTCAACAGGACCAGCTTTAGCGATAGTGGTGCCAGGTTAGACAGCGCCCACCCAGTGACCTCCTTCTCCACAGATTCCCCCACTACCACCCACCAAGATGCCCCTCATCGCTCCATAGCTCCTCTCTCACATGTATTTCATTTCTTTTCTAGCGCTACTCATACCAATGTAGGAAGTCGGAGGGCACTACATCACACACATATTATAGAGAGACAATGAGTCCTACAAGTGTCTCAATAAATGTATAGGAAATGTTACAAAACACAATGAGACCTACAAGGTGCAGGAGTCACATGTCATCCATACTGGTAGGCATTATATTTTAGGAGGTTTTGGTCTGGAGAGGCACAAACTCAAGATTTAAAACAGTTTGCTTTACTAATAAGAATGTATTTCTACCCAAAGGAACTCTTTTTAGCAACCTTAGGATAATGCAGACTAGGAAAAAACATACATTCCTAACCTATGTCTTGCAGTTTGCATGTAGCTCTTTGATGTTAGCACATAGCTCACTGTGTTATATTAGGAGTGTGACTTATGAACGTCAAGTAACAAAAGTATCTGTGACAAAAGCAGTAAGCCACAGAGTTATCTATATAAAAATAATTATGTATTCTGCATGGTATACATACTTTAAAGTAGGAACATTAACCCTCTGTGCTACTTTATGGTGAGTCTCAACTATGACTAGACAAGACTCCACTCTCTCTCCAGCGGGTATGTTTATCACTAGAGCTATCTAGACTTTTTTGTTATAGCCTAAAAATTGCTGGGCGCGCAAGGAACTCTGCAGCTGGTGCTTTAAACTCTATCGGACATTTCAAAATACAGCACCCACAGAGCTCAGCGACAGAGCCGAACTGACTACCGGGCGTTTTGGAATTCTGCCGAGCTGGGGGCAGAGTTCACTGCGGTGGGGGCTGATTTCGTTCATGGAGACCTGCATGCAGCCGCGGTGGGTAGGGGAGTACCTGCCGGGGCGGTGACGTGGGGAGGGGGAGGGGCAGGGTGGGGGTTCGTAATGCATGGATAATGGAGGTTTGCAGGTAAGTAAACATTTAAATAAATCAAACAAATTTTGTTGCGCGCACTGCATTGCATTTGGGGATGCAGTGCGCGCAACAAAATTCGTTTGATTTATTTAAATGTTTACTTACCTGCAAACCTCCATAATCCATACATTATGAACCCCCACCCTGCCCCTCCCCCTCCCCACGTCACCGCCCAGCAGGAACTCCCCTACCGACCGCGGCGGCCTGCATGTACTTGGAAATAATTAAAGCAAAACAAATTTCGTTCAGTACACGCAGGTCCCCATCAATGAAATCAGCCAGCAGCATTCCATAATGCCCGGTAGCCAGTCCGGCCCTGCTCAGCGCCCGGTGCGGTGCACCCCTCGCACAGCCCTACACCCGATCCTGATTTGCAGGCTTGTAGACAACTTTGCCTCCTTCTCGAAAACGTGATGGAAGCAGCTGATTATAGATTCCAGGGAGTTGACAACCAGCCTCCCTTTGTAAACTGAAATTCAAACTTATTCTGAAGATGGGAGACCAGATAAGTTCAATTTTTTTAAATAAACATGATGTTTCGGAAAATGATGTACATTCTCGCTGAAATAAGTCTTTGCAAATATTAAAACTAGTGCATGCAGTCAATGTTTTGTAAACAGTGCTGGCCCAATTGTCTTTAGGGTCTTTAACTGTACCTGATAGCAAACATTGAGATAGACATAAAATTGTGTTTGTTTGCAGGGCTGAGGATGCCTAGTGCCAGCAGAAGACAACTACATGTGCCACATCTTCCTGTTCTACATTGTTGGCCTCTATAGAGAGAAGTCATACAGTTTTCCACCAAGGCACCAAATTAGGGAGGAGTATCTTTCCAGGCTCCTCTCTGTGGATAGATTGGCTGAGCATTGAAAATTGTAAGATAAAATAGACACTATTGGGCATGTGCTCCCCTGCCCAGCTTTAGAAATGTAAACTGGGGCATATTTATGAGCCCCCTTAGCCGCCGGAGCTTCACTTTTTGTGGCGCACTAGCAGGCACAAACCTTGAAATCATATCTATGAGGCCACGCAAAGCCACTTGAATTGGTCTCATTGATATGGAGTAAGGCAAGACAGCGCAAATCACTGCATTTCTTTACTCTGTGCCTGGGAGGCTTCAATGGGCGCTGCGGTGGATGTTCCCACGCAACACGCATAGATTTTGATGCCTCCCCGATTTACGAAACCATATAAACCTGAAAATGCATCAAAACCTTATGTCTCCCAAGGTGAGGTGTAACGAGGAGAAGCACCTTTATTTCTTGTTTTTTCCATTTCCATGCGTGCTGCATTGTGCAGCACAGATAGAAAGAGCAAAAAGCCTCCATGGATTGTTTTTGTGCAGGAAAGTGTCCCTTCTTGCACAAAAACAATCAGGCCAACCGCACAGGCACACTTACACTATCATGCTAGGGTGCCTACATTTGTGCTAAGGCTGCCGAAACGGTGACAGCGCAGGGGGGAAGGACAGGCATGCACCCTATTGGACAAATACGATGAATTTCCACCCTTTCACTTTGATGTAGGGCAGCACAGCAGGGTGACTTGCTGCGTTGCCCTGCTCCAAAACTGCATACACGAGTAGCTAGGTCTCCTTTAACCTCACATTTCCTTTGACTGCCTTCCACCCTGTGTTGTCAATTATCTAGTGTGGCTGCAAGAAGCTCACAGGTCCCTGGCTGCTTTGCCTGTGTGGAATCTCCCACCCACCCAAGGAGGTCGGAGAGCTACCCATGTTCATCTGCTCTACCCCTCACCAGAGACCAGAGGCAGGCACCTGGAGAGTCTACCGCAGCAGGAGTTGCTGCCTGTGAACATCCACTGAGCCCCTTCAACCACCCACCTCTGAAGAAGGTGGGCTTCCTGTCTCGAGCTCACTCTTCCAGGTTCTTTTCATCCCTGCATTCTGTCTTTGTCACTTCTTGTCACTGTCATCTTCTTTTCCCTATGTCTGCTTTTCACTCTATTGCTCTGGGCCACAGTCTGAAGTTATATATCCCAGCCCCCCAAAATGGGTGCAGGAGACTACCAACTATCCCCATGGCGCAACTTAAGCACCCTGTGCCCTTCTTGGCGCAATTTATTGTGGTGCTCATAGGCATTTTGATTTAAAGTGTTTAATAAATTGACAGTGGGTTTTACTTAGCACGAGCATCCACACAAAACTGTACTAAATGAGGAAATTGGTTACCAGAGATCTTCAGCTTCCGCCCTTTGTGAGAGAAGTCAGAGACCTTTGTCACTTCGTATCCCAGAGACCCAGCTTGATATTTAGCATCCACCAGTCAAATCGAACACCACAGGCCTCATTTATGAGAAATGACGCATCGCTGCGTGAAAGCAGCGATGCGTCACTTCTCAGTGCGCACTCCTTGCGACATACCTGATGCATCATATTTAATGTATGATGCATCATGTCGCAAGGAGTTAAAGATACGTCAGTATTTCTGACGTATCTGTAAGCGCAAAAGTGACGCATTGCTGGAGTGTGCCACAAAAGTGATGCAACTCCAGCAATGCGTCCTTTCACATGGGGCAGGCCCCATGTGAAAGGGCCTGCGTCAGTCTTATGCCTGCTGTGAGGCACAAGATTTGACGCAATGGTGTCCTAGAAGTGACGCAGTGAAATCTCATAGATTTCACTGCGTCACTTCTACGACCCTTTCTTGCGTCAATACGCCCCCCTTGCATACATTATACCTGGTGCAGGTATAATGTGGCGCAGGGGTTTACAAAGTCACGCATCTAACTAGATGCGTCACTTTGTAAATATGTCGCACAGGGTGCATTTTTTACGCCACTGGTGCTTCACAAAAAGTGACGCACCCGCAGCGTAAAAGTGACGCACAGGCTCATAAATGAGGCCCCTCGTTTCCACCCGCCTTCAAACATGGCTGCTCCTGACTGGCAAAATATATTTAGAAGATTGCAAACATCTTTTTTTGCCTGACTCCTGAGAGCAGGGTTGAATTGGGATCAAAAATAGGCCCAGGCACCCTAAAAAAAGGTTGCTCATATTTGCAGATTCTGCTTTTTTGCAAAACTCTGCTTTAGTGTTTTAAGTATTATGAAAAGAAGGAGGGAGGTTTCTCTAAAAGAGGCATGTTTTCTTAACTGCACTGAGATTAAAATAAATGCAAATGTTGCCAGGACTCTTGGTGCATGGATTAGTTTACAATGGTGACCGCACCTGAATATAAGTGAGGCTACTTTTGCCCCTGCTCAATCTGCATACATTAACGTGCTGGCGCTTCCAGAGCCTGGGAAGGACACTTCCACCCTGTTATTTAAAAGGAGGTAATAGAGGCCCATCGGCCTCCAAAAAGGCACCTGAACAGCACAGACAGCCCAAATCGGCCACCACGCTGCCCAAAAAAGAGGCCCACAAATGCAACTCAGATACTGGCCCATCGCCCATTGCCCGAGTGCCCGCCTGGCCAATCCGAGCCTGCCTGAGGGTGAATTTCAACTTCTCGCTCACAGGGGTATCGAGGCCACTCCCTCTAACGCGCGTCTTGTGCCTCTTCATCTGTAGAGCGGTGGATTGTCACTTTAAAACTCAATAGGAAAGGTGTCCACAGTGATCAGATGATGCAGGACAATGGATGACACTGAGTGCCCATTGTTTCTAATCAATGGACAGTCAGCGGCAGAATTGTTGCCACAATGGCAGAACAAAGCATCGCAGTGAATAGCGCGTATCAGCATTGTGATGGATGTGACTGTATCCCTTGGTGGGCCTTTGAAGTGATTCTAAGGGTCAGGGGAGATCCAGCTTAAAGGCAGGCTGGAGTATTTAATAAGAGGGTGCTGCCTCTGAGAACCTGGTAGGTTCACAAAGGGAGTGGGAATTTTCAGTGCTTTGGGGAAAAAAGTATTTTGCACACTCGAGCTCTCCACATATACTGAAAAGCAGTTTTCACATACTTTTAGGTCTGGCTCCAGAGAGCTTTAGTCGCGTATTAGTACTCATGTTACCAATTAATTAAAAAATATAATAAAAAGTAGAGTGTGAGTGGGCTTTACGTCCGCTCCCATCAGTCATTGCAATCTGTGTTCTTTTGTTGCTTTGCCTCTGCTTGGATGGCCTGTCTGTCAAACCCCTGGTATTTTGAGAATGTCTACATTGCCCCACATGTGTTCTAATACGATCTTGGTGCTGGGAATCAAGTGGTACTTTTGTTAGACTGCCAATGTAACATGGCACGAGACCGCTGATTGAGAGGCAGTGTGTTTTCTTTGAAGTACTTACTTTCCTGATATTATCACATTTTAACTGCAGCTTTATATTTTTTTATGAAGTGCATGCTCTTTAGATTTCTTAGCCTGCTATAAAGTCATGGGCTTATAAAGAACAAAAACAATTGCCAATGCTGAGGGTCAACAAATCGCAAGAAACGACTGAACACTGGTGAACCTGAATGTATCACAGAGACACCTGCTTTATAAATTGCAAACAATACTTTTTAATTCCTTTTTTCGCAATTCTCATAAATTTTTGCATGAACACAATTTTAGTACATGGGAATACAAAAACATATATATACAATATTTACAAAAGGAGAGAACAAAACAACACAATTGTAACACAGTATTTACATATGAGACACTCTTGGCCAAACCAATCACACAACACTTCTTTCACACAACAACAGCACTCATGTGGGAAATTAAACAAAAAGGGGAGTGGGTGGGTCTCGATGTCAAAATGGGGCTTTCAATGATATAAAACAAAGCCAAGTATAACTGAGTGAAAAATTGTCTTTGAAGCAACGTAAACGCGGGCTCAAACTAGGATCCCCTATGAATTTAATGGATGTCCTTAGAGTTGCTTTCACTCCAATGACCCGAGACCACGTGGGTCGACGCGTTTCGAATCTCGTGAATGTCGAGATTCTCCTCAGGACCAGACATGGAACTGTAGTTTCTCACGTTTAGAAGCCACTGGGGCAGTATTCCCTGCCGGAGTTAGTTTGCTGGAGCCGCTGTAATTCAATTGCGGTTCTTGTCTGATCCTGGTTAATAAAGTCATGGGGGCATATTATCAACAACTAGCAATATTTATCGCTAAATGAGCTTAGCAATATTTTTTTTTATCGTCGCGCATCGCCGGATTTTATCTCAGAGATAACGTACTATTAGCAACGTTTATCTCCAAAGCGATAAAATATCTGGCGATAGAGGCAAAATGCGTAAATATCGCTGGAAATCCAGCGATATTCAGGCATTATCGCTAATAGGTTCTTAACCTGAATATCCACCTCCCATTGGATATAAAGGTTAAGAAGTGGTCTGAGCAGGCGTTAGGCGATATTTGCGCTTAGCGCGAATTTTTTTATCACTACGCCTACCTTGCTTATAGGCGATAGCGATGTTAGCAACTGCTTTCAGTCGCTAACAGGTTGGGTATGCCCACTTTGCATGTCATTAGCGATAAATATCGCTCACATGTGCCAGGGTGCCCGTGGGGTGTTTGTTGCGCTCTATAAATATTATATACAATACAATACAATACATGCAAAGCGGGCCCCAAACCGGTAGCTATCGCCTACAAGCTGTCGCTAACTGCTGTTAGCGACAGCTTGCTAATAGGGCGATAAAATTATTTTTGGCCGCGAAAGCGGCGATAATCTCATATCGCCCGCCTTCATAATATGCCCCATGATGCATCCACTCAGCCATGCATGTTCATTTGTTTTACTTTGCCATCAGGATAACATGTTGGATGTACAGCTTTTGTTTTGTTCTCGAGGTAAAGATGTGTGCCCATCATCTTCTTGAAAGATGCAATGAACATCACAATCCTTTGTGAAATTAATCTACTATGCAAGATTTTGCTGTATGTGCAGTTTAAATTCACCACTAAGAGCACACACTTCATCTTCTGACTACTTTTACTTAAGAGTTTGGCTTAACTTCGTTAATGAAGCCTGTTCGGAGAAGGGGACTGCTTCCAGTTTCCAAATTGTTGAATGAAGATGTTACTTGAGATTTTCTCTCTATGGCAGCTGGAGGCAACACACACAAAGCTGGTCAACTTTTACCTAATACCCTAACAAAATGCCAGCACGATGTTGTTTCAATAATTTGGCACCATTGTCATGTGGCTTAAGTTGCCTTATCAGAGTGCTGGCCCTTAGCTTGGTTGGGGTTGAGGCAAACATATTATTGAGTCCTGTTTGTACTTTTCTGCTGTTTGAGATGAACCAGCTTTGTTTGTGCAACTGATGGGTGCTCTTTTATTGGTTTGTCCTGATGATGACCAGATAATTGAACATGGACAAAACGTCGTTGACGCCCCCTTGGCAAAGAATAAGCATTGAATGTTGTCTTTTTTTGTGATCCCACAAACCTGTTTTTGTAAATAATCCTTTCCTTTTTGTCATGATTATTATTTGTGTTTACCCTTTAGTTTGTCATATGTTTGTGTATCCTCTTGAGCACCTTCCTTGTTATTGTATATTTGGAACAATGAATAATAACATTTTTGATAATAATTTCTAAAGGGTACTGAATTATTTTATGATTTCTTTTGAATGGGATTTTGTTGAATCATTTGAAGTCACAAATGTTTTGGTTTTTGAACTAGGAACCAGAACCACTGTCGCATTCATACTCTTCATTAGCCCCATGTTTGGGTTACAGGGTTACCCCGTTTGTTGCAATCACTATCTTATCTACTGGAGGCCCATAGGAATGAATGGCAAATACCGAATCTGTAAATACCGATTCGTTAAAATGGGGGAAACATTCAAGGGTGCCAGGGTGTCACTTTGACACCCTGTTGCACCCCTGAATCATGCTTGTGTGCAGATGTGGCACACATACATGCCCTAAGGACATGTATGTCTGCCACATGGCATGGTTGAAAATGCACAGATTGCATATAGTTGGTGGTAAATAACGAATCCTTACAGGTGAAAAGCACTCACTTGAGTGCTTCCTACATTTCACATTCGGTAATTTACCGAATCGGTATTTAAGAATTCGGTAAATTACCGATTCTGAAATGTAGCCACCTACATCCCAAATGCCTAATACCAGTCGGTAACGGCCGAAATTCGGTAATTTCGGCCGTTACCGACCGGTATTAGGGTTCCTACATCTGGCACTGTAACTTTTAAAGTGTATATAGTCTCTGGGAAAAAGTATATAGATACACGTTCCTAAAGGCAGAGTTGATCTTATCCAAGAGTTCACAGTGTGGGTTTACTAGGAAAGTTCTCAAAGTGTTGGCATCTTCTGACATCAAAAGCTGAATATCCTTAATTTACACATTTTTAGCCTTATCCTTAAATGGTGCCTGTAACACGACTTTTGTTATCTGGTTTCTGTGTTTTGCTTATTTTGTGGAAATGTCTGAAAAAGAGCAAGTTCTTAAGTCTTGAAATGTGAAGTGTAAGCGTGCAAATCAACTCACGCAGAGTAATCTAATGAGCATGCTGTTTACCAGGAAAGGTAACAGGATCTCCCCTGAGCTGTAAGTTGGAGCTGAACCTGCAGAAGCCTAAGAGACACAGTGAGATCACAGCATTTCAGCCAAAGGGCCTGCAGGGAGCTTTCAACACAGCTCAAACATCTGGCAAAAGTGGGACCAGGAGATTAATTTATCCTCTAACAAAGGCATTATGAACCTTAAAACTTTATAGTTATTACGCAGTAATCTAATTAAATGACTTCAAATGTGCCGGCCATAGATTTTTCTTTAAATTCTATCTTTATTTTAATTTTCACCTTAAAAGTTCTAAAATGCTTGTATCTTTCCAAAGGCAGCGTGTGCCACCTGACTCAAGTCGCTTTTAAAACTGCAGGAGAAACTGCCAAAATAATCCCTTCTCACAGGAAAGGACTGAACTTTGTAATATTAAATATGTCACCCCTGAACCCACAATGGGACCAGGGTAAGAACATAATTAAGTATGACCCCAGGAAGGGAAGCCGTTTTGCACCTTCTGCCATTTGTCACCAATTAGGCACCAGGCTAGTGGGAGGAGGAACTGGTCCCTAACCTAGGGGCCCATCAGGATGTCGGGCGGATTGCCCCCGCCAGGCTGGCGGTGGCTACCGGCAGCCTGGCGGGGGCAATCCACCCGACATCTGCATTCGAATTCCCCCCGCCATATTAGTATGGCGGGGGGGGACCTCGGCGGACGGAAAGACCGTCCGCCGCATTTCCACCCCAGTCGCCTTGCGGCCGGGGCGGAAAAGGATAAATATGGTGGTGGTGTCTATTAGACACCGCCAGCCATATTACACTGGGCTTAGGGAGATGCCTTTCCGTGGCGGCGATGCCGCCACAGAAAGGCATGCGGGCTTCACTATGGGGGACCCCTGCAGGCGCCCAGAGTGAAGGAGAGGTGGGGGGTGCACACAGGGATACCAGTGGTACCCCCCTGCATTTGCATAAACAAAGCGGCAGGCACAGCGCGGTGCCTGCCTCTTTGTTTATGCAAATGTAAAAGTGCATTTTTAGCATTATGGCGGGCGGTGCTGAGAGCACCGCCCACCACAATGCTAAAAATACAGGATGCGCCCGCCACAGTGGCGGACGCTTCCTAATACCCCCCGCGGGACCCCCGCCCTTATGGCGGGCGGTCCCGATTACCAAAGGGATGGCGGGTGGACTAAGTCATCCTAATGGACCCCCTAGTTTGCTGTAGCTGAAAAGGAGGGAGGTGCTCTTCTCACCCCTGGCATAAAAGCTCACTTCAGGGGCAAAACGTTGGATTTGTGCACTGTGGATTAGTTTGCAGTAAGGTAAACTGGATGTGCTGCAAAAGCGTGAATGATTGCCCTTAGAACCTATTGTTCTCATTGGTTATCGAGTGCCCAGAAGTCACCCTCACCCACTGGCTCATGAAACCTACAAAGATTGCACCTCACTCACAGTTCATTAGAACACTGTCTGGATCTGTGGAACAACAGACAATGACCAGGTCTGCTGTTTGAGACCTGTGTGAAGACCTGAAGAGCTGGATTCACTTCCATGTGCACCCAAGACTAAGCAGTGGACTCCGAGGGTCAACTAGCTGACCTCTTCTGTGGCTTCAAGAATATAAAACGCTGCAAGGGGCGTTTTTCTGCAGTGCCCAGCTGACCAGTTTGAAATGGAACTGGACTGGACCCTGTTGGTGGCGTCCGATGAACTGAGTAATTGGCTGTAATTTCTGTGCCTGAAGTTGTGGGAGCCTTAGAAGTGACCACAAAACTCTGAAAAGTTGGAACCTCCAAGACCACAGGAGTATCAGCGGGACGTCACAGGAAAGGTGTCCAATTTTAAAACAACATCTAGCTGAGCTTGTCCCCCTGGATGATTTTGTGCTCCATAAAAAGACTAAGGATCTTATTTAGAGTTTGGCTTAAGGAGTTTACTCCATCAGGATGGCAGAGAGAGAACAAGATCTCCACCATCCTGAGGGACTTTTCCATGAATCTAGAGCTGTCCGTCAGCACTACAGAAATATCTGTACACTTCCAGAAAAAGTAGTTATGGCTGTTCCTGTTAATGAAGGAAAGGTTTGATGGATGGTACTATCAGCCCCCATAGCGAGTTGTCAAACTTTTCAAACGTTTTTTGTTTTTAAAAGAAATCTCCCAAAGTGGGAGTTTGTTTAACTAATGTCACCCCCTCCTTGGGATTTGTATCCCTATTTTTTACAGTCTACAGTCCAAAACAGGCAGGCTGACCAAGGGTTGCCAGACAGGTACTCTGTCACATTTGAAACAAAATACCCTGTCTGCCAAACTCTAAATAAGACCATAAGTAGAAATCTTGACTTGGCATGGGTGCAAAAAGTACCTGTCTGATGCATGAACTTTATCAGAGCCCTTCTCTCTATAACCATCAGCTTTAGTAAGGCCTTATCCAGTGGCTATCAAGCTATGAGAGATCCTTGCAAGATACAACCTGCAACCTTGCCCCTTTTCGGGATTTCGACTTCCATTTCAGAGACTTAGGGCCCGATTTAATATTTGGTGGTCAGGCCATCCTCAGCCAGGGTGTCAGAGGGACAATTTAAATGATGGCTGAAAGGGTATTCCATTGCAATCGTGATGGGGTACTCTTTCCGCAAATATAGTGGTCCATATTCCTGATTTAAATGGGCTTGCACCTTCGGTGTAGCCACGGCCAAGACTATTCCGTCTCTACCATGATTACACTCCTCTGAATTTCCAACAAAATAGTGCTGTCACAGGTTGACCTGTATGTCCATCCACCTAATTTAGATGGGTGAACATACAGGTCAGTTTTCACTGCTTGTCACCACCCAAAAATCCTGTTGGTAAGAGAAAGTGAAAAATGCAAAATACCACCTCACCATTGTTTATTTTTTATTTAAAAAAAAAAAAATTAATTCTGCTTAGGGGTTTTGTTTTTTGGAAAAAAAATGGTATCTTTGCAGTATATCTTCATCATCAATTATTGGCTTCAATTGCGGTTCCGGTAAATGGTTGAAATGTCCACCAGCTCGACAGACATTTCAAAATTTTGGCGGGACCTCTGCCAGGGTACTTTACTCCGTTGACGCGGCAAGGTCAGACCAACACCCAAATATTAAATCTGACCCCAAGTCGAAAGGCAAACTCTTTGACCAGGATGAACCACCTTAGTGTATCCAACTTGCACCTAGGTCCTAGTCCATCGTGATCAGTGACTACTGATTGAAGCTTTACCTTTTGTTGGCACTTTTTGCCCTAAATCTTTACAAAATCATATCTCTGGTTCCCCTAATTGGATTTTACTCATTAAAGTCTTCTCTATGTTTAAAAAGTGGTTGTGGGATTGCTATTGTGTTGTATTTTGCCCTTACAACTATTTTTTTTACTTCTAAATACTTTACACATTTTCTCAAATTAAGCCTGTCTGCTTTATGTCGTTGATGCTAGGAGGTTGACACAAGGTTTAAATAATTGAAAACTGTATACTCCCTTAAAATGTTTGTGGCTTTATTCCTTGCGGTGTACCACATTTCACTCCAATTAATAATTCATTTTCTTACAGTCCTGAATATCGAGCAGGGAATATCACTATTCTTTAATATCATAATCAAAATATTGAGAACAAACATATCAGCAAGTAAGTATATACACATTTTCTATACCTCCCTCCACATATATGTACCTTGGCAATATATATAATATATACATACACACACACATATATTATATATATATATTACCTACTGGCGGTCGCCAGTAGGTAGTTATATTTCGGATTGTTTTCCATAGGGAAATTGCAACATTCTATTGGGAATAACTTTGGCGCCGGTTGAGGAATCTGCCTGAAATTGTCCTCAAATTTGCCTCGCAGCTCTCCACTCCTTCCCTGAAAGTTTGGGGGGGGATTCGTCAATCGGGGGCCGAGATAAAAGGGGGGTCCCAAAACGTGTTTTCCCCATGTTAATTTCCATAGGGCGGTTGGACTCACTTTTAGCTCGAACGGCTGAATGGATTTTCACCAAACTTGGCAACATTTTAGGGACTGGTAGCCCGATGTGCCTTTGCTATGTCTCAAGATATGTGCTCCAGTGGATTTTGAGTAATTTGGGTTTAAAAAAATATATATATCTATAGCCGCGCCCCGGTACGCGCACCGGGGAGCGCTCCCGGCGCGCACCGCGAGTAACGCGAGTTCGCGCGCGGAAAGCTGATTGGCTCTCGGGTGTCTGTAAACATTCCAAACAGTCCGGAGCGGGCGCCATCTTGTGTCTCGGTAGGATCGAGACACAAGAGGTGGCAAAAAACAAAGGGGGAAATGACCAAAATGGGGCAGGGTAGACCCCCCCCTGACCCTCTAGGTTTGATGTGGGGGCCATAAAAAGGCTCCGCGGGGCAAATAAAAAAAATAATAATTCGATTTTCGCGGGGGGAGCGCCCGGTACGCGCACCGGGGAGCGTACCGGGGAGCGTACCATGGGGAAAACTCAGTGAAACAGTAAAATATTAATTTAAAGTGCTTAGAGGTAGGGTAGCTCTGCATAGAGTTGTTGTGTTGTTTGGGTGTTTTAAGTACCAACATGTATGTACCAATGCAGAGTCTTAAATTCAATGTAGACCGTCTCCTCTGTAGATAATTTGCATGTTGTTACAGAAGTTATTGTGGTATATGGAATCCATATCATAGTCTGTCAGGAAAGCGGAAACAACATGGAGGCAGGAGATGAAAAAGAGATGTCAAATACACATTGGAGATAATAAAGTGGGAGAAAGGAAGTAACTATGAGCAAAATTACTATGTAACACAAAAAAGTTGCACAGTATACTATAAGTCTGACTTTATATTATAATCAATTTGGTACTAGTTTATGAATTACATATAAAAATGAATAATGTCTCAAACAATTTTTGATTATTAAATATAAATTTATTTTTCTGATTCTTTTTCAAAATTTAATAAAACTTCTAACAATATATTGTCTGGAATGTCCTCATTTTCATTCTGTGATTCTATTGCTTCCACACACTGAACTAATTCCTGGTCCAGTGACTCATCCATAAAATCAAAGTCATCATTGTCATCAATAATTTCTTCAGGGTTGTTCTCCAGAACAATTTTGAAAGAAATTTTCTGTTCTCCTTCCATTTTCTTGCTGTAAATTGCATAAAAAATAAATATATCAGTAGAGATAGGGCACTGTTGGGTTTAAGTTCAGACAGGTAGTTTTGATTTTTTAACAGTGAAGTTATCTTTGGGCAGTGTATGGTATCAGGCAGGAAGTAGAAATATAAAAAAGTGTATGTGATAAAGCCTAAGTAAATTCATACTTATACAAGACAAGCCTAACTCTATCCATAACTATAACAGAGAAGCCTGTCTCAATCTATAACTATTACAGAGGGATAGTATATAACTATCAGAAAATGTTTTCCAAATTAACTTAAAGTGCACAACATACTTCACTTTCCAAAATAACAACTTACCTTTGAGAAAGCAGTTGAAGTTCTCAGTGAAAATCCTTTTCAAATGTACTTCAGGAGTAGTCAAAATGGCTGTGTGTCCCTCTCTTTTTTATATATATTCATGTACATAACCAATCAAATGCCAGGAAATAATAGTAGAAAATGAAAGTAACATTTTAATTGGTTGTAAATTCTAACACTTCAGATGTGTTTTTGTCATGTAATTTACCTCAGGATATTTAGACAGGGCTACTGGCCAAATGGCTCAATGGAATTCCACCAGATTTGTGAAAATGGTAGGGACTGGTATGTAGTATTGCCTATTCTATATTTGGTGAACTTCTCTACAGAGGTTTTTATGTAAATTAACTTTTAAAAAATGTTGGGAGCGCTCACCGGTGCGCGCCCCGGTACGCGTACCGGCAGTGCTACGGGAGTCCTCCATTTTGTGTTTCGGTAGATTTGAGACAGAAAATGGAGGACAAACAATGTTGGGAATGGGTATAAGGGGGCACGGTAGGCACCCCCTGAACCCCTAGGTTTTCTGAGGGGGTCTTAGGAGGCCCATATAGGCCAAAAAAAAAAAAAAAAGATAATCATTTAGAGTGATCAGAGGTAGGGTAGCCCTGAAAAGAGCTTTTGGGTTGTGTGGCTGATTTAGGTACCTACAAGTAGGTACCAATGCACAGTCTTAAATTCAGGAGGAATATTCTATTCCCCTCATCTGAGAAGTGCACACCATCTCCTCTGTAGATATCTTGCATGTTGTAACGCAAGTTAGTGTTGTATATTGAACCCATTCCATAGTCTCTCATATAAGCAGAAACAGATTTATTCACATGTTTCCGTGCTTTCTCAAATTGTGGACCAAATTGGATGGACCACTTCCATTTCTGTCTTTGGCATATATTGGAATATACCAAGGCAGTTTGTGGAAAAAGTGTCATCAATTGCCCAAAGGTATCCTTTAAAAGCATTTCCAGACCTACCCCAGTCAAAGTCATTTCCACCACAGTGGAGAATTATGAGGTGAGGGTGAGGGTGTGGCAGATGCAAAAAGGTTTTCACCAATGGTATCAATTGATGACATCTCAATCCTCTCTGGCTAATCCATTTAATGTTCACATTTGGTAAATCAAGGTTGTGAAAATTTCTGGTAGCTGCATACCTTTGAGCCCAATGGATGTAGCTATGTCCAATAATCCAGACAGAATACATGGTAAGAGGAGGTTCTGGTGCAGTCAGATGAAGTGTGGGAATGAAATGGCAGTTGGAACAGTAGGAGTTTGCAAAAAAAAAACTGTGGAGTTTAAGTGCTGTTGAATCACAAGCAATAATTGGTGGGTTCAGATAGTTGAAAACTGAAAGTTAGGGTGCATGGTTCTGTTTTGTGAAAGAAGCAATTTGAATGGTTAAGAAAAAGTCATTTAAAGAAACATTGCACTGGATAAGCTGGGGTATTGAGAGGTCAAACATCCTTTCTAAGTTCAATTGCAACATTGTAGAATAAACTTTTAAACCTGAGAGCTGAGTGAGGAGGGAGTTGCTATGGTAACAGGTAGAAAGGGCTGAGGGGGGAAGGGTGGTGATTTGAAAATAGAGAGGGAAGAGTTTTGATTCGTTACCATGAGGAATATGTGTGTAGAATTAGAGGTTCTCTGTGCCATTCATGGTTGCAGTGCCTGGAGTACATACTTTTTGCTCTGTTAAAGAAATATTGGTGTGTGTGTCTGACACTGTTTTCAATCTCCTAAAGCATTTGTAAAGGTAAGTAATGATTTATTTAATATAGATAGAGAGTTGTATACTGTATGGAGAATATTTGGAAGCATATTGTGGTTTTTAAATGTTGTTTGTGTCATGCTTTTTCATAATGCTTGGTAAAAAGTTTGTACTGCATAGAGGAATTGTATTTTGTAAAATTGTGAAGTTTCAGTAGTGACATGGAATGCTTGTACATAGGACCTGTGCTGTGTTTCTTAAATGTGAGGTCAAAAACGATTTTGGGGAAAATGAATGGCTTTTACATTTTTTAGAAGGAATAAATAATGTGTGCATGCTGAAAGAAATACATTTGACCTTTTCACAATGATGTTAACTGTGCTAACTCAGTGTAGGAAGCACATTGAGTTTCTTTGCATAGAGGAATTGTATTTTGTAAAATTGTGAAGTTTTAGTACTGACATGGAATGTTTTTACATAGGACCTGTGCTGTGTTTCTTAAATGTGATGTCAAAAACGATTTTGGGGAAAAGGAATGGGTTTAACATTTTTGACAAGGAATAAATAATGTGTGCATGGTTAAAGAAATAAATTTGACCCTTTCACAATGATGTTACCTGTGTTAACTCAGTGTAGGAAGCACATTGAGTTTCTTTGCATAGAGGAATTGTATTTTGTAAAATTGTGAAGTTTCAGTAGTGACATGGAATGCTTGTACATAGGACCTGTGCTGTGTTTCTTGAATGTGATGTCAAAAACGATTTGGGGGGAAATTAATGGCTTTTACATTTTTGAGAAGGAATAAATCGTGTCTGCATGCTGAAAGAAAGAAATTTGATCTTTTCACAATGATGTTAACTGTGTTAACTCAGTGTTGGAAGCACATTGAGTTTCTTTGCATAGAGGAATTGTATTTTGTAAAATTGTGAAGTTTTAGTAGTGACATGGAATGCTTGTACATAGGACCTGTGCTGTGTTTCTTAAATGTGATGTCAACAACGATTTGGGGGAAAATTAATGGCTTTTACATTTTTGAGAATGAATAAATAGTGTCTGCATGCTTAAAGAAAAGAAATACATTTGACCCTTTCACAATGATGTTACTTGTGTTAAGGAAGCACATTGAGTTTCTTTGCTGTTGGTTTGTGTCATGTTTTTTGAGAATGGTTGAATTTCAGTAGTGAAATTGAATGCTTGTACATAGGACCTGTGCTGTGTTTCTTAAATGTGATGTGAAAAACAAGTTTGGGGGAAATGAATGGCTTTTACATTTTTGAGAAGGAATAAATAGTGTCTGCATGATTAAAGAAATACATTTGAACCTTTTACAATGATGTCACCTGTGTTACCTTAGATTAGGAAGTAGATTGTGCAGATGAGGTGAGGCATGTCCAGAGGGACAGAGGAGGTGAGGCCTGTGTTCAAGACTGTAGTGGGAGAGAGGCCTTTCCTGGAGAGCGTAGGTGGTGAGGCCTGTGTGTAAGAGTGCAGTGGACTAGGCTTCATGAATCCTATCCCCCACTGCAGTCTTAGACACAGGCCTCACCTTCTTTATACCCTTGGACAGACCTCTCTTCCACTACACTCTTCAATACAGGCCTCATCTCTTCTGCACCCCTAGACAATCCTCACCTCATCTGCAACCCTGAATAGACTTCAACTAATCTGCATCCTTAGACAGGCCTCAGCTTATTTACACCCTTGGACATGCGTCACCGCATCTGCACCCAGTTACCATCAATTATACTCAATACATTGAGGCCTGTCCAGAGGACACAGATGAGGTAAGGCTTGTCCAAGGGTGAGAGGAGGTCAGTCCTCTCCACTGTACTCATGGACACTGAATGCTTGTACATAGGACCTGCACTGTGTGTCTAAAATGTTATTTAAAAAACGATTTTGGTGAAAATCAATGACTTTTAGATTTTTGAGAAGGAATAAATAGAGTCTGCATGATTACATACATATATTTCATCCTTTCACAATAATGTCACCTGTGTTACCTCAGATTAGGAAGTAGATTGTGCAGATGAGGTGAGGCATGTCCAGAGGGACAGAGGAGGTGAGGCCTGTGTTCAAGACTGTAGTGGGAGAGAGGCCTTTCCTGGAGAGCGTAGGTGGTGAGGCCTGTAGCTAAGAGTGCAGTGGACTAGGCTTCATGAAGCCTATCCCCCACTGCACTCTTAGACACAGGTCTCATCTTCTTTGCACCCGTGGACAGACCTCTCTACCACTACACTCTTCAATACAGGCCATACCTCTTCTGCACCCCTGGACAATCCTCACCTTATCTGCAACCCTGAATAGACTTCCACTAATCTGCATGCTTAGACAGGCCTCAGCTTATTTACACCCTTGGACATGCGTCACCTCATCTGCACCCAGTTACCATCAATTATACTCAATACATTGAGGCCTGTCCAGAGGACACAGATGAGGTAAGGCTTGTCCAAGGGTGAGAGGAGGTCAGTCCTCTCCACTGTACTCATGGACACTGAATGCTTGTACATAGGACCTGCACTGTGTGTCTAAAATGTTATTTAAAAAACGAGTTTGGTGCAAATCAATGACTTTTAGATTTTTGAGAAGGAATAAATAGTGTCTGCATGATTAAATAAATATATTTCAACCTTTTACAATAATGTCACCTGTGTCACCTCAAATTAGGAAGTAGATTGTGCAGTTGAGGTGAGGCATGTCCAGAGGGACAGAGGAGGTGAGGTCTGTGTTCAAGACTGTAGTGGGAGAGAGGCCTTTCCTGGGGAGCATAGGTGGTGAGGCCTGTGTCTAAGAGTGCAGTGGACTAGGCTTCATGAAGCCTATCCCCCACTGCAGTCTTAGACACAGGCCTCACTTTCTTTGTATCCCTGGACAGACCTCTCTTCCACTACACTCTTCAATACAGGTCTCACCTCTTCTGCACCCCTGGAGAATCCTCACCTGATCTGTAACCCTGAATAGACCGTTTGCTTTTTGTCATTGCTTTGTTGTTTGGTAATAGTGGTCTTTAATGTGCTATTTTTTTCTTTAACACAGATTGAAATCAAGATTTCAAGAGTAAGGAAAGATGCCCTCAAGGCAAAAGAAAAGGAAAGATGATAAGCGGAAAAAATCAAAAACAGCAACGGAATTACAGCACTCCTCCACAACAAATACTTCAAAAAACAGGAAAAAAGCTTGTGGTAAGACAACTAAGTCTTTCTTACGGAACATATGTAGATAAAAAAAAAATGTTGGACAGTATGTAGAAAAATAGAAGGAGAGAGTAAATTTGAAAAGGAAGGAGAGGCCCTCAAAAAATCTTACTACTGGAGCAGGAGAGAATAATATGTATAGAAATAGAAGGCAGAATCAGTTTAGAGACATTCGTAAACGAATGTTTCGCAATAGGGTGGTTTTAAATTTGTTAAAAAACATTAGGAAAGGTAAACAGAGAGCTGCTTTTTATAAGAAATAGAAAAATGTAGACAAGATTGTTGATCAGGCGTTTGAAGTTAAGAAAAAATTATTTATTTTAATAATCAATAGAATTAGGACACTTAACAAGACAATTGATGTTTTTAAATCAAACAGTAGATGGAAAAGAGTAATTAATCGGACTAATTTTTGTAAAGTTTTTTCAGGAGAATGGATGCACAGTTCAAGTTGTGAGCCATTTTTTAATGAGGAGAGTTACTTCCAGGAGAATGATTTAGTGCATGCAGTTGACACCAGTGGTCGAGCATATGAGGTGAAAGACGGTTGTCCGATTGAAAAAGAGAAACTTGTGCCTAGAGAACCAGAAGAGGTGTTAACTGATGAAGTTTTAGGGAGACGTACTAAGGGTCCAGTGTACACTTGGAAGTGTAGTAGTATTTGTAGTGTGAGACAGGAATCAATTGATTTGTTTTGTAATTTCTTACGTACATATAGTAAGAAAAGTCTAAAACAAAAAATGAAGTTGTTGCAAGACTTAGATCCTTGCAGAGTGAGAGAAAACACAGGGTTGCATTCACTGGCTTGTCTTTCTAGAAATGTCTGTCAGAGTGTTTTTCATCATTTTAGGATGTTAGCAGTGCATCATACCAAAATGAGGAAATTAGTGAGAATGTTGTATTATGCAAAAAGTCCAGCACTTAAGCTTAAACAATTAAACAGTGCTCTTTTGCATGGAACTGAATTAGATGTGAAGAAGATTTGTGAAGAAATTGAGATTTCTTATTTTGGTAAAAAAGAGGACAGTGTAGAAATTGACACAGAAATTCAAGGTAATGTGGAAGACAATGTACAGATTTCAAGTACAGAAAAGTTTGACCAGGAAATTACCAGGTTTAAGGTGAAATCAAGTGAAAGGCCGAATTTTACTTGTGTGTGTAGTCGACGAACTCATTATAAGCATCAAACTAGATTAGTTGATTTATACGTAAAAAGTGAAAAGATAAATAATTATGAGTGGAAGGATTTTGCAACTTATTTGTGGGTGGAAAATTGTTTTGATTTGAGTTCTGATCAGCGTATTTGTAAATATTGTTATGATAAATTAAAACAAAACAGAATGCCTGCTAGAGCTGTTCATAATAATCTGGAGTTGGTAGACATTCCTCCTGAATTGATGGATTTAAATACATATGAGTCTATTTTGATTCAATGTGTCTATCCTTTTCAGGTTATTGTTCGCATGGAGCCTAAGATAGGGAAATTGCCTCCTTCAGATTTACAAGAGAGGATTAAAGGGAAGAGTTGTTTATTTGCCTCTAGATTTCAAGAAAAATATTGATACAATTGGTGTAGAGAAAGTGGAAGAGGAACCTCTGGTTATTCTAGTTAATGGGGTTCCGACAAAGAGTAAGAAAATCTGGCAAGATTTAGTGGATGTTAGGAAAGTCAAAAAGGCAACGTTGTATTTGGTCAAAAACAATGAGTACTACAAACATGTATGTGTTGAAGCAGAGGAAACAGCTGCAGATGAAGACAGTGATTGTTCAGCTGGCCAAATTGAAAAAGTTGATGTATCAAGAAGTGAAGAAATATATGAACATTATACTGTTCATCCTTTGCATTCCAAAGAAGTGATGGGGAATGCAGTTGACTTGTTTCAAATGAATGCAGCAAAAGGAAGTCCCATTAGTGTATGGGAAGAAAGTTTGGAAGCTCGTTGTTTTCAACATTTATTTCCAACAGGTCGAGGTGGACGATATGACGATCGACCACTTCAAATTCCTGCATCTGAATATCGAACTGTAAGATTATATGCTGAAGATCCAAGGTTTCGTCAATGCATTCCCTATTTGTTTCATCTACTGTATGAAAGTGACTTGTCTGGGCTTTCTTATGCAGTAAACCATATACTGAAAAGTGGAGCACATCTGCAAAATGTTTCGGCGAGGGACTTTATGGAGAAAGTGAATCTGCAAGATAATATTTTGGAATCTCATTTAATCAATCTCATGGCATGTCAGCGTGGTACAAACGAGTATTGGTACCGTCGTCATGGGGAATTGAAATGTATGCTAAGAAACTTAGGAACTCCTACATGGTTCCTCACTCTTAGCTGTGCAGAGTATGTATGGGACGACTTACTTCAATTTCTACGAGAGGCAAATGCAAATATACAAAATATAGAATTCAAAACTGCTGGAGATCTGTGTTCTTTGGATCCAGTGAATGTATGCAGATATTTCAATCATAGATTTGAAGCTATGATGTCTTTTATTACCAACAAAAAAAATCCTTCCCTTGGAGAGGTTTTGGATTTCTTTTGGAGAAAGGGGTATCAAGCGAGAGGTGCTCCTCATATACATATGTTGTTGTGGATTAAAGATGCACCCAAATTTGGAACAGATTCGGATGAGACAGTGATGAGCTTCATTGAAGAGTATTCAACATGTGCTGTTCCGAAAACTACCGAAGAAAACAGTTTAAGGCAACAAGTTTTACGCTTTCAATCCCATCGGTGCGGAAAGTACTGTCGTCGAAAATTCAGAAACAAGGACAAGTTCTACACAAAATGTCGTTTCGGCTTTCCACGACCAGTGATTTCTAAAGGAAGAGTAAATAATTTGATGTCTTCTCTGCGACATACTGTGACGAGGAAATCACCAAAAAATACATACAATTTAAAAAGAAACGAAGAGTCCAAGTACATCAACGACTACAACCCAGTGATTTTGTCCATGTGGAATGCTAACAGGGATATTCAATTCGTTGCTGACAACTCTATTGCTGTGGCTCGATATGTGACGTCTTACATCACAAAAAAAGAAAAGACAGAACTGAAGGAAATGTGGGAGGATATTTCACATGAAAAGAGTCTAAGCAAGAAATGATACAGTTACAGTCTGAAGATGTTGTCGCATCAAGAAATTGGAGCATATGAATGTTCTGATCGATTGTCATCAGCAAGTCTCTATGCCAAATCTAGAACCATCATTTGGATAAGTCTAGGTCTTGCTGCAACACGAAACCGAGTTTTGAAATCTGTACAAGAGATAGAGTATTTGGCGGAGAAAGAACCAGAAAGTACAGATATTTTGAAGACAAACATGTTGGATACATACTATCCAAATAGAAGTCCTCACCTTGAGAACGCTTGTCTCTATGAAGTTCTTCAAAGCTATATTTATAAGAGGAACATCAGAGAAGATATCAATAATGGAATATATGCTGTCATTGGATGTGAAGGATGTCTAGTGAAACAGAGAAAATGTCATTCGATTAATCATCGAAAATTGAGTTGCGAAAATTCAGACAAAAGGGAATTTTACTATTTGGCTCTTTTGCTACTCTTTAAACCATGGCGTACAGAAGAGGAACTACTTGGAGATTTTCTCTGTTACGAAGATTCTTTTAATGCAACCAAGGATACCATAAAATGTCTTGTTTTTCCAAATTATCTGCAAATGTTGAACGAAGAAATAGAGCAAGAAGCAACAATTGCTGTAGAGATTGCGAGAGACAGTTCTCAAGACAGTCAGAGTTCTACTTCATTAAGTCAGGATCCACTAGGAGGACTAATTATCCAAAATGAAGCTGCCACTGCCATGGATGAGGTGGAAAGAGCTATGTAACAAGCTCAAGATGATGTAGTTAACTTAGAAGATTTGGTGAAACAACTAAACCTTGAGCAGAAGCAGATATATGACGAAGTCACAGAACGGATTGAACATGGATTCACTCATGAGAAAAAAGAGTGCTCCATGTACATCATTTAAGCCTGTCCAACTGTACATGAGTGGAGAAGTGGGAACTGGAAAAAGTTTTCTGATTAAAGCAATTGCAACTTATCTGCAGAAAAGGACTGAATCACCGCTATCTTGTGTTGTTACTGCTCCAACTGGGCTGGCAGCACATAATATTAAAGGGATTACTTTACATCGTTTACTGATGCTGCCAGTGGAGCATGATAACAAATTGCAATACCACAAGCTATCTGGAGATGCGTGTTCCGAAGTTTCGAGAGTCCTGAAGAAAATGAAACTTTGATGTAGTAAGCATGGTCTCAAATCTAATGCTTGCTTTTGTGCATTTGAGAATGCAAGAAATTCTTAGAACAGACTATGATGTCTTATTAGGAGGAAAACACATCATTGTTTTTGGAGATCTACTGCAGTTGACTCCAGTGAAAGGACAACCAGTGTTTAAAATGGTCACGCATGAAGATACCAAGAAGTGCCTAGGAAGCATTGGAAACGTTAACATATGGTTACATTTCAAATATGCAGAACTACTCCAAAATATGCGGCAGGCAAAGGATGAAGATTTTAAAAATATTCTACAAGATGTAAGAATCGGAAAAGTAAGTCAGCATGGGAAAGAAGCTTTACATGGACAATTAATTTCAAATTTGTACCCAAATGAAAACATTCTTCCAGAGAATATTTTTAAGAAAATTAACGAGAAGAAATCTGGCATATGTTTGATGCCAACTCTGAAAGAATGTTCCATGTTCAACAACAAAATGTTAAAGTTAGAAAATGAAGAGATAGTGAAACTGGAAGCTATAGATAAAATAGAGCATATGGGAGCAACAATTATTTTGTCTGAAAATTTGAAATCAAAATTGGATTCATTAGAGAAGACTATATCTATAACTGCTGGTTTTGAAAAGACTCTGAATGTGTGTTTAAATTGTCGTATTATTTTGAGAAGGAATTTAAATGTTGAAAGAGGTCTGGTAAATGGAGCAATGGGTCATGTTGTTGGTTTTGTGAATTACAAAAATAGAGATGGAATTGAAATTTTAAAAATTAAATTTGATGGTATTGACGAAATAGAACAAATTTGTCATTGTTCAGCTAGGTTTTTGCTTGTGAAAGACTTATATGTTCGCCGAAAACAGTTTCCTATTTGTTTGGCATATGCGGTGACAATTCATAAATCTCAAGGTTTAAGTGTAGATAGTGCTTTGGTGCACATTGGAAATTCTGTGTTTAAAGAGGGTGTGGCATATGTGGCATTATCACGAGTCAGAACTTTATCAGGATTGTACTTGATTGAGTGTGATGTAACAAAGATTTGTGCTGATCTAGATTGTGTTAAAGAATACAATAGGTTAAGAAGAGAGTATGCTCCACATTTGCCTCAATATCCTCTGTTTGAAAAACGTGTGGTAGGCCGAAAAAGAAGAAATGAGAATAATTGCAGTGAGGTAGTAGCAAAAAGACATAAAGTAGATGAAACTGTAATTGTAAGCAGAAAGAAAAAGGATTCTGTTGAAGATGTTGTTGGATTTCAGTTTGAAAACAGTTCTGGTGTCAACTGCTATGCTAATGTAGTGCTTAATGTTGTTTTTTTTCTTCAAAATTTACAAGAACAGATTGTTGAAAATCGGGATCAAACATTCTGCTGTTTATTGAATTCCGTGTTTGAGAAATGTAGCAGTGATAGAGCAAATATAGAAAGTGTTTCAGAAATTAGAAATCTTCTAGACATATGTTCTGGTCAAAATCAATTTTCACAGAATTGTCAGCAGGATTGTCAGGAATTTTTAATGTATATGTTTGATGTTTTGGAAGATGAAGGTGTCGATATAAAAAATCTTTTTAGCCTTTCTTATCAATGGCAGCATGACTGCGACAACTGTAGTTTATCAAATAGTACTAGAATAGACACTGAAAGATTTATATATTTGACTTTACCAGACTGCAAATCAGTGCCTTTTAATAATCTAGTTAAAGCAGCTGATCACAATATGGTGTGTACCCAATGTAAGTCTGCAATGCTGTCCACATTATTTTTTACAAACTTATGGTAAATATGTGATTTTAATGTTCCAACGATGTAGACCTGATGGAAGTAAATTGTCAACTTCAATAAAAAATGTTGTGGCTTGTCAGTTATCAATTTCAGGAAGAACGTTTGCAACTGTAGCTATTATTTATCATGACGGTCCTTCAACAACATCAGGGCATTACACATGCTATTTAAAAAGTCGTAAAGGTTGGACCCAGTGTAATGACACTCATTTGACTTTCAAACAACGTTTGCCTTTTGACTTAAAAAATTCATACCTAGTGTTTTTAGAACCAAAATTTAAGTAAAGGTAATTGGCCTATGAAGACGGGACCAGTTAATAAAGGTTATTTTGCTGTTTAAAAATATATTCTGAGTAAAAGTGATCCAGGTAATATAAAAAATTGACTTGTCATATAGGTACTGTAAGTGGATCTCATAGTAAATGATATCAGTATTATAGAAAATGATGAACATGAGTGAGTCAGAGATGGTTTTACAAATACTTAAATATTGTGAAAATGTTGTATGAGCCTTTCTTTCAGAACGTCGGAAAAACTGTAATTTCAGAGTTTCTTAGAATTGATTTGAAAATATACTCATACATCTGACACTCTTTGGCCAAAAGGAAAAGTAAAGGAATGAGTAAAGAGTCATGACTGAAAAAAAGGAGTATATGAAAATAATGAAAATATTTCAGATGTTCTTGGAGCTTTTCTTCTAGAAAGTCGATGAAATGGATTTTTTAGTGAACAGCAGAGTACTTTCCAAGGAGAAAAGGACCTTCATGATATACTATTTGGCCTAAAGGAAAAGTAAGTGAATCAAAGATTAGTGTACATTTGTCATTTGTCAGTATCTAAGGTTTTTTTTAAAACACAATCTTTTAGATTGTGTTTTTTCCCGCTGTCATATGATGAGTAATTTGAACTCACTGTTTTAAGTGAAATTCAATATATTCTGAGAACAGCAAAAATAAGCTATGTAACATGTTGTACAAGTTATTCTATACTTTGGATTGTGTAAATTAAATTGTATTCCCATTGTCTGACACTCACTTTCCTTTTTCCATCCTCTTTCAGCTCTTTTTACTCACTTATAATGTCTTTCTTTCACTCTCTGTAACCCCCGTTCCTTTACTCCTCTTCTTTCACAACCCCTCATTCTCATTTCAACTGTCTGCATCCCCTCTCTCCCTTGCATAACTTTTCAGCTTTCAGTCTCTCTGCTATACTTCCCTTTTCCGTATTTTCCTCCTTTGCTCTTTTAGTAATTCCTCTTTACTCACTCAGCAGTATTGTTGCACTCTATCACTATAAATCACCCACTCTCCCTCGCTTATCTTTGTTTGCTCCTTTCTTTTGACCTCTTCTCTCTATTTTCCGTTCACAACCTTTATGTCCTCAGTCCCTTACTCTCCTTGTGTTATGTTCACTTGTGTTTATCTACTATCTATCATTTCTCTTACAACAACTTCACTGCTCCTCTCTCATCGTTCTTCATCCCATTTCTTTTACTCTGGTTCCACTACTATCCCTCATTTCCTATCTTTCAGTGTCCTTCTCTTTACTTTTATCACCGAATCATTTTCTCTCAGTACCACTGTTTTAGTCCTCTTCTCCTCTCTTTCCTTTTTTTGCTCCCTTACTCATTTCCTTTCCTCACTCATTGTACTCCACTTCACTCAGTTTTTCTCTTAGTCTGTCTGTCTACTAACTTCCTCACTCCTTTTCCCTCAATCCTTCTATATTATCCTCTCTCCCTTCATCCCTTCACTCTATGACTGTTCTTCACTTACTCTCAGTTATCTTCCATTCCTCATTCTTCTAAATGCATCCTTAATGAGACTCTTAATTAGACTCGAGCAGTAGCGGCCCCCTTCCCCCAAGCGCCTTGAGACCCTTCCGGGTGAGTAGCGCGCTATACAAGTGTTATGATTGATTGATTGATTGATTGATTGCGTCTCAGTCATTATCTTTTTACTTACTACTGTTTCCTGATTTAGTTTTGCTAACTCACATTCTTTTAGTATCTTTCTTACCTTCAGTTAATTTCTCTGTTCTTCTCTTCCTCTTTGTCAGTGAATTTATATGCCTTACTCTTAGTAATTTACTCTCCTTCTATTTCTTTTTCTCTCTTTTTGTCCTTCTACCTTACATTATTTCTCTTTCTGTGTCCCTCACTCTTACTTTATTTCTGAATACACTGTTATGATTTTTAACCTCTTCATTTGTATCTTTTATTTTCAAATAGATATTTTACTAATTATAACTTATTTTTTCTTCTCTCTTTCACAGATACAAAGTGTAGTAAAAAAATGTAATAAAAGTTACATTTATTATATGGTAAGTGTGACTAAAAAATGTAGTTTGTCATCACCCTTTGCTTTAACCTCACTAATAATTTCTCAAGCAACCTCACTCCTGTTTCCTTACTCTGCTTCCTTCACTTATTCTTATTCTCCATGTTTACTCCCCTTTCCCTATTTCCCCTCTCACATTCAACTTCTTTCAGTCCCCATTCTTTAGTTCACTTTCCCTCTGTTCCCTTCCTTTGCTCTCTCACTCATTCTCTTTTTCTTAATTATTTACTTCACTCCTACACACACACCTCATCCCCCTCCCAACACATACACACACCTCTGACATACAGCCCACACACACACCTCATACACACACACACAACCCCACACACACTCCTCACACACACACACACATTCCGTACACACACATACATCCCACACACGTACCCCCCACAACCACACACCCCTCACACATATCTCACACACCCTCACCTCCATCCACACCGAAACACCCCACATACCCACACCCACAGACACACCTTACACACCCACACCCCGACCTACACCCACTGACTCCCTATAAGTCAAACACACTGCATTACTTACCTTTCTTTGCTGTTTCACTCAGACCCATTCAGGCACTGTTTCCTTTACTCTCTCTGTCCTTTCTCTTTGTCACTCCCTATGTCTTATCCTAATTCAATTTTTCACCCTCTTTCACCCCTCTTTACTTACACTCACTGCTCTTTTCTCACCCTCCCTCACCGTTGTTCATTTATCCCGGTTCCGTCACTACCCTTCATTCCCCATTTTTTACTGTCCTTTCTTTTTCTTTCAACACCCACTCACATTCTTCCACTATTTCTACTGTAGTCTTCTTCCTCTCTCTTCCCTTCTTTTGCTCCCTTATTCATTTTACTTTTCTCACTTTCACCCTATTACACCTTCTCTGTTTTTTACTATGTAATAAACAATCCCTCTGTGTTTCTCCCTCTAGCTCTCTTTCTCTTAACATTACTCTCTTTGTGTTCTTCCCTCATGCTAACTCATTAATTTTTTTTATTTTTTTTTTGGGTGCGCGCCCCGGTGCGCGTACCCTGAGGAAAAAAAATTGACAGAGATTCTTTAAAAATATAGGTTTATTTTTATAAATTAAAGGTAGTTCTAAAAAGAACTGTTTTTTTTTCTTTTTGTTGTTTTATATTTTTTTTATGTTTTTTTGAACATTTTGTACCTTTTTTGGCTTTTCTGAACAGTTTTATATTTTTTTTGTATTTTTTATAGGGAGAAACAAAAAAAAGGGAATTGAAAATGGCTCAACTGGAGCAAAAAACATAAAACGGAAAAAATTAGGGTTTTTTGGGGCAATTGTGGTTGTCACCAGCAAGGACGATGAGCTTTACGCTCTTTTCACCATAGGACATGAACTTACCACAATAAATACATGTAATTCGGAAATCCTCAAATCGTGGTTGAATGCTAGGCATCGTCTCCGTTGTCTCTGGTCCCGATGGAGTGGGTTGCTTTCTTTTGGAGGTGGTCCTTGAAGATTGGGGGAGGTTACTGGCCAGTTCCCTCATCTCTGCAGCAGAATAGTTGTTCGGATGCTTGCGGGTCATGTGTCTAATCATGGTATTATTACCAAAAGAATATTTCTTGTTAGGGTTCCCCCTTGAAAGTTCCATGTCACAGATTAGGCGAGTCACCTTGGCCGCATTGACTTTTTTCTTGCCCTCTGGGATAGAAAAAAACTCCCATACAATGTGTGGCCTTGGCTGGTATGGGGTATTGTCTTCATGCAGCCATCTTCTCCCCTCCTCCTCTTCCTCTTCCTCCTCCTCCTCTTCTTGACCACCAATGTAATGTTGTGGTGGTCCTCTTGGTGGTGCTGGTGGTGGTGGTGGTGCAGATGCTCCAGCTGCTGCTGCTACTGTAGCCATTTTAAAGTACAAAATATTTCTCTAAGTTGTTCAAACAGGTCTTCCTCAGTCAAAGGACAAAGTCAGAATAAGGAAAAAAGGTGGGGTCTTTCATCATTTGGAAAACAAAACTGTTCTGGACCAATGAAAAGTGTTATTTTCAAGTCACATGATCCGGGCTTTCATCATTTGGAAACCAAAACTGATCTGCACCAATGAAAAGTGTTATTTTCAGATCACATGACCCTACGCGCTTAGGCTACGGCCCGGGGGTGCGTAGCATAAGCGCGTCAGGACGTTGCGCGATCGTATGCGCTCGCGTGCTTCCGGGTGCGCTTACGCAGTGCGTCATATGACGCATCACGCGGCTACGCGATACGTCACAATGTTGTTTTTGTTCGCGGGAATAGCGCTAACGGGACGCTCACCGGTACGCGCCCCGGGGCGCGCTGTAACATTGCGCTTACCCGTGCGTTCACCGGTACGCGCCCCGGGATCGCCCCGGGGCAAAAATAAATAAATTACATAATTATACAATATAAAATTCGCTATAAAAATTTTTACTTTTTATACCTATAGAGATTTGCTATTAAAAAACCATTGAAATTCACTGAAAAAACCATAGGTTTTACACCAGTTATAGTTAGGAATTAGCATTTAAAAAACCTATTAAATTCACTGAAAAAACCATAGGTTTCACACCAGTTATAGTTAGCTGGAAGTTTTATTCGCATAAAACCATTGAAATTCCCACGTTATAGTTAGTTGGACTCACTATAACTTGCGCGTGCAATGCACTGCTGATGACGTCACATATTACATCACTCATGACATGGTCAGTGACATCACTCATGACATCACTGATGACACCATCCTTGTGACAGAGTGACAGACCTCCTTTCACTGTAATGTAACCTTTGAAACACATATTCAAAAATAGAAACTAAATTTTTCAAAAAAATGGAGATACCCATACAAGTTACAACAACCAATTCAGTAATTCCGCCATCTATATACACATCCACTCATTCACCAACAGTTCTATGTAGTCACGCATTCATATACTCACTCATCATATATAGTGATACACCTATACATCCTGTTACACACCGACAGGCATCCAAAAGTTACTCACACACATACTCACACATGCAAATAAACTATTGAACATCCATTTATTTGCATATACAGCTATACACACACTACCACCTTACTTCTAAGAAAACATACACATATTTACCCTGTTAAACAATCACTTATAGAAAAACATACTTATTTAAACAGGAACTCTTACAATCCCTCACTCTCACATATACTCACGTATATACATCAATATTCACATATACTAGATTAAAACATATGTAGTTACGGATAAAGACACTAGTGAGACAGTCATTCACTCACTAACACACACATATACACACTCATCCACCCATACAGTCCTGCACATATGCTGTCTTCAAAACACATACAAACAGAGAGTCAGTCATTCATGCATCTATGTGCTAAGTAATACCCTCACCAAACCATATAGACACTCATACTGATATTAAAAAAACATCTAATAACCCATATACATACACATGTAGCTACTCACCAACCCATGCAGCCACTTATACACAAAGTGAAACATTAATACATATATTGAAATATTTAAACATTACTCACTAATATTTATTTTTCAGAAAGACATACATTCACTGGATGGTGTCATCAGTGATGTCATGAGTGATGTCACTGACCATGTCATGAGTGATGTAATATGTGACGTCATCAGCAGTGCATTGCACGCGCAAGTTATAGTGAGTCCAACTAACTATAACGTGGGAATTTCAATGGTTTTATGCGAGTAAAACTTCAAGCTAACTATAACTGGTGTGAAACCTATGGTTTTTTCAGTGAATATATATATATATATATATATATATATATATATATTATTTATTTTTTTCACAAGGAAAGCCAGCCACATCCACCGAGAAGAGGAGAGTGCTGGACAACAAGTGTGAGACACGTTACAAAAATACCAAAGGAAATCCTGGATGATGTACAAGATAGAATGCCTGCACATGTTGGCTGCATGAAATTTAATGGCAACACGTTTCAACCCAGCCGGGTCTTTGTCACGGCCTAATTACAAACATTGTGCTCCTTCTCCCTTCAATTGTGTATTTATCACGGTAAACATAGAAAAAATACTACAAGTGAATGGTGGGGGAAGAAAATGCAAGTCATGCACCAACTTAAACAGTAATTGATGATACATAAAATCACAAGAGCATGCTCTCAAAGGAAAGAATTAACGGGAGCACATGAATGATAATAAACAAAATTAATTATTTGTATATGATTCTGCAAGTGCTTTTGATCATGTGCCGAACCCTAAATAATGATATAATTACCAATTTATGCAATTGGCCTGTAAAAATTCACTGGCACGCTTTGTGAAACTGCCCCGATCCTTGGCTAGATATTGATGCCACTGAAGCGAATGTTTCTGAATGGCTCTTGACGGCCAGTGATAAGCATGCCCCCCTCAAATGGTTAAAATCAGCCCGTCCTACCGACGCGCAGAGATGGTTTTCCTCTGAGTTAAAACACCAGAAACTGGCGCTGTGCCAACTGGAGAGACAGTGGCAATCTAAGTATTGTCCTGATAAAAAAATCCTTATATACTGCAGCCAGGAAAGAATATAAAAAGAGTATCCTTACTGCTAAAACCTGCCATTTTTCCACACGTATACTCAAGTCCAATAGGAACTCTAAGGAAATATTTAAGATAGTATGGGCCCGATGTAGGTCACCAAATACCGGTCGGCAACGGCCGAATTTGGCCGTTACCGACCGGTATTTGTTGATTGAGATGTAGGGGACAATATTTTACACAATCGGTAAATTTAATTTACCGATTCTGTGAAATACTGAATCGGTAATTTTACCGATTCGGTAAATTCCAGATGTAGGTAGCACTGTTTACAGTGCTACAGGCCTTCAGAATTCGGTATTTTACCACCCATTCCTATTGGGTGGTAAAATACCGAATACAGGTGTGCATGCACATCTGTGCATGGACACCTGTGCCATGTGACACACAGACATGCCCTTAGGGCATGTCAGTGTGCCACATGGCACACATGCCTGTACTTGGGGTGCTAGAGGGTGTCAAAGTGACACCCCCTGCACCCTTGCAGGATTCCGTATTTACCGAATCGGTAAATACCGATTCGGTATTTCCCATTGATTCCAATGGGCTTCAAGGCCCATAGGAATCAATGGGAAATACCGATTCGGTATTTACCGATTCGGTAAATACCGACTCGTACAGATTCGGTAATTTTTTACCTACATCTGCCTGCTTCAGATTTACCGACTCTTAAATACCGAATCGGTATGATTCGGTATTTAAGAGTCGGTAAATCTGAATTACCTACATCGGGCCCTAAATGAACTATCCAATCCGGAGAGAATTCTATTGAAGGTTTTGCCCTCTCAAGTACTGTGTAATTCTCTCAATGACTACTTCATTGAAAAATCACTGCTATTAAGGCTAATATTCCCAAACATCTTCCCATGTTGAATTCCTTTTTCCTGTGCCAAGATAATAGTATCCTAAGTCAATTTCCCTGTATTAATATGGAAACTTTTCATAATCTGTTAGTGAAGGTTAAATCAGGTGCTCCCTCTGATTATTGTCCGCCCCATATACTTAAGGACTGCCTTGCAGCTGTTCCGGATCCTGTACTCACTCTCCTGAATGAGTCCTTGTTATCTGGTCAAGTCCCTATGGCTTTTAAGAAAGCCACAGTGGTACCTCTTTTAAAAAAGACAGGAGCAGATCCTTTGCTTCTTTCCAACTATCACCCGATCTCCCTGCTCCCTTTTCTAGCAAAGGTATTAGAGTCCCATGTAGCCAAGAGCCGCTCTAATTTTCTGGAAGAGTCAAAGTATTTGGACCCCTACCAGGCAGGGTTTCGGCCGGCCCATTCCACCGAAACTGTTATTCTGTCCGTTCTGGATACTCTCCGGGATCATGCGGATAAAGGTTCTCCTCAGGCACTGGTACTACTGGATCTATCTGCCGCTTTTGACTCGGTTGACCATGTTATTCTGGCCGGCCGTGTCAAACTTGCTGGCATTCAAGGGGTAGCCGCTTGCTGGCTCACCTCTTTTTTGCACGATCAGTCGCATGCTGTCCGGCAAGGGCTCTTTCTGGCCCCCCCACGTAAAATTGCTTATGGAGTCCCTCAGGGCTTGGCACTTTCCACTCATTTGTTTAATATCTACATCTCCCCCTTGATTCAATCTCTGAAGGAAAGGAAAGGAAAGTGACAGTCTTTAACTATGCAGATGACCTACAGCTGGTCTTCAAGATTGACGGCTCTCATAGTTCAGTGATGGATTTTCAGGCCACAATGTTATATATACAGCAGTGGATGGACCACAATCATCTTAAACTAAATCCTGGTAAAACAGAACTTGTTCTGACCGGAGATAGTCATAAGTTCTGGGGCCCGCATTATTGTCCCCCAGATCTAGGTCCTTCTCCTTCCCATTCTTCCTCGGCCAAAACGTTGGGGGTCTCCCTCAACAACAAACTTACGTTGAAATCTCAGGTTGGCACAGTGATCTCTAAGTGCTTCTTCCAGCTCCGTAAGATCAGGAAGATACATCGCTTTTTCACTCATGATGCACTGATTCAGATTATAATCGCTACAGTTTTGTCCCATCTGGATTATGCCAACTCTGTGTACCTGGGAATGCCACTCTACCTATTTAAACAGCTGCAGCTGGTTCAAAACCAGGCAGCCCGGCTGGTCTTTTGTCAACCAAAATGGCAACCAGTTACACCCCGCTGAGGAAATTACATTGGCTCCCCATTTTTCAACGTTGTTCCTTTAAAACGGGCTGTCTTGTCTTCAAAGCTTTGCACGGCAATAGCCCGGACTCATTAACAGCCTGATAGTTAGGCATATTCCCTCACGTAATCTCCGATCTGCTCACCTTTCACTTCTCACGATCCCAAGGTTTAAGCGAGTAGGTCAAGGAGGGTGCAGCTTTGCGGTCCTTGCACCTAAATTTTGGAATTCCCTTCCTTTGGAAATACGATCCAGTACTGACATGTTGCAATTTAGGAAATCTCTTAAGACCTGGCGATTTTTGCAAGCATATAACTAAACAACTCTGGTCAGTACATTATTTCTGGACGAGTATGCTATTCTGCCAGCAGACTATTAACAAATTCTGGACAGCTCACTGAGCCTATTAGCGCCAAGAAGCCACCCGGTGTAAGTGCGCTCTACAAGTGATCATTAACATTAACATTAACATTAAATGACCTCTACTTGGAAAACTGTGCCCGAAAAAAGTACTGCAAAATACCAGCTGGAGGCAAGTGCATAAAATAAGAGCCAAGGTGCTAAGGTACCCAGCATAACAATAGGGCTTATCATAAACTGGCACAAAGCAAGGGTAATTCATGGCAGCCAACGGGCTTAGGTCCCCAACAGGAAAACACATATATCTTATGAACAGACTATAAAATGCTGTGCAGCCCCCCTCCCCTTTAAGTCATGGCCCGGCTCTGGGGGATAGAGTCCCTGGGGTCAAATCAGCCATACGGCTCCCCTCCCCATTATTTTTTGGCAAGTGGATAGGGCCTGCTGCCAAAATCGGCCAGTGGAGGAAGGATGAGTTACCCCCTCCCCATTAAGTCGTGGCCGGGCCCCGGGGATGGGGTTCCTGAGGATGTTCTACCTTGATGCTCATTTCAAAGAAATTAAACCTCAACAGGAAGCACTTATGAATATAAACATAGCAAGTGCCCCAGCTGAAGCTCCACTTCTGTAAAGGACAAATGATTTTAATTCCTGGGGTGGTGAAGGCAAAGCAAGTGTGTTAGCTCTGCAATTCCTTATTGAAAGATTAACTAAAATGCTTTGTGGAGGTGAATGTATCGTTGATCTATTGGAGGCAATCTGTAGTGACCGTGACGTGTGTGTTCTTCTTCTCCTTACCTGGTGAGAGCTGAGGTCATGGTTCTCCTTTTAAACTGCTACAAGTATTCAAATGTACAAATCACTTGGAAGCTTCGCCACTTAGCTCCACCCTCCTTAGTAGCATGCAAAGGTCTTCCTGGCTTTTGCCAGGATGATGGACAGCTTAACAAGCCAGCCCCCACCCCCAGCACATGTCCCGCTGATTTTGGTGGGGCGTTCTTGATGCTGATGAATATGAGGACATCTCCACCAAACAAAGAAGCACTTGTTTCATATAGTTAAGAAGAAAGACACTTGTTTGGTGGAGATTTACCTCTTTGTAATTGTGTTGTCTTTTCTGTAGGAGGAGTTCTGTTATCACATACTTCTGGATGAAGATGCATCAGGAACAATCACATTACCTAAACGCACTCAATGGCACTGGTGACATTTCCTTATGCTCCATTACGCAGCTGTAGTGTAGGATATGTACTGGACATTTACTGAAGGAGGTAGCACTTAGTAATAAACCAGTGGAAGAAAGTACTCCACTTGGATAGATTTTTGGTGCAAACCTGTGGATTCTTGTTAGAATAAGTTACAGGTGCATTTTGTTGGTGGTCTAGTCACTCACACAGCTACTGACACACCCACACAAACACCTAGACACTGTGGGGCTGATTTAGTTTAGGATTTTGTCTTAAGTTAGTTCTGTGAATCGGGCCCTCACTCACACACTCAGTCAGCCACACACCCACTCACATATCCACTCAGATACTGATATACCCACTCACAGATCTACTAAAACACTCTCACACACACTCATAGTCCCACTCACAGACTCACTCAGACACTCTCACACCCACTCACAAACCCACTCAGACACTGACAGAGCCACTCACAGGCCCATTCAGATAGTCAAGCACCAACTCACAGACCCGCTGAGAGACTCACGTGCCCACTCACAGACCCACTCATACACTCACTCACAAACTGACTCACACTCTCATGGAGGCACTCCAAACCCACTTAGACAGTCTGATACACACTGACAGATGCACTGAGACACTCACCCACCCACTTAGGCACTCACACACCCACTCACAGACCCACCCAGGCACTCACACACCCACCTACAGACCCACTGAGACACTCTCACACCCACTCATGGTCCCACAGAGACACTCATGCACTCACTCACACACTCACTCTCAAATGTTATAGGTTACAGTTAGGAAATAAAATAAAAAAAAACATTAGAAAATTACTTAAAATAACTAAACATTACAGGGACGTTATAGTTAGGAAATAACATTAAAAAAAATTGAAATTCACAAAAAAAACAAAAGTTACAGGGACATTATAGTTAGGTAATAGAATTTAAAAAAACTTAGAATATAACTGAAAAAAACAAAGGTTACAGGAACGTTATAGTTAGGAAATAGAATTAAAAAAAAACCTTGGAAAATCACTGAAAAAAACAAAGGTTACATGGATGTTATAGTTAGGCTCAGATTTCACTCATACAAAACCATAGAAATTCAGCAGTTATAGTTACCTCAGCTAACTATAACTTATGCCCCAGCAATGCACTGCTTATGACCTCACACATTACATCCCTCATGACATGGTCAGTGACATCAATGATTCCAGCATGTTTGATACCAAATACGATAGTGTTCGTTACAGTCACTTTTGAGATGGCCAACGCATAATGACACGGTGCCCCTCTATATGTTATATGGCTGTCTCACTTACAACCCGGGAGATTGGACTCTGAAGGCTGTGGGGGTGTCCTGCTCATGCAGGGGCACCCTCACACTTAGAACCAAGCACCCTGCCTTCAGGATTGAAAAGGCTTGCTGTAGGGGTGACTTATAGGTTTTAAGTGCAGTGACCTTAGATATAGATAAACCTATTTCTTTGTAAGTGGTGCTAGCACCAGCTTACACAGGCTACAATGGCCGGCTTGTAGAGATAGTTTGAATGGTCTCCCATAGGTGGCATAATACATGCTCCAGTCTATGGGGGACCTCTGAGGTACCGATGCCCTGGGTACCTTGGTACCATATAATAAGGACGTATAAGGGTAGCACAGTATCCAATCTGGGACATACCTAAGTACTTACCATAACCATTTAGGGGAGAAAGCGGAGAGACTGGGGTTCTGATTAGCAGGATCTCAGTCAGACTAGTCAGAAACAACATTACATCAAGCAAAAAGGGGGATAACCATAGAAGCAGATCCTACATTCCTACAACATCACTGATGACATCATCCACAGAACCACTCACATCAGTAGTGGCTGTCAGGGAATAAATGTGGAGGGCGGGAGGAGGAGGGTGGTGGGGGACAAAAAAAATTACAATTCCGCTTTTCCGACGGCGAGTCCTGGAACCAGGCCCCCCTAGCCAATCACAACACTGCAATGAAGCTTTGTTTTTGGCTCCCCTAAGCCAATCACAACACTGCAATGCAGTGTTTTGATTGGTCTGAGCACCATGGATCGACGCTCAGATGGGAACTGGGGGCCTGTGCATGTACTCCACCAGGCTATGTAAGGCAGCCTTCTGGGGAACATGCAAAGTACGCATGTCTGTATGACCGGCCAAAGATGGCCAGCCAAACAGTCATGGGTACTTGGAGTGTGAAAACCACTCCTGCCCATGTGCCACCAGCTCTGTCCCGCCCTAATCAAAGCCCGAACCTGCAAAAAAGAAAAAAATAATAACAGGGTTATTATTATTATAAATTTCCTGCTCAAAGAGCCGTGGAGTGATGCTCCTCCGCCTTAGCAGAGGAGCCGCCCCAGACTCACATACTCATTCACACCCCCATACAACCTCTCGTACACCCACACAACAACTCACATACCCATTCACAAACCCATACAAATGCTGATGCACCCATTGACTTATGCATAGAGCTACACACACTAGCTCACTCATAAAGCCACTCACATAATCACTCACTCACCCATAGAGATACTCACACACCCACTCACCTACTCATACAGATGCTAATACATGTAATCAGTCACCTAAACAGTCACTGAGACAACCATAGCCTCTCATAGAGCCTCTCTCACACTCACTTACTCACCCATTCAGCCGGACGTTATAGTTAGCTGAGTTAACCATAACTGCTGAATTTCTCTGGTTTTCTATGAGTGAAATCTGAGCCTAACTATTCCAGACTACAGCCTTATGCAACGATGCTGCCTCCAAATAAGTGATGGCCAGGTTATGTTAAGTGAAAGCAATATTCCCTTTAAAATGGCTTTCATGGATCATACCCTTGGAACAGAGCCCACTAATATACCTTATGACTTAAAAAGCTTTGCAGTTGTATCAGTGCAACTTCACATGCTGTTTGTGTCGTTCTTATTTTTCAAAGTTTATTTTGTTCACTAGGCACCCTTTTCAAATATATGGAGATCCTGTGCACTGGTGGGCTAGCCCGCTGGTGCATTGAGCACTTCCTCTATTGCCTGCGGGATTGGGTGTTGTGTTCAAGGACACTACCCTCATCCTTGCTGTACCTCTAAAGCATTTCTGACAGTTGCTCTCTTTAACCCATTCTCTGCAGGGGTAATTCCCCTGCTGGGCTGGGAGGCTGGGGGGGGCGCGCTCAGCACCCCGATGCTGATGACGAGCTCAGATCGTCATCAGCCACAGTGCTAGTGTGCTGATGACGAGCTGAGCTCATCATGGCCACGCCCGTTTCTTAGAACGCTTAGCACAGCAGGGGAATTATCCCCGCGTGTGAGCGTTCTAACGGCCATGACGAGCTCAGCTCGTCATCAGCACACGAGCACCATGGCTGATGACGAGCTGAGCTCGTCATCAGCATGGGAGGGGTTAAGAACTCCTGCATGGGCGTACATTCCTCTTCTTACTATGCTGCTGTTCTGTGGAAGATTTTCCCCTTGAAGCACCACTAGAAACCTTCTGGTTTGAAGCTCCACTATGGAAGTCTCTGTCTTTGAAGCTCCATTATGCATCTATCTACTTTGTAAGCTCCTCTATGGAACTCCACAATTAAGCTCCTTCCCTATTACAATAAGAACCAGTGCCACCAGTCTCTTCTCTGACAGAGCATGCTTTTTGTCATTGGCATGCTGTTTTGTCAGGTAGGTGTCAAACAGAAGAGGGCTAAGCAGGTAGCAGGAAACCATTGTCTATGAGGTGGCCAGTCAATCTGCAGCACTTCACATGCCTTTAGTACTTGAAAAGAGGTGGGAAAGAAACTAACTAAAGCCTAACTGCTGGAAGCCCAGTCAGGCAGCAAAAGTGGCAAAACCACTTAAAATAAAGCAATGTGTATCTTCACGTGTCGAAGTCATTTTCTGAAATCTGAAATAAAAATTAATGTCAGTTACAATGCAAAATGTAATTTAGGCAGCCTTCTAACTGCTTCTAACACTGACTTACAGAGGCAGTGTGTTTTAAACCCAGGTATCCTTGCTGATAGTTTTACAATGAGCAGAGGCTCATCATCCCATGTTTCTGCAGCCAACATATAATTGGTACATCTGGGAATATTTTGTAAATCTGAGCATCACCCAGCTGGGCTTTGCTGCTACAAATGTCATTTACAGGTGACTTATTTAATGCCATATTTATTTTCCAAAATATCATAAATGGGCTTAACTTTTGAACGCTAAAACCTCTGCCCACAATGTAACCTGGATGTCTGTCAGGCTCTTTTTACCAGGACCTTAGTTTTCTTGCAGGCAGTGAAGCTGTGCTGTAGCCTATGTGGTTTAATTTGCCATCAATGCTAGTGGCTCAGTTGCTGTACTCGTTTTACCATGATCTTACATACAAGTACAATATGCCATTGTCAAACACTGGCTGCTGAGAAGGCCTGTTGAGTCTCCTTCTTGATTTCTCAAAAAGAGTGTAACTCCTCCAGTAGTCATGGTGCCACCTTGCAAAGATATAAATGAGATGGGTGTCAAGTGTCTCATTAAGAGGGTCTCATGTGGGAGGAAAAACTCACAAAGCATCTTCCCAAGAATGTTCACTAGAAGGATAATCTTTCCAGAAGATTAGAAATTGATGACAACGTCTGAGAATCACACATTTAATAAACATCATATTTCAGTTGCTATAAAACCATTACTGGTAGAGGTTAAGATTCTGATAAAACATGGGATAATTAAAATAAAGGGTAAGCTTCTCAATCTTGTGATAGAACTGTCCAACTGCTCTTTCAGAAGTATCTGCTTCCACAATAGACTTTTATTTAATTATAAGAATGATATAATATTGGTGCCTGAGTAAACATCTGTTTACCCATATTTAATATATTTTCAGCTTGATCATCCTGGCACTTTCGTTCAGGTTCTTCCTTTTCAAAATGAGACTAAGGTCATTGGTTATATCACTAAAAGTCTTGATAAATTAAAGATAAAAGTTTGTAAATTCAAGAAAACTCTGAGTGTCCCTCACATTAGTATGTGAAGGCCAGTTTAAATTATCTCTGACCTTCTTAGGATTCATAGAAAAGCCAGAAGAATTCAATCTAAATCAATATTAACCATTGTCTTCTTTCTCACACTTCTCTTTCACAGGTTTACAAGATAATGAAGTATTGATAACATCAAATTCACATGTTCTTGATGCTCCCCACACGTCTCTGTGAACTTTAGGATTTCATTCAAGTAGAGCAATATAAACTCATTCAAGACATATGAGAATATTAAATCCATAAAGCACTGAAAAATGGCTGGGGCATTGTACAATCCAAATGGTATTACACAATATGCACAATGCCCACTCTTTGTGAGTAAAACTGTTTCCAAATAACTGCTTTCCTTTAAAGGCCTCTTAAATCAAGTTTAGAAAAAACTACTTCATGGGATGACCTCAAACTGTTCTTTGGACAAAGGTTATCTATCTTTTATTGTATTCAGATGTAAGCCTTTATAATTTAGCAAGGCTAGAGAGTTATGGGGCCTATTAGCAACAAATAGCGATAATTATCGCAAAATGCGCTTAGTGCATTATTTCTTATCGCCGCCTATTGCAGTGAAAACGTGCTATTAGCAACGTTTATCTCTAAAGCGATAAAATATCCGGCGATAGCGGCTCCATGCATGAATATCGCTGGAAATCCAGCGATATTCAGGCATTATCGCTAGTGGGGACTTAACCTGAATATCCACCTCCCATTGGATAAACAGGTTAAGTCATGGTCTGAGCAGGCGTTAGGTTCTGGCGATATTCGCGTTTGCGCAAATTTTTTCATCGCTTCGCCTGCCTTGCTAGTAGGCAATAGCTGTGTTGTCGACTGCTTTCAGTCACTAATAGGTTGGGTACGGACACTTTGCATGTCATTATCGGTGACATGCAAAGCGGGCCCCAAACCTGTAGCTATCGCCTATAAGCTGTCGCTAACTGCTGTTAGCGACACCTTGCTAATAGGGTGATATAAATATTGCCGCTTTAGTGGGAAAAAGTCCCGCTAAAGCGGCAATATCGCCCTTGCTAATATGCCCCTTAGTCTTTCTTGGATACAAAGGGACTCCTGCAGGTGTTGAGCATGGCACAATTAAACCATTCTGCAAATCATATTAAAAATAAACTTTTAGTATCCCCCTCCTTCTGTCCCAGTAACTGAATAAATACTTCCAAAGGGAACAAAAGATCCAGGTTTGATTGGTATGGAACAATCATAGTCCATGTGAGAAAGAAGTGAACAAACTTTAGGCTTGGGAAATTTATTTATTTATTTATTTATAAATTTGTAAAGCGCCTGGTGACCCGGAGGCATCCCCGCGCTGTAGAAATGCGATGTCCAAAAGGAGGGGGGGGGCAGGACGACTATTTGGGGAATAAGAAGGTTTTAAGTTTTTTTCGGAAGATGGCGTGGGAGGGTTCCAGTCGCAGGTGGCGAGGCAATGCGTTCCACCCTGACGATGCTTTGACCGAGAAGCGGCGGCCGCCGGTACGAGCCTTCTTAAATTTAGGGACGATGGCTAGATGTTCGTCATCCGAGCGCAGTGACCTTGGAGCTTTGTAGGGGGTGACAAGGTCTTTCAGGGCGGCCGGGCCGGCGCCATTAATGAGTTTATGACTGGTGCACATAGCTTTAAAATCAATTCGCTGGCGGACAGGGAGCCAGTGAAGGGCCTTGAGGGCTGGTTTGGCAGAGGCTCTAGGGGGGAGGCCCATTATGAGCCTAGCCGCAGCGTTTTGTGCCCGTTGGAGTTTGGCTAAGGTGAACTCTGGTGCACCAAGGTAGACGGCATTGCTATAATCAAGTCTGGCTAGAATGAGCCCTTGAACCAGCAGCTTCCTGGATAGCGGGGGGAGGAGGGGGAGGATCTTGCGGGTAGACCGCAGGAGGCCAAAGCATGTTCCAGCGGTCTTGGTCGCCTGGGTTTTCATGGTAAGGCTTGGTTCGAGCCAGACGCCTAGCGTTTTGATTTCAGTCTTTGGAGTGGGAATCTCGCCAAAGGTGTCCGGCCACACTGCGGCGGGGATTGAAGACCATTTATTACCCAGGAGCATAATTTCGGTCTTAGCACCGTTCAATTTTAGGGAGGATTCGCACATCCAGGAATAAATGTCCTGGAGACAGTTCCGCAAGCTGTCTGGATGTTTGTCCAGCTGGGAAAGGGAGACGACCAGTTGGGTGTCATCAGCGTAGTTGACAACCTTGATCCCATGGGGGGTCACAACATCTTCCAGGGGGGCCATGTAGACATTAAACAGGGTGGGACTAAGCGAGGACCCCTGCGGAACTCCGCATGTGAGTGGAAGGGGGTCTGAGCGAGAATTGCCGTCCCACACCTGAAAAGTGCGGCCTGATAGAAAGGAGTTAATCCAGGCGTGTGTAGAACCCACGATTCCTGCACTGGCCAGGCGATGTAGAAGGACACGGTGATCCACCGTATCAAAGGCGGCACTAAGGTCCAGGAGGATCACCGCCACTGATCCTCCTGAATCCAGAATGCGCCTTGATTCCTCAATGACGGAGAGGAGGGCTGTGTCCGTGCCCTGGCCGGGCCGGAAGCCGGTTTGAGATGGGCGCAGGATTTTGTTGGTCTCAAGGAATTGGGAGAGTTGGGAATTAACTAGTTTCTCTGCCATCTTGCTGATGCATGGAAGGAGTGATATGGGTCTATAATTAGACATGTCGTCAGGATTCAGATGGTTTTTTTTTAGCAGGGCTTTGACAACCGCGTTTTTCCAGCTGGGTGGCACTGTGCCTTGGCGTAAGGAGGTGTTGATAAGATCCCTGATGGTGGTGACTATGCTGGGGGCGGCAGTTTTTAATATTCTCGCCGGGGCTGGGTCAAGAGGTGAGCCACTTTTCATTTTAGATAACGTGGAGGTGACCTCAGTGAGAGAGGTAGCTCTGAAGGAGGACAGCTGCGGGCTGTTCGTGCAGACCTCAGTATCCGGGGGGTTGAGAGGGGTAATCATGGGGAGGGAGTCCAGTATTCGTGTGATTTTAGAGTCGAAGAAGGACGCAAGGTCATTACTTCTGTCTGGGGGGGCATGGGAGGCGCTAGGGGCCGATGGTAGGTTGAGGAGTTCTTTGACGATCAGGTACGCTTCTTTTGAGGAATTGGAGGCGTTTTGGATTCTGTTGTCATAGAATCCTGCCTTGGCAAGTTTGAGAGCTGATTTATAACGTCTACTGAACTATTGTAAAGGTCTTTGTTGCTATGTAGCCAGTACAGAAAAAGCATAGCACTGCACTAATACTGAAGAAAGGTTAACCATTATTAAATTTGATGTGGAGACTTTCATCACTCGTTGACCATTAAACTCCTGAGGCATAACAATGATCATGGCAAAACTGTAGTAGTAAAGATATTGGTTGAGTATACCAATTGGTTCACAGATTATGCTTCTTTCATCAAGGAATTCAAAGAATTCCAGAGTATTTACAGGAGGCAATAATATCAAAAGATAACATTTCAGTATAATACCCAAATGAACCTTGCAATGTAGAAGTTGCCTCTCTTACCAGTACTGAAGGCAATGGTAAGCCATCAACAGTTTGTATAATTTCCGAAGCTTTCCTAACTCTCTTAGGAGTTTTATTTTTAGGGGCCCAGTCCTGATCAATGAACATTCCTCCTTCACCTCTACCCAACGATGCAGAGGTATTGGCAATCTTCCTTGTTCTATTATCAGAGCAATTTGTAGAAGAAACAAATCTGAGCATAATTCAAAGAAGTTGTAAGGCAACATACTCCAGTCTTATTTTGAGATCTTACAGCACTCCTCTGAGACTGTTCAACACATGTGTGACTCATGTCTAGCTTCACTGCAATATATACACAGCCCATCCTTACACTGGAGCAGGGGTCTTCAAAACTGGGGGGGTGCCCTAAGCCCCTCCCTCCCCCAGGGGGGCCTCAAGTGATCCCGGTGGGGCACCTATTACCGCTTTAGCTGGACTTTTTCCTGCATAAGCTGCAATATTTTTATCGCCCTATCAGCAAGCTGTCACTAGCGATATTTATCGCTAATGACATGCAAAGTGGGCGTACCCAACCTGTTAGCGACTGAAAGCAGTCGCTAACACAGCTATCGCCTATTAGCAATACCCGCGACAATAAATCGCTCGCTAATCGCGATTAGCGCCAGGATTTTACACCTGGTAAAAACCTGACTTAGCCATATTAGTCAATGGGAGGTGGATGTTACGGCTAAGTCCCTACCTGCCTATTAGCGAGATTTTCCGTAGCGATAGGATTTTTATCGCTGGAAATCTCACGTTAAACATGGGTTTCGCCGCTATTGCTGGATTTTATATCGCATTGGAGATAAACATTGGTAATACTGCGTTATCTCCGCAATAAAATCCTGCGAAAGGAGGCGATAAAAAAATTCACGCTAAGCATGGTTTGCGATAATTATAGCAGGTTGTTGCTAATAGGCCCACAGTTTCGGCCAAACGAAGCATTATGCTGTGTACAGTGCTTTGTTTTCAGTGGGAAAAAAATGAACGGCAGTAAGCCGCTCTGTAATGGCCCATCACTAACATCTTTTGTCATTTATATCCTAGCTGGGAGAAGGTGTCAAAAGAAAAGGTACTCCAAATGTTCTTCAAACCCCCACCCCTTTCTAATAATCGCACTGTGGGTGCGTTTACACGTGAGTTACCCGTGCCTGACAAGAATAGTATTTTTGGCAATCATGTATTTGATTGCCTTAGTAAAATGGTACAGAAATGAACTGCAATGTTAAGACATATTTAAACATTGCCAGCTTAATAAAACAATTGTGAAAAATGTAGGGGGGTTCCAATTATTATAGGGGGAGGGGCTGAGGATTTAAAAAGTTGGAAGACAACTGCACTGGAGCTTTTTTACTTTCATTTAAAGGATCCCCATCAGCATCTGCTTTCAAAGAATCGAATTGAAACAACTGGTCCACTAAAACCTCGATTGGCCAGATGAGTTAACTTTAGATAAGGGTACAGCAGGTTCCTCAGAACTTCCTTCTTTCCTTTAATGTCTCCTATAATCTGTGTTCAATCAGCCTCACTAAATGAACAAGTTTATAAAATGAAGTAGGACATAATAAACCAACACATTTGTCCTTAATTTCTTCTTTCATTTCATGCTGAAATTTAGCCAGCCGAGTCATTTCAGCCCAACTAGAGAAAACAGGTCAGGTAAGTCAATATATCAATTCCAATTTAAATATTGCAGAATGTCTCAGCAGAGTGCTCAGTGCCAGGATGCTCAAACATTTTCATAAATGCTATGAAAGTATCATAAGTCTGTAAACAAGGATTCGAATTGGTTACTGTTAGACGGGGACCCTGAGGGTCGGCCGGATACTGGGGGAGAGATCCCCGAGTGGGACCGTCTCCGGCGATCGTACAGACAAGTTACCTCCCTCTCCACAAACAGGCACCACACCAAGTCGAGTTCAATGCTTTATGTAAGGTTCTTAAGGCAAGGATATCAGCGATACAGGATATCTCGGACCCGGGGGTCCTCTCACTTCTAGTCTCTGTAGGGAAAAGGGGGTAGCGGGACAGTCTTGGTACCGGATCGGTACAGGTAGCGTTAAGAGGCGAGCTCACAATCCTCGAGCTGGAGTGTCTGTGGATCGGGCCGCGGCGGCGCCAGCAGGCCAAGATGATAGTCTCACAAAGCAGAGGGCCGCGGCAGCGCCAGCCGGCCAAGTCGATGGATTCACGAGGCAGAGGGCCGCGGCAGCGCCAGCAGGCCAAGACGATGGTTTCACGAGGCAGAGGGCCGCGGCAGCGCCAGCAGGCCAAGACGATGGTTTCACGAGGCAGAGGGCCGCGGCAGCGCCAGCAGGCCAAGACGAAGGTTTCACGAGGCAGAGGGCCGCGGCAGCGCCAGCAGGCCAAGACGAAGGTTTCACGAGGCAGAGGGCCGCGGCAGCGCCAGCAGGCCAGTTACGGATGAGTTCGTCGCGGTGTCTCTCGACTCCAGGATACAACTGCCTTCCTGTCCTGGGGCTGCCTCAGTTATAGGCCTGGCGCCCTTTGATGTCCGGACCCTCGCTCTTGGAGGTCGGGGGGTCTGGGATGAGGGAGCCCAGACACCCAGCAGGGGGGTGGAGCCAGCGCCCGAGGAGGCTGGGGGTGCTCGGCACCTGGCGGGGGAGAGCCATCGACACTTCGTACTCCCATTGACCTGCCAAGTGGGCCGTTCACCTCCTGGGTGGAGGGTGGTGCCGGGATGTCGGGGCCTGGCCAGGCCCAGGGTTGGGGTCGGGCTGAGGCCGCACGGCCGCGTGGTGCCGTGTCCAAGATGGCGGCTGGGCCGGGCAATGGTGCTGACGGTGGCCCGGGCCCTGTCCTGCGGGGAGGGAGCGAGCCCTTCATGTGGCCTGTCCAACATGCGTCCCCCCCAGCTGAAGACGGGGAGAGTCACCCATCTTCTTGGGGACTTTCCTCGTCGAGGCGGAAAAAGCGGGACAGGCCATCCGCGTTGGCGTGGTCTTGGCCGGGTCGATGTTCCACAGTGAAGTCCATCCCCTGCAGGGAGATGGACCAACGTAGCAGCTTCGGGTTCTCCCCCCGCATTTGCATCAGCCATTGCAGGGGTCGGTGGTCTGTTTGCACCCGGAAGTGGGTGCCGAAGAGGTAGGGCCGGAGCTTCTTGAGTGCCCAGACTACGGCGAAGGCCTCTCTCTCAATGGTGCTCCAGCGCTGTTCTCGGGGCAAGAGGCGTCGGCTGATGAAGACCACCGGATGGTCGACCCCTTCGGCGTTGAGTTGGGAGAGGACGGCCCCCACACCATGATCGGAGGCGTCCGTCTGCACAATGAACTCCCGGCTGTAGTCGGGAGCCTGGAGCACGGGGGCCGTGCACATGGCGGTCTTTAGCTTTTCGAAGGCCGATTGGCAGGCCGGGGTCCAGTTGACGGTTTTGGGGCTCTTTTTGGAGGTGAGCTCCGTGAGGGGCCCCACGATGCTGCCATAGTCCTTCACGAACCGCCGGTAGTATCCGGTGAGCCCCAGGAAGGCTCGGACCTCCGTTTGGATCGTAGGGGGTTGCCAGGCCTGGATGGCAGCGATCTTGAGTTGGAGAGGGGCCACCAGCCCGCTTCCCACTTGGTGTCCTAGGTAGGTCACGGACCCTTGGCCAACCTGGCACTTGCTGGCTTTGATGGTGAGCCCGGCTTGCTGGAGGGCGTGTAGAACCTCCCGCAGGTGGCGGAGGTGGTCGGTCCACTGGTGGCTGTACACAGCAATGTCGTCCAGGTAGGCGGCGCTGAAGTCTTCCAGGCCCGCCAGTACCGGGTTTACCAGCCGTTGGAACGTTGCCGGGGCGTTTTTCATGCCGAAGGGCATGACTTTAAAGTGGTAGTGCCCGTCTGGGGTAGAGAAGGCGGATCGTTCTTGGGCCCTAGGGGTGAGGCCGATCTGCCAGTAGCCCGCTGTTAGGTCGAAGATGCTCAGGTAGCGGGCGGCCCCCATCCGGTCAATTAGCTCGTCTGCCCGGGGGATGGGATGAGCGTCGGTCCGGGTAACTGCATTCAGCCCCCGATAGTCCACGCAGAACCGGAGCTCAGGGGCAACGCCCGGGGCAGCTGCCTTGGGAACCAGGACGACTGGGCTCGCCCAGGGACTGTCTGAGGGTTCGATCACTCCTAGGGTCAGCATTTTGGACACCTCTGTCTGGATGCAGGCTCGTACCCGGTCTGGTACGCGGTACGCTCGGTGTCGAATAGGAGGGCTGTCCCCGGTGTCCACATCGTGGAGGCACCAGGGGGTGACTCCGGGGGTGAGGGAGAACAGGGAGGCGAACTGCCTCAGGAGCGTTTGGCAGTCTTGGCGTTGCTCCGGGGACAGGGCCTCGGAGAGCTGGACCCCTTCCACTGAGCCATCCTGCTCGAGGGCCCTCAGTAAGTCCGGAAGGGGTTCGGAGTCTTCTTCTGTCCCAGTATCGGTAGCCATCAGGAGGCTGAGTTCGGATCGCACAAAATGGGGTTTGAGCCTGTTGGCATGGAGGACCCGTAGGGGGTTCCGGGCAGTCTCCATGTCGATTAAATAGGTGACGGGCCCCTTGCGTTCGATTACCTTGAAGGGCCCGGACCATCTGTCTTGGAGTGCACAGGGCTCAACCGGGGACATCACCCAGACCTGTTGTCCAGGTTCGAACTCAATGGAGGACGTGTGCTGATCGTACCACCTCTTCATGTCCTCCTGACTGGCCTCGAGGTTGGCTTTGGCGGCGTCTCGGAACCGCCGGGTCTGGTTGCGGAGAGCCAGGAGATACCTGTAGATGTCCGGGGGAGTTTTCTAGGGAGGCTGCTCCCAACCTTCCTTGACTAGGCTGAGGGGGCCCCGGACGGGGTGCCCGTACAGGAGTTCAAATGGGCTGAAGCCGAGGGACTTCTGCGGGACCTCCCGATAGGCAAACAGGAGGCATGGAAGTAGCACGTCCCACTGGCGTCGAAGGGGTTCTTCTAGACCCCTAATCATCCCCTTGAGGGTGCGGTTGAATCTCTCGACCAGTCCGTTTCCTTGCGGGTGATAGGGGGTCGTGAACTTGTAGGTGACCCCGCATTGCTGCCAGAGGGACTTCATATATCTGGAGATAAAGTTCGTGCCCCTGTCACTGACGACCTCCCGGGGGAACCCCACCCGGGAGAAGATCCCCATCAGGGCCCGGCCCACCACGGGGGCCGTCACAGTCCGAAGAGGGATGGCCTCGGGATAGCGGGTGGCGTGGTCTACAAGGACCAGGATGAACCGATGTCCTTGGGCTGTTCGCGGGTCGAGGGGCCCCACAATGTCTATTCCCACTCGTTCAAACGGGGTGGTGACGACAGGAAAGGGTTGTAACGGTGCTTTGATTTTTCGGCCACTTTTTCCGCTGGCCTGGCAGGTGGGGCAGGCCTTGCAGTGGTTGGTGACATCCTTCCGCATGTGGGGCCAGAAAAAATGGGTCACCAGGCGGTCGTAGGTTTTATCCTGCCCCAGGTGTCCGGCAAGGGGGACATCGTGGGCTAAGTTCAGGAGGAAGTCTCGGAAGCGAAGGGGCACCACCAGCACCCGACCGGCCCCTAGTTCTGCAACTTTCTGCTCGCTGTAGAGCAGGTCTTGGTCCCAGTAGATCCAGTGGGCCCCCGAGGTATCCCCGGTGCTCTGGGCCAGGGCTTGCTGCCGGAGTCCTTCGAGAGAGGGACAAGTTTTCTGTTCGGCCCGGAATTGTTCCTGCGTGGGGCCTCCCTCCTGCCGCCAGTGTGCCAGGTCAGGGACGTCCCGAAGCTGGTCGGATCCTTCTTCAGTTTGGGTCAATGGACTGGCTTCTGGGGCGGCCTCCTCTGGGATGAGCGCGGGAGGAGGTTCTGGCCACTCGGGCTCTTCCGGGCTGGGGACCGCGCGGGCGGTCATGGACCGGGTCGTGACGCAGACCCATTCGGGGAGGCCAAGCATCCCCAGGTGCTCCCTCCGCTCGACAGCTGCCCAGGGAGAGCTTTCAAGATCGTTTCCTAGGAGGCAGTCCACGGGGGCATCATCGCGGACAGTTACTTTTAACATCCCTGTTACTCCCCCCCACTCGAAGGGGACGCAGGCCATGTGGCATAGGCTTTCAGAGTTGTCGGCTGATCGGACAGGGCAAAGAATGTTCGGCAAGATTTGGTCTGGAGTGACGAGGTGGCGTCGGACCGCCGTTACACTGGCCCCGGTGTCGCGGAGGGCTTCCGCCCGGCGGCCATTAATGTTGACCCATTGACCGTACTTCTGTGTGTTGGCGGGAAGGGGGGCCCGCGGAATCATGTCTCTCTCCCCTAAGCAGACCAGTGCCATGGCGGCGGGTGCCCATTCAGAGGGATCGGCCTCGTACTCTTCTTGGTCCTCCGGGATTAGTTCTTCCCCTAGGGCCGCCGCTGCAACTTGGCGGGGGGTAGTGTTCGGATTCTTTGGGCAGTTGGGATCACTGGCGTAGTGGCCGGGTCGCTGGCACCTGTGGCACGTAATGTTGGCCCGGAAACCGGCCCGGACGGCAGGGCTTCCTCGGCCAACCGGGGTCGAGGGGTTTCTGGGGGGTGACGAGGGGCCGGGGTCTCTCCCCCGACCCTGACTTCCTCCTCCCCCTCGGGGGCGATACGATCTGGATAATTCGCTGGGTGCGTTCCGGCCAACTCGGGTGCTTTCCCACCGGTCGGCTTCGACGGCGAGTTGTCGAGGGTCGGTTAGCTTACTGTCCAGGAGGTGTTGCCGGAGCTCCACGAAGCAGTTGTTCGACAGGTGTTCCCATACGATAAGGTCAAAGAGTTGTTCGTAGGTGGTTACCTTGTTGCCCTTGATCCACCCCTCGAAGGCTCGGCTAAAAAAGTTCACGTACTCCACCCAAGTTGTACCCGGAATCCGTTTGCAGTCGCGGAACCGTTGGCGGTACATCTCAGGTGTGAGCCCGTATCGAGTGAGGAGGGCGGCCTTCATGTGGTCGTAGGAGGTCATCAGCTGGTCCGGGAGTTGCAGCAGGGCGTCCCGCCCTTCGTTGACAAACCTCCCCCATAATCCGGCTCCCCAATCGCTTCGGGGAATCCGGTGGGAGGTCATTGCCACCTCATAGGCTTTAAACCACTGCTGTATATCATCGTTCTTGTGGTATTCCCGGATGACATCTTTGGGGATGTGAACCTTGGGTTCGGTCGAGGCAGACGGGGTCGGTCGTTCGGGGAGCCCGAGGTCTTTATCCTGTTTCTGGATTTCCAGTGCTTTGAGATTGCGCTCATGTTCGTACTCTAGTTTCTTTTCCTCTAGCTCCCTCTGTCTTTGCTTGTCTTCTCGCTCTTCCCTGAGCCGTAAGTGTTCCAGGGTTATTTTTTGTTCTGCCAGCTTGAGTTCTCCATCCAAGCGAAGTCGGGCTAGTTCTAATTCGTGGAGTCTGGTTTTTTCTCTTTCTCGGATCTCTTCCAGGGAGAGACCCGCTCTTTCTTTAGTTGGTGCGGGGCTCGTTTCGGTTGTTTGTGTTCGGGGTACGGCCGTACCCGTTTCCGCCCAGGCTTCTAGGGCTCGTTTGAAGTCTTCCTTCGTACTCAGACCCGTGGTTGGGAGACCAAGTTCCATGCAATATTGCTTCAGTTCTCGGTGGTTGTAGTCTTCCAATTTTTCCATCTGGAATTTCTCCGTTGTTCCGCTTTCTGTTGTCATGGTGGTCGTGTGTCGTGGGTCGGGTGACTTTCTGTACGATTATGCGTAGGTTCGGATCCCGTCGCTGGCCACCAATGTTAGACGGGGACCCTGAGGGTCGGCCGGATACTGGGGGAGAGATCCCCGAGTGGGACCGTCTCCGGCGATCGTACAGACAAGTTACCTCCCTCCCCACAAACAGGCACCACACCAAGTCGAGTTCAATGCTTTATGTAAGGTTCTTAAGGCAAGGATATCAGCGATACAGGATATCTCGGACCCGGGGGTCCTCTCACTTCTAGTCTCTGTAGGGAAAAGGGGGTAGCGGGACAGTCTTGGTACCGGATCGGTACAGGTGGCGTTAAGAGGCGAGCTCACAATCCTCGAGCTGGAGTGTCTGTGGATCGGGCCGCGGCGGCGCCAGCAGGCCAAGATGATAGTCTCACAAAGCAGAGGGCCGCGGCAGCGCCAGCCGGCCAAGTCGATGGATTCACGAGGCAGAGGGCCGCGGCAGAGCCAGCAGGCCAAGACGATGGTTTCACGAGGCAGAGGGCCGCGGCAGCGCCAGCAGGCCAAGACGATGGTTTCACGAGGCAGAGGGCCGCGGCAGCGCCAGCAGGCCAAGACGAAGGTTTCACGAGGCAGAGGGCCGCGGCAGCGCCAGCAGGCCAAGACGAAGGTTTCACGAGGCAGAGGGCCGCGGCAGCGCCAGCAGGCCAGTTACGGATGAGTTCGTCGCGGTGTCTCTCGACTCCAGGATACAACTGCCTTCCTGTCCTGGGGCTGCCTCAGTTATAGGCCTGGCGCCCTTTGATGTCCGGACCCTCGCTCTTGGAGGTCGGGGGGTCTGGGATGAGGGAGCCCAGACACCCAGCAGGGGGGTGGAGCCAGCGCCCGAGGAGGCTGGGGGTGCTCGGCACCTGGCGGGGGAGAGCCATCGACACTTCGTACTCCCATTGACCTGCCAAGTGGGCCGTTCACCTCCTGGGTGGAGGGTGGTGCCGGGATGTCGGGGCCTGGCCAGGCCCAGGGTTGGGGTCGGGCTGAGGCCGCACGGCCGCGTGGTGCCGTGTCCAAGATGGCGGCTGGGCCGGGCAATGGTGCTGACGGTGGCCCGGGCCCTGTCCTGCGGGGAGGGAGCGAGCCCTTCATGTGGCCTGTCCAACAGTTACCAAAGGAGTTGCCCAAGCTAGAGCTGATCCAGTAAGGCAATCAGGTAACCCACTTTGACTTGGTAATAGTCGCATCATAGTCACAGACCACCATCCTGGGAAAGGTTAGTTATAAGGCTTGTCCTAGCTTCTTTCCAAAAAATAATTGCATTTGTTTGGTATGTGAAGAAGAAGCCTAAATGTGACATATGAATTCATTAGTCCCACCAGTGCCTTTCATGCCTGCCGCTCCTGGAAGCTTGTGCAATACCCCCTGGGGGACCTCGAGCGTTTAGATGGCAGGGCAGTCTGGGCAGAGCGTGAATGCTCCGTCATATGTTCAGCATGATGTCCAGGCGCACATTATCCAGCAGAGCAAGGATGGTTCTGCTCTTCTTGAAAGATCACAGTCTTCAGTAAATTCTCAAAACTGCTCCTAGCTTGGATGTGGCAGTCACTTGATTTGCTGGAGCACTCTTTTACTGCCCAAAGGTCCTAATTGCCAGCAATGTAGACCCAGAAAAACAAAAATAATTCTGGGGAGGGCATGTAAAAATGGCAAATGTCTACACTGGTCCTGTCATAATATTGCCCTCCTTGGCATACTGAGGGCAGTACCAAATGTGTGTGTGGGGGTTACAGGTAGGCCCTACCATCACATTTTCAGAGGCCAGTGCTGTCTGTAGATACTTAAAAAATATCCTCGCCACTCAGTCTTCCTATCTTACTTACCTGCCCAAGCAAAAAGATGCTCTGTTTGCACCATGCAGACAACTTCACATGACCATGGCCCTCTTCCTTTAGTGTTCCCCTTTCACTAGGCCTGTTGTCCTTGACTTCCTGGACTCACAGACATTAAACCGAGCCACACATGTTAAATGCTTATAACTTGCACCCCATCATGTGCTGCATATGACTTCACATATTACATCACTCTGACATGTTAAATTACATCACTGATGACATCCCTAATTATATTTAAGCATAGACATTGTTGAAATTACTAATGACATCAACTAATGATTCTCACAGTGCTCTTTAGGCTTTGTGAACAAATAGTAACACAACAGCCTATTTTGGTGATTGGACCCCTATAAACTTGTCTGCAAGCTTTCACAAGATGCAAAAGAGATTGGATATTTCTTAACTAAACCACTTTTAATGAACGGCATTTTCTTTATACTTGTATTCAGCCAAGGGATGGGTGCAGTGAAAGTACCTCACTTGGAAAGAGCTGCCAGCTCAACACCATTGAACAATAGACGCTTTGGCCAACTTTTGCTGAGAAGGTCTGAAGGCTGAGTATGTATTTTAGACGGTCATGGAGGGGTGGGAACAGAGCTTGGGCATAGGCCAAGCCCACCGCCCATCCCTAATGTAGGGTCTGGCCGGAGGCTATATAGGTGCAACGTCTTGAGTGATTTAATTAATGATGTCATTCAACATTTCATGAGAAATGTAATTTGTGAGGTTATAAACAGTACATGGTTGGTTCGTATTTCAGGGTTTTGGATTTTCGAAGGTTCACTTGAGTCTCATTCTAACAGTTAACTATAACATCACTTTAAGAATTATTTTTATCAGCTAGCTTTTGTTTCTTGTATATAAGTTAAGGTTTTAGTACCTAACTAGACCATTAGTTTAATAAAAAAAAATCAGAGAATAAAGTTTACAAAAATGGTACTGTTTTAAAATTAGGGAGCTATTGAGTGAGAACATAGATAAGCTGAATAAACAGATGTGGAAAGTGGATGCTGCACTCATGCAGACATCTCTCTCTTTAACTATTTTTAGGCACTTTAACAACACATTACGCCCCAAATTACTAAACATCTATACATCCCCTCATTTTGTTATACCCTCTGGTTTCATATCTGCATGAACACCTCAATAATCATTAACTTCAGCCTACTCACCAGGAAAGTTTTTTTAATTCAACTGCTCCTATTCCTATAGAATGGTATTCAAGAGTGTGTCACTTTTGTCTTGATTACAAAATGTTTGCGCTCTAGTTGTTTATTTCAATTCAATTTAACTTTATTTCGGTCTGTTTGGACCAAAGTACATAAAAATATATAGCATACATAGATATCTGGGACATAGCGATTGCATTTCTGAATATACATAATGGAATATACATAATGGAAGGGGGCATCACATCACACACAAATTCATCATCTATTTACAATTAAAAAATTAATTAGTTTAATAAAACAATAAATACCATTTAAAAAGAGTCATTCCCTTTTTTTAAAAGTGGGAAACTGGCTCTCACTAGCATAAGATATTCCATAGCACTGCACGATTATAAATCTAGATCATTACGCTAATTTCTAATAACATCAACAATTCGTTAGAGGTTGCACCACACTTCATTGGACTAAAAAAAGACTAATAGTTCCAATCCATTATTAAAATGCTTCTTAAAATCTCAGTCCATTTTTAACTCTAATGTACATCACATTACAAAGAAATTTGGATATACAGAAAACCACCATTTGCCTGGTATCAGATCTTAATATACGCTCAGCCTGCTGACAGTGTCGCAATTTTAAGTTGTTACATAGTGGTTTAATCCATCTTTTCCTTGGACTTTCATAAGCGGGGCAGAAAAATAAAATATGCATGTCATTTTCCTTAACATTATACAGGTGTTTACAAAAAGTGCACTTGTCTAAGTCTTTGTCATTTGCATTGTTGCCCCATTTAGATTCGTTCTCTTTCGTAAGCAGAACCCCATATCTAAATTTCAGGTACAACGATTTGGCAATTTGTGGATTTATTTCATCTAGCAATGGTTCAAACTGTGAAGTGTCTTTAAACGTAAGAAAGGCTGTGGTTAAGGATCCTAGGCTGGTGACGTGTAGCATGTTAGTACTTATGTAATTCCAAAATGAAGTTTTTACAACCTTGCTACATGCCCTAGTTAACTCTGATGGGTTGTCCCAATAATGAGACAAACATATTTTTCAAACCAGCTGAGATATGTCTGAACCACGGGATGCCCATTGAAAGCCCAAAGGGCATGACCTCTTGAAGACCCCTATCTATAATGTACCAGTTCATCCGTTGACCAGATGCGTACCCAATATAAAAGGGGGCGTAATGCTGCGAGACTATCAGTGCGCTTTAAATCAATGTCCAGGAATACCAGAAGCATCGGTGTTCTATTCGGCAAAGACAATAGCTTACGAATAAATTTCTTTTCTCCTATTTCGAAGCTACGTTTGCAGAAAGGACCCCAAAGTTCCGCCCCATACAAGGCGGATGACTGAGCCTTGAATGTAAAAACCTCAATAGCGGGAGAAACTGACCTAGTGGTACTCCCTCCATGTTTCTTTGCGATCGGAATACTATTTTGTAGCAGGATTAATCTATTTTTCTCCAGCTGTGGTTTCCAAGTTAGCTTAGAATCCAGTGTGATGCCTAAATAATTAAAGCTACTCACATATTCTAGTCTTTGACCATTCAGCTCCAAGTTCTTTTTAAAAGCTTTTTTTGGATTAATAGACATATATTTGGTCTTAGATGGATTAATCTCAAGCCCTTTTTTAGTACAGTAGCAATGGAAGGAATTTAGCAAGTTTTGGAGACCGCTGGGTGTCTGAGAGATCAAGATGGTGTCATCTGAGAAAAGTAAAGCAGGTGTCACCTCCCCACCCAACTTAGGTGAGTCATTTGTGCATCCTCCCAAGAAACTGGGGATGTCATTTACGTATAATGTAAACAAGGTAGGTGCCAGCACGCAACCTTGCCTAACGCCTCTTTTCACAGGTATTTCTCTTGTCAGTTCTCCCCTTGGTCCCCATCTAACTTTAGCATAATTCCCTTCATGCAATCTGATTATCTGTACTAACAATTCGATAGGCACCCCGATATCCTTCAGATGACACCATTGTTTGCTCCTGGGGACCAAATCGAATGCGGCTCGTAAGTCCACAAAAGCTATATATAGAGTGGCCTGCCTAAGCATTATATATTTCCAGCAAAGCATAGGAATCTAAAGACTTGGTCAATAGTACTGGTCTTCTTTCTGAATCCAGCTTGGAATTTTGTCAATATATCAACCTCTTCCATCCATAACGATAAGCGAGCCAATATATGTCTAGCAAATACTTTCTGGGGAATATCGATCAAGCTAATACGGCGATAATTCGCCGGGTCGAGTCTGTTTCCCTTTTTAAAAATTGTGACTATTTCAGCCCCCTTCCATGAATTGGTATAGAGTCGAATTTAGCAATCGCATTACAGAGCTGATTTATAGAGGGACCCCAGATGGTCACGTCGTGTTTTAAAAGATTACCAGGAATTTTATCCGGGCCTGGTGCTTTACCCGGTTTAACTATTTCTAGGACTAAACTTTTTTCCTTCAATGTGAAGGTCAGATTTGCTGCCTTCGCTATAGTAATCATGTCCTCTGATATTTTAAAGCTGCTGTCATCAGATTCAGAATAGAGGGCCAAGAAATGGTTCACCCAAGTATCTTCATCTAAGAAGAGGTCCCTTTGGCCTTTACCTGTCCTATTGCCCTTAGCAATCAGATTCCAGAATCCCGCCTGATCCTTTGCCTTGGCTGCCTGTATTAGATCTGCCCATACTTCCTCATACCATGTTCTTTTTGCGTGATCTAATGTCTGTTTATATGTGCGCCTTTCCACCCTTATATGTTCTACATCTTTGTCCTTAATGGCTTTGATTAGCTCATACTTCGCTAGTCTGCAATCCTTGTTGTACCAAGGTTCACCATTTCTAGCCTTCTTGGAATTTTCGGAGTTCATTTATTTGGGGACTTTACTCAGTACAGGGCCCAAAGCCTCTACCAGCCTGCCATGCAGGTCTGACACCCTTGCTTGTCCTACGTCATTTTCCAAATATGAGGAGATTAGATCTGAAAAAATGGAGTAGATGCTGGCCATTGTTCTATTGTCCCCAAGAGTTAATGGCCATTTGACTACTCTATTATTCCTTTTTAGTATGATTTCATCATCTAGTCTGCCAGTGTCACCACCACCAGGTAAAGTTATAGAAAATATTTCTGGTGAGGCTGACAAACTCAAGGGTCGGTGGTCACTCTCTGTTCTAGGATCTATTCTGAAATCACGCAAATGACTCCAGCATTTCAGTGATACTAGTATGTAGTCTATATGACTGCGTGAATTGCCTCTATTAAATGTATAGGCTTTGGGTGTATCCGATGGGAGTCTCCCATTGCAGGCCCTAAGGCTATGGGCCATTGCAAATCTCAAAGGTTGTGTAGTGGATACTGTAAATTTAGCTGCTTGTTCGATAACCAACTCTGGGATATTATATGCTTCGTCTTCATCTTCTATTAGTTCCCCGAAGCCCACTACAGGCTCGAAGTTGGAGTTGAAGTCACCCCCTACTACGATATTTGGGTTATGCCCCAGTAACTCAAGAGCAGAATCCAACTGGCTAATCACAGCTGATTCACTACTTACAGGGCGAGGTCTATTGTAGACGTTATAAAGGTGTATAATCCTGCCATCCTTAGCCGTTAATTTTAGGCCTAATATATCTGGGGAAGAAACATGGTGAGGGGCAATAGCTATTTGTAAATATACTCGTATCCAGGTCACCAATCCACCTGAGGGCCTGCCTTTTACAGAGGGAATCGCCCCCAAGCAATATGTTTTGTAACCCACTCTATGAGGAGTATCTAGTAGCCAAGTCTCTTGCAGGAGAATAATATCATGAACCTCTATGTATTCATGCCAGGTGGAATCCAGCATGTTCCTTTTTAAGCCCGCAATATTCAAAGATATAATATTTATAGCTGGTGTAAGCCGTGATAATTCATTTTCCAGCCTAGGGATATTGGGGTTTAAATCAGGTACTATTGGTGGACAAAAAGAAGGAGCCTCAATATTTACAACAGAATTGTCACTGAGTCCTTTTAATAATACCATATCCAGCACTTCAATAGTCGGTTCTTCCTGACCTTGGGGGTAATGGCCCAGCCCTGTCTGTTGGTCCAGCATGACTCTCTTGTCCATACGTTTTGCCCTTCCATTCGCTGTTAATATGTCCAACCCAACTATCCTATCCTTTACAAGTCAGTCTAGATCATCCAGAGTGGATAGGATCTCAAAAGAGTTATTCAACTGCACCACTGAATTGGGGTTTGTTTCAAAGCCTCTCTCTTTTGGTCTGTAGAAGTAACCTAATGGTAGGGTGCTGATGCTTGTGTACCCCCGGTAAGACATGTCTTTATTATCCAAAATTGCCCTAATCATTTGTGGCCGCCTAAAATTTACAACCACGCAATCTCCACTTATATTCTTCTTGGATTCACCCACTCAGCCTACCCTGCATACCATCAGAATATCCGCTTCTCTCATTGGATTGAATTGTCTGAATTTTGCTAGCCAATTAATTACTTTATTTTTCAAGCTTAGCCAATTTTCTTTCTGTCCTCTCCTGAGGACGGGAACCCCTGTTAGTATTAGGGTATATGGGCTTGATGCTGGTGGAAGCCTAAGAACATCTTCATTGTTTATTAGAACTCTATGGTGATGCTGCAGTTAATTACTAGGAAGTTAATTGAATGACTAACTGCTGCTGCTGGAAGGACACGTTTCACTCTGCATGCCAGTATGTTTTATTGAGATGGATGAGGAAGATATTTGAGAACTCATGGAAAATATGTCCTCATTTTAGTTTTCTAGAGCACTCATCATAATTTCTATTACAAAACAAAAACCATAAATTTGTTCATTTCCTGCAGTACCGTTTGTGGGAGATTTGTTTCACTTTTACAGATTTGGTTCCATCAAGATGCCATTCAGCTGTGCCACACATTTGTCATAAATCCAGAATCTCTGCACTCTAGTTGTTCCTTGAAACCCTGCACTGTTGCGTTCCTTCCAGTAGCACTTTGAATTCTCCAGGTGTGGTCTGCTTTCTTACTGGTCTTCAACCTGTTTTTTAGCACTTTAGATTTGAGCTGATGGCAGCTGTAGCACCAGTTAATGAAGTGTTTTTCTTCAATATTTTATATTTCAATCAAGTTTGACAAAAACAATTAGAATTCAGGTCTCCTGGTTCTGCAAGCAACAAGGTAGTCACCAGACCCCATCTCTGCCCTCAAAGACATGAGACAGAGGAGTGAGTCTCTGTGCCTCCACAATGATGCTGTGTGGGCTAACAGAGACTGGGTTGCAGACATGGAAAGAGCCATGATTGCGAAGAAAGATGTTTTCAAACATAGAGGATGCCCTAAGAAAAGAGATCGCAAGTGAGCTGCATGGAATATTCACAGGGGTGAAATATGCCAGTCTCCTACTGCGGAGTTACGACGCAGTGAAGTAAGATTGCACGGCCCATTAAACATAGAGGGGCAGATACTAGAATGAAGAACCATTTTTTGAACAATGTATTGAGTGTAATCTATACATGTATTGTATATGATTGTATGTTATTTATTATCTGCATTGCTGTGCTCCTTGTTAGCTGCTCAATAAAAAAGAGTTAAAAAAATAATAATAATAATGCCGGGCCCGATTCACAGAAATAACTTAAGACAAAATCCTAAACTTACTACCATTTTGGTATTCACAGAAGGCACTTACTCATTTTGGTATTCACAGAAGTTAGGAGTCCTAACTTTAGGACTCCTAAATGCCTTCTGTGAATACCGAAAGTCTTAAAGTTAGGATGTTTTTCAGTTTAGGAGTACTAACTTTACTACTCCTAAACTGAGAAAAATCCTAACTTCAAGGCTTTCGGTATTCACAGAAGGCATTTAGGAGTCCTAAAGTTAGGACTCTTAACTTCTGTGAATACCGAAATGAGTAAGTGTCTTCTGTGAATACCGAAATGAGTAAGTGTCTTCTGTGAATACCAAAATGGTAGTAAGTTTAGGATTTTGTCTTAAGTTAGTTATCTGAATCGGGCCCGCCATGTTTGGGAGGATAACAGATTGAATGAGGTGGATGAGATGTGGTGATTTGGATGTCTACCTGCAGAACGAAGTCACGGGGTCAGACAGCCATTAACTCGTCACCGCGTGAAGCCCCTTCATTTATCAAATATAAGAAGCTCCAACACTCTGCTTCTCATCCCATCCAAAAAACATAAACAAAAAGCCCTTCCATGCTATTTCTTGGGCAATGCCCCCAAAATGTGGAACTCCTTCCCAGTATATATCAGGCCAAACCCATCCTTCAACAGATTTAAAAGAAAATTGAAAGATCTTCTCTTCAATCGGCACCTTTAGCCTTTAGGGTATAACACCAACCACACACCTAGAGTCTCTTCCTCGGATTGTTTATTCTAATTATATGTGTTGTTTCTCTCTAAGAAATATTCTAATTCGATTTTCTACAAGTTCTTGTTGTGTAATCAATGTTTTTGAACACCGCCTTGACAGTTTATGTAAGGCAGCTCCCTCACAGGTCCTGCCAGCATTATATAAAACTCTTTAAGCAAATACAATGAAATCATACACATACTTTAATAGGTACAGAAAGAAAAGAGGCTCAAATCACACCTGGTGTAGGTGGTGCTTGGATATGCATTCAGAACTGAACAGGTTACACCCATTCCATTCTCTGAAGGTTTGAGTGGTGTAAAGCGCACACTGCATTCTGCTGCACGTGATCTGTGGTCTGTGGATTGCTTGTGGTAACACAAACAAAGCTAGATCTGTGTGTCTGCCTAGTCCTGCCCTCTGAGTGCGAGGCACTCTTTGAAAAAGGTCCTTTTGTTTTTCCATAAAAATGAAAAGATAAATAGAGAAAGTAAGCCATTTTTTTTTTTTGCAGAGTTTTATATAGCGTGAACTAGACCCGAACCGAATCAGGTATCAGTGCGCTTTACATAGCACCAGTTACGTTACATGAGGACGGCATTGTTTGAGAACATAACACGTGCATCTGCTTTGCCTGTTGCCACCAAACAAAGGGGCTTATTTATGAGCCCTTGCATCACTTTTGCCCCGCCGGTGCGTCACTTTTTGTGACGCACCAGCAGGGTAAAAAATACGCCATGTTGCATCATATTTACAAAGTGACGCATCTAGGTAGATGCGTCACTTTGTAAACCCCTGCGCCACGTTATATCTTCGCCAGGTATAATATATGCAGGGTGGCGCTCCGTCGCAAGTAAGCCTTGTAGAAGTGACGCAGTGAAATCCATGAGATTGCACTGCGTCACTTCTAGGATGCAAATGTGCCAATACCTTATACCTGCCTCATGGCAGGCGTAAGACTGCGCAAGCACATTGCTGGAGTTGCGTCACTTTTGTGACACACTCCAGCAATGAGTCAAGTCAAGTCAAGTCAAAGATGCTTTATTCGGTTTGTAAGAAAAAATACAACCATATAGCAATATACACATAAAGGAAATTTAACACAATACTAAATTAGGCTATCAAAAAAAAAAAACAATCTTACATAATAGCACTCATGATAAAAACATTTTAGCAGTATTAATAGTGCATAGTCATTGGGTCATTCAAATTTAGCTAAGATTTTAACAATCCTACGACCTTTGATTATGTACAAATAAGCAATTTAAAGTGCTAAATATTGTCTCTAGATTAGTATATGTGCAAATTGGCAATTCTAAAGTGCATATGCAATTAGCAGCACCTAGACTAACTATTAACCAAAAATAATGATAAATGAAACAAAATGCAAGTGATAAGCCAATCCTACAAGAAATATAATATAGTAGCAGCAATTAGTCCAACCAACATATGTGTGCAAAATACAAGTACGTAATTCAGCAGCATCCAATTTAAAGTGCATAGTACCTGTAGCAGCTGAAAAAAAAATGAAAAAAATTCATATAATAATTGATTTTCTTGCAGAGATACATTTTAAAATATAAGTAGCCACATAAAAGCATACATCTGGGGACTCTAGGTTAAACACTAGTGTCATTGCTGTTTGCAGATGATGCATATTATATTTTAAAAAGATGGGTTTCAAGTAATATTTCCTTAAAAAAGTATAAAAAGTACAAGACAGCATAAAGTGACATGTGCTCCGTTTTGATTTGCCATCACATGGGCATACACAGGAGTCATTTTTTAGCGCCTACAGATACGTCAGAAATACTGACGTATCTGTAACTCCTTGCGACATGATGCATCATACTGTAAATATGACGCATCATTGGTGTCGCAAGGATGGCCGCTTAGAAGTGACGCATCGCTGTTTTCTCGCAATGATGCGTCACTTTTCATAAATGAGGCCCAAAATGTTTTATTTTGTACACCCCATTTTGTCTCCTGTCCAGGCACCCACCCTGTTATTTTATATGTTTTATTATAAAGGTATTTGTAGCGCGCACTGCTACTCAAGAGTGTCCTGGCGCGTGGGTAAACAATAACATGGGAGGCAGCAAGGGCTAGATGGATTGTTTCAACAGATGAGTTTTTAGCCATTTTTTGAAGGTGGACAGTTCCTTAATGAGCCGAAGGGTAGGGTGTTGAAATATCGATTACAAAAATATAGTTGACAAAAATATAGTTGTAAAAATATACTGGTGCCATAAGAATAGTACTTCCTCGTAGCCCTCCATGGCCATCGTGCCACCTTGATTGCTGCACACGAATTATTGAGGTAAATGTTACACCCTGTATCGCCGTACCTATAAGACAAATTACTGTATCCCTTAGTTACAAATCTCCTTATGTTATTTAAATTACAGTTATCTCAGCATCCTATATACTCAGACTGATTGAATTCCATAGACCGATAGCCTTAACCAACTAAAACTATCCAGTTCCAACAGGTAACAGCAACCTTCCCACTTCCAGTATATATACGCTGAAATTACATCAAAATCTCTCGGTAGTTGAGCCACCTTTTCATCCACCTAATCTTCCTCTTTCTATCTATACGCTTATCTGATTTCCCCTTTCCCTCTTTTGTTATCACGTGCTTCAATTTAGGATGTTGCACATATTTAATCTTTTAATAAAGTATTCATGTATGATTATGTAAAACATGTATAGCTCCACATCAAATGGCCCAGCCCACTTTAAAGTGGACACTTTTCTCATGACTTTAGAGCGGTATACCATGTATTTTTATCATACGTAAAGGCAATGTTCGAGGCAATACTGTATTTTATTGAAACTATCATTTGTGCACCTCATTATGTTAAAATATTGTTTTAAAGTTTGTCTGTTTATCTTTAGATTACCAATTAAAGATGATTTTTGTCCTGATGAAGACACGCTCGTGTCGAAACGTGTAGAGAAGAAATCGTCTGGTTTTCCCACATTCATTGGGTCACCAACCATACTGCTGTTTTATTCATATTCTATGAAAGTTTTGAAAATGTTTTAATTCTATGTATTTTTTATGAAAATATACCAAATCTGCACCTTATTAATTTTTTATCAATATATTAAATCTAACATCTTTATAATTCTAAGTGCCCAGATTGTTTCATTTGCACTCATTGCCTTCCTCGAGTTTTGCCTGGGTATGTTAATTCGCATAAATTGTTTTTCCCTGACCCGGGATTTCTGATCCATTTGCAGGGGGTCCCTGTTACTCACAAATAGGATAAACCTGGAACAACAGTGGCTAATAAAGACTGAAGGGATGAAAAGAACCTGAAAGTGTGAGATAAAGGGTCAGGAGTGTCTGGTGGTAGATAAAGAGGCAATAGGTGCAATAAAGACTAAGCAGCCTTGGTTTTTGGCATCCCCATATTTACAGCGTCACCCACAGGTTTCTTAGCAAAAAAATTTGATTAAAGATTAAGCACTGGCAAGCATTCGTTGGACAGTGCTAGTAGTGAAATGGGCGGTGTCAGTAGTGAAAGTGGTAAGTAACAGTGGTGAGAGTAGATGGGGACATTCTAATATAAATTGTGGGCACCTTATAATAATTCCAGATGTGTAAAGCGTGACTTATGACCCCGAGGGGTATGCAGGTGCTGGGTGTTTAAGTGAGCTATTGCCCAGTGCCACATGATGCTGAGCTGAGCTGCAGCACTCGAACCGCGAGCCTTAGCGCTCGGAGTTAGTCGCTCTGGCCACTGCAGCACACTTCTCCTTTACTTATTGTTTTCCATTTTAAGCATTGATTACGGGCATGTGTCATAAGGAAGTCCTCATTGGCACATTTTGAGCATTCCGTTCCTAGGCAAAAGGAAAAGTTCTATCTGGGCACTAAATGTGTGCATTTTCACACATTGTCTGTCAGTTCTTGTGTAAAAGCTGAGCAGCTATTTGAATGGGACACAATGAAAAATAAAAAAGACAGGGGGATATTATCAAGAACTGGCGATAATTATCGCTAACCGCCGTTAGTGTAACTTTTTTTTATCGCCGTCTACCGCTGGAAATTATCGCCGTGTTAGCTGTGTATTAACAACACGCCGCTAACAGGCGATAGTTTCTCTTACCGGCTGAAATGTCCAGCTATAAAATTAGCGGGACGGCGATAAAAATCCTCGCGCTAACTTTAAAAAAGTAGTAATAAGCCCATTAGTGGCAAAAAAACTGACGTTAGGCAGCCCAACATGATTGATTTTTCCCTTTAACTTAAAAAATAGCTTAACACTCCAACTCCCATAGAAAAGATGCCCCAAAAAAAAGTTTAATGCAGATTGGAGCAGCCAGGGCCAAGTGCAGCACACATCAACAACCCCCTCAACCCACCCAACATCCAGGATGAGAGCCTGGATGCCCCGCTGGGCCTGCGTCTTGAGCCTGGATGCCTCGCTGGACCTGCGTCTGAAGCCTGGATGCGTCGCTGGACCAGTGTCTGGAGCCTAGATGCCTCCCTGGACCTGCGTCTGGGGCCTGGATGCCTCCCTGGACCTGCATCTGGAGCCTGGATGCCCCGTTGGACCTGCGTATGGAGCCCGGATGCCTCGCTGGACCTGCGTCTTGAGCCTGGATGCTCCCTGGACCTGCGTCTGGAGCCTGGATGCCACGCTGGATCTGCATCTGGAGCCTGGATGCCTCTCTGGACCTGCGTCTTGAGACTGGATGCCTCCCTGGACCTGAGTCTGGAGCCTGGATGCCTCCTGGACCTGCATCTGGAGCCTGGAGTGGGATGTGGAGGAGCTGTGGAGTCGATGAGCTGTGGCGGGAGACATTGATGCACAACGATCGCCAGTACCTGGTGGTGAAGTCTGGCAGGTCGCATGGAGCCACGTAGCTGACCTGTGTGAGAAAACCACCTTGCAACCCTTGGAGCAGTTAATGGTAGAGGCGCCCCTGCACACCAAAGCGGCCACTTTGACGATACTTTTCCAGGTTTTCAACCGGCGTGGACACTTACGCTTGGAAACCCCAGAAGAAAGGTCGGTACTTAACCTGAAATGCATTGGGTATCATGAAAAGCATTATGTTGTATATACCATATTGGAATTTGGAATCAATGTTCCATGATTTAATGGATGAACTAATAAATGAATGAAGTAATTCAATTCTCAGAAACATTGGAATTATTTCTTTGATGAAAGTGGAACTATGATAAGAAACGTAATGTTTCAATAAAAGTGCACACATCCTAGGGACTGGTTTGCCTGACCCATGTAGCTCAATAACACATGTAGATGACACACCCCTAGTGATGGCTTTTCCGCTATGGCAGTAGAGCGTTGCCCCACCGCCTCAAGCAGTATAGAAGAGGAACAATCATCACATGATGATAACTCAATCAATCAATCAGGGGAATTGTAAGCGCGCTACTCACCGGTGAGGGTATCAAGGTGCTGAAGGGGGACGGGGGGGGGGGGGGGTTGCAGAACTGTTAGCCGAAGAGCCCGGTCTTGAGGGTCTTCCTGAAGGTGTTCAGGGAGGGGGCACGTCTAATGTCTGCCAGCAGCTCATTCCAGGTCTTGGATGCAATGTGGGAGAAGGATCTGCCAGCTGCTCTGGCTCTGTGGCTGTGCGGGAATTCGGCCAGTGTGAGTTTGGAAGATCGAATGTCTCTTTTGGGTATGTGGAAGTTGATTTTGTCGTTGAGGTATTTGGATCCATTGTTGTGTAGGCCTTTGTTGGCGTGAGTGAGGATTTTGAAGGTGACTTTTTTCTCCACGGGAAGCCAGTGGAATCTACGGAGGTGTTGGCTGATGTGTTCGTGCTGGGGGATGCCGAGGATGAGTCTGGCGGCGGTGTTCTGTAAGGTCTGGAGTATGCAGAGCAGGGACTTGTAAATGCCGGCGTAGTATGCGTTTCATTAGTCCAGTCTGCTGGTGATGAGTGCGTGGGCGACTGTCTTGCCTTGACTCCGGGGGGCTCCATTTGAAAATCATGCGGAGGATGCGGAGGGTGTTGAAGCAGCTGGAGGTGACGGTGTAGACCTGTTGGTTCATGGTGAGCGATGAGTCGAGTACGATGCCGAGGTTTTTTTGGCGTGGTCCGAGGGGGTCGGTGGGCTTCTGAGGACAGCATACACCAGTTGTCGTCCCATGCTGAAGGGGTGGTTCCAAAGACGAGGAAAACTGCCTTCTCGGCATTGAGCTACAGGCATCTGTTGGTCATCCAGATTTCGTCGTCATGCATTCCTTTTTGGAAGTTGAGTCTGGCAGTGGTGGGGTCTTTGGTGAGGGGCAGGATGAGCTGGGTGTCATCAGCATAGGACACAATATTGAGGCTGTGTTGTCGGACGAGGGGGACCATGTAGATGTTGAAGAGGGTCGGGCTCAGAGATTACCCCTGTGGGACTCTGCAGGTGATTTACGTGGGATCGGAAAGGAAGGGTGGCAGTCTGATCCTTTGCCTTCTTCTGGTGAGGAATGATCAGATCCAGTCCAGGGCTGTTACTTGTATGCCGGCGTTGTGTAGTCTGGCGACTAGTGTGTGGTGGGAGACGGTGTCGAAGGCCGCTGAAAGGTTGAGTAGGATGAGGGCTGTGGAGTGGCCTTGGTCCAACAGGGTGTGGATGTCGTCTGTGGCAGCAAGTAGAGCGATCTAAGTGCTGTGGTAGATGTGAGGAGGGCAAGGGTCGGTGAGGGCCCCTGAGTGCATGCCTTTCATGGTTGCGGTGGTGTATTCGGTTGTGTCCGGCGTCCAGGTGGAGATGGTGGGCTGGCTGTGGCGTCTGGTGGATGGTCGGCGAAGTTATTGTAGGGTTTTTTGAACTTGAGGTGGAAGTAGGTTCCACGCTTATCGCAGAGGTCTTGGGACGGGGTGATGTCTATAGGTTTGCTGCGTGGGTTGGTGAATTCCTGAATGATCTTGAAGAGTTGCTTGTAGTTGGTGGAGTTGTTGAGGATTTGGTTGTAGTAGTCCGTCATGGCATCCTTGTAGGTGGTGTAGATTTCGCTTGTCTTTGTGTTTCTCCAGTTCTTCTCCTGTCATCTGCAGGTGTGTCTTGCTTCTTAGAGATCGGTGGTGAACCAGGCGGCTTTCCTGGGGCACTGTTTGTCGGACTTGCATAGCGGGCGAGCTTGTATGCACAGTTGGAGATCCATGTGTGGAGTTCTCTGGCTGCGACGCTGGCGTCGGATGTGTTGGAGGCCGGGGTGGTGGTTAAGGTCTGGCGCCAATGTAGGCAGGAGAACTTGCCGCGGGTCGTGTTTGGCGAGGCTTTTTGTCAGTCTCTGAGTTTTCCGTGGTTGAGTGCGTGGAGGGTGGCTGAGCTGTAGCAGTGGCTGGCTCGAGATCCACGGTTCCTGGCGCTGGTCACGGTCAGATCACGGACGGATGCAGAAGGGCTTGGATTAGGCACACCTTCTGCGCGCCAACGGAGCATGTCCGATGCGCAACCGCACAGCGTCCACCATTTAGATGGGGGAGGAACGATCAGCTGGGAGGTGGCAATGGGTGAGGGCAGCGGAGTGGGCCACAGGAGCAGCAATGGCAGGAAGCAGGAAGTGCGGGCTCTGAGAAGCCCAAAAAATAGATCACAAGTTGAAAACAAGGAAAATCTAACTGATGTAATCATACTATGTATCCTAAAGGGGTGGGAGGGTGGGTAGGACGGCTCCAAACACAGAGCAGGGCATGAGCAGATTGGCATGCCCACTCAAGTGCGCAATGACTGTTTGGTCGTCCCACTCAGGCCGTCCAAAGCAGTCATGTGCACTTCCCTGTTCGCAAAGCAGGCTGCATTACAGCCTGCATGGAAAACATGGCCACCCCTATGGCCCCTTGCTGCATGACTTGTTCCGTTGCCGATTACCAACCCCACCGCTGCATCCCAATGTTGTGATTGACTCAGGGGAGTGAGCCTGGCTGCCCACTTCTTTCTCCTGGAAGCAGACGCAGGAGAGCAGAAGCTACAAAGACACGGGACACAGCTTCGAGGTAAGACTTCCCCTCAATAAATTTTTAACAACACACGCTCCCACACATATCCCCGCATCTATGCACCATCCAGTGTTATTTCCAGCGTTTACCACCTCACAGCTGTCCAGCACATCCCGCACTTCTCAATAGTGGCCGCTGTGCGCCCATGCACAACGGGCATAACACTTGTGTGCCAAAGGCACACACGTAGTTGCGACGCATGCCTTCACCTTGCATTCCATTCCAATGAATACTAATACTAGGCACATTGCAGCAGTAGAGTGGGTGTTGCATAGCGTAGTTATAAAGATCACTGTTCCCACTTCAGTGAATGCAACCCAAAACTAACCTTTGCACCACAAACCCAACTGTGAACCCTGGAGCTCCTTTTTTGAACCCCATTAATAGACACACAGAAATCACATTTGATACAAATGCAGATCCCATTTTTCATATTGTACCCACCAAAACATCCCATTTTTCATATTTTACCCCCAACAACACCAGATATTTCATATTTTACCCCAAAAAACACACAATTTTTTACATTTTACCCCAACAAACACCCCATTTTTCATTGTTTACCCCAAGAAAACTGTATCATTTTAAAATTTTACCCCAAAACCCTTACACACCTGAGAAACTTTAAATTACCCCATTACTGACCTCACAATGCGTTGTGATCTAATGCGATGTTAAGGCACCCACGTTGTCGGAGATGCGATGTTAACGATGTACTGCCTGCATTGTAATGGTCTTCTCCCGTGCCAAAGGCCACCCATAGGCTTCGCCGTTTGCATCCATCTGCCCCTGGATCTCGCTCAGCACCATGGAGCATTCCTCTTGGACACTCCACTGCTACGACGCCAACTCCCTCCTCGCCATCAACCCTGGACGCCACCTTGCCTGCCAGGACCAACCTCTGTTCCATGGCGGACATCGCCTTTGCCATCATTGACGGCTGCAGTATCACCAGCAAGGAGCACCCTGACCGTCAAGGAGGAGGCATTGCTGTCACCTACAGAGGCACACATCCGACTGACAACACACTCTAATGTGCCAAGGGTGACCATGGACCACGTCAATTCCCAGATCTGGACCAATCCCAAGAAGATCCTCTGCGGCACCCTAATGTGGAGGACCCCCGGCCATGGCCCCCCATTCTCAAATACCATTGTAGACCTCATTGCACCCCAGGGTCTCCCAGCCACCGATGACATCCAACTAGGTGAACTCAAGTTCCACCTGGACAACCCCAGTGACCAGAGCACCACCCCTTCCTGGGGAGGGTCACCGACATCAGTCGCAAGCAGTAAGTCACCTCAACAGGCCACATAGCAGGACACAAGGTCGAGCATGTCACCTCCGCCAGCTGGTACTTCAACTACAGCCACAACACTGGACTCACCCGGACCGACCATCATTGGTAACATCACGTCTTCACCTTGCCCACCGGATGCCACTGCCATCATCGCACCCCCCGCAGCTGAATCAAGGCCAGCAAATAACATCTTGTCAACTCCCTCCTCACCAACACTCCACCAATGCTTCCAAATTGATGACACTGCAGCGCGAAACCACCACCGATGGATCTCCAACAGCGCCGACATTTGGGCACCCCTCATGAACAGCACTGCGTCAGTACCTTCCGCCTGCCTGATGGCAGGCATGAGGGTGAGGCCATGCCACAGGGATAGGCTGGCACCATGCATTGCTGGAGTTGCGTCATGGTTGTGACACGACTGCAGCAATGCATGACTTTAGCGCAGGCAGATACATCAGGATTCCTGACGTATCTTTCATTACTTGCGTCATGGAACGCTGTCCAGTGATTACAGCGCATCCATGCTGTCACAAGAAGGGCGTAGTGAGAAGTGTTGCAGAGCTGTCTTGTCGCAGCTCAGCAGCACTTTTCATGACTTATCGACTGAGTGCATTCCTGCACTGTGGTATTGTTGAAGGGCAGCGCTGCAACATTGCTTGCAGTGCCTGCAGAGATATGGGCCCAAGTTTTAACACCATTTTTAAGACCAGCTGTTTTCTGGTCTTAAGTAACTGGCTCTAACTGCAGTAAGAGCCAGTTTTTTGGCTCTTCAGAATTTCAAGGAGCCCCTTGATAATATGGAATAGTGGTATTTGCGTGCTTTTTTGCACGGGAATGCCTACTTTGTATGTCATAAGCGATAAATATCACTAACAGGCTTTGAGATTAAAAAAAACAGGCCGCTATCGCCCAAAAACTCGCACTAGGGCCCGTTAGCTGCAGCTTGCTAATAGGACGATAAAATTATCGCTGCTTTAACAGCAAAAAAGTGTTGCTAAAGCGGCGATAGGCCCTTGATAATATGCCCCATATTTTCTGTAGTGCAATTCTGGTAGTGTTCATTCAGGCATATTTGATATCTATTATCTAGAAGGTCACAATTATGATGAAAATGTGGGAAAATCAAAACATTTCAACCTTGCAAAGTTTTACATAGAATGGTTCAATCATAATAAACAAATGTGGCCCAAACGAAAGCAGACTACATGGTCCCCTGCCACACCATAATTATTACTCGTTAAGAAATAAACCCATTAAAAATCACTAAGGGCCATATGTATGAAGCAAAATCGCAGTCGCAAATGCCGAAATTCGCAGAATTTCGGCATTTGCGAATGCGAATTAGCAAAATGGCTTGTATGTAGGAAAATATCGTGCTAAAGAAGGAATCGCTAAAAATGCGATTCCTAAAATTGGGAGATTGTCAAATTTTGTGATTTGCCTGCGATTACTTATTTTTGCAAATTCGCGAAAATCGCAAACGGGAAATCGCAAAAAATAAAATCGCAATAAAATGTATGAAACAATCGCAAATAGCGATTTTCGGAAATTCACTAAATACAGAATCGCTATTACCACCAAGTGGGAGCAGGTGGTAACCATGTGCAAACTATATAAGGAGTACCAGAATGTAACAGGCCCTTTCCAACAATGGCGGGGCTTTACTTGATAGCCAGGAGGATGCGACTCAGAGCTGCTGCGCAGAGGAGGAGACGCCAGGAGAGGATAGTCCGTGCGCGCATCACCATCTACCAGCGCACTGAGGAGGACATCTACACCCACTACAGACTGGAGGAAGACAGTATACTAGATTTAATTGAAGAACTCAGACCCTATCTTGAACACCCCACACGCAGGACACAAGCCATCCCCACTCACATCCAGGTCCTGTATTCACTACACCTGCTGGACTCAGGTAGTTTTCAGGGTGTGATAGCCTCAGTAGGAGGGGTGTCACAAAGTGCCCTTTTGTGCTTTTTCCATGCGTTCCTCGATGCCATGGCACCGAGGATGCAACACCACATTTACTTCCCCAGCACCCCACAGGAACTAGCCCAGACCAAGCAGGACTTTTAACAAATTGCCCAATTCCCCCACGTCATAGGATGTATAGATGGGACACATGTTGCAATATCCCCCCTCAAACAATGAGTACGTATTCAGGAACCGGAAATGCTATCATTCACTAAACATACAGGTGGTGTGTGATGCCAAAAACATCATCACTGACATAGTAGCAAAGTATCCAAGCAGCACACATGACACTTTCATCTTCCGTCACAGTGGGCTATACCGTAGACTCTCAAGAGGTGATTTTGGCAAGGGATACCTACTAGGTAAATGCATTTAAACATAGGGCACATTTGTACTGACTACCATGTGCAGTTCAGTGACTAACCATTGACATTTCAACCCAGTGCTTATGCAGTCCGGGATTTCATCATGACACCCTACCTGAATCCTGCTAATGCTGGGGAGCGGCGATATAACCAAGCACACCTTTCTACAAGAGGCACCATTGAACGCACATTTGGGATACTGAAGAACAGATTCCGATCAATCAATCAATCAATCACGAAATTTGTAGAGCGTGCTACACACCTGATAGGGTCTCAAGGCGCTGGGGGGGGGGGGAGAGAAGCAGCTAGTGGTCGAAGAGCCAGGTCTTGAGCAGTCTTCTGAACGCCGGGAGGTCAGCAGTCTGGCATAGGTGGAGGGGGAGGGCGTTCCAGGTCTTGGCGGCGCGGTGGGGGAAGGATCTGCCTCCGGAGGTGGTTCTGTGAATGCGTGGGATGGTGACCAGGGACAGGTCGGTGGAGCGGAGATTCCTGTTGGGTACATAGAAGGATAGTCTGCTGTTGAGGTAGGCGGGCCGGTCTTGTATAGTGCTTTGTGTGCGTGGATCATGAGTTTGAAGGTGATTCTTTTGTTAACGGGGAACCAGTGTAGATCTCTCAGGTGGGGGTGATGTGGTTTCTGTGGGGGACGTCGTGGATCAGGTGAGCGGAAGTGTTCTGGATTCTCTGGAGTCTGTTGATGAGTTTGTTTGGGGCTTCGGCGTAGAGGGCGTTTCCGTAGTCGAGTCGGCTGCTGATGAGGGCGTGGGTGACTGTTTTCCGAGTGTTCGTCAGGATCCACCTGTAGATCTTGCGGAGCATACGGAGGGTGTGGAAGCATGAGGAGGAGACGGCATTGACTTGGTTGGTCATTCTGAGCGTAGAGTCGAGGATGATTCCTAGGTTGCGTGCATGGTTGGTCGGTGTCGGGGGGGCTCCCAGGGAGGGAGCCAACCAGGAGTTGTCCCACGCCGAGGGGTTGGGACCCAGGATGAGGATCTCCGTCTTGTCCGTGTTCAGTTTCAGCCGGCTTGGTTCCATCCCGGCGGCGACGGCCTTCATGCCCTGGTGCAGTTTGGATTTGGCGGTGAGGGGGTCCTTAGTGAGGGAGAGGATCAGCTGGGTGTCGTCGGCGTAGGAGATTATGTTGAGGTCATGTAGTCTGGCGATGCGTGCGAGGGGAGCCATGTAGACGTTGAATAGCGTCGGGCTAAGGGAGGACCCCTGAGGGACGCCGCAGATGGTCTTGGTGGTTCCGGATTGGAACAGGGGGAGGAGGACTCTCTGGGTTCTGTCGGTGAGGATGGAGGTGGTCCAGTCCAGGGCCTTATCTCGGATGCCTGCGTCGAAGAGGCGAGCGCGGAGGGTGTGGTGACAGACGGTGTCGAAGTCGGCGGGGAGGTCCAGGAGGATGAGGGCTGCTGTTTCGCCGTTGTCGAGGAGCATTCTGATGTCGTCTGTGGTGGTGATGAGGGCAGTTTCAGTGCTGTGGTTGCTGCGGAAGCCAGACTGGGATGGGTCCAGGATGTTGTTGTCTTCTAGGTAGCGGGTGAGTTGGTTGTTGACGGTCTTTTCGATGACTTTCGCTGGGAACGGAAGCAGGGAGATGGGCTGGAAGTTCCTGAGGTCGCTCGGGTCTGCCTTGGGTTTCTTCAGGAGGGCGTTAATCTCGGCGTGCTTCCAGCTCTCGGGGAAGGTGGCAGTTTCGAAGGAGAGGTTGATGATGCTGCACAGGTGGGGTGTGATGAGGCTGCTGGCTTTGTTGGCGATGTGGTGGGGAAGAGGGTCCGATGGGGCACCTGAGTGGATGGTGCTCATGATCTTGATTATGTCTTCGGTGTTCACGTTGGCCCATGTGGTCAGAGGGTTGTGGTGGGTGGGAGTGGGTGTCTTCGTTGTGGTGGGGTGCGTTGGGTTGATTTGAGTGTCGAAGCTGTTGTGGATGTCGGTGATTTTATGGTGGAAGAAAGTTGCGAGGGTGTCGCACAGGGCTTGCGACGGCGGGATGTCGTTGGTGCAGGAGCTGGAATTGGAGAGTTCTTTTACGATGCTGAAGAGTTCTTTGCTGTTGTATGCGTTGTTGTCGAGGCGGTCTTTGAAGGAGGCTCTTTTGGTGGTCCTGATGAGGCGGTGGTGGTTGCGAGTGGCGTCTTTGAGGGCTGTGTGGTTGGCGGGAGTTCTGTCGATGAGCCAGATGTTCTCGAGTTTCCGGCAGGCATACATAAAAGTGGAGGTTCACTCCAATACAGCCCACAAACATGTTGCAAGATAGTGGTAGCATGTGCCATGCTGCACAACATCGCCACCAGGAAAGGCACACCAGTGGAGCTGAGTGAATCTGAATCCTCTGACGTGGAGGGGCCTGGACCTGGACGCATGGCAGCTGGTGTAGCTGGTGCTGTAGCTGGGCGCCAGAGGCGTGATGAGATTACGCGCAACTACTTCTAGGTAAGAAATAATGACACAATGACCAATCTTATGTTTAATTCCTTAATTGCAGGAGAAACAATGCCACACGTCCTTCATGCCAACTAGTCACACTCCTATTATCAAGCACATGTTTTTCTCACAGTGCTACAATTAAACAGGAGTGATTGCAAAGTCAAGTCTGTAGTTGACCTCTCCCAATGCTAGCACAATGAACCCCCCATATGCGGCGCAGCCTAGCTAAGGCCCCTGGTGGTTGTTGCACCGCGTAATCCTAATTGTACGTAGCAGGCCTATTGTTCCTGCCACGACGGTGCCTCTCCATGATGGGTGGTGGGGTGTTGCTGCTACGCACTGACTGTGCGTCCTCTTCACTGGGAGTTAGTACTCCAGGGCCTGTAGTACGGATTGCCCGCAGCTCGTCAAGAGCAGATGTTGCCTGCACAACTGCTGTAGCAATGTCCTGGATGCCATGGGCAAACTCCCGCTGCATTACAATGCTGCGCCTGGTCTGGATGTTAGTGGCAGAGGCCAAGCGGTTGATGGCCCGGGTATATCAGTCCATGCGCTCCAACTCTCGGCGCCTAGCAGCACGCTCTGCGCGCAGCTCACCACAAGGCGCATGCATGGCACCCCTCAGTTCACCTTGTATTCCCCTGAGCCCTGTCCTCACCTCTCATTGTAATGCCTTAATGTTTTTCGCTTGCAGGTGCTGCACCTGCAACATATTCAATTCGAGGCCGGCAAACCCCAATCCATCACCCTGATCTCCAAAACTGCTGGTCGTGCGATGTCTGCGCCTGGCTGTGCCTTGTGGGACTTGGCTGTCTTGTGGCCGGGTCCCTTGCTGTAGCTGTGTGTCTTCAGTGTGCAAATTTCCATTGCTGTCCTCTACCTCGTCCTCCATTGGTGGTAGTGGTCTAACTATGTTTCTCCTCTGTTTTTTGCAAGGATTGACAGGGCTGTCCTCCCCATCTGTTTCTTGCTCCTGCCCTGCGTCTCCAGGGTCTGGACGTTCGGTCACTGTTCCACTGCCTGGAGGCTGTGTCTTAGTTGGTGCTGTGGACAGAACAGCACGCATTTATTAATTGCACTCATTTGCAATGTGAAAATAAAATATTTCACTGTTTGGGATTACATTACTTTTTTATTTCCCTTTCCTGACCTGTACATGCAATATTTGACTAGCGTGGCTGATAAACACAACTTTGAATTTCATGTGACTACATCTCCCAAGATGCATTGCTGTGTCTGCCTGTGTATCTGCTCTGGCCTGAAATTTGTTTTCCCTGACACTAGGTTGGTGCTGGGGGGTGTCTGGGGGGTGTTAGGGGTGTGATGGCATGCTTCTTACCTGGTCTAGATGCTTGTTGATCTGAGCTGTCTAGGTCAGCCACACCCGTCATGCTTTCTGGTAACAGGGTACCCTCCACAAGTTCCTCCAGGGGTGTGGAGTCCGGCACAGTTGAGGTCCCTCCACCGGTGTGCCGTGACTGCTCCAGCCTGGCAGCTAGCTTCTCTTTGGAGCGCTGGAGCAGGTCGTACCAGCGCTTTCGTAGTACATCCACACTCCGGTGTGTCACTCCCAGCGCATTCACTTTTCCCTGTATGTCAGCCCAAATGCGCTTTTTCCGGGTCTCTGGCACCTTCAGGGAATTCTTGCCAAACAGTAAATCATGATTTGGCACCATCTCCTGGATCAATGTCTCCAGTTCAGCCTCTGAGAATTTTAGTTTTTCTTTTTCTAGCACATTCTCCCTCCTGTTGCTGCTGCTGCTGCTGTGTTTCAGGCATGGACATGTTTCCACTTTCAGCCATGGTGATTCAGTAGCACTGTTCACTCTCCCTCTCTCCCTCACTGTGACTCTCACTCAGCAACTCTGGTGCAGCATGGGTAGGCAGTCACTTCCTGGTAGTGATGTAATCAAGCTGCACCAGAGTTTCCGATTGGCTGATTTGCGAAATTCGCAAATTTGCGATTTTTTCCGTTAAGGAATTGCAAATTTGCGAATTTCTGGGTTTAAGAAATTGCTTTTTGGGTTCTCGCAGATAAATAGCGATTTTTACCGAATTGCTATTTATTTGAGATTTGTTTCATACATACCAATTTGCGATTCTGAATCTGTGATTCGGTAAAAATCGCTAATTTAGATTCGCAAATTCTTACCTTGATACTATGGATGAACAATTCGCAAAATGGTACATTAGCAAAATGGACTATGCGCAGCACTTAAAGGTACAATATGGGCTCCTTTATAAGTCTACAGAACACCACACAGGAGTATCTAATTCAACACTACACAGAATAATGTCTTCTGGATTTCTCATCAGTGACTTACCCCATACAGACACATACACCGGTGTGGCACACATTGCGGTGCATAAGCGTGAGATGTTGCAGGGAGTGGCAGAACAGATGCATCTGTGCATACCTACTTTTCAGTTGGCTTGGACTGACCTTTTGCTTGGCTTCCTGCTATTTTGCATTGAACTCTAGCCTCCACCAAGAGAAGCCGGGGAGTGCTGGGCTGGACTCCACATGAGGACCCTAGGCGCTAATTGGAAAGCGAAGGTGATCTGGGGGAAACACAGATGGAAACCGGCCCAGCAATGGCTGAAAAACAAGCACAGCTGTGCAGGGATGCTCTATACCTCACTCGGGCGACACCTTAGATATTTCGACACACAGGGTGACCACTTTTAGTCACTGCACACTTTTGGGGTCTCCCTTAATGTGTCTCCTAATTCCTTGCTCTTTCTTCCTCTGTCCATCTTTTCTATCATCTTAAATATGGGGATATAATGTAAGAATTCATATTTCTGTTGTTCTGTACAATACACCGATTTTTTTAATTCGCTGAGCTTTGTCCCGCTCACGACTGGAGCAGTTGAGTGTACATATACCTAAATTAAATAGATGTATTTATGAACTCATTATCTCAATTACAGAGACGCCAGTGAAATACAGTTTGTTGCCTGATTTGTTGATCCCTTAAGCGCCCTGAAGAAGGTGTGACCATATCTGCAGGTCTCCACCGAAACACGCGTTGGGGCAGGTCTAATGAACCAGACACAATGACAATAATGAGTCAAAAGTCACAATAATCAAGTGTATAGGACTTGCAGAATACACTCAGTCAAAGGAACTGAATCAAGAAAGATATTGTGCTTCTATTTTGTCTGTTATGTGTTAGCTTATCAACATATTCTGCCTTCAATATTGGGTTTGTTCCCTTGATCATGTTCATGTGTTTTTTGGTGGGTGTGAGTGTTGAATGAATGTATGACGTTTTGGGGCATATCCACTTGAGTTCGAGTGGGGCGTTTCTTTGACTTGATGGGGCACTTCCCCCTGATGAATTTTAGTATTATTGTAATGTTATGTATTGTGATGTGTACAGATATATGTATCTTTTTTTATGTATGACGACATGCATAATAAGCTAGCAATATATTTTTCGAGATTATAAAATCATATTTGATGTCTGATTACTCAATAGTCCTGGAGTTTAGATACCCACACTTTTTGTGACTACTGTGGATGAGGTAAGCATGCCCTAAATAGGACGAGATATTCTGCCAAAATGAAAAAGAATTTGTTTCAGCCAGATTGATTGGATTTTAAGATAAATGTTGTTGTTTCCCCTGGATCTCTGCCTATGCATCAATCCAGGGCCACCTTTTTTTAATTATCTAGTTGACGTTTCACCGCCTTAGGGCTCCCTGATTAAGAGAAACCATTTACTTTGTAGTGGCATGACAAAAACGGGTTTGCTCTTGAGTTGTTGGTACAAAGCCATGGAGATCAGAAAAGACCTACAGCCTATTTTTCCTTGTTCCTGAACCCAGGACCAGCTGGGCAACCTTCAAGTCTGTGGTGGATATCTCAACTTTCCTTGAAGCCTCTCAAAATATTGTGTTTTCCCTAACCATTGATATGCTCTACTCTGCAGTTACCATTCTTCTCACTACAAAAACTCAACATCTGTCCAGAACCCGGTTGTCTTTATGTGAAGTTTTATGGTTATCTGCTGCTCTTATTACTTTGCCCACTGTCCTGCTTTGAGCCCTGCTTCTTTGATGCCTACCAGTAATGGTGAACCACGTGACTGAATCTTACCCACTGCACAGGTTACTATGCCATGCATTAATTTAACTAACATTCCTCTGAGTGACTGTGAATTAACCTATTTTGTGGATGGTTCCTGTCTCAGAAGGAGGTGATTTCGTTGCTGTCTATGCCGTTTGGACTGTATGGCAAGTGGTGGAAAGTTGCAATGTGCCTGCAGGGAAATCAGTTCAGGTTGCAGGGCGTATTGCACATATCAGAATTTGCATTCTAACCACAGAAAAGTCTGTTACTGGGTGCACAGTCTCAAAGTACCCAGTCGGAGAGATGCATGACTTGGGGCTCTTTTGGATGCAAAGGGGTTTCCTGACATCGAAGGAACTACCATTAAAATTGGTCACTAAACTCAAAATGTTCTAAATGCCTTGCAATAATTAGAGAAGGTGGCTGTGGTTAAAAGAGCAGCTCACTATCACCCTCATCAAGATGTTTTGAGGGGCAAGGTCCTAGCTGATCCAGCTGCTAGGAATGCTGCGTTCTAAAACTGGTGATGCTGATATTGGGAAAATTGATCTATTTTCTCTACCAAAGCTAAATGACTTGCCTCAATTACAGGAACAAGAAATTCTAGATCAAGCAGGAATGTACAAGAAACCCTGAAGAGGTGTGGAGCAAAAACACTGGGCGTGTGGTTGAACCAAAATTCCAACTCTCCAACCTCGTCAGGTTGCATCACGGAGCAGCCACTTTGGTAGGGACGGCATGATACATGACGCTGCAACCCATTGGTGTGCGCCCTTCTTTTTTTCCATAACACAGAATTATTGCCTATCATTTGATGCTGGAAAAGGGTCAAAGCCACCTCCACTGCACATCATCGCCCTTGGGGCCCCTTCGTCCACATCATACACAATTACCTAAATGTATAAATTATTCTTATGTACCTGTTGTAGTGTGTATGTTTCAGGATGGGTGGAAGCGTATCCCTCTGCCCACGCAGATGCGGTTACTTTTGCTAAACAACTACTTAGAGACTTTATTCCTTAGTTTGGATGACCAAGTGGCATCAGCAATGACCAGGGAACACACTTCATATCTGCAATGGTACAGGCAATTAGTATAGCATTAGTAGAGCAACACTTCCATTATGTCCATCACACTGAATCAGCGAAGAAAAAAGAAAGAAATATTGGCATCCTGAAAAATACGATATTTAAGATATGTTCGGAGACACAGTTAAAGTGGCCCATTGCTTTGCCACCAGTGTTGTGGTCCATAAGAGTGATCCTATCCCATAAGGCTAAGCTGGTATGAAATAGTTATAGGTGGACCCATGATGCTCCCCTCTAGCCCTCCCATGCCTACTGCAAAATTAAATTTGCAGTTAAATGATGATGTGGCTACAACATTTAAGAAATCTCATACGTGTTCATAGTTTCCATTCTGAAGTGCGAGATACTGTACCTGAGTGTCATTCCATCCAGCCCGGTGACAGGGAATATGTCCACATAATCAGGAGGAAGATAACTCTGCAGGCCCACTGGCAAGGGCCTTACCAAATCTTGCTCATTACGAACACTAATGGTAAATGCAGAACTGGTGACCTGAATCCACTCTTCCCACTGCAAGCGAGGTGCTCCTGCTTCAAGGACCGGGGCTGTTCTTTAGTGTCAGCTGACACCACCTCTGCGGTGGAGCATCTGAACCAATCAAACACTCACACCCACTCAACAGATCAGGGTTTAATCCATCACCGTTCTTTAGACCACTCTGCCACCCCAGTTCAGACATGGCCATATGCAAATCAAGCTGACCCTGTGTCTCATGGGAACAGTCCAGCAGGAACTGCCAAGCCATGCCTTCCCTGGACCGGATTCAAGCTTCCTAGGACCGGTTTCTGGCATTACAGCCGTCTTCAGCCAGGCTTGCTTGAATCCAGTGGCAAAGTGAGCAAGGGACTCACGTCTGAGCATACCCTGCCAACTTATGGTGAACAAAGCGGTACAAAAGGGGGTGATGATGGATGTAGCATCTGAACCAATCAAACACTCACACCCAGTCAACAGATCTGGTTTTAATCCATCACCGTTCTTTAGCCCACTCTGCCACCCCAGTTCAGACATGGCCATATGCAAATCAGTCTGAACCGGTGCCTCATGGGATGCCAAGCCATGCCTTCCCTGGACCGGATTTAAGCTTCCTAGACCTCTGCAGCAGACTCCTGATCTGTTTTTGGGTCAAAGCTGTCATGACTACCTCTGCCTGCTTCTGCACCACAGGGGGCTGCCACAGCAGCCTCTCACCATAACTGTCTCCTTGCCCTGTAAGGAGCCTCTCTCGATAACAGATTGCTCTGCTATCTTCACTGCTGCACAGAGCATCTGGTAGTACATCCTTGTTCTAGAATGGGGAATTATTCCTGGATCGAACTGTGCTGAAATTCCCCTGGTCTGAAACCACCCAAAAGTCACTCTTACAGGTTACTGTTGGAAATTGCAAACCATAAACTCCTCTTCTTGCTGGGTTAGCACACACATGCCTCTTGAGGTAGGAAATGGCATTCCTTTGATCTGGGTGCCAGGCTGTTTTAATTACACTTCTCTGCAGCTTTTCTATCTTGGGCCTAGACTGCTAGAATGTGCTGAAATCTCCCCCTCTGCTTTCCCAGCCCTTGAAAAGTTCAACAATCCCTTCAATCTCAACATGTCAGACATGACACATCTTGCAATGACCAACGAAGGATTCATTTGAGAGCACAGGGGAGCAAATAGTGAGACTGCATTCGATTAAATAGTTGTAAATCAAAGTTCTTCTTCTGTCTGGAAAAAAGGGGGCTGCACACACACACTTAGGGCCTCATTTATGAGGCAGTGCGTCACTTTTACTCCGCCGGTGCGTCACTTTTTGTGACGCACCAGCGGCGTAAAAAATGTGCCTTGTTGCACCATATTTACAAAGTGACGAATGTAGGTATATGCGTCACTTTGTAAACCCCTGCGCTACATTATACCTGCGTCAAGTATAATGTATGCAGAGGGGGCGTTCACCCGCAAAAAGCCTCATAGAAGTGACGCAGTGAAATCTATGAGATTTCACTGCATCACTTCTAGGACGCTGTTGCGTCAAAATCTTGCACCTGCCTCACAGCAGGCGTAAGACTGACACAAGCCCTTTCACATGGGGCTTGCCCCATGTGAAAGGGAGCATTGCTGGAGTTGCGTCACTTTTGTGACACACTCCAGCAATGCGTCACTTTTGTGCTTACCGATACGTCAGAAATACTGACGTATCTGTAACTCCTTGCGACATGATGCGTCATACAGTAAATATGACGCATCAGGTATAACGCAAGGAGGGCGCAGTGAAAAGTGACGCATCGCTGTTTTCACGCAGCGATGCGTCACTTTTCATAAATGAGGCCCTTAATACTTGTTTGCATTTGGTGTAGATGTGCTCATGGAGAGGAAATCCACTGTTAATCGATGATGAATGGCGTTCGCTATCTGCTTGAAGCTACCCATGGTAATAGCTCACACCTTTCATGGCCTAAGCAGATCTAGAAGCTATAATGTTCCATGCTGTACATTGCACATTTTTCCTTTGTCAACCTGGCAATGCAGGCAGGGTTTGATGAGAAGAATGGAGTGAATGTTGCAAATATGAATTATACCTTCCCTTCAAGGCTATCCTTAGATTCAAGGTGGTAGGTAGATTCCGACACCTGCACAATTCAATCAGTTTTTGCTGAAAACAAGTATCTGTCATGTGGTTTTCTCGCTCTGACTTGTGTGTAGAGAAATTTAATATATATATACTAGGTCAAGTTTACATGTCTTCAACTCTTAGCTCCAACATCCTGTTTGCTATTGAGAACCCTGTCCAGTTGAAAGGATAATTCTCTTTGATCTTTCTCTTTGCTTCCTGCTATTTTGCATTAAATGCTAGTTGGACTTTAGGCTTCCAAACGTGTTGTCTTTTACCATAAGTTTTTAGTGCTCATACGAATTCCAGGTGATTGATGATTCACGTCTTCTTGAGGGATTGAAGCTCCCAAGCTTGGCCTTCTGCCCTGAGAATGAGCTTCTTCCAGTTTGTGACTTGTTGATGAGTCAGGCGGTCAATAAAGTGGCCAGCCTGGATTGCAAATGTCTTTGTTGGCGAAAGGTGCAGAAATTCTGAGCCAACATAGCAATGTTGCAAAACTATATCCCAGGATGCAGTCTGCCTCCATTGTACGTATGTCACAATATTGAGGCCAGTAAATTCGATCTGCACATATATTGACTACCACTACATTGTCAAGGTAGGCATACACAGAGAAGTAAAACCAATTTTTAGAGTTGAGGGTTGTAGTTGATCCATCTATGTAGCAGTTGTCTGTGTTTCATTGGAACAAGCAATCAGATATTTATGTTTTTAGTAGGACAGTGGCTGCAAACAATATTGAAGGTTAAGACTAGTTCAGCATAGCATGCATTACTTAATTGTGTATTTAGGACTCTATATGTTTTGAGATTTGAGGACTGGCTTTGATTAACTGTATATATTTCCTGTGAAGGTTTGGTGTAGTCTAAATGTAACTACATTCAATTATGTTATGTTATATTATACCACACTTTATTATAACATTTTATTTGTATCTATCTTTCATAGGGAAGTATAAGTTTGCTGATGTAAACTTCACAACTTCTTACCTTGACAATTTGCGAAGTCGGCGTATGTGAAGATGGATATATAAAATTCAATGTTAAGCTAGAACTGAGGCCATCCCTTCTGAGCCTAGTTAGATCTTTCATGAAATCTCAAAGAGTTAATTTGGCTTTTTTAGTCCACATATCTCCTTTGCTATTTCGCTGCCTCCAGCACATGTATCAGCTCAGAGACCACCTAAAATTTCACAAAGAGCTCAAAACCTGGCTCTTCACTAGATAGATGTCGGCCGATTGTTTTAGGAGTTTTCTAGAGCCAGACAGAGGCTTGAAGCCTCCTGGTCTTCTTGCCCTCTATAAATATACATGAGAGTTCCCTTTGGCTCTCTCACCAACAAGACTCACACTACACATGCATACATGTCTACGTGAAAACTAGGCTTTCCTTGCTCTGTAATGTGTTTCATTTCTGATCAAAACACCTACAATTATGCAGCATTTTCCACCAGAAAAAATGAATTTGCCACACAATCCTCCACATGCTGCATAATTTATAGATTTTAACAAACAATCTTTTCTAGCTCCTACAGACTGAGGGCTTCATTTATGAGTTTTTGCTGTAGGAGGGCATCACCGAAGGCCTTCCTTCTGCACTGCCCTACGGCAAAAGAAAAGGGCAGGATTGTGCCATATCTATCAGATACAGAGCATTCCTGTCCTTTCCCCCTGTGCTAGCGCACAATGTTGTGCGCAAATGCAGGCACCACTGAACCATGCTGCAAGGGTGCCTGTGTTGCGGGGATGATTGTAATCACAAGAGGCTTTGTCCTCTTTCTGTGTGTGCTGCAAAAAGCAGCACACATAGAAAAAGGAAAAACAAGGAGAAATAAAGATATTTCTCCTCGACGTGCCCCCCTTACGCCTCCTCCCCTGGTGAGGCATACGTTTTGGAACTGCCTCAGAGTTACGATTTCTTGTAAATCTTGGGCAACGTCAAAAAGCCACGGATGTTGCTGGTAACAGCCCGAGTAAAACCCATTGCACGTCCCTTTAACACAGAAAACTGTGTTAAAGGGAACATTATTTACAAGGCAGCAATAAGCCAAAAAAAGTGGCTATTTGGTACCTACATGCACTCCTTCCAACTAATCTATCTTTTTTATGCTTTCTCTTGCTGCCCATAACTTTCGTTTTCCAGGAGCTTATGGAGCTAACATTTGATGTTACTCACCACATAATCTTTCTTTGATCTAATATGCATTCTCTCACTTGGATTCTGATGGCTCATGTAGAGTTTACATGAGTAGATTTGTGCTTTTCCTAATATTTGAAGTAGCACTTAGCACTTCGGGGGTTATCCCATGTGAGAATATTAGATACGAATGGGTCACACCTCTCTGCATGGACTGGGGATAGATTGATCAAAGTTTTCGTCGCCTTTGTGCCAAAAGGTAGATGAGATTTACCAAGCTATGCAAGGCCACCTTGCGTGGCACCTGAATTGCAGGGTAAATCTGGAGTAGCGCAAGGCAGCGTAAGTTGCTGCCTTGGTTTACTCTATGTGGTGGAGGCGTCTGGGAATGCGTCAGAATCGTACCTTCCCACCAGAGGCACAACGAGGAGAAATATCTTTATTTTGCTAAGTTTGCTGTATTTTACAGCACACTTAGAGAACAGAAAATGCCTTTGAGGATTGTCTTGGTGCAAGAAGATGCCCTTACTATGCAAAAACAATCCTGCCTACAACACAGGCACCCTTGCACCATGGTGACAGGGTACCTGTGTTGGCGCTATGCTGCTAATTGTGCGCCAGCGCAGGCAGAGGACAGGAATGCTCCAACTCTTGATTTATACAGCGCATTCATGCCCTCCACCCCCTCTTTTACGCAGCGCAGCAGGTGTCTTGCTGAGTTGCGCTGCATGAAAGATTGATAAATACCAGAGCAGTTGTTGAGTGCTCTTAAAATTAATTAGGGGGTATTCTGGTAACCACATACCACTGTGCGTTGCAGGGAAAACAAATGAACAGCGCAACGGCATCCACAGTATCTAAAAGTTTTATTCACTTTCCTTTATGTTTATTCATGGCGCCTCAAAAAAATTACAATGTATTCAAAAGTAAATAAAGAGGGCGGGTGGCAAACACTTACGTGCCAATGGTTCTCCCAGGCCTGTGGGCTTTGTCATGGTCACATGGCATTATTAGAAGCCTAGTATACACTTAACACAGTTATATTTGTTTCAGGTGCCAATCACTATGTGCTAATTAAAGCAAGGTACAACCAGTGAAATGCATTGTGGGACACTGAGTTCAAGTTTAAACATTAATCCATGACTGTAAATCAATACCACATAAAAGGAACCAATGGCTAAATTTAATCTGAGGTGACAATTTGAAGGCACAGGCCAATGTCGCAAATAATAATCAAAATTATAGATACAAAAAAGGAATTAATGTTTCAAAAAAGAATCTAAACTCTGTGTCATTTTAAGGTAAATGATTAGTGTTCTCATAAGCATTCACAGCTTCTTGGAAGCAGCATTTGTTGATGGTCTGGTCTCTTCTCACTGTCACGGAAACAAACACGTTTATTTCGTGCAGCAGGGACGCCAAAGCAGAAGACTGCCCCAGTGTGGGCACAAATAATGACAAGTGTGATCTCTGATTAGCTGCCACGAATAAACAAGGCAGTTTCGCCCTTTCTGACCTTGAATGTGGGGGGGGGGGGGGGGGGAGACATCGCCTTCCATTGGAAATCGATACCGGAAAAAAGAGCCGGTGTCGGACGCAAGCAGCTTTTTTACCCAGAAGCCTCGCCTCGTCCTGGAACCCCAGCCTGGTCAGCATGCGACGCTGTGGTACCCGCGACAGTCAGTGTTTCGTTCATCTGTGGGTACCACAGCTCCTCGTGTTTCCGTGTTTCCGGGTGCACACCCACACGGGTGAAACGCCCTGCTTCTTGGCACCGTGCGTGCCAGACACCTGAGATCTGGACAAACAGCTCAACGCTGGGAAAAACCGAGAGCAAGTCGCTAGAGTCAGTGCTTTAAATGGGAAAAAATAAGTGCAGGTACTCATTAAAAGGACCAACTGATGGATGGCCCAGGGCCCTGCTTTCTCTCTCCTCTGTAGCGCCGAGCATCATCAATCCCACTTTGAAATACTGTGGGCCAGAGCACAAGTCCTGAAAAAAGAAGTGGGGTGACTAACCTAGTTAATCAGTATGCAAGTGGCATCGCAGCGTGTGACATCACGGCGCGTGACATCACAGGAACTGGCATCACAAGAAGCGATATCAGATCTTAAGCCCTCACATATATGTTTAGCAGGTGTATCATGAGTACATTTGAGCACATTTCATGTATACTTGCAAACCCTCCTGATTTAGGCAGAAGATTCACACTTTTGTACGCTACTTATAAAATAATGTTACCTTTTGTCAGCGTTAAGCTTTCTACAGCCATAGTGCTTTAAAAGAAATAGTGATATTTAAATTATTACAATGCCTCCTCAAGGGTAGTAAGCGTATATAAATGCAATTTATTTTGTGCAAATACTGGGAAAGATCAACACATCTGACGTTCTAACATTGCATGCAAATCTCCTAAACAGAGCCTGAACAAAGTGAAAAGCTGCCTCTCCTAAGTATGTGTGAAGTGCTAACAAGGTGTGAGCCTTTGTTTCCCCTCTGCTGACTTTGCATCAGGTGTGTGGCTCCTGACTGCTGCCAGCCAGGAAACTCCAACAAAAGGAGGCCTGATGACCCCTGAGACTCGGCCTTTGTTATGGGCCCAGCAGGACTCAGAAATAGGAGAGCCCCATCCCCGCCTGCACGTTGTTGTGATCGAAAGCAGATAACAAAGTGTAGGCGCTGATGAATGTGTCCCTGTGTTTGGAAATTACACCGGGCATCTTTTTTAGTGGGGACAAACTTCTTGGCAGGGTGGACGGCATCATCCCAGTGAAAGAAGTGGGGGACGCCGTCAACCCGCGTGGACCCCCAACTCGTGCCCTGCTGTGGATCCTATTTACAAGAAAGTGATGCAGCGTGGCACCGCAAGCCGTTTGGCTGTTATGTTATGTTATGTTATATTTAATTTGTAGAGCGCACGGCTACTTGGGAGTTTCCCAGCGCTAGCTTCCAAAATAAAGAAATGCCTGCACAACTGACTAAAAAAGAAGAGTTTTAAGTTTCTTCCTAAACAACAGTGGATCTTGAATACTCCTTAAGGCTAAAGGCAACAGGTTCCAGGCCAGACCAGCCCTGCGCACAAAGGAATTGCCTCCCAGACACTGGCGTTTAAATTTCGGTGTCTGCATCAGCAGTAGAGCAGAGGACCGAAGCTATTCTCCTTGGCACATAGAAGGAAAACCTCTACTGCAGGTAAATGGGTCCTGTGCCATACAGGGCCGATGCGCTATGGTCAGCATTTTAAATTTCAAGCGCGATTCCACTGGAAGCCAGCGCAGGGCGCGCAGATGTGGCCCAACACTGTCCCTGGGAGACAGGCCTACGAGAAGTCTAACTGCAGAATTTTGGACAACTTGTAATTTTTTTACCAGGGACCCCGGACCATCGACCAAAAGGGCATTGGCGTAGTCCAGACGAGATAGAATTAACACACGGACCCCTGTCTCTCTGGAAGTGCTAGGCAAGAAAGGGAGAAGCTTCCTCAGACTCTTAAGCAAGCCAAAGCAGGTTCGGGATAGTTTCTTCACCAGACGCCAAGATTTTTAACAGCTCCAGTAATTTCAGAGGGACGTGGGAAGCCCGGAGGCCAAAACCTATCTCTGAAATCCGAGGGAAAGGAGCGAAACAGCAGAACCTCGGACTTACCCTCATTACATTTCAGCTGGGCCATGGCCAACCAGTGAAAAACTGAAGATAGGCAGTGTTGGGCCATCTCCATGGCGACCTACCCCTTGGGCCAAGTAAACAGCAGGTGTGTATCATCAGCGTATGCCATAACCTTAGCCCCCAGTGACTCCGCCAGTGCCACCAGCGGAGTCACACAGATATTAAACAAAAGGGGGCTAAGTGAAGAACCCTGCGGTAGGCCAGTAGTCACAGGCATGACCGCAGAGGAACACAGTGGGAGCCAGACCTGCTGCTGCCGGCCCTCCAAAAAGGAGCCGATCCATTGCAGGGCACTGCCAGAGATACCAATGGCGGATAGCCGGTTAAGAAGCAGGGCATGAGGGACAGTGTCGAATGCCGCCGAGAGATCAAGCATAACCAATGCTGCTCTCCCGCCGGCATCCAAACACGCCCTAATAGCCTCAGTGACCTCCAGCAGCGTTGATATCGTGCTATGAGCAGCACGGAAAAACGACTGAGCCGGATGCAGCCTATTTTCATCCTCAACAAAGTTAGTGAGTTGGAGAGTAACAGCCTTTTCGCAGACTTTCGCCAGACTAGGAAGCAACTAAATAGGGCGATAGTTTACTGGCAATGAAGGGTCCAGAGAAGGTTTTTTTATTAAGGGAAGAATCAAGGCATGTTTCCAAGCCATAGGCACACAAGCCAAGCAGAGTGATTTATTGATCATAAAAATTCACTTAATTATTTAAAGTGTCAGCCAGATCCGATAGAAGCCTAGCAGCGCAGGGATCTTTTGGAGAGCCCGACTTGAGGGCCTTCACCATCCTGAGTGAGCTGGCCAGATCAATTGGCCTAAATTCCAAGAAGGTAGAGACTGGCTCCGCCCTACTTACCGGTGAAGAGAGCACCGCATTGGGATTCCCCGGAAAGGTGGATAGCGATTCTTGGATGCTAGTATCAGAAACCGGAGTAACAGCCGCCTCTGCTCTGGGAGCCAAAAAGCTTTGTACAATAGAGAAGATCTCTTTAGAGTTATTTTTGGCTCGATCAATGTGCTTAGCGAAATACTGGCCTTTGGCCTCCCCAGTGGCAGCGTAATAGAGTCTTTGTTTAGCTCTGAGCGAGTTTTCATCGACTGGGCGATAGCCCCCGGCCCGCCAAGCTCTCTCAGCTGTTTTGCACTCATGTTTCAGACTAGCCAATTTGGGGGTAAACCAAGGCTTAGAGGGGGACTCTCTCCTAAATTTGGACTTACTGGGAGCAGACGAGGATACAAGTGAGCAAGTAATCCAATTGTCGAACTGGACTATATTAACCTCCAGGTCCCCTATGAGGGAGGGGCGAGAGGCGGCCAGGGACGCACCAAGCATTACTAGGTCCAATCTCCCAAAGGCAGGGGGACGATGGCAGTGGACCGGTCGAAAAAGATTATTCATGGCCCAAGAAAAGAAAATAGGAAAATGGATGGACCATGCAACCGGCCTCGGTCTTTTCACCAGTAAAGGGAAATTTGCCCCGATGATGTCTAGGGTGTGACCTCCAAGATGGGTGGGAAACAGGAATCTTTGAGAGAGGTTTACCAAGTGGAAAGCGTCCAAAAGGATTAAGGTGTCAAGCGCCTCTGCGTGATCAAGGTGGATATTAACATCACCGAGAAACACATACTTGGAGAAACGCAAAGCACGCTCAGCCAGAGCGTCCCCACATGAATCCAAAAAGGCCTTAGATGGTCCGGGTGGTCGATAGACCAGGGACCCCCCAAGCGTTAAATGGGCGGAGAATTGTATACTAAAGTGAAGGACCTCACAATCCCCAAAAAGGGAGGATGGTTCGCTACAAAGGACCCGGTCGTCCCTGAGCCAAATGGCAAGGCCACCACCTCTACCCACCTAGTGGTCCACCCGATGGACTTTGAAACCGACAGGAGTGGCCAGAGCAACTGTGGGGTTGGAGTGGGCGTCAAACCATGTCTCAGTGACAAACAAAATGTCCAGACCATTATCGATGATCAGGTCGGCAATATCCACATAGTGCTTATTCACTGATCTGGCATTAATAAGGCAGGCGTTGATGTCCCGTGCCCTGGGAGTATTAACAGGTGTAGGCGTTGCCTGGGGCTCAGAAACAAATCTATAGCCACAGTCAGCACCGGAAAAATTCTTGGAAGGCCCAGTGGACCAAACACTGTGGGAAGGACAGGGGGGAGTTTCAAACGTTTCAGCCCTTCACTGGTAAAGTTGATGGTACTGACTGCGTCCAAATCACCGGCGATCCGGACAGAGTGACTGGCCCTGAGCGCTGACTTGGCGCGGACCGGCGCAGACGGGCTTGCCTTAGGCGCGCCTTCGGCACGCCTGCTGCGCTCGTCTGCTGCGCTTCTGGGCAGGCCCCATCTTAAGAAGGTGTGGCTGAGGCTGGCGAGCAGCGTGAGTCATCTAGAACGCTGACCGCTGGCAACGCATGTCGCGTCCAAGATGGCCGCTGTCTTGCGTATTATCTCCCCGAAGTCCCACTCAGAAGCGAGGGATTGAGCTCAGGTACCAATTTAAAACACAAAGTGCAAATGAAATTCTATTACTGAAGGCGTCCCTACAAAAAAGCAGCGAGGTGCAGTTTTTAAAAAATATCCCCCCAAGCAGCCCCAAAACCTCCCCCCAAATTCCCACTAATACACAGCAAAAACTAAATTTTTCAAATCAGGGCAGCGAGCAAGCGACCCTTCAGAGAAGCGCCACTCTACTAATCAGGCCCGGTTAAATAGATTCGTCTGAGGCCGGCGAGCAGCGTGAGTCATCTAGAACGCTGAACGCTGGCAACGCGTGTCCCGTCCAAGATGGCCACTGTCTCGCGTATTATCCCCCCGAAGTCCCATTTAGGAGCGAGGGGAAGGAGCACTCGGGATTGAGCTCAGGTACCAATTTAAAACACAAAGTGCGAATGAAATTCTATTACTGCAGGCATCCCTACAAAAAAGCAGCGAGGTGCAGTTTTTAAAAAATATCCCCCCAAGCAGCCACTAAACCTCCCCCCAAATTCCCACTAATACACAGCAAAAACACAATTTTTTAAATCAGGGCAGCGAGCAAGCGACCCTTCAGAGAAGCGCCGCTTTACTAAGCAGGCCTGTTAAATAGATTTGTCTGAGGCCGGCGAGCAGCGTGAGTAATCTAGAACGCTGACCGCTGGCAACGCGTGTCCCGTCCAAGATGGCCGCTGTCTCGGGTATTATCCCCCCGAAGTCCCACTCAGGAGCGAGGGGAAGGAGCACTCGGGATTGAGCTCAGGTACCAATTTAAAACACAAAGTGCGAATGAAATTCTATTACTGCAGGCGTCCCTACAAAAAAGCAGCGAGGTGCAGTTTTAAAAAAATATCCCCCCAAGCAGCCACTAAACCTCCCCCCAAATTCCCACGTTGACCGCTGTGCACGCTGCATCACTTTCAAAGCACAGGGATGCGTCATATTTAGAACAAAATGTTGCATCCCTGTGCTTTCCCCTGCACTGGTGCACACTGGGCTGCCTTGTGCCAACGCAGGCCCCCTTGGGCAAAGGTGTCTGTGTTTTTAGGGAGATTGTTTTTGTGCAAGAAGAGACACCTTACTGCCCAAAAACAATCATGTGAGGTGTTTTCCTCTTTCTACGTGTGCTGCAGAATGCAGCATGCATGGAAGAAGGAAAAAACAAGGAGAAATGTAAGTATTTCTCATCATTGCACCTCCTTACGCCTCCCCTGGGGAGGCGTAGGATTTTGACGCATTCCCAGGTTTATGAAATTATGTAAATCTGGAAATACGGCAGAATCAATGGGTGTTGAGAAGGAACACCCACAGCAACACCCATGGCACGTCCCTTTCATGCAAAGTGCTGAGTGAAAAGGGGCCGTATTTAAAAGGGTGAAATATGTAGCCTCGTACAAATGAAGCACCACACTGTGCCACCAATGCATCAAAGAAAATGACGCACCAGTGGCGCAAAGGGCTTGTGAATATGCCCTTTCGTCCTTTCAAAAACAGAGCAGCAGAGTGGATAGATGTGCCGCAGATTGAAACCGAGTTTAACTTCCACTGCCAGTCTGCAAACTTGAGGGCAAACTGAGGGGATATTTACAAAGAAATGTCAGAGCGCAGAGCTGTGCCAAATTTGCTGGTGCCGCACTCCGACATTTCCAAAATGCAGGGATGCACTGGATTTATAACCATATGGCGCACCCCTGTGATTTCCTCATGCTGGCCCTTAAATTAGCTGCCAACGCTGGCACCCTAGCATAATAGTGCAAGGGCGCTTGCGTTGCAGGGAATGATGGTTTATGTGCAGGAAGATGTCCCTTCCTGCACATAAACAATCAATAATGGCTATTTGCTACATTCTGCAGCACACATAGAAGTAGCAAATCGCCATTATTTAATGATTGTTTATGTGCAAGAAGGGATACCGTCCTGCACATAAACAATCATTAAATGTGTTTTGCTCTTTCTATATGTGCTGGAGAATGCAGCACACATATGAAAAGCAAAACGAGGAGAAATAAAAGTATTTCTCCTCATTTCACCATTTTAACGCTTATCTTGCATGGTATTCGTTTTTGGAGCTGCCTCAGATTTACACCTCCTTGTAAATCTGGGGCAGCATCAAAAAGCAACGGGTGTCGCAGTGAAAAGCCTACAGCAACACCCGTTTCACGACCCTTCACACAGGTACCTGCGTGAAAGGGTGGCAAATTTACAAAGTGGCGTTATGCACAAAAAGTGGCTTAATGCCACTTTCCAAATATGGTGCAGGGCATACCACTACCACAGCATCAAAAAAAGTGACGCTCCGGGGGCACTCAGGGCTTATATATATGCCCCATTAAGTTTGTTTTAAGTTTGTCTTAAGTCTGTCTTAAGTCTGTCCTAAGTCCCTATTAAGTCCGTCTTAAGTCTGTCTTAAGTCTGTCCTACTACTTTTGATATTCACAGAAGGTATTTAGTAGTAGTAAAGTTAGGATTTTGTCTTAAGTTTGACTTAAGACAGATTTAAGACAGTCTTAAGACAAACTTAAGACAAACTTAGGACAGACTTAAGACAGGCTTAAGACAGACTCAAGACAGACTTAAGACAAACTTAGGACAGACTTAGGACAGACTTAAGACAAACTTAGGACAGACTTAAGACAGACTTAAGACAGACTTAAGACAAAATCCTAACTTTACTACCACTAAATGCCTTCTGTGAATACCAAAAGTAGTAAGTTTAGGATGTTGTCTTAAGTTAGTTCTCTGAATCGGCCCCTCAGTGCTTATGGGATTTTTGTAAGCCTGGCACAAGACAAAATGCCAAAGGCAGCTTGAACCAGGCCTGTCTTACTCCAGCTGTAGAAGCGTACGGGCACCTTCAGTTGTGTCCGGCTCTCAAAAGCCATCTGTACGCCCAGGATGGCCTTCAGCTGCGTCACTGTGACATCTTGTCTACCTGGTATTGCTTCTACAGCACCAGCTCTTTTTAAGTAAAAGTTTGGTTTAACAAATGCTCTGTTACTTAAAAAGGTAAAAAATAGAAAGAATGATGGTTAGTTGGTCAAACCAAGATAATTCAGGACAACAAGTTATTTGACTTGATTTCTTGGGAACACATTAGCAACATTTGAATTTAGATTTTTCAATGGTATAAGGGACACCGAAGCGACACCCTGGGCACCTGTTAGTAAGAACAAACAATTCTACAACCGTGTGCCTTCTTCCAACTTTTGCAACTAGCTAGTTACTGTATGTATCATCATGTGTTCCTTCCAGGATTCTTTTCTCAGTCTTAACATGTAAGTTTGTGTCAATGATCTTTGGGGGTCACAGCCTCAGTTTAATGAGGTTTGAGGATATTGCATTACTTCTCGGGGTTCATGTTCCAGAGGGATATCTAGATGTGCAGTAAGCCTCCCTTGAAGTCCAAGGATCAATTTTTTAATAAACTCTTTGTGTAACATATTTTCCAGTGTACTTTTCCACACGTAACTGGCACACAACTTGCTGCCAGTGTTGGTGAGCTCTGGGGTGGCTGAATATGAGTCCTATTCTTGATTCCACCTCATGCTTCCTTACACTTCCTATCTCTTTATCTCACTCTTGCATCTTTTTAGTCATCCCTGCCTTCTCCTTTTGTCACAGTCCCTCCACTCATTAATTTTCTGTTTCTTTCTCCTTTTATAGCTTTCTCCCACACACCTTCAACTCAGATGAAAAATAATTCCTGGCCTCCAAACATGTGAGATGGTGCCCCCACCCTGCACAAATTAAGCTCACTGCACAGACCCAGCCCAGCTCAGCCCTTCATCTACAATTTAGCATTTAGCACCTGCTGACACTTCTCTCAGTATTTCCTCCCTTCTGAAACTTTCGGGTGTTGGGGAGGGACTGGGAAATGGTAGCCTCATTATTATGCCCAATCATCTACGCTCTCATGGGTGTGTTACACATATTGTGTCTTCTCTTCTCAGGGTATTTCCTTGTGTGAGTTACCTGTGCCTGTAAATCAATCAAAAGCAATTATGTAGAATTAGTAAATTGCTGAATGCATGTGAGTACTATGACGCACACCTAGTTATTAATATTATGTTCTGCAATTTGATAATCAAACTTACGTGAATACATTTCCAGTATTCAATCTAAATGCTGAACTCTTTATTTTACATTAGCCTGTTATTGATTTCTAAGAATTTCTAGAAGATTGACAACTTTGGTACAGATTTACAATTACTGGCGCATCCCTGCATATCGGCAAGGATGCGCCAGTAATTGTGCGCCCCAGCTCCGCCACCCATGCTACACCGCATTTGCAATGCGGCGCACCATGGGGGAAAAACGGCACAGATGTGTGACGCATCTGTGCCGTAAAGACGGCGCATTGCTGGAGTTGCATCGCAAGCGCGACGCAGCTCCAGCAATGCTCGGGGATGTCCTATTCTTCCAATGCTGCGTCAAGCCTTATGCCTGCTTCAAGCAGGCGCAGGGTTTTGACGCAGCATTGGCCTAAAAGTGACTGAGTGAAATCTCATAGATTTCACTCAGCCACTTTTAGGAGGCGTTCCTGTGCCGGAACGCCCCCCCCCCCCCTGCGTAGGAACGCCTATTTGTGGCGCAGGGCTTTACAACGTGACGCATCTCCCAGATGCGTCACGTTGTAAGTACCCTGCACCATGGTGCAGGATTTGCGCCACCGCTGCGTCACAAAAGTGACGCAACGGCGGCGTAACTGAGGTGCAAGGGGCTTGTAAATCTGCCCCTATGTGTCTCATTTATTGTTGTTATTCAAAGAACACAATTTCTTAGAATGAAAATGATTGAAAAGGGTTTCAGATTCTGTTATAAAAGTCAAGCAGAGAGAGTGAAGGGTAGAGGGGAATCTTCTCACCATGGGACAGTGGGAGAGGTCGTACAGAATTTGTTCGCCCTAAGTTGGCAGGGTATGCCAAGACGTGGGTCCCTTGCCCACTTTGCCATTGGATTCAAGCTAGCTTAGCTGATGACGGCTGATTAGCCAGAAACCGGTCCCAGGATGCTTGTTTCCGATCCAGGGAAGACATGGCTTGGCAGTTCGGGCTGGACTGTTCCCATGAGGCACAGGGTCAGACTGATTTGCATATGGCCATGTCTGAACTGGGGTGGTGGAGTGAGCTAAAGAATGGTGATGGATTAAACACAGATCAGTTGACTGGGGGTGAGTGCTTGCAATGTTCAACACTCCGTCCATCATCCCCTTTGGTTTCACTACTTTGTTGTCCCATTAGACAAATCCTTCCATCAATGGAGCCAAAAGGGGCTCAGTTGACGGAAGGTTGGTGGCCCTCCTAACCCTAAGTAGGGCTGGCAGACCATCAGTTTCGCAGACCGGATACTCCATCGCATTTGTAGGTAAGTAACACATATTTATAAAGCACAATGTTCACCTTGCAGGTGTCTTGGCGCTAGGACAACCTTGCCAGATCCTCAACCACAAATACATTTACTTCTGCATCATCTTTCCAGACAAGTCCTAACTACAGCCCTTGCTACTCTTTGGGCAAGAGCCAGGTCTTTAAGTTTTTCTAAAGCAGGTGAGATTTGCACTGGCTCTGGGGGCAGCTGGGAGCGTATTCCACAATTGAGCTTCTCTTATCTGGAAGGTCCTACCCCCAGACCTTACTTCCCTGAATTTCGTAGCACAGACTAAGTTAGAAGATGAGGACCGCAAGTTGCTCTGTAGCCTGGTGTCTAAATTTTCTTTTTAAGAGCGAAGGTCATGTCCTATTTAGAGCCTTGTAACCTGTGTTTGTGAAGGAGTACGCTGTCTGCCGAACTATAAATCACCCACTATACCTATTGGAAATCAACATACAAATTGGTACACGAACTCCAATTAAAAGATATATAAAACTGAGCTGGCAAAGTCTATTTTGTGTAAAAAAAAAGGTGTTTTAATTAGTCTGAACCTTAATCAGCCTGAGTCAGCATTGAACTGAAGAATGAACCTGTAAACTTGGAAGGAAGATTAATGAATCACACCTCAGCCCCTATTTCTCCAAATGGGAAGCTGTGTGTGGTTACTACAGATGACAGTTCTGCCAATCAGATGACTGCCTTGTGAAAATCTGCAGGGGTTACAGCTGCAGGAAGATGAACGTCTTTGCACAAAGTATGAAGATCAGACATCACCTACGGTAAACGTTGTTTACAGCGCGGTGTTTACACCGCACAACCTTTACCACGCTGCCATTACAACGCAAGTCGTTACTACGACTTGCGCTGGATGACGCTGTTGGTTAAGGAATATGGTAATTTTATATTCCAACACCTTCCCTACTATTACGTGGACTGGTGTTGGAATATAAAATTATAATATTCCTCAATCCGCCCCCTCAAACGCAAGTCGTTGTAACAACTTGCGTTGTAATAACCGCGTTGTTCAGTACCGCAATCTAAAAGATCGCGTTGTACTGACATCCATCCTCACCTACCAACCATTCTTCGCCAGCTTACTCGGCACACACCAAGTCCACATGGTCAGGCCAGACAGTCACCTTCCAGGGGTCAGGGACATAGATGAGAAGCAAGTGGTGCAGGTAGTCTGCACACACACAATGCATGTCCTAGAAATGGGATGCTGAGCCAGAAGACACAACCCAATTGCTGAGCGACAATTCCTGGTCACCAAGGAATGTCTGTGATAAACATAGGATCTTCAAGTTTCAAGTTTTTATTAATTTAGCACAGTTACTTAAACCCATTGCTATACAAAATCTACTTTAGCACGGTTATAAAATCTAGCTTTTAGCATATATATCAAATAAAAACAAGGCTAAAAAAACAATTTTCCAGGCTTAAAGACCGATATGCTTATTGAGGAACAGCATTATGGTTGCCTGTGTGAACGTTTTGCTGTGCTTGACCAGATAAAAATAATTAAGACAAAGAGTACTAGGCCAAAGGACGGAAAAAGTCTGTAATAAGTCTTTGAGGGGGAGGGGGAGGAAGCGTGGCAGCCGAGGGAGGTAATAGAAGATTGTCCAAAAGTCTCACAAATTTTCCAAACCTTGCGAGCACTTGAATGTCAGTAGATGTAAAGCACAAGGCTGAGGCCTCCCAGCACGTCCTAGCGACCCATTTTAAGAATAAGGGTTTCAAAAGGGACCTTCCAGGGGCTGCTAGTGCCGGGCAGCAGCACAGAAGGTGCAGCCATGATTCAGAGTGGTATTTGCACAGCCTGCAAGCCCCCCCCTCACTTGTTGGGGCCCATTTGGTAAAGGCCGTCGAGCGCAGGCCTAGAAGTCGCATAAACATTATGTTCTTCCGAGCCACTTTGCTTAAATTTTCCTGGCAATATGCTTGTGAAATCCCAGGAAGATACGAAGAGTTCAAGGGGAGCAGAATGATTGATGCCTTTAGAGCCTGCAGATCCATGGACTGAGAAATAAGTTTGACTTGCTTATTGATGGTACTCTTCCAGGCCGAGTATGGAATAGTGACTGAGAGGAGAGATGACTTGTCAATCTCTAACACTCTTATGGCCTTTTCAATCTGGGTATTCCAGGGATTGCCAGGACTAGACAGGATTCCTTTTAGCTGGAGTGTTGTCACCTGCTTTTAGGGTCCTAATAAAATATTTCAGGATGTCGGCCTCGCAGTGAAGAGATTGTCTTTGTAGACCCATCTCCAATCGTAGTCTTGCCCGCTGAATGAAACTTGGCAGATGGAAAAGTTTTTTATAGGTGGAGATTTGGGCGAGCTCAAGACTGGGGGAGCATGCACCAGGAAAGGCCTGGTGTCCATAGGTTAACGCAGGAAGTAGAATAGCTTTAGTCACCTTCAGGATGGCTTCTGCAGAGGGGCTGCTCAGAGTTTGGTTCAGTCGGGTCAGGGAGTATGAAATTGCACCTGCTCTCTTTTGCAAGGCAGCTAAGTGAGCTGTAGGCCTGGACGTCTCGTTAAACCAGACTCCCAAGTAATTATATTTTACTATTGTGTTAATTCTGGCGGGCCCGATGTTCCATGCCAGCCTTTTCTTGTTCTTGCATCTGCCAAATACTAGTACCTTCGTCTTTGCCTGGTTGATTTTCAGGGCATTGGCGGTGTTATATGTGTGAAGCGTACTTAATGCCAGTTGGAGACCTGATTTTGCTTGGTCCATTATTACAATATCATCTGCGTATTGTAATATGTGGAGAGGCTTTTTAGTGGGTCCTAGTTTTGGCGGCAGAAGATTACTATTCTCCAAGAATGTACCGAGATCAGCTGTGTAGAGATTGAACAACAGCGGGGCAAGAACACAGCCTTGCTTTAGCCCATCTTCGACGGCAATTCTTGAAGAAAGTGTCTTTGGGCCGGTTTTAATTCGCACCCACGTGTTCTTGTGCAGGGAAATTAGTGCTCCTAGTAGGTCATGCGGAATCCCCCATTTGTTCAGCTTCCTCCACAGGATGTTCCGAGACACTTTGTCAAAAGCCGCGCTGTAGTCTATGAAGCAGCAATAGAGTGGGAGATGGTTTTTTTGTACTGCTTTTTGACTCAGAGTGGCTAGAGTAATGATGTTGTCTATTATGGAGGCCGATGCCCGGAACCCAGTTTGGTAGTATGGTATTATGTTGTTTTCTTCGACCCATTTTTCAAGCAACCGAAGAAGACACCGAGCATATGCCTTTGCCTCTAGGTCTAATAGGGCAATGAGGCGGTAGTTAGCCGGTGACGCAGGGTCTCCTTTCTTGAATATGGGGCATAGAGTCGAACCTAACCAAGAGTCTGGTAGTTGGCCTGTCGCGAACACATTGTTAAATAGGGGGGTCAGAAGGTCCGCCCACTCTTCCAGGGCACTTTTAAATATCCCGGCAGGGAGTCCGTTGGGCCCTGGAGCTCCGTCTTTTTTCATGGCTCGCAGATACTTGGCGGCCTCAGCTGCAGTGGTCAGTTCGAAAGTTTCTATTTGAATGGAAGCAGCGCAATCTCTTAATTCAATCACCTCAGGGTCCCCAGAGTCACTGCGGTAAAGATCGGACACATGCAGGGCCCAGGCTTCTTCACAGACTGCGTTTCCTCTCGTCTTGATGGTGGAGCGGAGTTTGTTCATGTGATTCCAAAACTGGGACTGACTTTTGCCCTTGAGAAGGGCAAACATTTTTACCCACTCAGACTGTTCTTTGAGTCTCTTGGTCTCCCATAAGGATTTCTTATAGGTCGTCCGCAGTGATGCCACCTTTTTAGCAGTGTGTACGGTTCCAATCAGTTTGTGCTGGCGGACGGCCTTCCTGAGAATCTTTCGTTGGGAGGCTAACAATGGGTCATGGGTTTGTTTGCGATGTGGCCTGAGTGTTCTATGTTGAACCGCGGGCCCTGCCAGGAGATCCTGTAGCTTAACAATGGCGTTATCCCACCAGTAGTGTAATTTTGTCGGGGCACTGTGTCTGAAGTTAAGGGTTTCGCCCTTGAGCCAGGTTCCCACCTTGGCAGGTCCCCGTGAGTCTCATTTAATTCTTCTACCCATGGTGTGCAATTCGGCCCGCGTTGAATGCCCCACATCTGTTGTTTCGAGGGCGACTTGCACTTGGAGGTCCAGTGTGGCCTTTATGGGGGTATGGTCACTCTCCGAACGATACTGAATTTCCATCCTGGACAGACAATTGCCCAGAAGCGGTGAAAGAAAAATGTAATCGATAGTTGAGATTCTCCTGAATGTTGGCAAGAAATGAGCGTCCGGGTGCAGTTCCAACGAGATTTGCTGAGCCGAGCGGAAATTATGAGTTGTTAGAAAAGTGATCATTGCTTCTTGCTCTTTGTTTTTCCTTGCTAAGAGGCCGTTGGTTGCGAGGTCTTTGATGTTAAAGTCTCCTAGTAGCAGTACCTCCGTGGATGCAAATTCCGCTAACAGGTCTTAAAGTTGTTTTATCATTAGAGCCGTTGCAGTTGATTTTGCGAATTTTTGCTGTATTATGATAAATGTTAATTAGGAGGATAGAGCGTGCCCTGCCTGAAAATGACAGACCGGTAATCAAGACCGTCTGCCCTGCCGTCAGGTTCCGAGGGATAGGTGTGGCCATTATCTTGCACCTATGACTGATGAAAATGGAGAGGCCTCCTGAGGGTCTTCCATAAAAATTAACCTTGGCGGCCGGTTGAAAAAGTTCATAGTAGCCAAGCAGAGGCGATGGAGATAGGGACCAGGTCTCCTGAAAACAAATTATGTCGCTTTTGTTCAGGAATTCAACGGCTGATTTTGAAGCAAGGGTTGACTTTAGCCCGCTCGTGTTCCAAGATGTGATAGTTAGTTTGGAATCGGGCCAGTTGATGTTCTTGTTAGGAGGATCGCTATGGCTGGGCGAGGTTGATTAATGGCTCTGGGGCAAAGTCTCCGTAGTGCATGTCGTTGGCATGGGGGACGGGGCAATTGAGTTTGCAGCTTATCATACGTTGATTTTTGTAGCATGCAATGTTTAGGAGATTGTCAGCTTTCGACGCATCTGGAAGCCAGGCATGGGTTGGGCCCCGGGACCCCTTCAGTACGCTGGTGAGCTGTTTCACAGGGGCCTGTGGGAGAAGAACGTGGGGGTATTTTTGTTGAGTGAGAACCCACATTTCAATGCCCCAGTTTTCAAATTGATTGGTTTCCTTGAAAATTGCATTCCTAATGGATTCCTGGGACCACATTGTAATGGTGGCCTCTGACCTGCCTTTCCCTGGTATTGTGGAGAACTTAACTGATGTGAGGTCTGAGGAGGTGACCCCAGCCAATGCTGGAATGCAGTTGAATAAACGGAGGAGGTTGCGTCTGTTAAGGGTATCGTGTGGGCCCTTGTGTTCGTAGTGTCGATACAAGACTAGTTCTGCTCTCTTTTCCGGGCTCTGGTGATCCTGACTCCTGGCTGTTCCAGGTAAAGGAGCTGTCGCCATCAAAAGTTGGAAGCGTGCTTCAGGTGGGTAAATAGTCCCCACGATTGACTTGTCATTCCCGAGACTTGTGGCACTTGAGGCAAGAAATGCGTCTGCGGCTGCATGTGGAAGTCCCAACAGGCTTTAGTTTGGTCTTCTAGTCGATGGGGAACACCGCGATCTGTTGCATTGCCCACTGTTGAGCTATGAAGATCCATGTTCGTGGTTTCTGACAATCCCTGGGATTTAGGTGGACTATTCCGGTCTTCCATTATTACTTCAGTGATCTGTACAAGGTTATTCTGGTTCCCAGCGCTGTAATCTTTGGTACTTATTCCTGTAGATTTGTTTGGCAGTAATACGTTTACTGTGATTGTGATGAGCGCTTCTGAGGCTCTTGTGATCCCGGGACTGCCCAGGGTTGATGACCCGGGCTGTTCGCTGGTGTCCATTGAGCCCACGGGGGTCGTACTTTTGTTAATTTTTTTATTTCGGGTTTTACAGGTGGGTTGAAAATGGGGAAGTAGGGGAGACCCCTCGATTTATTAACTGGTGGACTGGGTGCCGCTAACCCTTCAAGCCCCACTCTTCTTTTCAATAGGCGTTGTTTTTTAGATTGTTTTTTAAGTTTTTTTCTCTCCCTCCTTGACAGTGAAGTTTTTGTTGGAGGCTTAGAAACGCTATGAGTCGGGCCCGTGTGGGTGCTATCGGAGCGATCGGATCACGTGGTTGATACTTGCGTCGATGTGGTTTCAGTGAGTTCCAGGCCCGCTATGAGCGAGCCGGGGCTGGTCCCTGATGAAAGGCCGGCCGAACTTTTGGTAGCTTGGTCAGCACGAGGGGGTGTGTTTTTTCTCACAGAGCATGGGCCGGTTAGTGAGGCGAAACGTAAAGGGTCTTCAATGATAGATGGAGTTTGAGACTCTTGCATGGGCGTGGGCTGAGGTGTTCCTTGTCTGTTGCTGTGGCACTCTACGCTGTTCAAGATTGCGCCTAGGATTTCGGGGAGGGACGAGAGTTTGTTGATTATTGGGCTGCAGGAACAAGGATTCCGATTGCCTATTGTCCCCGCCGAGCCTTCGAGGGTGCAAATCCTGGAGCCCAGATCTGACAGTGCTGAGGCCAGAGTTTGCATTAGATCGATCTGCAGCTCCATTTTCTGCGACTGCCATAGCGTGGCCTTTGCAATCGCGTCTTGTTTAGCGTGGAGAGATGTCAGTGAGACCGAGATAGAGTTTATGGGATCTGACAGAATAAACACGGATGATTCCTGGTCCTCTGGAGGGATTCTGAAGAAGTTTGAGGAAGGGCTAAAGCCCGGTGAGTGGGCGAGTGATTCTTCAATTCGACTTTCTAAGGAGGCCAGGAATCGATTGGATAGTTTGTGAGATAATGAGGGGCCATCATTTTTGGGCTCTTGTTTGAAGGTAGGGGGTCGTTCCGCTAATTGAAGGGTCCCCTGAGCATGCACTTGGGCTGGGTTGTAATAGAGCCTTCGGTGTTAAGTCTGTAACGTGGCAGTTGTCAGTGTACTCAGATGATGTAAACGGAACACTGCCATGGACTTGGGTTTGGACTTCTAGCTTAGTCGCGTTGTTTAGAATCGTGATATTAGTAGAGTCTGAGTTCTCAGATCCAAGGTTTTATCCCATTAATCAGCCTCCTCAGTGAAAAACTACCTTCCTGCCCAAAACTGGAGCCTCCATTGGACTTGCACCCTGATGAAAAGGTCCTGTTAGTCTCCGCTAATCGCATCCTTCTCACCACATGTGGGTCATGGATGGAGGGTTCATGTACATTTTGTGTGGGCAAGATGAGTACGGCGTTTGTGTCTATGCTTAGCTGCCCGCGTCACAGGAATCCATTCCGTGTGAATGTCAACTCAAGAAGAAAGGCGTTGGGTGAGGCAGCTCAAGTCTTTGTCTGACAAGGGAGAAGAACCTGTAACATTCTTCCCTTCCTCCAGATGTTTTATTGTTCCTGGGATTCAGTTTCAGGTGAGCAGAGGTGACATATTTTCTTCTTTGTGGTGTTTCCTCCTGAAACAGGACACTCCTAGCTCTGCCCGCCCTTCCTGCTGCAACTCCTTAACAACAAATGTGGATGCAATGCCTCAATGCAGTATACAGAAGTACAAAATCTACCTTAAACCAGCCTTTGAAGAGCCCCTGTGGAAGACCCCACCGTGCCCCCTCCGCCTTGCCCTCATTATTCGCAGTTCATGGGGGTGGGGAAGGGTCACACAGGATCTGACCGGAGAAGGTCCCTAAAATATGATCAGCTCCCGGGAAAAATATGTCAGGGCCAGCTCGGTGTCCATTAATTCTTATCAGCTGGCAAGCATAGGCATGGTTGTGAATATTGCTGAGCTCCACGGCTAGCATCTTTGATATTTAGTTCCCTTCCATTTTGGGACCAATCCTGGATCAGGTCCTCTCAAAGGAGAGATGTGGACTGCCTGGAGGAAGGAGTGCTGACTGCTGAGGAGAAGGTGTTACTGGACTGCATTCCTCCCCACATAGAAGAACTTGCCTTTAGGAGTTCATCAACTCAGCTGTCTGGTGAGACTGGGCCTGTGAAAGGAAGTCTGGTGTCCTGCATCCTGCTAGAAGTATTGCCTGCCTTTGTGTTTTGCAGTTTTATATAGCCCAGACTCATGATAGTAGAGAGCTTCACTGTGGGACCAGTTACATTACATAAGGTCAGATTTGTTTTATTTTTTAGACAGGAGGATAGTAAGAGATTTGCCCAGAATGACAGGATGTTCAGCCAAGGTCAAAACTTGAACCCAGTTCCCCAGTGCCAAAGTCTGGGCTAACACCACATCCTCACCCCTTGAAGAGAGAAAGGGGCATATTTACAAGGAAATGGAGTGTGGAGCAGTGCCAAATTTGGCAGCGCCGCAATCTGACATTTCCAAAACTGAGGGATGCACCATATTTACAACAATACCGGACCAGCACTGGCTGAGATCTGGGCCGAAGCAACAGCGAGAGGCCGAGAGAGTGTCCCTCAGAGCCCTCACCCCGCCCCAGGCGATAATTCTCTTTCCCTGGGGGGCGCGACCCCACTCTCCTCTCCTGCAGCAGCGGATTGGCCTCACTCCATAACCTTGTCACTACGGGCAAGGCGCGTTCGGGCTGGTAGTTCAGCTCCTGCAGGGCTGCCGGTCCGGGCCACCAAAGTTCAGCACAAACTCCTTCCACGAAGCCTTCCACCCAACGATGGTGCCACCCCACGTTGCCTTCAAGGGCCCGATTACTTGGCCCTCCTCTCCAGTGCTGTTAGGACTTCTTCGCTCCCCGGTGATCACAACTCCCCGGTACTCCTCACCAGCACCTCCGAAGGCATCTTCGACACGCAACCCCAGTGTGTCCGAGACTCGATCTTTCTCCGGCCTCCGATAAGCAGGTGCACCTCCCTACGCTTTGGCTGGCGCCTTGACACACACCCTGTGCATCCAAGTCTCACTCCGCCTCCTGGTGCACACGATCTTCAGGCACTCTCCTCTAGTACAACCCCACATGCACCCTGGGTGCTGGAGACCCACCTCGTTTCTTGGTGCACACGATGACCCAGGCACTCTCCACTAACGCCCTGGTCACACCACGACACGCAAACAGCGCGTCTGAGTCTCACCTCTCCTCCTGGTGCACACGAGGTACCAGGCGCTCTACAGTAATGCCTTGGCTGCACCACCACACGCCGACCCGCGTGTCGGAGACTCACTCCTTCTTAGTGCCCATGATGTCCCGGCACCCTTCACTAGTGCCTGGACCGCACTGCGACAGGCACCCCTTGCGTGTCCCAAATCTCGGCTCTCTTTCACGATGCCCACAATCCACAGGTGCTCCAACACTTGTAGATGCACCAAGACACGCAACCTGCGCGTCAGAGTCTTGATTCACTTTGGGTGCCCACAATCACCTTAGGCGCCCCTGGAGGTTTCAGGCTGCCACAACACGTTCCTACCACCACTACGTCGCTTGAGACTTCCTGGAAACTGTTATGTTCCTGTGTTTCTGAACAGGGAGCCAGCTCACCTTGGGCCCTTGGGGTACAGAACGCAGCACACAGCAAAGTTCTGCTCAGGAAAAAGGGGGACATGACCCACTGCAGCACCCCTTCAGTCTCTCCTCGGTCAAGAGCTACAAACTGGCCACTTGCCCCAGATCACGAAGCAAGGGTCAAGTGTCTCCCGCAGCCTATTCAGCAACTCTTCCTGAGACAGAGTTTTTCTTCCCGATCGCAGACAGGTCAAAGCCGCCAGAGACTCGACCCATCCACAGCGTCTTCAAGCCGCTCCCAGCACTTCTCTGAACGATACCGAGACCGTTCTCGAAGACATCATCAACATAACAAAACCAAAGTCTTGGGGTTACAGTTTTTCTAGTTATACCCCTCATTGTCTTTGAAGTTTCCTTGTGCTCAAGGGTCCCGACCCCTTCCTAAATCAGTCTTGCATATCTCCCCCCCAGTGTCACCATTCTCTCTTTGATACTGGGGGCCCGGATCTTTAATCACTCAGAGGGAGATGGGTCTATTGTTTTATGCCTCTGAATATGGCCTCTTCACCTCGCAAAGCCTTTCCTTCTCCCTGATCCAGGTGCAGGGCAGCCTGGTGCCGTCTCCACCACGACCTCCCTCAGCCTTTCTCATCTCTCTAAGATCCAGGCAGGCAATTCACATTCTGCTGAGACACACAAAAAGGTCTTAAAGCACAAACTCAGCCATTTTCTCTAACGGCGGTTTCTGGACACATAGCGACAAAACCATCTACCCAAAAAGATGTATTATGACGCTGTGAGTTCAGACATACCAAGCTTCACTGTTCCATTTCCAATTCCTCACCAGGAATGCGCATGCACAGGCTCCCGCGCAAGCGCAGTTTCAAAGAAGAAGGCGCGATAGACAGGAAGAGATGTCCCCGCGATAAGGTAAGTGCTTTAACTCTTATTTCAGCTTTAATCTTTTTAATATTGCGGGCAGGAGGTGGGCGGGCGGCGGAAAGGAGGCGGGCGGGCGGTGGGCGGACATTTCCGTTCCGCCCCCGAGTGTGCGGAAATGTGCCCTTTTTTTCCGCCTTCTTTACGGAAGGCGGAAGGGGCAAATTTCCGCACATTCCGTGGGCGGAACGGAAATGTCTGCCCACCCCTACTGATTAGCAGTGGCAAGTAACTTCACAACTCTCTGTCAGGAAAACGGTCTAGGGGAAAAGCTAAAAGTTTGAGTGAATTTTAGCCAACAAGGCCAAGTCCAACACCTTTCATGGACCGGTTCATCTTTCAGATACTCCACAATACAATGCGTTCTTTACTACCTTTGTTCCCATTGCCTCCTAAACAGTTCCTCCCTTTGACGCTTGTTGCGACTGACGAGACGGACATCGACCTGCTTCCCGCTTATACCTTACCTGCATCTCCCTTAAGCCTGATACCACTGACGGCGGGTATGGGGAGGATGAACTAGCTGTCCCTCTTATGGACAAATTATAGACGTATTGCTGCTCACAAAATTAGATATGTTTCAGGTAATTATAGGCACAAACAACTGCATTTCATATTTTTCCACCTGTACTTATCTCTCTTCCTCCAATATAGTTAAATGTGACCCCAGCAGATCTGATACGCGTGTGAAATGCCACGCCCCAGGCCCTGATTTCCATCTAACCTGTGATACAGGCATATGGACTGCTGTCTTTGCACGGCCATGGTAGAAGTACAGCTCTCACCGTCCCCACTCCTAGCACTGCTGAGCTGTACCAGAGATGTGCCGCGCCCTGTACGCCGCTTAATCTCCATGTGCCTCCTTCTGGCTAAGCTTGAGATAGCACTTCATTGGGGTGGCACTGCAGCTCCTGCTGCTCCTGCTTAGCTCAGAAGCTTATCCTATTGTCAAACAGTCAGCGAAGACTACGCAGACCTACAAGCCCAATCATCCCGCCCTAAACATATCTCGGGACCTCTGTGCGATTACCATAGCACATTAGAACCTGATGCCACACCGTAGCCCCTGCTTCCTTCCACCTTCACAGGACTGCACTCTTGACTATCCCCCTTTTCTGCTTCCCCCTGGGATCTGATCCCAGGCATGACTTTCTCATGATTTTGTTCTTAGTCATATTATGGAAAATGATTGTTTTGTTTGAACATAAGTTGGTGTACTAGCATGGCTGATGTCACTTTGGCGATGTACTCACAAGCAATATTGCACTCCCGCCTCATTTGTTTTGTTTCTTATCTATTTTGTTTCTTGAAAATCAATGAAGAAAATTGAAAAACAAAAAAAATTGTCAACGCTGGCCCTTATGACAGCTCTCACATTGTGGCACTGTTTGTGTAATATAGAGATGAGCACAACAACAGTTGATTAATAAACAAATAAACATTAAAACAGCTCATACCTGCCTCTCCAAGCCATTCTTATAGCTGTGGGGGGCATGGAACATTCTGAATTGTCACACTTGTGGCAGTGTGCTGGTCAGTAGTTGTGTGTGTTGGGGATCTTAGAGGCAGTGGGTGCTGCAAGCTGGGGCGGCCTCCTGACGCGGGCCTGGCAAATTTTAGTTTTTTACAAATTAAGCACTAACTCTCACCTTCCCCCTCCTATTTCAGAGGGGAGGAGTGGTGCCTGGGCCAAAGGAAGCGGAAGGATACCTCACAGCATACAAAAGAAGAGATGGTTCCATCTGAACATCTTGATCAGTCCAACAGGTGCACTGTTTAAAGATACAGGGGCATATTTACAAGAAACTGATGCATCTGTACAGATGCATCAGTTTCCCTGTGTATGAGTGAAAAACGCTTGCGCTAACATAGATGTGCCGTATTTACAATACGGCCCACTAAGGCGCAAGGATTGACAGATGCGTCAGAAATTCCAACGCATCTGTTGGTGGAAAAGTCACGCATTGCTGGAGTTGTGCCGCAAGCATGACGCAACTTCAGAAATGTGTATTGTGGCCTATTTCCAATACACTGCGTCGCTCCTTACGCCTGCTTGAAGCAGGCGTAAGGTTTTGACGCAGTGGCGTCCTAAAAGTCACGCAGTGAAATCTTGTAGATTTCACTTCATCACTTTTATGAGGCTTTCCTGCATGGGAACGCCTACCCTGAATAAATTATACCTGACGCAGGTATAATGTCACGCAGGGTTTTACAACGTGACGCATCTTCCTAGATGCGTCACATTGTAAATGGGCCGCAACTTTTACGCCGCCGCTGCGTCACAAAAGTTATGCAACAACAGCGCAAAAGTGACGCAAGGCGCTTGTAAATCTGCCCCACTGTTACCGAGAGCTTTGCTTCCAGGGGATGTTGTTCCATTGCACCTTTTGTATTATTTTCTGTACAGTGTTAAGTTGTGGGTGTAGGTTAAAGTATGTTTACTTTTAAAGACGGATACTGAAGTGTTAACTGTTCTTGGGGACCCACACCACCTCCCTGAGTAAACATTGAACTTCTCTGTTGCACTACCCTGAGGGTCAAGAGCGAAAGAGGTGAGTTTAGTGCTCTGTGACCCCTGGACACAAGAGGAAAAACCATATTTTGATATATTGAACCCTACTGAATGTGTTATTGCCCTGGAGCCGATGAATCAGTTTCCATAGGAAACATTTCCTCCCAACCAGAGAAGTGACATAAGAGAAATGACATGCCCTTTTCCCCACATACTGAATGCCATGGACACTCACAAACGTTTCCCCAGAGGCCACAAAGTTTGCTCTATGGTGTGATGAAGAGCCTCATTGATGTCAGCAGGGTGGCAGTCAGAGGGGACTGGCAGTAAGGTGGGTGAAGGGGACGCAAAGCAAATACATCTAGGCGTCCATTCCGATCCGGTAAAATCACCGTCCGTACGATTCGTATCCGGAGCCATTTCCATACGACTCGTACACACACCGTACGACTCGGCGAGTACGATCCGGACCAGGTGATCAGGACGCGATTCGTACGGCCACGTCAGCTAAGGACGAGTCGTACGGAAAAGCACACAAACACATCCCTGCGATCATGGGGTGTACGAGCTGTACCCCATGTACAGAGGCAGCAAACCCTGGGTGAATAACGAGGGAAGAAATAATGAGGACCACTGGGTTGGGAAAGTGGGCCCCATTCGTGAGGGTACGGAGGGTTTAACATCGTGGTAAGAGTGCGAGTCCAGGGGATTCTGTTTTCTAATTATGGTTCCGAGGGTAGCATCAAAAACGTTTATAATCATGGGGAGATTCTAAAAGCAAAATAGTTACGTTATTGGGTCATGAACTGCATTTTGTGATTACTCAAGTAAAATGTTTATAGCAACGTTTTTTTAATTTTACAGTGGACCCCTGAGGAAGGACTTTTGAAAAGTTTGAAATGCATTGGGTGACATCATCATTGTATATTAAGGATATTATATGCTCGACGCGTGCCCGGAAAAAGGCCTGTTGTGGCATATCCGTGGTTTTAAGAAGTGTCCTAAAACATTGGCTCATCATGTGTGGATATTAAATTGGAAATAAAGAACGAACACAAATCATAATACGGAGTAAAATGGATTTATTTGCGCAAAAATATTGAGAAAAGGCATACGAATATGTGCAATCTTCAATGATTCTCGCTGTGCGTCTGGATATGGGGTGTAGTGACGCCCCATCCTCTTGATCATATTGTACGAGCCGTACCCCATGTACGATGGGTGTACGAGCCGTACCCCGAGCCGTACCCCATGTACGATGGGTGTACGAGCCGTACCCCATGTACGATGGGTGTACGAGCCGTACCCCATGTACGATGGGTGTACGAGCCGTACCCCATGTACATGGGGTACGGCTCGGGGTACGGCTCGTACACCCATCGTACTTGGGGTACGGCTCGAGGTACGGTTCGTACACCCATCGTACATGGGGTACGGCTCAGGGTACGGCTCGTACACCCATCGTACATGGAGTACGGCTCGGCGTATGGCTCGTACACCCATCATACATGGGGTACGGCTCGGGGTATGGCTCTTACACCCATCGTACATGGGGTACGGCTCGTACACCCCATGATCGCAGGGGTACGCACCGTACCCCTGCGATCATGAGGGGTACGCACCGTACCCGGGTGGGCTGTTCCGTACTTGTTCCTGCGCAAATTCTGCTTTTACGGCTGTTTTCAGCTCCCGTAGAAAAAGGGTCATACGGTGCGTACCCGACACGTATCGTACTTGCTGGGTCGTAAAAACCAGCCGGGAACCGTACAGATGTCGCGTACAGCGGGTTCCGTGGGAGAATCGTACGGAGATTAGAGTCGTACGGTCTCTGTACGACTTGTACGGAGTACGGCTCCTGGTACGAATCGTACTTCGTCGTACATACGGGGGACGTTGCAGGGTACGATTCGTATGGAAAAAATGCTCCGAACGGCTATTCGGAGCGATTTTTCCCGAATCGGAATCGACCCCTTAGTGTCTGAACTGCACAATGTAAAACCAAACACTTGCGATTAATCTTGGCTTCTCCACTTAACTATATTGTGTGATCCTAAGCAATTGTTTTATTATTTTAATTTCCCTCCTTTTTAGGCAATTGTTTTATTTCAATTTCCCTACATTTTTATTATCACGTCAGGATCTTGAAATACACGACTTCAGGATGTGTGCTGTACAACACATTCTCCTGTGTCAGGCATCCCCTTCCTCCCTGTTCTAGCCCCAGCTTATCTGGGGACACAACGCCTTTGTGATAGTGCTTAGGCAGAGCCTTTGTGATGTGCAAGTGTGTCAAGTCACAACTCCTCCCCTCATTAAGTCAGAGTGGCCCATCCTGCCAACAAATATCTTCCTTTTGAGCACTATCTGGAAGCAAAACACAAAGAGCAACTATCAGGTACACCAAATAATGTCACTCAGGAAACAGGCTTCAGGCACCAAATGATTACAGCAAGAAAATGGCAACTTTCTATAAGTGGCTTTTTTAGAATTGTGACTTAAACTCTGACTTTACCATTAAAGAGGGCTTCAATTACAATTGTTTAGACACCAAACTGTCTACCTGCTCCCAATTGAAAGTTATAACTTCTTAAATGTAATAAAGTAACCCAATGTTATCCTATAGGCGAGGTAGGCCTTACAGTAGCGAAAATTAATGTTGGAGTTTTTCACTACCAAGACATGAAAAAGGTACATGTCCATGTCAAGCATTTTAAATACACTGCACCCTGCCCTTTGGGTGTTCAGGGCCTACCCTATGGGTGCCTTGTATGTATTACATATATGAAAAAGGAAGGTTTAGGCCTGTTAAAAGGCTCATTTTGCCTGGTTGAAATGTTAGTTTAATACAGCACACAGAGGCTGCAATGGCAGGTCTGGGACATGTTTTACAGGGTTACTTAAGTGGGTGGCACAAGCAGTGCTGCAGGCCCATTAATAGTATTTAATGTACAGGCCCTGGGTACATGAGGGTGCCACTTTACTAGGGTCTTACAAGTAAATTAAAAGTGTGGGTATAAGCCAAATGTATCACGTTTAGAGGAAAAAGCACAAGCACTTCAGCACTGGTTAGCAGTGGTGAAGTGCAGAGAGTCCTACGGTCAGCAAACACGAGATCAGCAAAAATAAGAAGGGTGAAGGCAAAACGTTTGGGGGAAGACTACCCTAAGGCTACCCGGTCTAACAATTTCCAAACCCCATTAAATCACCCCTGTAGGTGCTCCACTAGATCCCAGTATTTGCTGTGATCAATTTCAAATTTCTTTTTACCTTCCGCCAGGACTGCTGTGGTAAGTTAATATGAGAATAGCAATAACAATCACTTCTCTATGTGCTCACCATGTCATACGATTTGCAACTGCACATGTGATCACTCAAAAAGCCTTCAAAATTATATATTATAGAGGCAGCATCCTGAGAGTCCAGGGCCTTAGAATGGTGAATGCTCTGAACATAAGTCTAAGGGCATAACCAAACTAAGCACGCTTCACAGGCCTGTTAGAAGTTTTTTCAGTGCCTGGGTCAAAAACCAGATGCTGGGCCTCACTGGATTCTTCTTCCATTTTTTCCACGCGTCATGAGCACCTATATGTACGTATTTAAAAAAGAACTACTGAGGAAAATAAAACAGGGAAGCTCTGACATCTGGCACCACCCAGTAGTATTTCCTTGTGAGCTGCCTCATAATTAATAAACAAGGCCTTTTATAGTTTTAAAAATCTATGCATACTTTTTGCTGCAGAGGCGGGTGGTCTTGAAAACCTGCATCATAAAGCTCCCTTTCCCCCTTGTGATGCACTGGAGCTTCAGAAAATGCCTGGAATCTATTGTTCCAGCTTTTAAACAAATAATCTTCAAGCTAATGGGGTCACGGCTGAAGAATATTGACTTGTGTCCAACCTATCACTCACTGGACTCTACATCCGCCACCTCATACCCAGTGGCGGCTCCTCCATGGGAGTAGCATAGCACCGCCCCCTCACACTACTGCTCAGAAAGCTGGGAAAATAAAATGATAATAAAAGGATTTTATTACCATTTTATTTTTTCAGCTTTCTGCCAAACGGAGAGGGCATGGCGGGGCCAGTGTGTCATTGCTGTTGATTGGCAGCAATGACAGGTGGCCCTTTCAGTATGAATTGCTCATCTCGGTTTGGCCGGCTACCTTGCTACGGCCAAACCGACATGCGAAATTCAACCTCTCCAACGAAGCTGTCGTAATCAGCTCAATCAATCAATCAATCAAGCGAATTAAAGTAAATACTTTATGTGTTGATTAATTAAAATCATTACAAAAACAAAAATACATAACAAGCACAAAATCTGATTGAACATATATGAATACAATGCTAAAATATAACATGCCCGACATCTGATTAACCATTTTCCAGTTTTGGAGGTAAAGTGTATAAGTGCATAAGTGCATGTGATAGCAGCTTATAAATTCTAGATAAAGTGCAATGGCTCACATGATAATACTAAAGGGACCTGTGCTTTCAGCAGCAAACTGAGAAATGCATTACATTTTCCACCGACAAAACTAAAGTGCCGCGTGCTAACAGCGACAAGTTACTGTTTCATTTTAAAACTAATCTATACAACATAGCACCGTACAGAGTTGGAATACATATACTCAAGTCTTTATATTATTGAATCAATCGTAACTACAAAAATGGGAAAACAACATTGAGATATCGCAATGATTAAAAATGATTCAAAAATACCTTAAAAATGCCCACAGACTCCCTAAAAACAGTAAAATCATTACTTCGCAGCCGTAGCAGGTTAATTAATTACTTTAGGTATCAGCCTTACATAATTTCTTTTCAGCTTTAAAGATAAATTGTACAAATTGCTGTATATTATAGGCATTGACGCCACTTGAACAGGATATTAATGCAGATCTACAAGTTCTAACTCCTATTTCTTTGAAGATAGGTTTTAAAATCGACTTCTTTTCGTGACCCATTTTTGTGCATAGTGTAACAATGTGCAGCAAAGTTTCCTCATACAGCCCGCAAAGCCTACAAGCGTTTGATGACCATTTATACTCCCACTTAGGGGTTCCATCTTTAGTTGGATAAATGCCGAGCCTTAAGAGCATACATTTCTTTTTAAGCAAGGGTTTTAAATGAAAAAGTAAATATGGTTGGGCATACAATTTCTCAAAGGAATTTGCTAGAGACCAGAAATGGGTTCTTTTTCTCAGTTCATCTTTATCCATAATTTCTGACAGTAGAGCAACATCTTTTCATATACCAAGTTGTTCCTCACTTTATCGACCAGATTAGGACATTCGAAACATAAAAGACACTCAGATAGATAATCCTGCCAGCTTCTCGAACATTGGCCTTTCGAGATCTCGCACCAGCACAGATTTGCTAATGTGCCCTCATCTGCTCGAAATAATACTAATAATGTTTTAAAAAATGCAGCTTGGCGAAACAAGATCTGGTTCCTTAAGCCATATTCCAATCTTAAATGAGCTCGCGGGATCTGTCTGGGTATCCTAAAAACTGATTTATAAGTCCTTATGACTATGTCCTCTAACAATTTCGCATCCCTACCCTTAAAAAGTATCGATCCATAGTCCAGGGAGGGAATGAGCTTTGCTTTTATAACTTTAAGTAAATGATCATAATTAGGAAATAATAACATATCACGCAGTTTTCGAAAGGCAAAGGCAAGGGAGGTTCCTTTAGCCTCTAAGTTATTAAAATGCTGTCTAAATGACAGTCCATCATCAAAAGTAATTCCCAAGTACTTGTAGGATTTTACACAGTCTATAATTAGACCATTAATATTCAAATCCTTTACCCCTAATTTACCCTTCCCTATTAACATTATTTTTGTTTTTTTTGCGTTAATTGTCAAAACCATTTTGGGTAACGTATATATTAAATGAATTTATTAGTCTTTTCAAGCCGATTATAGTATGACTGAATAAAATAGTGTCATCTGCATACTGTAAATATTTAATTTCTTTACCCATCACAGTGGGCGAGTGCGAAATTACATCATTAAAATGGGCTGGGAGATCGGCCATAAATAAATTAAAAAGGCAAGGAGCGAGCACACACCCCTGTTTCACGCCGACATTTGTATCAAGTCGACGGGTGGTGTGTCTGCCGTCGCCATCAAGGGAATTGTAAGTGCACTACTCACCCGTGAGGGTCTCAAGGCGCTGGGGTGGGATCAGGGAGGTAAGCAGCTCCGCTCAGTCGAAGAGCCAAGTCTTGAGTGCCTTCCTGAAGATGTTCAGGCAGGGGGCGCATCTGATGTTGATCGGGAGCTCATTCCAGGTCTTGGCCACGATGTAGGAGAAAGCTCTTCCTCCTGTTATGGCTCTGCGGATCCGCAAGATTTCAGCGAGGGCAAGGTCGGTGAATTGGAGCTTTTGCTTGGGTACGTGGAAGGAGAGTCGCTCATTGAGGTATTGGGGTCAGGTGTTGTGAAGGCATTTGTAGGCGGGAAGGTGATTCTCTTTTCTATGGGGAGCCAGTGAAGGTTCCGCAGGTGTTGAGTGATCCGCTCGTGTCGAGGGAGGCCAAGGATGAATCTGCCTCTGCGTTCTGTATGGTCTGGAGTTTGTGGAGCAGAGACTTGTTGATCCCAGTGTAGAGGGCGTTTCCGTAGTCCAGTCTGCTGGTTATGAATGTGTGGGTGAAAGTCTTCCTTGATTCGGGGGATCCATTTGAAGGTCTTTCGGAGGATGCAGAGGGTGTTGAAGCAGCTGGAGGCGACGGTGTTGACCTCTCGGGTCATGGAGAGGGAGGAGTCGAGTACGATGCCGATTTTATGGGCGTGGTCCATGGGGTGGGACGGCTGCCGAGGGCGGTGGGCCGCCAGGTGTTGTCCCATGCAGAGGGGGAGGGTCCGTGTATTAAGACCTCTGTTTTCTCCGAGTTGAGCTTCAGGCAGCTGTTGCTCACCCAGGAGGCGTGGTCCTTCATTCATTCCTGGAAGTTGAGCCAGGTGGTGATAGTGTCCTTGGTGAGGAAGAAGATGAACTGAGTCCGTGCTGTCTGACGATGGCGGCGAGCAGGACCATGTAGATGGTGAAGAGCATGGGGCTAAGTGACGATTCTTGGGGTACTCCACAGTTGATTTCCTTTGATTCAGAGAAGAAAGGGTGGCAGTCTGATTCTTTGGGTCTGCCGGTGAGGAAGGAGCGGATCCAGTCAAGGGCGGTTCCCTGTATTCCGGAGTCGCGGAGTCTGGCGGTGAGTGTGCGGTGGGAGACGGTGTTGAAAGTTGCAGAGAGGTCGAATAGGATCAGGGCTGCAGTGTCTCTTTGGTCGAGGAGCATGCAGGTTTTGTCTGTGGCGGTGAGTAAAGCGGTCTCGGTGCTGTGGTTGCTGAGGAATCTGGATTGGGAGGCGTCGAGGATGGAGTTTTCTTCGATGAATCTTGTCAGGTGGGCATTGACAGTCTTCCCAGTGACTTTGGTTGTAAACGGGAGGGGGGAGATGGGACGTTGTTCTTTGGGTCCATGGTACCTGCTGAGGGCTTCTTGAGCAGGGGTCTGACTTCTGAGCATTTCCAGTCATTGGGATAGATGCCGGTTTTGAAAGTGGAGTTGATTGTGCATCATAGTTCTGGAGCGATGGCGGCACTGTGGAAGATGTGCAGCAGGCAGGGGTCCTAGGAGGCTCCTGATTGGATGCCTTTCATGGTTGAGGTTGTTTCTTCGGTGGTGACTGGGGTCCAGGAGGAAATGGTGGGCTGGCTGGCGTTGCTGGAGGAGGATGTGGTTTCGAGGTCAGGCGTCTTGTAGTTGAAATTGTCGCAGAGGCCCTTGATTTTCAGATGGCAGTAGGATCTGAGCTTGTTGCAGAGGTCCTGGGAAGGGGTGATATCTGTGGTTTCGCTGGGGGCTTGGTGAATTCCTGAATGATGTTGAATAGTTCCTTCTTGTTTCTGGAGCTGGTGAGGATCTTGTTTTGGATGAAGCTCCTTTTGATGGATCTGATGCGTTGGTAGTGTTCCGTCATGGCGTTCTTGTAGGTGGTGCGATCTTCAGACGTTTGGCTGTTTCACCAGTTCTTCTTAAGGCATCTGCAGGTGTGCCTGGATTCTTGGAGATCGGCGGTGAACCAAGTGTCCTTCCTGGGGCGCTGTCTGTTGGGGTTACTTAGGGGTGCGAGCTTGTCTGAGCTGGAGAGCAGGCACAGACCTTTAGTGCTCTTCGGAGCACGGAGGTAGTCTACTCCAGCCAATCGGATACAGTAATGATCGCATGTTACCCTGGTGCATTCATAACCAGACCGTGGGTGGGAGAGACCAAACGGTCTTTGCAAACCATGCAACCCTGAGAGATTCATAACCAGACCCTGGGTGGGAGAGACCAAAGAGTCTGTGCAAATCCATGCAGCCCGAGGGATTCCTAACCGGACCCTGGGTGGAAGAGACCAAACGGTCTTTGCAAACCATGCAACCCGGAGGAATTCATAACGGGACCCAGGGTAGGAGAGACCAAACAGTCTTTGCAAACCATGCAATCAGGAGGGATTGCTAACCAGACCCTGGGTGGGAGAGACGAAAAGATCTTTGCAAATCCATGCAACCCTGAGGGCTTGATAACCGGACCCTGGGTGGGGGAGACCAAACTGTCTTTGCAACTCCATGCAACCCCGGGGGATTCCTAGCCGGACCCTGGGTGGGAGAGACCAAACGATCTTTTCAAACCATGGACCCCGGAGGGATTTATACCGGACCCTGGGTGGGAGAGACCAAACAGTCTTTGCAAGTCCATGCAATCCAGAGGGATTCATAAACTGGACCCTGGGTGGGAGAGACCAAACAGTCTTTGCAAACCATGCAATCCTGAGAGATTCATAACCAGACCCTTTGTGGGAGAGGCCAGACAGTCTTTGCAAATCCATGCAATCCAGAGGGATTCATAAACTGGACCCTGGGTGGGAGAGACCAAACAGTCTTTGCAAAACATGCAATCCAGAGGGATTCATAACGGGACCCAGGGTGGGAGAGACCAAAAGGTCTTTGCAAATCTATGCAACCCTGAGGGATTCATAAACTGGACCCTGGGTGGGAGAGACCAAACAGTCTTTGCAAATCCATGCAATCCAGAGGGATTCATAAACTGGACCCTGGGTGGGAGAGACCAAACAGTCTTTGCAAACCATGCAATCCAGCGGGATTCATAACGGGACCCAGGGTGGGAGAGACCAAAAGGTCTTTGCAAATCTATGCAACCCTGAGGGATTCATAAACTGGACCCTGGGTGGGAGAGACCAAACAGTCTTTGCAAATCCAGGCAACCCTGAGAGATTCATAACCAGAACCTGTGTGGGAGAGGCCAGACAGTCTTTGCAAACGATGCAACCCTGAGGGATTCATAGCCAGATCCTGGGTGAGAGAGACCTAACGGACGTTGCAAACGAGGATGGATTCACACAGATTCATGACTTTGGACAGTGGCACCTGTAAACCGAGGGTATTTCTCTCAAAAGGGACTTTTTCTGCAGAACATCTCCGGTGTTAAGAGGTACCTTGTAAAACACACAAGACCAGTATTCATGGATATACAGGAATTAAAAATGATAAACTCAAGGACAATGCGTAATATGTGGTTTTTGCCCCACTTTGGTGAAACATGAGATCTTAATCACTGTAGTTTTAATCACAAAACGCCATGTGTGATTTACAGTGCTTTAAAAGATACACACGTTCCTTGACGACACTAAGTATAACTCTAATAAAGGATTTATGAATGACTGTGGGAAAAAAATAATATGAACCCCTGAAGCTCTCCTATCCAAGAGATGTTGCTACATTTTTGCTGGAATTTGTTCTATTGTGCCGACATGCGCACACACAGACACCAGAACTGCTTCTTTGTAAGTAATACCTGTTAAGAGGCCAGTTACGGCGGGCATGGCTTAAGCTCTACAACAAGAGAGAAGCTTGAAGAGGTTTCCAAACCTCCTGTAAAACCTATAGGCCACAAGACCTGCACCATATATGCCCCTTGCAACAGTGTGACAGCGATAATCACCAAGGGAGAGATTACGGGGCATATTATCAAGCGGCAGCAATAATTATCGCTGGCCGTGCTCAGGGCCGGACTGGGAATGAAAACCAGCCCTGGCAAAGTGCTCGCGACCGAGCTCTTTGTCAGGGCCGGTATTCGGCCAATTTTGTTACAGTGACTATTTTGCAGCTATGCTGCAAAAACGGTCCTGTAACAAAAACGGCCACCAAAGGCCAAAAAACGCCCCCACCCTCGCAGCGCACCGGGGGATTGCCCGGTGCCCGCAACGGCCAGTCCTGCCCTGGCCGTGCTTAGCTTGAGAATTTTCATCGCCGGCTATCGCTGGAAATGATCGTAATGCAAGCGCTGTATTAACAACACATAGCGCAATGGCGATAATTATTCCGATAGCGGGGTTTTCCATGGAACATTGCTGGTTTTCCAGCGATGGTCGATGGAAAATGGCGATAACCTTGCTGATACGACTCTGTGGTTGTATCAGCATAATCCACCCCAATGTTAGGTATGCCTTACTCAGGAATTTAACAGACGTTAAATTCCTGCGTTAAGGCATAGTTAATACGATTTCTAATAGCGCTACCTCTCGTTGATAATATCGCGAAGCTGGGTTAGCAATATTTTCCCATGGAGTTTTTGTCAGGCACGCCTTCTTTGCATCTCATTAACGATGCAATGCGAGGCGTGCTGACCACGGGCGCTAAGGCAAGGAAACACGCGCTAGCATATCTATGTTAATAAAGCGATAATATTATCACCGCTTTTCGCCCAAAAACGGACGCTAAAGCGGTGATAATGTTATCGCCAGCCCTTGGGAATATTACCCTACTTGCGCAACAGGGCTGGTGACACCCATAACCCACAGACGCTGTGATATCAATGGTCATCCTCACCATGGAGGTTTCTGCTAGCAGCGTACAAGGTGGGCAGAGATGACGAAGCACCAAGGCGAACGCTAACTTCAAGCGCATTCAAGGGTTTACCTCTCAGCAGAAGGGCATGCATCTCAAATTGCAAGGGATGTATGAGATCTTCTTGGGTTTGGTACCCACAGGAGACATAGGTTCCCCCGAAGTTGAATCATAGAATAAATAAGATGATGATACATAGATTCCTAAAAGAAGAGAGCCGGCCAAGACCAAGATTCTGGGTTTCAATTTAAACGAAGGAACAAGTTAAGCGAGCCTGGGCAAGGCCGGCGGACTGAAGCTGTGTGACCCTCAGAAAAATGGTGGTGTCTACTTTATACAGCGGCGGTAGTATAGGCAGCCAATCCCACAAAGTGACAGAGGGGAAAGAGAAGGGCGATGCATCGTAAACAGAGCCCCTACAAATGCAGTCAGTGGCCCACTGATGCCTGTCGCTGTGATGATAACGAGGACCCCTTTCTAAGGAGTAATTACTTCTACCAACACACTGGGAAGGATGCCCTTAATAACTGACAAATCTTTGAAAAGTGACTACTGGTTGCACGTCAGTGCTATACAAAATAACTAAATGAAGAAATAGATACTGCCCTGAGAGTGGGCGGGGCATGCTTCAATAGAGAGAACATTGAAGTGTGAGTTGGTTTCTGATAGATACCTTCTTGTGGGTTGAACATTAGTATATCATTAGCAAAAATATCATCTGACAATACTGTTGTGTCCTAAACATTGTTCACAAAAACATACTCCCATTGGGTGTAGATTTTCTATATTAAAATAGGCCTGGGCAGAGTTCGTGGAGTTCCACTACACGTAACTACGGAAAGTGACAAAAACATCACACGATACACAGAGTTCCACAAGTGGCAGAGTGCTTTAGGTTGTGCCATTCACGCTGATTTTAGCGCCAGGTGTTTGTCCAGTGCTAGAAAATCAGTGCGAACTGCACCATGCACCGCGCTGCTTCTTTCTGCCGTTCGACTACACGTTGTACTCAAGCGTCAGCTTCCTCAACGTAAACGGGAGGTTTCTCAACATGAGCGGTTGCAGACATCCGCGACTGCTCGCATTGAGAAATCTCGCTGGGAGGTGTTCTCAGAGTGCTCCACGGAGTATGAAAAACTCTGCAAACTCCACAAATAGAGCAGAGTTCACCGCACAGGGATATTATTAAATCAAATGTGGATATATATCAGGGACTCTATGGGGCTTAGTCACCAGGGCATTTTGGCATATGTAAATTAGTATGGCTAAACTACTCATTCACGTGCACCTACATGTCTATGTGAATTAGTCCCAAAAGAGCAAAAATCTGAATAAAATGTGAATGTTCAAGGAAAATCTATATACAATAATGCAAACAGAAAGGGCTATGCCCTCTTTGCACTTTTACCAATGAGGGATTAAGGGCCTCATTTATGAAAAGTGTTGCATGGCTGCGTGAAAACAGCGATGTAACACTTTTTAGTGCACCCTCCTGCGACACCATGGATGCACCGTATTTACCGTACCACACTCCATGTCTGAAAACAGACACAACTCCGGCAATGTGTCCTTTCACATGGGGCAATCCCCGTAGCAAAGGGCGTTCGCCCGTCATATACCTGCTGTGAGGTAGGCCTAAGATTGTGACGCCGTGATGTCCTAGAAGTGTCGCAGTAAAATCGCATAGATTTCACTGCAACACTTCTACGAGCATTTTCTGCGGGGGAATGCCCACCCTGCATAAATTATACCTGGCTCAGGTATAATGTAGCGCAGGGCTTTTCAAAGTGACGCATCCGCTTAGAAGCGTCATTTTGTTCATATTAGTGCATGGTGCATTTTTTACGCTCTCGCAGCTTCACAAACAGTAACGCAATGGCAGCGCAAAGGGCTCATACGTAAGCCCCTGGATGTTTTGAGCCTTTTGAAAACGGTATGTGAGAGTACGTAAAAAGTACTCCTATAGTGTTACTTTCCCTAATCATAACTGCTTTTGTGAATCAGTCCCAACATTTTCTCATCTGATACTTTGGTTACTATATTTTGTTGTCAGACCATCTTGTACGAAGAAGCTAATCAACATGGTGTCCTGAAAGGCCCACCTGCAAACACATGTTACTTACTGCACAAAAACAATCATCCCCGCAACACAGGCACCCTTGCACCATGGGGCAAGGGTGCCAGCGTTGGCGCATTGCAGCCAATTATATGCCAGCATAGGGGAGAGACCAGGGATCCTTCATATTGTTATAAACATGACACATTTCAGTTCTCTGAAAGTAACACAGCACGGCTCAGCCAAATGGCTTGCAGCACGGCACTGCGTTACTTTCTTGAAAATAAAGCCAGGGTTGGTTTTTAGCATTGATCTATGCACTGTAGACAAGGACATGGCAGCTCCTCTGGAATTCCTCCAGGAGTGGTGCTCAGCTTTGCACCATTTTGTTTTTCTATTCTTGTGTACTGTGGATTCAACAAGGATTACTTTTGCTATTCCTATTGCCTCAGTAATTTAAAAGGTAGGAGGGCCTAAATAAAAATAATTTCAAAAAAATGACACTTCTAAGTATTAGTTCTAAAAATAAATACTTTGAAAAAGTAATTTTTCCCAAGTATTTGAAATATATAACATTTTTGAATATTGCACAGAAAAGGTTTGGCGTTAGGGATTGAAGGGTACAGTACAAAGTAAGGGTTGGGCATATAGAACTGAATTAATTGTAATATTTAAAGAAAAAATGTAATGTACAAGTCTATGATGTGAAGTTTAACAATTTAAGGGTAGTAAGAAGTTTTTAGGGTTCAGGGAAGTGTATCGCTATGGGGTTGTAAGGAGTTATTAGAATTCAGGGGAGAGTAGTGATAAGAGGTAGTAAGGGTATGTAGGAGAGTAGGGTCTGCTTTCCTATGGTCACCCCAATTTTTGCTTTTTGCTTCACTGGATTTCGACCTAATGTGGCTGTGGGCCTGCTAATCAGACCCACAGCCTGCTGTTCTCTCTCTAAATTAACATACATGTACTATAGGTACATCACCAATTTGGTATTGGACACCTTATCAGCCCCTGTACAGAGTACTATAGGTACCCAGGGCATAGGTGCATCCAAGGCCTACCAGGGGCTGCACCATATCTTTTGCCACCCCTGGCTGGCCATTCAAACAGACACAACTGGCTGATCACTCAGCTGGGGCAAGGTTGTGTAATCACCCCTTGCTTAGATATAGTATACCTATATCTAAACCTATATCTGGACACATATATACCTATAAGTCACTCCTATGGCAGGCCTTAACAATCCTGGAGGCAGAGTGCTTGGTTTTATGTGAGATGGTGCTCTAGCACGAGCTGAGCCTGTCTGCAGCTTTCGGAACCATTTCCTTATAGCTGTTCCAGGGTATTGCCATACCATATACTCTTAAGTGCATTATAATCCTCGCGGTTATTGCTAACTTTGGTTTGACTTTATCAAAACATGTTGTGTAAGGTGTCATACACTTTGGAATACTACCCCCTCGCCAGTTCTGGCGACGGGGGTAGCATTCCACCCTTCTAGAGGGAGAAGACATGTTACTTTACTTAAACGCAGTTAAATCTAACCAGAGCCTCAGCATCACAAAATGGATGCTGCTGCCACAGACACAATTCTGGCCTCCTGCTGCTGGGAGCCCTTCCAGCGAGGGAGGCTTGGACAATAGGTTTCCTGTCACTGGGAGGTGCTTCACCACCCCAGACAGGAGATAGTGGATTGGGGCAGGGAGGGCTGAATGAAACTAGACACTGCCTGGGGCACACAAGGTGTCCCAGGCAAAATCCAGTCAAACCGGTTCTGGGGCACTCCAGCTCCAGCTCTGGCGCGAAACTGGACAAAGGGAAAGGAGTGTAACCACCCCCTTCCTGGGTCTCACCCATAGGAGGGACCTAGCAGGATATCCAGCCCCTTGATTTGGAATAAAGGTAGGAGCTGTGCCAGTGCACATCAGATAATCCTGACTGAAACTTTGATACAGAGCTCTGGACCCTTCGACATCCCACTCGACGTGGAAGACTGAAGAATCTCCCTTGTGGTCAAGGAGTGACCACCCTGTGCAAACAGGCACCATCCAGCACCCAACGGTTTGCTTTGTTGCAGTTCCCGCCGGAACTCGAGCGACAGAGATCAACAAGACCCAGTTTCCCTGACTTCTAACAGTCCGACCCACAGTCCTATTGAATCTGAGACCCGTGGAGGTGACGTGAAGCGTGGGGCCGGCCATCTTGAAAAGACTGCAAAGTGCTGACAGTGCAGCTCCCGAGGCACCCGCGAAACTGTGCATTGGGGTTTGAGAAGCCCCAGCCCCGAGCAGCTTGTGCACTGAAGGTCACCCCTCCACACTCACCGAGTGCTGCGTGGGGCCTTTTTGCATTTTCCTGCTTGACGCGTTGGTCCGGTCACTTGCCTGTTGGCTAGTGGCCCCAGTAACAATGAACCTACAAATTTACACTGCTGGTCTGGTTGCTTCAGACTGGCCCTTGCTCCCCTGAAAAGGAGCCACCGCTCTGACCTTGCTGGTTTGAGTAAGAAGCAATCTTCAAATCCTGCATGGGTTGCATTTGCCAAGGCCTCTTAACTCTGATCTGGAAGCCGACACCACCGACAGTGAGAACCTTTGTGGGACAGCTCGTGATCCACTCCTGGTCATCCTCGATGCCCCCCCGAGTCCACGTGGCAGCGGAGACAAGCTTCATGACAACCACCTGATTACGCCCGACATTGCCTGGTTCCTTCCTGGTTCCATCCTGGTCACTGCAAAGTGACCCAGACTCTGTCCCCTCTGCTTTCAGGTACTCTACATCTTCGATCCACCCTTGGATCCAACCGGACTCTTCTCTCCTGGCCGCCTGCAGCATCTTCATCTCCAGGCTCCATAGAACTCCACGACGAAACCCGACACACTTTGGCACCTATGCACCCGCTTCCTGTGGGTGAGGTAACGAACTAACACCGGTGCTCCTATAGTGGTTTACACCTCTAGTGTCCTAGTTTAAAGTGGCTTAATTCTATTCCAGTCGGAAGACTTCCAAAACAGTAACTTTATAACTTTTACGCACCATTGACTTTGCATTGGTGCATGCGTGTGCTTTTAGCGCTGCACCCGAATCCCGCAGGCTACTCCCGTCCTAACTGCTGTTAGTCCAGTGTAGTCCCAGTGATTCCCAAGTCCCTAGGCCTTACCATTGTTCGTAAAGTGAAGATTATACCACTTATTTAGTATATGGTTTGAGTGGCCACCGGCCCTATCCATAATTGTGCAGCTTTTGTATGTTTAACTGTGCTTTTGTTTAAACGCTTGTGCCTCTGCACTCATAAAGAGTACAGAGGATTATTCTAGTAATAAATACATATATTTTTATAATATATAACTTGTGTGGTGTCCTTTCATTTGATATTACAGGACTGCATATGGTAAAACAGCTGGCTTCACACACCCTCTTGAGTTAAGCCTAAGACTGCTTAGGTCTACCCCTAGGATAGCTAGTCTATAAGGTTGACTTACAACCACCACCATAAGGGATTGTTTGGACTGATACAAGGTGCCCACAGAACTGTGGACATCATACATCAGGCCAACTTCTCACAGGGTATTTTAGGATTTAAGGAAAGGTACTGTTAAAATGGTAGTAAAGCCTTTTATAAACCAGGGAAGGGTAGAGTTAAGGAGGATCAAGGGGTTTTCAAAGTTCAGCCAAGGGTAACTTTAAGTTGTAGTAAAAGGTTTGTTGAGCTTAGAGATGAGTAGTGTTAAGAGGTGGTTAAAGTTTGTAGGGTTTGGGGATGGGTAGTGTTGAGGGGTTGTTAATGGTGTGCAGGGTTCAGGGAAGGGAAGTTTTGGGGCGTTGAAAGGTATTTATATGGCTCGTGAAAGAGTAGCATTAAAGGGTGTTTACGGTTCAGGGAAGGGCAGTGTTTATTTAGTGTCACGCCTGGAATAATGTTTAAGGCATGTTGATGATTTTAAAAGTTATTTTTATTTTATCTTTCAATAATAGAAAAATAGAAGTGTTGCTTTTCACAGTAACACTGCATCTAATTAATTTCAAAGTAAACACTAGAATTTGGAAGTAAAGCAATTAAACGTGTTAGAAAGGAGCTGACGCTATTTCTCAGGAACAAAAAAAGTCGAATTAACAATGTACAACCGAGCTATAATAAGAGAAATCAAAACATGTGACCTGCAAATTACACGCAGTGATTTCTGCAGCAGGCGTTACATTATGGAGCAAAGCTGCTGCCTTGAAAGATGTGCACTGACCAACCGCAAGTTGAAGTGTGCAAACATGGAAGAGGGATGCACACTTCACACATCCCAATATTCTCGGATCACGCCTCTATAGAAGACATGCCAAAGACAGCAAGACAGCATTTGAAAACAAGAAGTTATGTAGTGCTTGAATAAACGCCCACATTAAATGCGCTACTACACATCTCGAACTCTAGAAAGTATTTTATGTTTGGCCAATAATTTTGGTGCCATTTAATGAACTTTCACAAACCTTCACAAACTTTTCCAAAAACGTCCCCTTTTTTGTTCGGCTGCTTTGTTGATAGTTTTATGTGTCAAACATAGGCCAAGAAAAAAGGGGGTGCCAAAATGTGTTTTCCCCATGTTATGTCTTTGGGGAGTTTTCATTTTTTGAACGCAACTACAGCCCGAACCACGGAACGGAATTATACCAAATTTGGCAAAAAGCTAGATGTTGGTCCAGAGAGCGTGTGTTTTGTGATTTGATGTAAATCAGTACAGTAATTTCAGAGATATTTAAGTTTAAAAAATATAGATATCTGGGAGGCCAAAATACTACTGAAACCCTACCGAAATTTGATTGGCTGCCAACACTTCATCCAGGAAGTGTTGGCAGCCATCTTGGGACTCAGTTGAACCGAGGCGCACCAACAAATGTTTAAAAAAAAAGAAAAGGGGGCATGGTATAAACAACCTGACACATGAGGGGGCATATTAGCCAGAACCTCTTTAAAATTATCGCCTTTTTAGCGGCATAAAACAGCGATAATGGGCTTGCTAATATTCTTTATAGAATTCCAATAGAAGCTCAGGTTAGATGTGCAGGACATCTAACCTGGGCTTCTATTGGAATTCTATAACGCATATTAGCAAGCCCATTATCGCCGTTTTAGCGGCAGTTTCCTGCTGCTAAAACGGCGATAATTTTAACGAGGTTCTTGCTAATATGCCCCCTGGCCTCTTGGGGGGCATATGGCCAGAAAAGCATTTTGTAAAACTTTTTGGCGGGATCCACGGATCCGGGTGAAAGTAAAACAAAACAAGCATTTGCAATGCAATAGGCCTCGCAGTTACACAAGTTTAGGCTATTGGCATTGTAAATGACAATGCCTTTTATTTATGTTTTTAAAACGAAAACAAAAATAAAAGGCATTGTTATTTGCAATGTCAATAGCTCAAACTCGCGTAAATGCGAGACCTATTGCATGGCAAATGCTTGTTCGTTTTGGGGTAACCTCCTCTACAGTAGAATTGATGGAATAAGTATTACGCCCACAGGTTATTAATGCTACCAGGGAATTTTGCATCTCACATGTTAACACATTAAGGCCTTGCATCAACAATTATTTTTCCTAGCTTGGTCCACAGAGGGAGTTGGTAGTTTTTGGACACAGGATGGGAGCCCATTCTTTTGACTACTCCTACATGGGAGGCACATTGGGGCAAAAAGAGAAATTGTGTTCAGACAGGGCCTCTAGTGGTGAGTTCCCAGGATCGACCCCAGGGTATGGGTATTCGCAGGAATAACGACACTCGAGCATGTTCTTTGTTGGTCATTTGTAAGAATCATGCAAGTGGGTTACAACTGTAAATAGTTTTGGCTTGGGCATAACTTTGAGATGTAGTTCAGGACTTGAGCATCACTAGCTTATTTATGTGCACTGTAAATATTCTAAGTTGTAGTTTCCGAGTTCTGCTGTTAATTGAAAACAAATTATTAGATTTCCATGTCGGGGTTAGCTCAATAGAAGTGAGTGTGAAGGTTAAAGAAACGTTTTTTGAAAACGAATCCAACAAATACTATTCACTATATACAATTTTTGAATTTCTTGATGTATGTTTCACACTGTTCACGTGAACAGACGACGTTTGTAAATAGAAGTGTTCCTTTCTCCATGTTATGGTAACCCCCCTGTACCTTCAAAGACCGACGTTTTCGTAGTCACGGTGGAAGTTGAACAAACATCACTAGAAATGGCAAAAAAACATTATTGAGCACATGGAGTAAAGAATTAAAAGAACTCGTCTAATGAATAGGGGAAACTGTAGCATGTAGAATGTGCTGTTTGTTTCATTTCAAACAAAACAGTGTGGTGGATTGCTTTGAACTACCCTTTTTATTTCCCATGATTTTTTTCAACGATTTCAAACGTAAAACAAATGGGAGGGGATGCTAAAAATCCCTGCTGTGTCACATCCATTTAAAAAAAATGAAAATTAAGAAATGTTGTTATGGAACTTTTATCCATTTTGCAGTTTCAAGGCATTCTGAATTACATGGGATTTATAGATAAACAGAGAGAAAAATGAATGAGGCATAGATTTGTTAAATCATTTTTTTCAGTCTCTAAAGGAGCTGGTGAATTAAAACACGCACAAAGCCAGTCTCTGCTTTCAAATACTGAACACTTGACAATAAAAAAGATCTCTTTGTTTTCGAAATGGACATCACTTTAGAATCCCTAATGCTTATTTTGTAACTGCTGCATGAAAAAATGCATGTTATTATTCTTTGACAAACGCTCTCTTGTTATTCCAAAAGGAATCAGTCTATGTTTGATCACGCAGCCCGCTACCCCTCACCAGAAAAGTATTCACACTAGCATCAAAGCTTTTAAAACAAGCGCTGGGAGCGTGTGAAAGCTACCATCGCTAGAGAGGAGACGCGAGAGAGGAGACACTAAGGGAGGGAAACTGAAAGCGCACGATGCGTGCGCTGCCAGCCTACGGGGACAGGAGATGTGCATGCGTACGGAGTGCACATCTCCTGTCCGCGCGTGCCACCTCCTGTCTTCCTTCGCGTACGAAAGCCACAGCAATAGAGCCTCGCCAAGCGATGCAGCTGTGCTGCATTCGCTAGGCGAGACCTAAAAAGAAGTGCGGGCTTCCACAATTCATTCATTACCGGCCCTTGGGTGAGCCAGGTCCCAGGAGTATTATGCAGATATAGGAGGGAGCGCATGGGTCACCATCCTGGGGCTTACTAACACCGCGGGGACCACCACCTCCTCTCAAATGACATCAATGATGACATCATCCAGTCTCCGATTTCAAATACTGAACACTTGACAATAAAAAAGATCTCTTTGTTTTCGAAATGGACATCACTTTAGAATCCCTAATGCTTATTTTGTAACTGCTGCATGAAAAAATGCATGTTATTATTCTTTGACAAACGCTCCCTTGTTATTCCAAAGGGAATCAGTCTATGTTTGATCACGCAGCCCGCTACCCCTCACCAGAAAGTATTCACACTAGCATTAAAGCTTTTAAAACAAGCGCTGGGAGCGTGTGAAAGCTACCATCGCTAGAGAGGAGACGCGAGAGAGGAGACGCTAGGGGAGGGAAACTGAAAGCGCACGATGCGTGCGCTGCCAGCCTCCGGGGACAGGAGATGTGCATGCGTACGGAGTGCACAAACATTTTAAGACCTACCTTTTTCTCTTCTCCACTTGACAGATCACCACAAATGTTTCAAGACAGGAGCTGAAGAACAAGTTACTTACCTTCGGTAACGCTTTTTCTGGTAGATACAATATCTGCCTGTGGATTCCTCACCTTGTGAATATCCCCTTGCATCAGCAACATTCGGAAATTCTTTTCGTAGCCTCGTGCCGACGTGGACTTGGACGTCATAGAGACACGGCATCACACGCGACACCGCTGACGTCACCGACGCCTATAATAGGCCCACGCCAGCGTGATGACATCAGTTCCGCCCTTTTTTCCGTGCCTTCGAGGCACACGGACGGACCAATGACAGTAGATATATACAAAGTATACACAGTACACAATAGTCAAGGCAAAACACACAGTATAAAGCAAATGCAGGCAAGCAATTGAAACATTTCCTTGACAACAAAATAAATATATATTACATTACAGTAACTCTGGCATAGAAGAGTGGACAACGGGGAGGCGGGTGGGTCAGTGAGGAATCCACAGGCAGATATTGTATCTACCAGAAAAAGCGTTACCGAAGGTAAGTAACTTGTTCTTCTGATAGATACAGCTGCCGTGTGGATTCCTCACCTTGTGAATAGAGTCCCAGAGCAGTCCCCACTCCCAGAGGAGGGTGTCCACCCTTCTAAACCAGGAAATCCTGGAGGACAGAGCGCGCAAAGTGGCCGTCCCTCCTCACTTCGGAATCCAAGCAGTAATGCTTCGCGAAAGTGTGGAGGGAAGACCAAGTCGTGGCTCTGCAAATATCCTCTACAGGAACACCTCTAGCCAATGCAGAGGTTGAAGACTTAGCCCTTGTAGAATGAGCCCTTAAACCCTCTGGTGGTTCCTTACCGACCAAAGAGTAGCAGATTTTTATACAAAGTACGATCCATCTTGACAGGGTTCTTTTTTGGACCGCTCTTCCTCTTTTGCAGCCAGCAAACCCAACGAAGAGCTGATCATCCAAACGACAGTCTTTAGTTCTGTCCAAGTAAAAAGACACCGCCCTCTTAGGGTCCAGGCGGTGTAACCTCTCCTCCTCCTTAGAAGGGTGTGGGGGAGGATAAAAGGTAGGGAGGGTAATGGATTAACCAAGGTGGAAAGGAGTAACCACCTTAGGAAGAAAAGCAGCCCTGGTCCTAAGGACCATTCGATCAGCATGTATGGTCAAGAAAGGGGGCTTGGAACTAAGAGCCTGAAGCTCACTTACCCTCCTTGCAGAGGTTATTGCAATGAGGAAGACTGCCTTAAGAGTCAAAAACCTCAAAGGACATTTGTGAAGAGGCTCAAAGGGAGCACCCATCAAAAAGGTCAAGACAAGATTTAAGTCCCATTGAGGCACAATAAAAGGAGTAGGAGGGAACTTATTTGTGAGGCCCTTCAAAAACCGTAAAACCACAGGAGACTTAAAAAGAGATGGCTGGTCAGGCAAACAGAGAAATGCCAACAGCGCAGAAAGATAACCCTTCACTGTGGCAACAGCAAGCCCTTGCCGTGCCAAAGACAAGGCAAACTGGAGAACATCAGACAAATGGGCTCTCAAAGGGTCAATAGAATTCCCTCCACACCAAGTAACAAATTTTGACCATCTATAAGAATAGATGGACTTAGTGGAGTCACGCCTGGCTGACAAGATGACATCCACCACATCAGGCGGGAGAGAAAAGGAATTCAGGTTGCCCCGTTCAATCTCCAGGCATGAAGGTGCAATGTCTGGAGGTGGGGGTGTAGAACCTGCCCCTCCATCTGAGAGAGGAGGTCTACCCTGAGAGGGAGATGGAGCGGCGGGTGAGAGGAGAGGTGGAGAAGATCTGTATACCACACCCTTCTTGGCCAGTACGGGGCGACCAATATGACTTGGGTCCGGTCCTGGCAAATCTTCCTCAGAACCCGAGGAATCAAAGGTATGGGGGAAACGCGTAAAGGAGTTGATTTCCCCAACTCAACTGAAACGCGTCCCCCAAGGCTACTTGCAACGGATACTGGAAACTGCAGATTGACGGGCAGTGAGCATTCTCGCGAGTGGCGAACAGGTCCACCTGAGGAGTTCCCCACATCCGAAAGACGTAACAAACCACCTCCGGGTGAAGCCTCCACTCGTGGTCGGCCGAAAATTGCCGACTGAGACTGTCTGCACGAACGTTCAGAACCCCGGCCAGATGATTTGTCATCAGACAAATCTGATGGTCCTGAACCCAGGACCAGAGGCGCAGAACCTCCCTGCAGAGACACTGCGACCCCACTCCTCCCTGCTTGTTGACATACCACATCGCGGTCGTGTTGTCCGTCAGGACCTGGACCGAACGACCGCGAAGGGAAGGGAGGAAGGCCTTGAGCACCAAACGTATCGCCCGCAATTCTAGAAGGTTGATGTGAAACAACCTTTCCTCTGGAGACCAAAGACCCTTGACCTCCAGATCCCCCAGATGAGCACCCCACCCTAGAGTGGATGCATCCGATATTACTGTGGCCACCGGAGGAGGCAGCTGAAAAGGCTTCCCCTGAGACAGGTTGCCTTCCACGCCCCACCAAGACAGATCCGCCGCAGCTTCTCGGGAGATCCTCACTGACTCACTGAGATCTCCGTTGTGTTGATACCACTGCCTGCGGAGGCACCACTGGAGCGCCCTCATGTGCCAGCGTGCATGGTTGACCAACAGAATGCATGAAGCCATCAGACCGAGCAGGCGAAGGACCTTCAGGACTGGAACGACCGCTCCATTGTAAAATAAAGGAATCATTTCCTGTATGTCGCAAATCTTTTGAGGAGGAGGGAATGCACGACATACAGTAGTGTCCAGTACGGCACCTATGAACAGGTTGCGCTGGGAGGGCACCAGGTGAGACTTGGGTACATTTATCGAAAAACCCAACCTGTACAACAACTTGGTTGTCTCCCGCAGATGATGGAGCACTCTCTCCGACGACTCTGCTTTGATCAGCCAGTCGTCCAAATAAGGGAATACTGGAATCCCCGACCTTCTGAGATGTGCTGCTACCACCGCCATCACCTTGGTAAAGACTCGAGGCGCAGTAGTAAGTCCAAACGGAAGGACCGCAAACTGATAGTGCTGCGAACCCACCGTAAAACGGAGATACCTCCTGTGCGACTTCAGGATTGGGATGTGAAAGTACGCATCCTGCAAGTCGAGTGACACCATCCTGTCTTCTTCTAGCAGTGCTTGAAGAACCTGAGCAAAGGTGAGCATCTTGAATTTCTCCTGCTTCAGATAGAGATTCAAGATCCTGAGATCCAGGATTGGACGAAGTCTGCCATCTTTCTTGGGAATCAGGAAATACCGGGAGGAGCATCCCTGACCCCTTTCCTGCTCTGGGACCACCTCTATCGCACCCTTTCTTAACAGAGTCTGCACTTCCTCCTGTAGAAGCAACAGATGTTCCTCGGTGCAAAAACCTTGGCAAGGCGGGTAATTGGGAGGGAATTCCCGAAAGGGAAGGGCATACCCATTTTCTACAAGATTGAGAACCCAAAGATCTGATGTAACCGATTCCCAATCCTGTAGAAAATGGGTAAGCCGACCCCCCACCGGACCCACATGATCCTAAATGGCGGATCTAGGACTGCTTTTCTGGGGCAGGGGGGTTGGAGGAAGTGGAGGAGGAAGAGGCTTGATGACCACGAGGACGTGCCCTCTGCTTTCCCCTGTATGATCTGTACATGGAATTTTGCTGTTGCTGCTGTTGTTGCTGTTGCTGTTGACCTTGTCCGTAATTCCGAAAGGAAGAGGGACCAAAACCCCTGAATCTCTTGTTGGTCGAAGAGCCCCTTATCTGAAGACCTAAAGATATAGCAGTTGCACTACTGTCTTTAAATCTCTCAAGGGCTGCATCAGCCTTCTTCCCAAAGAGGCCAGACCCATCAAAAAGAAGATCTAATAAAGTCGCTTGAACATCCGCTAAAAAGTCAGAGGATTTTAGCCAAGCTGACCTTCTAGTTGCGACAGCAGTGCCCATGATACGCGCCACAGAGTCCGCAGTGTCCAGACCACTTTGTATAACTTGGTGAGCTGCTGCTTGTGCATCTGAGATCACCTCCTCAAAGTCCTTCCTGTTGGCATCAGGAACCTTAGGAGCAAGAACACGCAAAGAATCCATAAGGGCATGTGCATATCTCCCCATCAGACAAGTGGCATTTGTCGACTTCAACGCCATACTTGCAGAGGAGAAGGTCTTTTTAGCAACCTGATCCTGTTTCTTTGCCTCCTTTTCACATGGAACCTGGGGAAAGGCACTTACATTCTTTTTAGAACAGGCTGCTTGAATGACCAAGCTCTCCGGCGAAGGATGAGAGGTCAAAAATGCAGGGTCCTCAGGTGCAACCCTGTACCTTCTCGCCACACTCTTAGAAACCGCAGGAGCTGACAGTGGTTTCTTCCACACTTCCAAAATGGGCTCCGTCAAGGCATCATTAAATGGAAGCAAAGGTTCTACCACTGAATTTGGAGAATGCAAAACCTCAGTGAGAATATTGGATTTAAACTCCACAGTTGGCAAGGTTAACTGAAGAAGATCAGCAGCTTTCCTCATAACTAAGAGGTAAGGTTGTACATCCTTAGAAGGAGTACCAGAGCCTGAGGGTAACTCCCACTCTGGAGAGAAATCCAGGCTTCCTGCGTCAGCCAACCCCTCAAAACAGTCCTCCTCCAATTCACCTTCTTCCACATCAGAATGTGAATCCAAGTACCTTCGCTCCTCCAAAAGGCGTTGAGCCTCCCTCCTGGACCTCTCTTTCACACGCTTCGCAGCCGGATCCACCATCGGTTCCGACGGATTCGGGATCGACGTCGGTATCGAATCCGATGGTTCAGTGGGATGTCCACGAGGACGACTTGGAGCGGGCGACGTCGGAATCGGCGTCGCCGGTCTCGGCGGAGCCGGAAACTGCCAAGGCGGCGTCGGAGCCGGCATATAAGGCATAAACGGAGCAGGAGGATACGAGTGAGGAACTCCTAAATTGAAAGCCAGAGGACCCATGGGACCCGAAGGTGCACCAGAGGGGTACCATGCCCTTGAGAAGACGCCATACATAGCGTTCAGAAATGCTGATGGGTCCTGGCCTGGAGTTCGAAAGGGCGGGTGAAAACCTTCAGGCTGGTCTTGAGGAGTGTTTGGATTCGGTTCCTCGACAGGTGCGGAATCCACATCCTCCTGAACCTCTTCTTCTTCTCAGGCCGGGGACGGCGCCGGAGACGGATTCGGAGCCGGAGTCGGAGATTGTACACACAACTCCGAAGGTGAGGCCACATCTTCAGGTTCAGAGACATCTAGAGTAACCACCTTAGAACGTACCTTCTTCGGTGACCTCGACCTCGAGCCCGACTCCTTACCGGAACGATGTTGTGACTCATGTCTCCTCTTCTTATGCTTCTTCTTCGACTTTGAAGCATGATCCGAAACCGACCTCGAAGACAATCCTTCTCGAGACCCAGACCTCGACTTCGTCCTCGACCTCGACCTCGCCCTTCGAGAACGAGATCTCGACGATTTCTCTTTTCCAGCCTTCAGCTTTGCCACCAGGAGTTTGGTCTCTCTTTCCCTCAGGGTCTTCGGGTTCATCTTCCGACATGAAGAACAACCATCTACATCATGGTCAGAACTTAAACACCAGATGCAGTCATTGTGCGGGTCGGTAATAGACATCATTTTACCGCACTCCCTGCAGGGCTTGAAGCCGGTTTTCTTTGAAGACATCGTCGAAGAGACAGGTTACAAAGAAGAAGAAAATTGTAACAAAAAGGCAACAAAGTACCAGTTGGCTACTGAGATTCCCGATAACTGTTAGCATCGACGACGCGGAAAAAAGGGAACTGATGTCATCACGCCGGCGTGGGCCTATTATAGGCTTCGGTGATGTCAACGGAGTCGCGTGCCATGCCGTGTCTCTATGAGGTCCAAGTCCACGTCGGCGCGAGGCTATGAAAAGAATTTCCGAATGTTGCTGACGCAAGGGGATATTCACAAGGTGAGGAATCCACACGGCAGATGTATCTATCAGAAATGACTAGCATGTTAGTTTTTGTTATTGTTATTTGACATTTGTTAAGCGCAAATATCACCCTTAGGTCTCATAGCGCTGATATGAGCAATCACAGTGAGGACAGGGAGGACAAGCTGCGGGCATGTGGAGTTTATAATAATAGGGTTTTGAGGGACCTATGGAATTTCTTATGGTCGGTTTCCGTTCTGAGGAGTGTGGGCAGTGTATTTTGAACATTTCAAAAGGATTCATCAAACGGAGCTAAAGTTATTGGCAAATGAAAAAACGCTCTTCCTAGGGTAACTAGCTCCTAACTATAACTACCTACTGGTGACCGCCAGTAGGTAATGTACATATATTACCTAATGGCGGTCGCCAGTAGGTAGTTATAGTTAGGAGCTAATTTTCATAGGAAGAGAGTGTTTTGACTTGCCTATATCTTTAGGACCATTTGACGAATCTTCACAAAACTTTCCCAAAAGCGTGTTCCTTTGATTCTTGTTGTGCATCGAAAGCTTTAGGCTGATCGTTCAAGCATAGTCCAAGAAAGGGGGGAGTCAAAAAAGTGTTTTCTTATGTTAATTTCCAAGGAGATTTAAGACACGACTACAGCCCGAACTGCTGAACAGATTGACACCAAATTTGGCAAAAAGGTAGGTTCTATGTCCAGAAAGAACCCTTTTTGTCATTTTGTGTAATTCTGTTCCGTAGTTTTCAAGATATTAACTGAAATCCAAATTTGTATATCTAGGAACGCAGATCCTCAAGCCAACAGCAATACCGATATTGGCTGGCCACAATCTGAGAGGAAATGTGCGGTCGCCATTTTGTTTGTTCAGACTCGGCTCCCAGTGGGGTAAATAAAGTTAAAAGGTGACAGAAGGAGTCCAGGTAGAGGTACCCTGACCCCATGTGACTAATGGAGGGGTCTGTGTGGGACTTTATTTTTACTAAGCAAGGATCTGCGGATCCTCCCCAGATCTTCATGGATTTGGGTGGATTCGGGTGGATCCACAGATCCAGACCCCAATTATTTTTTAAATCACTCACTCATAGATTCACACACTCCCACCCTTACACACCCACTTAGACACCCCATTTACACACACAGGCACTCACACACCTACTCATAAGCCTACACAGCCACTCATACACCCACTCACAAACCCACAGTACCACTCACAGACCCACGGTGCCACTCACACACCTACTCACAGACCCACACAGGCACTCACACACCCACTCACAGACACAAAGCACCAATCACACACCTAATCAGAGACACACCTAAGCACGTACACACCCACTCACAGACACCGAGCACCACTCACAAACTCAATCACCAGCACACACAGGCACTTACAAACCCACTTGCAGACCCACACAGGCACTCACACACCCACTTATAGACCCACACAGCCATTCACACACACTCAGAAACTCACACAGCTACTCACAAACCCTCCTACAGACCCACATGATCAGTCAAAGACCCACACAGGCACTCACATTCCCACACAGGCACCCAAGTCCACTCAAAAGACCTATACAGCCACTCATAAACCAATTCACAGACCCATACAGCCCCTCACACACCCACTCACAAAACTATAAAATTACTCACACACCCATACAGCAACTCACACACCCAGTCACTGACCTATACAGCCATTCACACACCCATCGTCACAGTATAGAGGTTACAGTTAGGTAATACATTATTGACAGAAAAAAACAAAGGTTACAGGGATGCTATAGTTAGAGGATTTTTTTTTAAACTTTGAAATTCACTAAAAACCAAAGGTTAAAGGGACATACCATTTAGGAAATGTAATTTAAAAAAAAACCTTAGAAACTTACTGAAAAAACTCAAGGTTACAGGGATGTTAGAGTTAGACTCAGATTTCACTCATGCAAAACACATGAAATTCAGCCGTTATAGTTACCTGATCTAACTATAACTTACGCCCCTGCAATGCACTGCTTATGACCTCACATTTTACATCACTCAGGGCATGGTCAGTGACATCACTGATGACATCTCATATGGCATCACTGAAGACATCACTGATGACATCATCCACAGGAACTCTCACAGACCCACTCACACCGTCCTACAACCTCTCATACACCCACTCACATATCCATTCAGACAGATACAAGCACCCACACAACCACTCACTCATCCATGGAGCCAATCATACACCCACTCACTGACTCATACAGCCTACTCACACAACCACTCACTCATCCATAAAACTACTCATAAAACTAGTCACACACCTATACAGCAACTCACACAGCCACACACTCACCCATATAGCTACTCACACACTGACTTATTCACCAATACAGGCACTCAACCACCCACTCACTCACCCGTACAGCCTCTCGACTAACCCTGGGAAGTGAACTTCACTCTGTTCGTGGAGTTTTCAGAGTTTTCTGCACTCTGCGTAACTCGCGATGTGCAGAAAACTCCGCTCCGCATAGCGGAGCAGAGTTTTTTCCTCGCTCGCGATTGTCAATGGTAAGTTGGTGAGCGCGAGCTGCCGCTCGGGTTGAATTTCTACCTGAGCGGCAAGCTGCACTACGTCGCTTGCAGAACTCTGCAGAGGTTTTCTTTTTTGTCACTTTGCAGGGTTCCGCATAGAGGAAATCTGCAAACCCTGCCCAGGCTTACTCTCAACACAGCCACTCACTCACCCATACAAGCACTCACACACTCACTCACACACCCACTTACATTCCCATTCACACATCCATACAAGCACTTACACATCCACTCACTCACCCACACAGCCATTAAGTCACTCACTGGCCAGAACAGCCAATCACTCTCACTCACTCAGTTAACCAAGCACCCACTTAAATCGCTACTTACCCATGCAGCCACTCACACACCCACTTAATAACCCATACAACCTCTCAAAAGAGCCACTCAGTCACCCATACAGCCACTCACACACCCATTCAGTTACCTATGTACACACTCAAATAGCTACTCACTCACCCATACGGCCACTGACACACCCAATCCCTCACTTATACAGCTACTCAGTCACCTATATAGTCACTCAGACTGCCATCATTCACCCACACAGCCACTCACACACCCACTCACTTACGAAAACAGCCAATCACACAGCGACTCACTCACCCATACAGCTACTCACACACTCATTTATTCACCCAAAAAGCTACTCACATACCCACTTATTTATCCATACAGCCACTCACACACTCATGCCACTCACACACCCACTCACACACGGATACACACAGCCTCTCATATGATATGTGTCAGAAATAATATCACTCATTAGTAGTATAGAAAGTGTACTAATTTAAGTTTTGTAGTATCATACTCTATATCTTTAACACTCAGAAAACTTTAGAAAACACTCACAATCCCTGGATGATGGCATTAATGAATGCATTAGTGATGCCATTTGAGATATTATCAGTGATGTCATCAGTGATGTCACTGACCATGTCATGAGTGATATAATATGTGAGATCATAAGCAGTGCATTGTGGGGGTGTAAGTTATAGTTAGCTCAGGTAACTATAACTGGTTTGTATGAGTGAAATCTGATCCTAACTATAACATCCCTGTAACCTTTGATTTTTTATAGTGTATGTGTGTGTGTGTGTATCAGCAGCAGCTCATAACGAACACCCGCTTAGACGCGGAATAACGGGTGCAGACCAACTTTTCGTGCCAGCATTATTTTATTTTCTTAAATAAGTCAAGACATGTTTCGGCGGTCCAAGCGGCCTTGATCACACCAATAAGGGCACTTTACGAATGATTTTCACTTTCAAAACCCATTCAATAAAGGCCGCCGTGGTCTGACCACCACTTGTCAAACTGCAGTCCTCTTTCTGTTTCAGCACCTATATAAAGTCTTCCTGCCAGTTGTATTACTTGTGTGATCAAGACAGCCTCACTGTCGTAACGCGTAACCTCTGGAATAAACTTTTGGTTTCCTTCTTATTTATTTATTTATTTTTTTATTTATTTTCGTAATTTTTATAGCGCAACAAATACCCTGGGGTGTCTCGGCGCTGTGGAGCTACTGGGGTCAGTGATCCTATTACTGGTTAAATAACCACGTTTTTAGGAGCCTGCGGAAGCTCATCAGGTTAGGGGCAGATTTGATGGACTGTGGCAAAAGATTCCAGAGCTTTGGGGTGGCCACCAAGAAACGTCTATCTCCCCAGGTGGCGGTTCTTGTACGTGGCACAGTGAGAAGGTTGGTATTGGCCGATCTTAATTGCCGTCTAGGAATATATGGCTGAAAGGCTTCCGTCAGGAACCTGGGTCCTATGTTGTGTACTGCCTTATATGCAATACAGAGTGCCTTGAATTTGATGCGGCTCTCAACTCTCAGCCAGTGGAGTTGACGAATGCCAAGAGTGGTAGAATTGCGGCGAGGAATGCTCAGGAGAATCCTGGCTGCCGCATTCTGAATGGATTGCAGCTTTGTTATGACTCGCTTCTGGGTGTGGAGAAGGAGAGCGTTTCCGTAATCCATTTTGGAGAAGACTAAGGTAGAAACCAAAGTGCGTGTCCTTCGTTGGAGAAGATTATTGTATATATATATATATATATATATATATATATATATATATATATATATATATGTATATATATATATATATATATATTACCTACTGGCAGTCGCCAGTAGGTATATATAGTTAGGATTTTTTTGAATAGGGATTTCTGAAAATTCTATGTTGAATAACTTTGGCGTTGATGGACGGAATTGGCTGAAATTTTCAGGGAAATGGCACATTTTGTTTCTGAGCGTCCCCTGACAGTTTGGGGGGGTTTTGTCAAGCGGGGGCCGAGAAAAAAGGGGGGTCCCAAAACGTGTTTTTAACATTGAGTTTTCCATAGGGCGGTTGGACTCACTTTTAGCTCGAACGGCTGAATGGATTTCCACAAAACTTGGCAAAATTGTAGGGACTGGTAGCCCGATGTGCCTTTGCTATGTCTCAAGATATATGCTCCAGTGGTTTTTACGAAAATTAACTTTGAAAAATATATATTGGGCTACATTGGGCTATATATATGTTAGAGCCCAAATGTAGCCCAATGTAGCCCAATGTAGCCCAATGTAGCCCAAAGATGGCCACCAGAGTCACACAAAAAAACAAATGTAGCCCAAATATCAGCCAGATGTAGCCCAACTATAGCCCAGTGACAGAATGTCACAGAGTGTTCTAAAGAACAACTAGAGCGCTAACAGTCTTACTTATGACAAAAGTATGGCACACCTGAAGTCATCTTGATTGGAATAAAGTGTTAACACTTAAAACATTTAATTTGCAAAGGAACAAAATGAGGGGTTTCATTTTGCCATAGAAATGGCTGAAATTTTCAGGGAAATGGCACATTTTGTTTCTGAGCGTCCCCTGACAGTTTGGGGGGGTTTTGTCAAGCGGGGGCAGAGAAAAAAGGGGGGTCCCAAAACGTGTTTTTAACATTGAGTTTTCCATAGGGCGGTTGGACTCACTTTTAGCTCGAACGGCTGAATGGATTTCTATGAAACTTGGCAAAATTGTAGAGACTGTTTGCCCGATGTGCCTTTGCTAGGTCTCAAGATATGTGCTCCAGTGGATTTTGAGAAATTAACGTTCAAAAAAATATATATATCTGTGACAGCGTCCCGGTTAGCGCCCCGGTTCGCGTACCAGACGCGTAACGGAACTTCGCGAGGAGAAGCGGATTGGCTCTCCGGTGACTGTCAACATTCTAAACAGTCCGGAGCGGCCGCCTTCTTGTCTCTCGGTAGGATCGAGAGACAAGAGGTGGAAATAAACGAAGGGGGAAATGAATGAAAGGGGGCAAGGTAGACCCCTCCTGACCCCCTAGGATTGATGTGGGGGCTATTAAAGGGCCCCGCGGGGCAAAAAAAGAAAATCATTTTTTTTTCAATTTTTCGCGGTGGAAGCGCTACCCGGTACGCGAACCGGGTAGCTCACCGGTAGCGTAACGGGAGTCCGCCATCTTGTGTTTCGGACGAATTTAGTCACAAGATGGAGGATAAACAATGTTGGGAATGGGTATAAGGGGGCACGGGAGACATATCCTGACCCCCTAGGTTTTCTGAAGGGTGGCTGAGGAGGCCTATATATGTAAAAAAAAAAAAGCGTAACAAGGGGAAAACCAAGGGAAATATTAAAATAATATTTTAGAGTGCTTTGAGGTAGGGTAGCTCTGAATAGAGCTGTTGTGTTGTGTGGGTGATGTAAGTACCAACATGTAGGTACCAATGAAGAGTCTAAAATTCAATGTACACCGTCTCCTCTGTAGATATTTTGTATGTTCTAATATGGGTTATTTAAATGTAAATGTGTGGAAAAGCACTTCATGCTTTAAAGCAATTGTATTTTTGAACTGATTGTTCTTTCCTCTTAGTCCTCCTCTTTGTTTTTTTTTCCCCACACTCTTCTTCAGCATGATAGTTGATAAATTCGTTCCCTCAAAAAATTTATATACATAAAGAAATTATATTAAATACATATAAAATATATTTTTCCTTTAAAAGAAGAATACATTTTACAGCTTTTGATATTTGCTATTAAAAAACCATTGAAATTCACTGAAAAAACCATAGGTTATAGACCATATATAGTTAGGAATTAGCATTTACAAAACCTTGAAAATTCACTGAAAAAACCATAGGTTATAGACCATATATAGTTAGGAATTAGCATTTACAAAACCTTATTTTACTCACACAAAACCATTGAAATTCGCATATATAGTTAGTTGCACTAACTATATATCGCGCACCCGCAATCCACTGCTGATCATGTCACATATTACATCATTCATGACATGGTCAGTGACATCACTGATGACATCACTGATGGCATCTCAAATGACATCACTGATGACAAAATCCAGTGACTGTATGTTTCTGTAAAGTTAAAATATGTCTTACATATTGAAGAATGAGTGGATGTATAAGTGTCTGGATGAAGGATTTAGTAGGTGCATGACTGACTGTATGAGTGAGTGATTAAATGTGTCTCACTGAGTGCATGGGTTAGTGACTAAACTGTCTTAATGTGTGCATAATTATGTCTGTTGTTCTGTAAACTGCTGCATGTGTTGATCAGTAGCTATATGAGTAACTATATAGGTTATTGATTGGTTGCCCAAGTATTTGTATGGGAGACTGAGTGTGTGTGTGGGTGGCTGGGAGGTGTATGACTCTGGGCATAGATGTGTGAGCAGTTGATTCACTAGATGTATGGGTTCAAAAGTGCATATGGAAACAGCTGTATGGGCGGTTGACTGTGTGCATGAGTGTATTGGTGAGTGAATGGATATCTCAGTGCTACATGTCAAAGTAAGTACATATGTAAAACACAGTACATGTGAGAATTGACATATATAAATAACTGCGCATAAGAGCCAGTGAATGTGTGAGTGGCTGTATGGATCATTGTGAACTTGTATCAGGGATTGTATAAGAGAGTAAATATGTGTTAGTATATGTTTGAATAAGTAAGGTGCGTATAACTGTATAGTTGAGGAAATGGAGGTGTGATTGATTCTTTGCATGACTGACTAGGTGTGTGAGTAACTCCATGGATGAGTGACAGTCTGTGAGTGTCTGTTTACACTGAGTGTATCTAAGGTTATATTAGAGTCTGAAGAGGTTCATCGTATTATCACATGAATGATGTCATCAGTGATGTGACCAGTAATGTCAAATGAGATGTCATCAGTGATGTCATCAGTGATTTCATTTCAGATGTCATCAGTGATGTCATCAGTGATGTCATCAGTGATGTCATTTGAGATGTCATCAGTGATGTCATCAGTGATGTCATTTGAGATGTCATCATTGATGTCATCAGTGATGTCATTTGAGATGTCATCAGTGATGTCACTGACCATGTCATGAATGATGTAATATGTGACATGATCAGCAGTGGATTGCGGGTGCGCGATATATAGTTAGTGCAACTAACTATATATGCGAATTTCAATGGTTTTGTGTGAGTAAAATAAGGTTTTGTAAATGCTAATTCCTAACTATATATGGTCTATAACCTATGGTTTTTTCAGTGAATTTTCAAGGTTTTGTAAATGCTAATTCCTAACTATATATGGTCTATAACCTATGGTTTTTTCAGTGAATATATTACCTACTGGCGGTCGCCAGTAGGTATATATAGTTAGGATTTTTTCTCTATGGGTTTTTTGAAAATTCTATGTCTAATAACTTTGGCGTTTGTGGACGGAATTGGCTGAAATTTTCAGGAAAATGGCACATTTTGTTTCTGAGCAGCCCTTGAAAATTTAGGGGGGGTTCGTCAAGGGGGGGCCGAGAAAAAAGGGGGGTCCCAAAACGTGTTTTTAACATTGAGTTTTCCATAGGGCGGTTGGCCTCACTTTTAGCCCGAACGGCTGAATGGATTTGCACGAAACTTGGCAAAATTGTAGGGACTGGTAGCCCGATGTGCCTTTTGTAGGTCTCAATATATGTGCTCCAGTGGATTTTGAGAAATTAACGTTTAAAAAAAGATATATATCTGTAACAGCGGACCAGGCAGCGCTCCGGTTCGCGTACTTTACGCGCAACGGAGCTTTGTGAAGCGAAGCTGATTGGTTCTCCGGCGTCTGTCAACATTCCAAAAAGTCCGTAGCGGCCGCCATCTTGTCTCTCGGTAGGATCGAGAGACAAGAGGAGGTCAAAACAAAGGGGGAAATAACTATAAGGGGGCATAGTAGATCCTCGCTGACCCCCTAGGTTTGATGTGGAGGTTTTAAAAGGGCCCCGCGGGGCAAAAAATAATAATAATAATAATAATCGAACGGCTGAATGGATTTGCACGAAACTTGGCAAAATATTAGGGACTGGTAGCCCGATGTGCCTTTGCTAGGTCTCAATATATGTGCTCCAGTGGATTTTGAGAAATTAACGTTCAAAAAAAGATATATATCTGTAACAGCGCTCCGCTTCGCGTAACGGAGGTTTGCGAAGCTGATTGGTCATTCTGTCACTGGGCTATAGTTGGGCTACATCTGGCTGATATTTGGGCTACATTTGTTTTTTTGTGTGTCTGGCGGCCATCTTTGGGCTACATTGGGCTACATTGGGCTTCATTGGGCTACATTGGGCTACATTTGGGCTCCAACATATATATAGGCCAATGTAGCCCAATATATATTTTTCAAAGTTAATTTTCGTAAAAACCACTGGAGCATATATCTTGAGACATAGCAAAGGCACATCGGGCTACCAGTCCCTACAATTTTGCCAAGTTTCGTGGAAATCCATTCAGCCGTTCGAGCTAAAAGTGAGTCCAACCGCCCTATGGAAATGAAGGAAATGAATGGGTAATTTGTAATTAGCAAATAGCTAATCGCAAACTAGGAATGGTAAAGAATCGCTATTTATTCCTTAAAGTTCGCTATTTAGGAAATGCAAAAAACTTTGATGATACATATGGCGGTTCATCTCTAACAAGATAAGAAGCATAGGGATACATTTATGATGACTGGCGCATCACCAGGGATGTGTTAGTCATTCTGTGCCGCTGTTCCGTCACCTATGGTGTGCTGCATTTACAATGCGGCGCATCATGGGGCAAAAACAGCACAGATGCGTGATGTATCTGTGCCGTAAAGGTGGCGCATTGCTGGAGTTGTATCGCAAGTGTGATGAAGCTCCAGCAAGGGTCGGGGGTGCCCCTGTCGCAGGGTTTCTGTTCTCACACAGAACTGTGGACAGAGGATTGGAACCTCGGCGAATTAGGGTGTCCCAAAACTCACGTTAGTAATCAAAAACTCCTTAGCAAGCTAGGTACAGTGTCACATTGGATATAACAAACTCTCAATGTTTAGACAATCCAGAATATGAACTTATAGTACCTCAGGATACGTGGAACTCATGAACAGTCGGTCGTTATATATTTCTTAGAAACCAGAACATGGAGTTAAGAAGAACACATGTGTATTTGAAATGTTTATTTACTAATGCCGTCTTCTCAGGCGTAGTATCTTAGATAATAGAAGTACACATATTATCAGTAGCAAAATTACCAGCATAGTTACTAGTACATAAAAAGCGAATGGTGACAGTATGTTAACATGCTGTAAATGAATAAGAGTTAGCAACACTTATAAGCAGCCGCGGGCCGTGGAGGGAGTTACGGTGGGGCAGGGAGGCGGGGAGGGGGAGGGGCAAGGTAGAGAGGGCTCCACCCTGCTTCTCCCCCTCCCCGCCTCCCTGCCTCACCGTAACTCCCTCCACGGCCCGCGGCTGCTTATATCTCACCCTCCCTAATACACATATTATATTATTTGCTAAGAAGGTCTCTTTGTGTTGGTTTAGGGCGTGCCCATACTTTAGTGTCTTAGATTTGAAGGAATCACATCAGCATACACCAGCTCTCTCTTCATGTGAACCGCATCAACTGTTGTGTATGTGTGTTCGGCAAAGCAATATAAAACCCGCCTCATGCCCAGAATTGGCAGAAGTTGCACTTATGTTATGAGTATGAAGTCGTGGAGATCAGACCTCATAACAATTCTGTATCGTGTTGTTCTTGAAACTTTAGCACTCGCTGTACAGATATAGTTTAACAAGCAAAGCAGATAGTAGAGCAATAACATATTATTCTCATGTAAACCACGATGAACTACTAGGTGGAAAGCTAAAGCAACAACTAAGTGTCGTGTGCAGAAGTTGCAAAAAAGGAAAAATGGCGTTTAAACCGGTAATGAGCCCATGCTAACTTAACACGGTGTAAAGATATCCAGGACCTAGATGACACCTCCCCATGATCCGGAAACGAACTGAATAAGATAATAGAAGTGCCATCTCATGAGAGCAGATTGCAAGTTTATATGTGGACGGTCCGCAAGGTAAAGCATTAAAAACTAGGAAAATTTAATGCTAAAGAAAAATAAAACAGCCAAGTACTTTATCGAGTCTTAAGCCAATAGGCAAGGTAAATAATAAAAACTTGACAAATAAGTCAATGAATTGTCAATGAAATGCTAGTACTCAGCATATCAAACATGAAAAAGGTCTATGACATAACTGTGTATGCAAAATAAGCTGCAACAGCCTCCAATAGGAAGTCACCGTCTTCATCCGAAAACAGTTCAGCCATCCAATTTAAAAGCGGAAAAGAACATACGTGCTCTCCCAGCACCGGATCCTCTATCACCATCAGAGGACAGCTCGGTGGGTTTTCAAGAAAGCTCTGTTCCAAGAAAGACTGTGCTGCCGCCAGTAAATTCCAGGGACCAAGTAGTCCATGCATCAATGCCACAGCCATAATCCTTTCGCCAGGACAAACCAACTCGTGAGTAATGATAGGAGTCATCAGCTGATTAAAGTCGACGTCAGGAGAAACCGGTCCGCAGAGACACAAATCAATGGCCCAATCGAAATCACAGGTCAGGCAGTGAAATACAGGCTGGACACAGGTGAAGTAGGAGAATCGAAAAGATAATCCATATGCCGTGCTTAATATCGCCAACGGCATTGTGCCATAATATTCTAGCATGCGATTGCGGAACAGTGTCAGCAGCTGCAGGGTGGGAGGTTGCATAGGAGGGACATCCATATTTAAAAATATAAAAAAGCACAAGAGCGTCCGCTGGTAATGCAAGTAAAAATGCCAATCCACGAACCGGAGTGGAGAAAATAGAATGAAAGGAAGCAGGGATGACTCCAAAGATTTTCTCAAATGAAGTCACGAGACCACTGGTAACAACTTTAAAAAAGTGCACCAGGGTCTTTGTGGAGGATGCGTTAAAGATAGTCGGAACCATCTTGCTGAAATTGAAAGGCAAATCTGAATTAAAAGTATTCCTTTTATCGTAACAGTAAGTGAACGGGTTATTTGCTGCAGAAATGTTCTATTTCCTCCCACACATGAACATAGGGAGTTTTCAATCTGGCCACAAATACCAACCTTGGGACAGATTTCAACGGCATGGCAAGAATAAGAGCTCTTTTGTCTCAGAGAGAGGTGGCCTTGAGTTCGGCCCGTGAAACTTTCGTGCTTCACATAGCGAACACCCGTACAGAGGTGCAGACCCTTTTCAATTAACTCAGAACAATCTTCATTATTGAGCATCAAATAACTACCATTTTCCAACAACTTGAACGTGGGGATGATAGCAGGAACTGGCGTGCCTTGCAACACGCAAGCCATATTTGGTCGGTGTTTGTTGCATGAACCGTGTAACTGTATGTGCCTACACATTAGTGAATGATCTGGCGTCTCAGTGCATTCCTCTCCATTCAGATAAACTTCTTGATCATCTTTGAAACATCTGTATGTGTATGGAAGCGACCAGACCTCATGAAGAAAAGCACTACCTAAAGGTTCATAACGACCTATTGGTATATATTTCATACAATTTGAAAACTTATATAAAGCAAAAGGCAGCGTTATTAAACCGTGGATAAGGCACGTTGCCAAAAAACCCGCAATCCTCTGCTGATGATGTCACTGAGCATGTCATGAATGATGTAATATGTGACATCATCAGCAGTGGATTACGGGTAATAGTATCTCTAGTTTACTCCCCTATAGCTGTCTTTCTTTTAACATAAGTGTCTGTTTCCTTCCCTTATACTTACTGTTTTTGGTTCGCTTCTAGTTCGCGTACCGGCGAGCGAACTGGGAAGCGAACTAAGAGAAATAGAGGTTGGCACAGTTCCAAATATTGTACCAATTTTTTAATAACGGGGAGGTAGTTCTGAAAAGAACTTTTTTTTTTATTGTTTTTGTTGTTTTATATTTTTTTAATTATTTTTCGGAACATTTTTTTACTTTTTTTGAATTTTTCTGAAGTTTTATATTTTTTTGGGTTTTTCTTGGAGGGGGCAATGAAAACGATTCATTGTAAAGGGCTCAACAGGAGCAACAAAACAAAAAAAGAAGTATTTATTATTTTGGGCGTTTCGTACAAACTTGCATATGATAGTCAATAGCTCTGTTGATCAGAGTGATGCTTTTTTCTCCGTAGGAAATGAATCCATCGCAAAATACGCAGGTGTGTTTTACTTCACCAAATTTCATTTGTATATTTGGCACCATCTCCCTGCCCTCTGGTCCCGTTACTTCCGGTACAACAGATCTTCTGGCCATAATAGGGAGATTATCTAGGTCGTTCCGAAACTGTGCAGCACTGTAGTTGTTAGGATGCCACCTAGTCATATGGCGATGCATTGTGTAGTTTCCGAAACTGTATTTTTTCTCGGTTCCTCTGGACAGTCTATCTTGACATATAAGGCAAGTTACGTATCTTGCATTTACTTTTTTCTGACCTTTGGGAATTTTAAAAAATTGCCAAATGAAGTTTTCTTTCCGGTGAGACGTCCTGGGCTGCTCAGGCAAAAACTGCCTCTCTTCGTGCTCGTCGTCCTGTTCCTCTTCTTCTTCTTCTTGTTGAATTATAACTTGAGCAGGTGGTCCACTCTTCCTTGGATGTGGTGGAGGTGGTGGGGAAGCACCAGCTGAAGCTACTAAAGAAGCCATTGCTCAGTGATCACAAAGGGTCTTTCTCTCACAATGATGAAAGTCAGAGTGAGGAAAGAAGGAGGGATTTTCATCATTTGGGAAAAACAAGAGTTCTCAACCAATCAAAAGTGTTCATTTTAGATTATATGACCTAGTCTTACATCATTAGGAAACCAAAAGTGAAATGAACCAATGAAAAGTGTTATTACCAAGTCACATGACTTGCTGTGTTTACGTTAAGCGCTTTGCAGGGCCTCCCGGTTTGCTTCCAGAAACCTGCGCTTTGCGACTCGCTTCGCGTACCAGTTCGCTAACGTAGCACGTCATATGACGTATCACGCGACAACGTGAAACGTCATGCGGACGGGAGGCGTCACGATGTTGTTTTCTAACGCGGCACTTGCGGTAAAGAAACGTTTACCGGCTCGCGGTCTATTTCGAGGCATCAAGGTCAGCTAACGGGAAGCTTCCCGATTCGCGAAGCGGGAACGAAGAAAAAAAAATATTAAAAAAAAAAATTATTCATAAACATATAAAATATATTTTGGGATTTAAAGAAGAATACATTTTACAGCTACAGATATTAGCTGTTAAAAAACCAATGAAATTCACAGAAAAAACCATAGGTTATAGACCATATATAGTTAGGAATTAGCATTTACAAAACCTTGAAAATTCACTGAAAAAACCACAGGTTATAGACCATATATAGTTAGGAATTAGCATTTAGAAAACCTTATTTTACTCACACAAAACCATTGAAATTCCATATATAGTTAGTTGCACTAACTATATATCGTGCACCCGCAATCCACTGCTGATGATGTCACATATTACATCATTCATGACATGGTCAGTGACATCACTGATGACATCACTGATGACATCTCAAATGACATCACTGATGACATCACTGATGACATCTCATTTGACATCAATGACCACATCACTGATGATATAATTCATGTGACAATACAATGCATCTCCTCACATTTTAATATAACCTCTGTTTCACCCAGTGTTAAAAAGAGAGTATAATTTTTGAAACCATTGACACACCAATACTAGTTACTACATACGCACTCACTGATTGCTACGTCTACACACACCTTCACTCATTCACCCATACAATCATTCATACATACAATCACTCATCTTTACAACACTATCATATGCACTCATACACCTATACAGACACTCACAGTCTGCCACTCATCCATGGAGTTACTCACACACCTAGTCAGTCCTGTAAAGAATCAATGACACTTCCATTTTCTTGTCTATACAGTTAAACATAGAGCACCTTACATTTTCAAACATATACTAACACATACTTACCTTCTTATACAATCATTGATACAAGTACAGATTGATCTGCACAGAGTCACACACCTCCCAGCTAGCCACACACACACTCAGTCTCCCATACAAATACTTGGGCAATCAATCAATAACCCATATAGTTACTCATATAGCTACTGATCAACACATGCAGCAGTTTACAGAACAACAGACATAATGATGCACAAATTAAGACAGTTTAGTCACTAACCCATGCAGTCAGTGAGACACATTTAATCACTCACTCATACAGTCAGTCATGCACCTACTAAATCCTTCGTCCAGACACTTACACATCCACTCATTCTTCAATATGTAAGACATATTTAAACTTTATAGAAACAAAAAATCACTGGATGTTGTTATCAGTGATGTCATCAGTGATGTCATTTGAGATGTCATCAGTGATGTCATCAGTGATGTCACTGACCATGTCATGAATGATGTAATATGTGACATCATCAGCAGTGGATTGCGGGTGCACGATATATAGTTAGTGCAACTAACTATATATGGAATTTCAATGGTTTTGTGTGAGTAAAATAAGGTTTTCTAAATGCTAATTCCTAACTATATATGGTCTATAACCTGTGGTTTTTTCAGTGAATATATATATATATATACACATATCAGCTGGTGCCATAAAGCTGCTGGATTACGGCGGACCTAGACAACTAGGTGAGACTCTGACAACCCTTTCAGTGTCTCCCATCTTGTGCACTAGGAAAGCTTGGGGCAAGAGAGAATGGGGGTAGAGGCAGGTAATGCAAGATCAACACAGCGGCTTCCCTAATCCCCGGACTGTCGACATGCAGCATTGTGGGACTGGTAGTCCCCGTAATTAGCGCAAGTGGGCGGAAACAGAAGCAGGCGGGGCCTCTAAACCACCTGGAGAAGGAGCCCATTAAACACCGAGACATTCGGTGCACGCATTTTGGGACATGAGCATCTAACGAAGGCACACGCCGAAACCGGTTATGCCGAATCCAAAATAAAGCAAGCCTCTACATATCCTGCAGTGTCCTTTGCTTTCTTTTACCGTTTGGAAGGAGAAGCTGACTTGGATATATATATATATATATATATATATATATTCATAAGTATTACATTAAATCAATTAACAAAAACGATGTAATGTTGAAGGGTTGCTAGATCCCTCCATGTTACAAGTGCGCATGCCAAACTCTATCAAGAGCCAATTAAACAACAATGTAATTAGAGCCCAAATCCATCTGTTTCATTTACTCTCTCAGCAAAGTATAGTTATGTTTAGGAATTTAGTGAGCACATAGGACCTGGTTACCATGACGGTCGGAAGCAGGACCACCCAACTAGAAGTCGGTGGTCGTGCTGCCCGGATTACAATGGGACCGCCTTCACACGCCCCAAAAGAAAAGAAACACATTTAAAATATCCCTGCACTATATAGCAGGTACCATGCATGCCCATTGCAGAGGGTCAGGGTTAAAGGGGCCATGATAGGGTGCCCCAAAGTCACTTTCTGCCTGCCTTTTCATTTTGGGTGAGTCGCTATGAAAGGGCAGGCCGAAAGGGACATTGTAATCACTGCGGCGGTGCTGGAGCAGGCACTGCCCTCATTGTATGGATTACTGACCCTCCTTGTGCCCGTCGGAAGTGTGGTGGACGGTCCCTCCGCCAGATGCCTCCACCTGCTGCATCGTAATGGCCAGGCGGACCGCAGGGACCGATGTCGGTGGGTTCGCCACCAACGAGCTGTCGATGTCGGACTCTCCAACATGTTATCAGGCCCGTTACTCGAACCCATACATAGTACATCACACACTTCTTTCATGGGTCTCCTACTTAAGCTCTTATTACATGTGTTCTGTGGCAACTTACAACCTTATTTGTCCCACATAAAGCACTAATTAAGAGCGGAAAGTTTCAGAGAGATACATTCTAGACATATGACTGGAGCTGCATGCCATGAAACCGGTTTCTTCGATTAAAGGTGTCCAACAGGGGGACAGTAATTTTTCTAGTTGTAGTTCTCAATAATTGCCACTGGAGGCAGAGTGAGCTCACTTCTGTTAAAAAAAGTAAAAGAAATACGATATCCAATACCTCATGTAAGAAATACTAAAGATTTATTTGATTTTTGCAAAGTATTTTAAATAATGTATTTGTATGTATATATATATAGAGAGAGAAAGAACATTTTTTCGACAAGTATAAAGTGTTACATGTGCCTCATCAAATATTTTCATTAGCTTTATCACTTGCATAACAAGAATTTTCATATATAAACTCTATCCTATGATTTCTAAAAATCGTTTCCCCTTCAAATAACAAACTAAATTTCTTTGTCAATGTTAAACTATAATATTATACATATCATTTACATTCAATCATTTCCAGTGCATTACAGGCAGAATCACAGTATGGAAGTGCAGGTGCTGTCACAGTAAGACACATTTTAAAATCAATAAAACAATTTTGGAGGGTGAGGTGAGTTTGGGAGAGTCTTTAGGAAAAGACCATGTGCTGTCCAGTCAGGAGCAGGACAAGCAGTGCAAGTACGCTGATGCTCGATGTTGTCCCCCGGTTAACTGTCGCGTCTCTGGAGGCGGAGACTTTCCGATTTTTCAGGGGTTGTGTTGGTCGATAGTTGTTGGTCATCTTCTGTGTTGCTTCCCCAGTGGCAGTGAAGTGGAGGGTATCTACAAAGACGTTAACCTGTATTCGCAAAAGCAGATAAACAAATCATTTGTTATGCAACACAAGGGGCAGACTTGACCTGCAGAGCAATATAGAGACTATTTCCGATTCTTCCACCTCCAAAATGGTCCTGTCCGACAAGGTAGTTCCTCCACTCTAGCCCTCCAATCCCAGTCATGCACTGTGACTTTATCATCTTAAGTGTTATGGTATATCTTGTTAGGAGGCCCCCCTGCGAAGCTGTGACTAAGTTCAGCAAGCCTGGTATTTGAAAACTAGAGGAGATGTGTGAAGCGTTGCACCATAAATAAAATGCCAGTATTTGATGTATCTATCAGAAGTGCACAGCTACTTTCGGTGAGGTGTCCCGGTGCTGGGGGCCATCGGGAAGATTAACCCCTTCTGTGCGGGGCATATTCCCCCGCTGTGCTGGGGGGCGGGGGCGCGCACAGCGCCTCGGTGCTCATGATGAGCTCAGCTCGTCATGAGGCACAGTGCTCGTGTGCTCATGACGAGCTGAGCTCGTCATGACCACACCCGTTCCCGTGAAACGCTCAGCACAGCAGGGGAATTATCCCCAAGTGTGAGCGTTCCACGGCTCATGACGAGCTCAGCTCGTCATGAGCACCGGAGCCCCGTGCCTCATGACGAGGCCATAAGCACGGAAAAGGTTAAGCAAGCTATTACCCAGAGTCACATGGTGCTGGGCTAACCTGCTGCCGGAGCCGGGGATCGAACCGTGAACCCTGTGGTCTGGAGTCAGGCACCCTGGCCGCTGCGCCACACCTCTTCCATCACTAAGGCATAGTCTCTGACGCTGCACAGTAGCAGCACAATAGTATAAACTTCAGTTGGATCTTACAAATTCCATCATTGCTTCTTACTACCCAGTCGAGCAAAACCTATTCACCATCCCAAATATCATAAGGCATACCTACTTTCTGACGCAGTGCTGCGCAGCAAGTCACTATGCTGTGCCACGCTGCTCCAGAGGAAAAGGGCAGGAATGTACTGTATTTATCCAAGTTAGTGCATTTCTGTCCTTTCCCCCAGAGGTGGTGATATTTCGGCAGCCTTGCGCCAACCTAGGCACCCTTGCACCTGTGTTGTAGGCATAATTGCTTTTGTGCAGAAAGGGGCACCTACCTGCACAAAAGCAATCCATAGAGGTGTTTCCCTCTTTCAATGTGTGCTGCAGAATACAGACAGATTAAAAATGAGGAGAAATAAAGATATTTCTTCTTGCTACACCTCACCTTGCGAGCATTCCCAGGTTTACCAGGTTCGGTTAATATGGGAATGCGTCATTAACCATGTGATTTGCATGGGAACACCCATGGAACACGTCCCTTGCGCAGAGTAAGCAATGCAGCGGGTTGTGCTGTGTTGTCTTCCTCCAGTTTTATGAGATCACTCAAAACCACACAAAGTGGCTTTGTGTAGCTTCATAAAGCTAACTCAGAGCCTTGCTTCATGCTTGTTCCATCTGTTAACCCTTTCCCTCTCTTTCAAAATGAGGTTCTTGTCTTCAAGTGTTCACAATGTTTTTACGATCATTGCGGAATAATTGCGAAACAATGGGAGTCCAAACCAATATTGAGCCTCAGTTTTTTAAACGTAAATACTGCACAACAGTTTATTCCATAGTCCTGAGTTGGAAATTAAAGTTTGCCATTACTTAAATTAAGTCAACGTGACGCAAGCTCTCAAAAATATGCCCCCATGAATGCCACTGGAGGCACACTCAGTCCCTATTGCTGGCTACTCCTCTTCACAAAAACCTCACTATTCGCATTCATGGCACCATGCTCTTCAAAACAGCGTTACTCTGTCTTCAAAGACTGGCTTCATTCACAGGAGTGTGGCCCATCTGTGCCCGTATCCCTGGTCTTAACATTGCATTGAGGGTCTGCTTGATACTGGGTCCGCCCTCCACCTCGTTCCCAATGTGGTTTGTTGCAGGGGGGTGATATCGGGGTCATACCTGTGCACGACTGATGTAAACCGGTTCTTCCAATACTGTCCAAATCACAGCCTCAGCGCAGTCAGGTGTCGTTAGAGAACCACGGTAGCGGTAATATCGTGAAAGTGTGTCTGCTCTAGGGAGCAGGCTATCCAGACGAAATGTGGAAGCCAGTTCCACAAACTGTCCTGCATTGGGAATGAAAAAACACAGATTAAGACAATAGGTCAAAAGAGGGTAAAAAAGTGGAGAACTGAGTAGGTGGCATATAGAGGCCAGGTGGAAATACATTGGCAATTTGAGGATTTGAGGTAATGTTTACAGGCTAAACAAGCAAAATGAGACCTCTCTTTGACCCAATAAAGACACAAGTCAGTGAAACATCATACCATACAATACATTTGTTAAGCACACAGCTACCTCCTAGGAGGAGTCCCGGCGCGAGCAGAAGGAACACCCACCAAAGCCCTCACAGAAAGGATGCTAAAGAACAAGTTACTTACCTTCGGTAACGCTTTTTCTGGTAGATACTATATCTGCCTGTGGATTCCTCACCTTGTGAATATCCCCCTTGCGTCAGCAACATTCGGAAATTGTTTTGTAGCTTTGCGCCGACGTGGATCCGGACGTCACAGAGGTACGACATCGCGCGCGACTCCGCTGACGTCACCGACGCCTACAATAGGCCCACGCCGGCGTGATGACATCAGTTCCGCCCTTTTTTCCGTGCCCTCGAGGCACACGGATGGACCGATGACAGTAAACATATACACAGTATACGCAGTATAGAAATCAAGGTAACACACACAGTGTGAAGCAAATGCAATAAAACATTTGAAATAGACAAACCCTTGACCATAAAATAATACATCATATAAACAACTGGCATAGAAGAGTGGACAACGGGGAGGCGGGTGGGTCAGTGAGGAATCCACAGGCAGATATAGTATCTACCAGAAAAAGCGTTACCGAAGGTAAGTAACTTGTTCTTCTGATAGATACATCTGCCGTGTGGATTCCTCACCTTGTGAATAGAGTCCCACAGCAGTCCCCACTCCCGGAGGAGGGTGTCCACTCTTCTAAACCAGGAAATCCTGAAGGACAGAGCGCGCAAAGTGACCCTCCCTCCTCACTTCGGAATCCAAGCAGTAATGCTTCGCGAAAGTGTGGAGGGAAGACCAAGTTGCCGCTCTACAAATATCCTCAACAGGCACACCTCTAGCCAATGCTGAGGTCGAAGACTTAGCTCTAGTTGAATGAGCCCTTATACCCTCTGGCGGGTCCTTACCGGCCAAAGAGTAGCAGATCTTAATGCAGAGGACGATCCATCTCGACAGAGTCCTCTTATGGACCGCTCTTCCCTTCTTGCAGCCAGCAAAGCCAACGAAGAGCTGGTCGTCCACTCGACAGTCTTTAGTCCTGTCCAAGTAAAAAGACACCGCCCTCTTGGGGTCAAGACGGTGTAATCTCTCCTCCTCCTTGGAAGGGTGAGGGGGAGGATAGAAGGTAGGAAGGGTAATGGATTGACCAAGGTGGAAAGGAGTCGCCACCTTTGGCAGAAAAGCAGCCCTGGTCCTAAGAACCATTCGTTCAGCATGAATGGTCAGGAATGGGGGCTTGGAACTAAGAGCTTAAAGCTCACTTACCCTCCTTGCCGAGGTGATTGCAACGAGAAAAACCGTTTTGAAAGTCAGAAACCTCATGTGACATTTGTGAAGAGGCTCAAAAGGAGCACCCATCAAAAATGACAAAACTAGACTCAAATCCCACTGAGGCACAATAAAAGGTGTAGGAGGGAACCTATTAGTGAGGCCCTTCAAAAACCTTAAAACAATGGGAGACTTAAAAAGAGAAGGCTGGTCAGGCAAACAGATAAAAGCCGACAGCGCAGAAAGATAACCCTTCACCGTGGCAACAGCAAGCCCCTGCTGAGCCAAAGAAAGGGCAAACTGGAGCACATCAGATAAATGGGACCTCAAAGGGTCTATAGATTTCTCCCTGCACCAAGCAACAAATTTAGACCACCTATAAGAATAGATGGACTTAGTGGAGTCACGCCTGGCTGACAAGATGACATCCACCACATCGTGAGGGAGAGAAAAAGAAATCAGGTTGCCCCGCTCAATCTCCAGGCATGAAGGTGTAAGGTCTGGAGGTGGGGGTGTAGAACCTGCCCCTCCATCTGAGAGAGGAGATCTGCCCTGTGAGGGAGACGGAGCGGTGGGCGAGAGGAGAGGTGGAGAAGGTCCGAGTACCACACCCTTCTTGGCCAATCCGGGGCGATCAAAATGGCTTGGGCCCGGTCTTGGCGAATCTTCCTCAGAACCCGAGGAATCAAGGGTATGGGAGGAAACGCGTAAAGGAGTTGATTTCCCCAACTCAACTGAAACGCGTCCCCCAAGGCTCCTTGCAACGGATACTGGAGACTGCAGAATGACAGGCAGTGAGCATTCTCGCGAGTGGCGAACAGGTCCACCCGAGGAGTCCCCCACATCCGAAAGATGTCGTGAACTACTCCTGGGTGAAGCCTCCACTCGTGATCGGCAGAGAACTGCCGACTGAGACTGTCTGCACGAACGTTCAGAACTCCGGCCAGATGATTTGCCATCAGACAAATCCGATGGTCCTGAACCCAGGACCAGAGGCGCAGAGCCTCCTTGCAGAGACACTGCGACCCTACTCCTCCCTGCTTGTTGACGTACCACATCGCGGTCGTGTTGTCCGTCAGGACTTGCACTGACTGACCGCGAAGGGAAGGGAGGAAGGCCTTGAGTGCCAAACGTATCGCCCGCAATTCTAGATGGTTGATGTGAAGCAACCTTTCCTCTGGAGACCAAAGACCTTTGACCTCCAGATCCCCCAGATGAGCACCCCACCCTAGAGTGGATGCATCCGATATCACCGTGGCCACCGATGGAGGCAGTTGGAAAGGCTTCCCTTGAGACAGATTGCCTTCCACACCCCACCAAGATAAATCCGCCGCAGTTTCTCTGGAGATCTTCACTGACTCCCTGAGATCTCCGTTGTGCTGATACCACTGCCTGCGGAGGCACCACTGGAGTGCCCTCATGTGCCAGCGTGCATGGTTGACCAACAGAATGCATGAAGCCATCAGACCGAGCAGGCGAAGAACCTTCAGGACTGGAACGACCGCTCCATTGAAAAATAAAGGAATCATCTCCTGTATGTCGCGAATCCTTTGAGGAGGAGGGAATGCGCGACACACAGTAGTGTCCAGTACCGCACCTATGAACAGGTTGCGCTGGGAGGGCACCAGGTGAGACTTGGGTACATTTATCGAAAAACCCAACCTGTGTAACAACTGAGTTGTCCCTTGCAGATGATGGAGTACCTTCTCCGGCGACTCCGCTTTGATCAGCCAGTCGTCTAGATACGGGAACACATGAATCCCCGATCTCCTGAGATGAGCTGCCACCACTGCCATCACCTTGGTGAAGACTCGAGGTGCAGTAGTAAGACCAAACGGAAGGACCACAAACTGGTAGTGCTGTGACCCAACCGTGAAACGGAGATACTTTCTGTGCGACTTCAAGATGGGAATATGAAAATACGCATCCTGCAAGTCGATCGACACCATCCAGTCTTCTTCCAGCAGCGCTTGAAGAACCTGTGCAAGAGTGAGCATTTTTAACTTTTCCTGCTTCAGGTAAAGGTTCAAAACCCTGAGGTCCAGGATTGGCCGAAGCCTGCCATCTTTCTTGGGGATCAGGAAATACCGGGAGCAGCACCCCTGACCCCTTTCCTGCTCTGGAACCACCTCTATCGCACCTTTTCGGAACAGTGCCAGGACTTCTTCCTGCAGGAGAAGCAGGTGGTCTTCCGAACAATAACCCTGGCAAGGAGGGTAATTGGGAGGGAATTCCTGGAAAGGAAGTGCATACCCATTCTCTACAAGATTGAGAACCCAAAGATCCGATGTTATTAATTCCCAATCTTGTAGAAAATGTGTAAGCCGACCCCCCACTGGGCCCACATGATCCGGAATGGCGGATCTAGGGCTGCTTTGCTGCGTTGGTCGGGGGTTGGGAAGGAGAGGAGGAGGAGGAGGAGGAAGCTTGACGACCTCTAGGGCGAGATCTTTGTCTGCCCCTGTACGACTTGTACAGTGTATTCTGCTGCTGTTGAGGCTGCTGCTGGGATGATCTGTAAGATCGAAAGGAAGATCGGCCATACCCTCTGAAACGTCTTCCGGTAGTACCTCTGGACTGAAGACCCAAAGATTTTGCAGGGGCTCTACTGTCCTTAAAACGCTCCAAGGCATTATCAGCCTTCTTGCCAAATAAGCCTGAACCATCGAAAGGCAAGTCCATCAAGACAGACTGGACGTCTGCAGAGAACTCTGATGACTTGAGCCAGGCAGCCCTCCTGGTGGCCACGGAGGAGCCCATGATCCTTGCCACTGAGTCTGCGGTGTCCAGACCACTCTGGATGACCTGCCTCGCAGCTGCTTGAGTGTCCGAAACCACTTCTTGAAAATCCTTCCTGTCATTCTCAGGAACCTTCGGAATCAACTGCTTGACAGAGTCCATCAAAGCATGGATATACCTTCCCATCAGGCACGTAGCATTGGTTGATTTTAATGCCATACTGGCTGATGAGAAAATCTTTTTGGCACTTTGATCTTGCTTCCTGGATTCCGTATCCCCAGGAACCTGTGGAAACGCACCAGCAGATTTCTTTGAGCAGGCAGCCTGCACCACCAAACTCTCAGGCAGAGGATGCGTTGTTAAAAATGCAGGGTCCTCCGGTGCAGCTCTATATCTCCTCGCCACTGTTCTAGAAACTGCAGGAGCAGATAAGGTTTTTTTCCAGACCTCATAGATAGGCTCAGACAAGGCCTCGTTGAAGGGCAACATAGGTTCAATCACAGATGAGGGTGAATGAAGCACCTCAGTTAAAATATTAGGTTTATAATCAGCAGTGGGTAGAGTAATGTTCAGTAAACTCGCTGCTTTTTTAATAACAGTGTGGTAAGGTACCACATCCTTTGATGGAACATTTGATACAGAAGCCAATTCCCATTCAGGCGATAGTTCAAGCACACTGGCTTCACACAAATCCTCAAACGGATCCTCAGAATCCTGCAACTCTCCTTCTTCAGTATCTGAATACCCATATTTCTCTTCTTCCAGAAGTCTCTGGGCCTTTCTCCGAGATCTTTTTTTTCACCACCGAAGCCAATGGATCCGGAATCGACTCCGACGGGGTCGGTGCCGGCGTCGAACCCGAAGTCGGACGGGGTCTATCCGCACGAGGTCGGGCAGAATCCTGCCTCGGAGTCGCAGGTATCGGCGTCGATGGGATCGGCGTCGATGGCACCGGCGTCGTGCGCTTCGGCGTCGACGACACCGGCGGTGTCGGAAAATGCCAATGCAGTGGTAGAGCCGGCATAAAAGGCATGAAGGGTGCAGGGGCATAAGCCTGAGGAACCCCTAAGTTAAAGGCCATAGGACCCGTGGGACCAACAGGTGCACCAGACGGGAACATTGCCCTGGAATAGACACCAAACATGGCGTTCAGGAACTGAGAAGGATCCTGACCTGGAGTCGGAAACTCAGGATATGGACCTCTGGGATGTTCCTGAGGAGGTGGAGTCGACACGACGTCGACCTCTTCTTCGGGTGCAGGAACCGGAGTCGACGAACCATCAGGTGCCGGAACCTCGGCTCCACCAGCCCCCTGCTCCTCACCTTCATCCTCCTGACCAGAAGGATTGGATACAATCGGAGAATGGACCTGTTCTTGAGGTTCGGGTGAACCCGGATGCGAAGCCTCCTCATGTTCCGACTCCGAAATCTCCACTTCTTTATTCATAAGCTTGACCTGGGACTTCGGTCTCGAGCCAGAGTCCTTCCCAGAGTGATGACGTGACTCATGGCTCCTCTTCCTGTGTTTCTTCTTCGAAGACTTCGAAGTGTGAGCCGAAGACGACTCCGAGCGTGACCTCGAACGAGACCTCGACCTCGACTTCGACCGACGAGATCGAGACTTCGAAGATTTTTTAGTTTTCTTGCTCTTGAGTTTAGCCACGAGGAGTTTTGCCTCCCTCTCTCTCAAGGCTTTCGGAGTCATCTTCCTGCAACAAGAACAGTCCTCGACATCATGGTCTGAGCTTAAACACCAGACACAACATTCGTGAGGATCGGTGATAGACATAGTCTTGCCACATTCACCGCAGGCCTTAAATCCAGTTTTCTTCGACGACATCCCGAAGAGAATGAAGATAGACACAATAATACGAAAATAGTAACAAAGTTACTGTAAGCTACTACACGATCCCTGAAAACCGTTAGCGTCGACGACGCGGAAAAAAGGGAACTGATGTCATCACGCCGGCGCGGGCCTATTGTAGGCGTCGGTGACGTCAGCGGAGTCGCGCGCGATGTCCTGCCTCTGTGACGTCCGGATCCACGTCGGCGCGAAGCTACAAAAGAATTTCCGAATGTTGCTGACGCAAGGGGGATATTCACAAGGTGAGGAATCCACACGGCAGATGTATCTATCAGAATGATGTTTATTCAGGAGTCTAAGTGTAAGGTTTTAAAGCTCTTTCTAAAAACAGTTTCTGATGGGCTGCTTCTCAGACCAAGCGGAAGGGCGTTCCACAACTTAGTTGCCAAACAGGTGAAAGATCTACCCTCCTCTTCTGGTCTTTTGAATGCAGGGGAGTTGGAAAAATTTGAGATTATTGGATCTCAAGGATCTCTCCTGGATGTAAGTTTTGAAGCGACACCTAAGGTAGAGAGGTCTCTTGCGGTTATAGGCCCTGAAGGCAAGGTTGAGTGCCTTAACCCGTTAACCGCGGCGAAAATCCACCGCGGTGTGGGCGTTTTCTTGCGTGGGCGGGGCCGCGTCGGTCAACGGACATGCGCAGCACTACAGAGGTAGTACTCGTGACGGCCATTGGCCGACGCACGCAGCAAATGGTTTAAACTGGATTATTTTATTCACTGGAAGCCAGTGATGCTGACGTAGGAGTCCTGATACCGCAACCCAGGGGGGAATCCTGAGAATTAATCTTGCAGCAGCATTCTGGATGATTTGGAGACGCTGAATAAGAATGGCTGGGCACCCCAGATGCAAGCTGTTGTGGTACTCCGACCTGGAGGTAATCATAGCATGGACAATTGTCCTGCGAAACTCCACGGGGATAAGATACAGCATCCTTCTCAGGGACCTAAGAGTGAAAAAGCAAGAAGCGGACAATGCCTTGATCGGAGGCTCACAGGTAAGGTCGGAGTTGAATTTCACCTGTAGATTTCTTACCACAGGGGATGGAAGGGGGAGGCTGATTTCCAATGGCCATCATAGGCTAGGTTCAGGGGTGGACTTGACGTCAAAGAAAAGAATCTCAGTCTTACCTGAGTTAGGTTTTAGACAGCCGGCATTCATCTAGTTCACTACAGATTTGAGACAAAGTTTGAAAGAACGCAAGGACATGGGTTCTTTTTTTCTGGATGACCTGGAAGGGTTGAGTGTCGTCCGCATAGGATACAACTCTCACTCCCCAAGACTCGACTATTTTCACCAGGGGCTCCAGATATATATTAAAATGTGTGGGGCTGAGGGCAGAGCCCTGAGGGACTCTGCACACTAATGGTTTTGATGCAGAGGTCAAAGGTGGAAGAAAAGCAGCCTGGGAGCGCTCACTGATGAAGAATTTAAGCCAGAGCAGGGGTTGATCTCTAATACCAATATTTCCAAGTCTCTCAAGCAGAATAGGATGAGAGACTGTATTGAATACCGAGGAGAGGTCCAGAAGCATTACCATGACCGGGGTGGTAGAATCTAGATTAGTTTTAATATATTCAGAGACTTCAAGCAAACTGGTCTCCGTGCTGAAGCCAGCATGGAATCCTGATTGAGAGCCATGGAGCAAATGATTAGACTGGAACTATGATATCCGCCTATTTTCATTTTTCCCAAGAAATTTAGCAATCGTAGGAAGGAGTGAAAGTGCTCTAAAGTTGCTAAGAACCATAGGGGCATATTATCCAGACAGGCGATAAAATTATCGCCGCTTTAGCGGCAGAAAACTGCCGCTAAAACGGCGATAATGGGCTTGATAATATGCACTATTGAATTCCAATTGAAGCCCGTGTTAAATGTGAAGGACATCTAATATGAGCTTCAATTGGAAATCCATAGAGCATATTATCAGGCCCATTATCGCCGTTTTAGCTGCAGTTTTCTGCTGCTAAAGCAGCGATAATTTTATCGCCTGTCTTGATAATGTGCCCCGTAGAGTCGGCAGAAGGCTGCTTAAGCAGGGGAGAAGAGCTTGTTTCCAGCTGGACGGAGCCAGCACCCAGTCTGGGGATTCATTTAGCAGTCTGTTCATATTGGATTCACCACCGGGGAGGCATGTTGGAGGATGGCAGAGGGACAGGGATCTAAAGGAGACTTGCAATTTGTGAGTTCCACTGCTGATTCCTCTATGGTTATGGGGCAAAGCTGGACAGTAATGGTCCGGTAGAGGAGTAAGCCATTGCTTCTTGTTGAGAGGGACTCTGTGCCGGGAACTGTTCATAGATGGCCAGGATTTACTAAAAAAGTCAGATAGGCCCTCTCATAGCTCTTTGGTCGGAGTGAGGAAGTTTTTATTGCCATGGGGGAAAGAAAAGAGCTGATGTGTTTAAACAACTCTCGCTGTGTGTTTTTCCGCCTCGGAGATGGAGGTTGCAATATATGCTTTTTGGGCCAGTCGGATAGCTGCATGATATTTTTTGAGGACGACTTGGTAAACTGATTTTGCGCCCTTGTCATATTTGGATCGCAATTGTCTTTCTAACCTTTTACAAAGTGATTTTTCTGACTTGAGGGCATCAGAAAACCAAGGCGTTGAGGGCTTAGGTCTCTGTGAGGAGTAGATGTTCAAAGGCGCAATGGTATCAATAGCCTTCATCAGCCAGTGATTGAAACACGAGATGTCCTGCTCTATGTCGCAGGTCCTAAGACAGGTAGAGGTATGAAGCAACTCCATAAGTATCGAGTTTGACATTTTGCTGTAGGGGTGCGGCCGTGGCATCATGGGGGCATTAGATAAGTAAAACACCTGATACAGCAAAGGCAGGGCATCTAAAAAGTCTGCTATTTCTGCGCCTGTCATAACCTCTCTATCAGCATACATAGTCTGATAATAGCCGGCATGATGTTAGCTACTGCGCTAGGAGTAGTGAGCAGTATTCCCTAATCATCCCAAATGGTGAGAACCTGAACTGTTGTTCGGGCATTCTGGCATAGTCTATGTAGCAACTTCCCATACTTATCCCCAATTGATATATCCTACTTTGGGAGGCCATCCAATCACCCTTGGCCTCCACCAAGATGACCCTCTGATACAACTGTTGGGCTACGCCCAACTGCCGGCACGCCAACCTGCACTCGTTTCCTCAACCACACGTCTCTAGGTCCGCCATCTGTGCCTCAGTCTGTGATAATTCTGTCAACCGTCATTTGCGCTGAGTAGCGTAGATGCTAATGTCTATGTCTAATAGCTCCTGGGCTTCCTGAGACAAGAGAGCCGATCTTGTCCCTCCCTGTTTGTTGACATAGTGAATACTTGTCGTATTGTCTGAGCGAACCAATACAGTGGCTCCTTGAATGATTACTCAAAATGATTTGAGGGCAAGGAAGATGGCTCTCAGCTCCAACAGATTGATGTGCCAACGTTTCTGCTGAGGGTTCCATTTGCCGCTGATCGTCAGTCCCTTAAGATGAGCTCCCCAGCCTTCGAGGGATGCGTCCGTGGTGATCGTAAAGTTTGGTGCGTCCTGAAGGAACGCGCAGCCCTGTTGCAGATTCCTTCTTTGCATCCACCAGAGAAGGGAACCCCACATGCGAGGGGTGATCTGGATGAGGTCCTCGAATGAACCCGATACCTGCAGCCATTGTAAGCTGAGTTCTTCTTGAAGAGGCCTCATTCTGAGACGGCAATTCGGTATCAACAGAATGCAAGACGATACCATCCCCAGAAAGGACTTGAATCGTCGGACTGAAACTGACTTTTTTGAAAGTAGATGTCGAGCCATGTCCTGTATTCTTACTCGTCTTTCGTCCAACACAAAGGCTTGGAGCAGCTGGGTGTCTAGGGTCGCCCCCAAGGAAGCTCGTCTTCGGGATGTACCAACTGGGACTTGCTGACGTTGATGGAAAGGCCCAGAGATTGAAAGAGAGCTAGACACTGTTGTAAATGGTTGTCTGTGTCTGCGTAAGAACTGGCCTTGATAAGGCAGTTGTCCAAATATGGAAATATTTGTATTCCCTCCAGCCGGAGGTGTGCTGCTACTGGAGCCAGGACCTTTGTAAAGACCCTGGGTGCCGAGCGCAGTCCAAAGGGAAGGACCTTGAATTGATAATCCCTGCCAGCCACTCTGAATCACAGGAACTTTCTGTGTCGAGGTAAGATGGGGATGTGGAAATACGCATCTTGGAGATCCAAGGTGGCCATGTAGTCTCCAGCCTACAGAAGATGCAGTATTTCCTGTAGCGATAACATTCTGAACGTTAGCTTCTTCAGATATTTGTTTAGGGCACGGAGATCCAGAATTGGACGCCATTCTCCGGACTTCTTCTTTATTAGAAAAAATCTGGAGTATAATCCTGTTCCCCTCATCGTTTGAGGAACCTTCTCGATTGCTCCTTTTTTCAGCATCAAATTGATTTGGGTAAACAGCTCCTTTAGATGAGCTGGAGGTTGCCCCCTTGGTGGAACGTTCAGAGGAAACTGTTCGAATTCGAGGGTATGGCCCGTGGCCACAATGTCCAGGACCCACCTGTCCGATGTTATCGATGGCCATTTTGAGTAGAATTTTGATATTTGTCCTCCAATTTGGGACAGAAGCGGTGGCAGGTGATAAGGCTCATTGTCGTTTATCCTTTACGTGGTAGGCCGGTCTCCTCTTGTTCTGGAAATAATTATTGTTTCATTTACCAAAGGATTGATAACGCTGTGTTTGATAGCGTTGATTTCCCTGCCTGTAAGAGGACTGTTGTGAATATCCGCCTCGATTAGAGAACGATCCACGTCCTCTCGCTCCTCGAGAGGGCGGCTTACGAAATTGCAGGGTGCCCAAGGATTTAGCGGTTTCTGTATCCTTTTTGATTGTCTGCAGGGCTTCTTCCACTTGTGGACCAAACAGAAACTCTCCGTCATAAGGCATATCCAATACCTTTGTTTGCACTTCTTGACGGAATGAAGTGGAGCGTAGCCAACCTTGCCTACGCAGGACATCAGCACCTGCCAATTGCCTGAAGCCCGTTGAGGCCACATCAACAGCACAATCAATAATCTCAGCCGAGATTCTTTCACCTTCCTGCAGGATCTTTTGCGCTTCAGACTTGGAAGGTTCTGGAAGTTGGTCTATGTATGGCGAGATATCTGACCCCATTTGCCGGTCATATCTGCCCAGGATAGCCAATGAGTTAGCAGCTCAGAGCGTGGTAGCTGCCATAGTTGAAACACGCTTGCCAATGGCATCCAGGTGCCTACCGTCTCTATCAGGTGGAGCCGCGATTGGAGATGAAGGGTTCCTAGATCTCTTTTCTGCAGCTTGAACAATTACTGAATCCAGTTTAGGTTGTCCTATAAGGCAAGCAGGGGACTTCTATGGAGCCCTATACTTTTTATCAATCCTTGGCAGGACAGGAGGAATGGAAGCCGGGTTAGACATGACCTTAATCCCCTCCTTCCAAATGAAATCTATAATAGGTATAGACATTGCTTGCTTCCTTGGCTGGTCGTTAAAATCATATAGGAAGCATTCCTGTTCTGTATGCTCCATATGAATGTGGAAGCGTTTCGTGGCCCGCTCCATTAAAAGGTGGAATCCTCCCACGTCCACTGGCGGTGAATCTGAAGTAGCCGGTGGCGACAGAGAAGGAGTCTGAACCTGGTAATCATCCCACTCCGACATCAATGACTCGTTATCGACTTCTCCTTCTTCTCTTTCTTCTTCGTCTGAAGAACGGTGTTCGTCCGGCTGATTAGATGATGCAGGTGGAGGAGACCTCGGAGATCTGAGGTCAGGCAAAGGCGTCTCAACCACAGGTGTAGGAGGTACAGAGCCAGCTGACTCTGATGGCGGAAAACACCTGTAATAGTCAATTAGCATGCATTGAAGGTTGGTAAGCAATGCTATTGGCACCTGAGCTGAAGGGACATTTGTTACAGTTGATGTCATTTGCCAGGCGACTGCTGATCTTCTTGGTCATCCTCTTGATATTTTATATTCAATTCGGAATGACTTGTAGCCGTTCCAAATGTTTCCTCAATAAGAGAATCCTCATCACTGTCCTCAGAATCCAGTAGCTTGTCTGGAACCTGTAGAGGTATTTTCTGCGGTGAAATATGTAGAGGAGATAAAGGTTCCAAGGCTGAACCACGTCTCTGAAGCAAAGACGGTTTTGGCGTCGACAGAAAAGCCGTAGACAGCGACCACACCTGCAAAATGGTACAAGAAGATAGCTGTGGCGTCGACGGGGGTTCTACCAAAGGACTTGTCAACTTGGGTTTGACTGTAGATGACAATGAGGTCGTCGTCGACGGTACAGTTGTCGTCATCGACTATAATGGCTCCGTCGACGGTGGTGTCTTCATCGACGATGTTGGCTTCGTCGACGATGGTATCTTCGTCGACATCTTCGTCGACGATGGTGTCTTCGTCGACGGTGTGGTAGCCGTCAACGATCCAGTCGACGGTGGCTTCTTCTTCGATGGGAGAACAAGCGTCGATGGTGTCGTCGACGGGATCTTCTTAAGTTTAGCCGCCGACGGCAGAAGATGAAGACTCTGTCGTCGACGAGATAGGTCTAACATTAACATAGACCATCGTCGGCGATGAAGACGCCGTCGGCATGATCATCTCAGGCTTAGGAGAGGAACAAGTTACCGTTGATGTAGACGTAGTGTCGACGGAGAACTTCGTCGACGAGGGAGTCGACGACGGCGTCGTCGCCGACAGGGTCTGTTTCTGAGGTAAAGTCTTCTCAGAAGATGTTTGAGGTAACTTTTTTGTGGATTTTCTCGGGGGCGTAGATGAACCAGTTTTCTCCTTAACAGGGGGAGTAGCCTTAGATGTGGAAGGCCTCTCATTCCCCTTAACAGGTTGTTACTTCCTTGCAACCTTAGCCCCAGGAGAAGTTAAAACCTCATCAGCAGCTCTCTTCCTAGAGGCTGAAGTAGACCCAGAGGCAATACTGCCTACCTCAGAAGCAGGATAATCCGAATCCTTGAGCTTTTGTAGCCACAAAAGCAGGCGGCCCTCTCTGTCCCTGAGGGTCTTCTGAGGGAAGGTCCTACAGATCTTGCAGTCCTTCACTTGATGTTCAGGATACAGGCAGTAAATGCACTTCTTGTGGGGGTCTTCTTTAAAAAGCCGGAGCTTTCCACAAGAGTCACAAGGCCTGAATAGAGATTTCTTAGTAGACATCTTCAAATCACTAGATTCCAGAAGAAAAATAGAGAAGTACTGAGCAGAGCTCAGGGAGACTCCCTTCACACGACGTGCGGTAGAAAATCTGAGAGCCTGAGCCTCTGGGGAGAACCTTCTGGTGGGTGCTGTCGCCTCATTGGCTGCAGTTTGGTCTATACAAAATGACTAGGATAGTCATGAGTGTGGAAGTTTTTTCTCCTGTAGCTTGGGCTACTTTACTTCCTGGTTAGGAATTACTGGTTTTTACAATGATATTATGGCATATTATTGCTATTTTATGTACCGTGGGACTCCCACTCCGACGACGGGGAATGATTCAGGCATGTGAATCTATGAAAGACACCCCTAATACTGGAGAACTGATGATAACCACTGAGTAATCCAATGGGCAAGAAACTTGCCCATATCCTCTCCCTCTCACCCCTCCAAAAATCCCACGAAGCGAAGGCTGTTGCGGTGGGGCCGACCTTCAGCATCTTCCACTCGTGCAGTGACCCCTTTGGTCATCGTCATGAGGGTATTAACTTTTTGCTGTAGTGTGGTTACTACATATTCAACATTAGAAACACAAGTCTCAGCCTCAGTAGTGTGCTCCACTGCTTTTCGAAGGTCTTGGCTCAGCAGAGCTACATCAGAGCCAACTGCCTTAATCTTCGCATCCAGCATGTCGCGAGCAAAAGAACAACTGATGGACAGAATGCTAAACAATGCAAACATTCAAACCTAGTCACAAAGATCTGGGTTTAATCCATCCTTCTTTTGCTCATCACACCACCACAGTTTGGATTGAGCCACATGCAAATCAGTCTTGACCCTGCCCCTCATGGGAGAAGCCCAGCCCAAACTGCCAAGCAAGATCCTCCCTGGACTAGAAACAAGCATCCTGGGACTGGTTTCGGGGCATCACCCCTCATCAGCCAGGCTAGCTTGAATCCAGGGGCGCAGTGAGCACGGGACCCATGTCTGGGTGTACCCTTCCCACTTAGGGCAACAAAACCAAAAGGAACAATTGATAGACGGAATGCTGAACAATGCAAACCTTCACCCTCTGTCACAAAGATCTGGGTTTAATCCATCGTTCTTTTGCTCACCACGCCACCCCTGTTTGGTCTGGGTGATAGCAGCTAACAATGCCGCGTTGTCCAATGTATTACCTTGAGCCTCACCAGTATCAACGCCTGCCACTGCAGCCCCAGTAAAACAATCAATCGTGCTCTTTTTAGTTGCAGGGCCTGGGGGCTTTTCTTAAGTCATTGTCGGCGCTCGACATGTAAAAGGGTCTCAACAGCAAAGTTCTGAGCACCCTGGAACCCAAGAGGTCTGTAGTGAATACCCCCGGGAAGGATGCGAGCCACCAAAATTTATGGAGTCATCTTGTCCACAGTGTAGTGGGCAGGCCCGCGATGGAGGGGGGGGCAAGCGGCGGCTACCAGCTGTGGACGGCAATGACCAGAGGGCCCACCCTTTACCACTAGCTGCAGCGAGACCTTGCCGGGCCGCTTCTGCAGTCAGGAGTATGCCACCCCTTGCCCCTAATGGGCTCCTCACTTGGCAGTGGGCATGTAGTTGGACACCTGTGTCACCTCACTGGTATGTCGGCCCAATCCTCGAGTGTCCTCCGCAGGCTGCATTCAGCCGCTGCAGCCAGTGATTCCCAACCCGCGGGCCAGACAGGGCTGCCCAAGTCAATCCGGGCATGGACAGCAAGAAAGGTCAGGACCTCCGTGTCTTCCCTTGTGGCCCTTTAGCAGCTGCATCGCCGCTCCTCTCTAGTGCCCGGTGAATGGATGCCGGCTCACCGTGCAGCCGCAGTTCCACTAAGCACCGTGGGGGCCATCTAAGCCGCTGCAGTTCCGAGGGCAGCCTGCCCGCCCAGGCTGCCCAGTTCCCATGGCTGGCGCCAGGTCGTCAAGCACCAGTGGGCCACCTCCGAGAGCCTGTGGGGCTAGTCCGTGGCAGCAGGCTCAACAACACCACACAGCCCCCGACTCCACCAGGGCCGCTCAGCTGCCCGGCCTAGCATCAAGAGGCCAAACTTCAAAGCTTCTCCCCTGCCCCTTCTGATCCTGGGCCGCCGCCCACCAGGTCTCCGTCCAATCCGACTTGGGGAATGGTGTCAGGGGATGTATGGCTGAAAATCTGGTAGAATAAGGCAGGAGTATGAGGTGACTGCTGGAGCTCGCCTAGAAAGTGTCTGCCATGTTGGTCCGCTAGACCACGCCCCTCAGAATTAGATATATTTTTTTTAAAAACACAGAACAGTTCCAAGATTAAAACAAACACAAGGTGATTTAAAAGTAATGTTGGCGAAACTAACGCTGCTCGTCCACTGCATCGTCTGATTAAAATAGTGTCTGGCTATTGAACAATTAGAGCCCAACCAAAGAAAATGGTGGCTCTGCGTTGGATCAAAAGAATGTCAATCAAGTTCTGTGTGTCATATGTTTCAGGGGCATCACATAACAGATTAGTTTGGGGGTGAGAAAAAGGTGAAAGTGAGAGGTGTAGAAAAACATTCTTTCAAAGAATATCTAAGAAATCTTTTCATTGTGGTTCTATGTACAGGTGCCCCTGGACTTTAATGACATCACAAATCCACCCTCTGACTATACATCCATCTCCCAAGGCAATAGTCCATCTCCTGGGTACCATGATAGTCCTAGCATGAAGAATATGGTCATGAAGAGTCTTCTGCGACCTTTGTTGCCGTTTTTTAAAAGATGTATGGGGATAGAGTATAGGCTGCCACCCAGGACAGGGACTTCATCTTTTCTTCTCCTTGTTGCTCAATCATTTAATTTCTTCTTCTATGACTATCTTGCCCTTCGTTACATGTTCCTCAGTCTTCCAACATGTCCTGGTCCCGTCTCTTCCTTCTGTTGATGCTCCAAACCTCCCCAACGGGATCTTGTTAATGTGGCTATCCCCTGCATCATTTCCTGTTTTACTTTTTCGCTGCTAACCCTGTAGAACCCAGAATGCATTGCTTAAAAAGCTCTCTTTGCTGCTTGCTAAATCCCTATTCATTTCCGATGATTCAATATCTTATCTTCCAGTCCATCCCACCACCTGATTGAACATTTTCTACTCTGCTTTCTGGCCCTTTCATCTTCATCTGAACTTAAATGCATACGTCACAGTACATTATGTTACGTTATGTTACATTATCCTTAAGTGGAAAGCACACAGTCATCATTGATATGCATGTGCCGGTATGCAACAATGGAACTAGTTCACCAAGTTCTTACCTTCAAGGGACACGCTCTTCATGGCCTCTACTATGGTGTTATAGTTTGTGTTATCAGTCTCCACCACCTGAACAGAAGAAACAGCAATGATGAGATTCAGAGCTTGGAAGAGAACCGTCGAGCATGGCCCAGTGCCACCAAGGCCACCTGGGTATCTCTGAGGCCGCTCAGGCGACTTTAAGATCACCCTAGAGTCACCTAGGACAGTCAGGAACAGAGGGAGCAGGAGGACCAGAATCAGGAGGTCCAGGAGCAGGAGGACCAGGAGCAGGAGGAGCAGGAGCAGGAGGACCAGGAGCAGCTGGACCACCAGGAGCAGGAGAACCAGGAGCAGGAGGAACAAGAGAGGCCAGGATGAAGACCAGGAGGTTAAGGAATTGGACCAAGAATAGGAGATGGAGCAGAAGAAGGAGGAGGATCAGGCAGCAGACCATAAGATCAGAAGGAGGTCATCCACCAGGAGGTGGATGTGGACAGAGGAACTGGACCAGGACCCGGAGGAGGACTAGGATCATGGGGAGGACCAGGACACAGAGGATCAGGACACAGAAGAACAAGTTACTTACCTTTGGTAACGCTTTTTCTGGTGGATACAGTATCTGCCTGTGGATTCCTCACCTTGTGAATATCCCCCTGCGTCAGCAACGTTTGGAAAATTATTTTGTAGCAGCCGGCGTGGACGATGTCATAGGAGCACGGCATCGCGCGCGACTCCGACTGATGTCACTGACTCTTTATAAGGCCTACGTCGGCGTGATGACATCAGTTCCGCCCTTTTTCCGTGCCTTCGAGGCACCCGGACGGACCAATGATAGTAGACATATACATATACAATGTACCCAGTGCATAATATCCCAAAATACACACATAGGGGCAGATTACGATGGAGGATTTTCCTCGTCCTCCGGGCCAGCGGAAGCCACCGCCGGCCCGGAGGATGCGGAAAATCCTCTGCGGACCCACCAAAGACCCACCGCCACATTAGGATGGCTGGTGGACCCTGGTTTCTGTCTGCCGCTTTTCTGCCGCATTTGGCTTACAACCGCGGCGGAAAAGGCCTAATAAGGTGGCGGTGTCTCTCAGACACCGCCCGAGGAAAAGCATGTGGATCTTCACCTCGGGGGCCCGTAGCGGGCCCCCTGGGTGAAGGGGACGTGGGGGGTGCACATGGGGCATACCTATGGTACCCCCATGCATTTGTATGCAGAAATCGGCAGGCACCGCGCGGTGCCTGCCGCTTTCTGCATACAAATGCAATGTATGCATTTGTGACATTGCGGCGGGTGCAGCTTGAAGCAGCACCCGCCGGAATGTTACAAATAGAGGATGTGACCGCCAGGGTGGCGGTCACATCCTAATTGGACAGGAGGGAACTCCGCATGCCCATGCGGAGGTTCCCTCCTCCTCTGTGATCGCGGACGGACTCAAGTCCGTCCGTGATTATAATGGGCCCCATAGTGTGAAGATAATGCATGAAAAACACCATATATAACAAATATATATATATATATATAAACACATTAATGCATTTAAACATTGTCATAAACTCAGATATAGAAGAGTGGACAACGGGGAGGCGGGTGGGCATGTGAGGAATCCACAGGCAGATACTGTATCCACCAGAAAAAGCGTTACCAAAGGTAAGTAACTTGTTCGTCCATTGGATACATCTACCAGTGGATTCCTCACCTTGTGAATAGATTCCCACAGCAGTCCCCACTCCCGGAGGAGGGTGTCCACTCTTGCATACCAGAAAATCTTGAAGGACAGAGCGCGCAAAATGGCCATCCCTCCTCATCTCGCTATCCAAGCAGTAATGCTTTGCAAAAGTGTGGAGGGAGGCCCATGTCGCCGCTCTACAAATGTCCTCTACAGGTACACCTCTAGACAAAGCAGATGTTGATGACTTTGCTTGACGTCCACGAGAACGACCCCTTTGTCTGCCTCTGTAGGACCTGTACAAAGGATTTTGCTGCTGCTGTTGCTGCTGGGTCTGCTTATAGGTACGAAAAGTAGACCTTCCAAAACCCTTGTATCTTTTGGCGACAGAGCCTCTAGTTTGCAAACCCAAAGATCTTGCCGTTCCTCTGCTATCCTTAAACCTTTCCAAAGCAGCATCAGCTTTCTTTCCGAAAAGGCCTGTGCCATCAAAAGGCAAATCCATCAGAGCAGCCTGAACATCCGCAGAAACTCGGAAGTCTTTAGCCAAGCAGCTCTTCTGGTGGCGATCGAAGACCCCATGATCCTAGCCACTGAATCTGCTGTGTCCATATCACTTTGTATGACCTGCCGAGCTGCAGCCTGCGTGTCAGATATCACTTCATTAAAGTTCTTTCTATCCTCCTCAGGAAGCTTAGGAGATAGCTGTTTCACTGTATCCATCAAAGCATGGATATATCTGCCTAGCAAACAAGTAGCATTTGTCGATTTTAGGGCCATACTGCCTAGAGCATGCAGCCTGAACCACCAAACTCTCTGGCAAAGGATGTGTGGCTAAGAAGAACAAGTTACTTACCTTCAGTAACGCTTTTTCTGGTAGATACAATATCTGCCTGTGGATTCCTCACCTTGTGAATATCCCCTTGCGTCAGCAACATTCGGAAATTCTTTTCGTAGCCTCGCGCCGACGTGGACTTGGACGTCATAGAGACACGGCATCGCACGCGACTCCGCTGACGTCACCGACGCCTATAACAGGACCACGCCGGCGTGATGACATCAGTTCTGCCCTTTTTTCCGTGCCTTCGAGGCACACGGACGGACCAATGACAGTAGATATATCCAAAGTATACACAGTACACAATAGTCAAGGCAAAACATACAGTGTAAAGCAAATGCAGGAAAGCAATTGAAACATTTCCTTGACAACAAAATAAATATACATCACATTACAGTAACTCTGGCATAGAAGAGTGGACAACAGGGAGGCGGGTGGGTCAGTGAGGAATCCACAGGCAGATATTGTATCTACCAGAAAAAGCATTACCGAAGGTAAGTAACTTGTTCTTCTGATAGATACATCTGCCGTGTGGATTCCTCACCTTGTGAATAGAGTCCCACAGCAGTCCCCACTCCCGGAGGAGGGTGTCCACTCTTCTAAACCAGGAAATCCTGGAGGAAAGAGCGTGCAAAGTGGCCGTCCCTCCTCACCTCGGAATCCAAGCAGTAATGCTTCGCGAAAGTGTGGAGGGAAGACCAAGTCGCGGCTCTGCAAATATCCTCTACAGGAACACCTCTAGCCAATGCCGAGGTTGAAGACTTAGCCCTTGTAGAAGGAGCCCTTATACCCTCTGGTGGTTCCTTACCGGCCAAAAAGTAGCAGATCTTTATACATAGTACGCTCCATCTTGACAGGGTTCTTTTTTGGACCGCTCTTCCTCTTTTGCAGCCAGCAAACCCAACGAAGAGCTGATCATCCAAACGACAGTGTTTAGTTCTGTCCAAGTAAAAAGACACCGCCCTCTTAGGGTCCAGACGGTGTAACCTCTCCTCCTCCTTGGAAGGGTGTGGGGGAGGATAAAAGGTAGGGAGGGTAATGGATTGACCAAGGTGGAAAGGAGTAACCACCTTAGGAAGAAAAGCAGCCCTGGTCCTAAGAACCATTCGATCAGCATGAATGGTCAAGAAAGGGGGCTTGGAACTAAGAGCCTGAAGCTCACTTACCCTCCTTGCAGAGGTTATTGCAACGAGGAAGACTGCCTTAAGAGTCAAAAACCTCAAAGGACATTTGTGAAGAGGCTCAAAGGGAGCACCCATCAAAAAGGTCAAGACAAGATTTAAGTCCCATTGAGGCACAATAAAAGGAGTAGGAGGGAACTTATTTGTGAGGCCCTTCAATAACCGTAAAACCACAGGAGACTTAAAAAGAGATGGCTGGTCAGGCAAACAGAGAAATGCCGACAGCGCAGAAAGATAACCCTTTACTGTGGCAACAGCAAGCCATTGCCGTGCCAAAGACAGGGCAAACTGGAGAACATCAGACAAATGGGCTCTCAAAGGGTCAATAGAATTCCCTCCACACCAAGTAACAAATTTTGACCATCTATAAGAATAGATGGACTTAGTGGAGTCACGCCTGGCTGACAAGATGACGTCCACCACATCAGGCGGGAGAGAAATGGAATTCAGGTTGCCCCGTTCAATCTCCAGGCATGAAGGTGCAATGTCTGGAGGTGGGGGTGTAGAACCTGCCCCTCCATCTGAGAGAGGAGGTCTGCCCTGAGAGGGAGACGGAGCGGCGGGTGAGAGGAGAGGTGGAGAAGATCTGTATACCACACCCTTCTTGGCCAGTCCGGGGCGACCAATATGACTTGGGCCCGGTCTTGGCGAATCTTCCTCAGAACCCGAGGAATCAAAGGTATGGGGGGAAACGCGTAAAGGAGTTGATTTCACCAACTCAACTGAAACGCGCCCCCCAAGACTCCTTGCAACGGATACTGGAGACTGCAGAATGACAGGCAGTGAGCATTCTCGCGAGTGGCGAACAGGTCCACCTGAGGAGTTCCCCACGTCCGAAAGACGTGACGAACCACCTCCGGGTGAAGCCTCCACTTGTGATCGGCCGAATATTGCCGGCTGAGACTGTCTGTACGAACGTTCAGAACCCCGGCCAGATGATTTGCCATCAGACAAATCTGATGGTCCTGAACCCAGGACCAGAGGTGCAGAGCCTCTCTGCAGAGACACTGCGACCCCACTCCTCCCTGCTTGTTGATGTACCACATCGCGGTCGTGTTGTCCGTCAGGACCTGGACCGAACGACCGCGAAGGGAAGGGAGGAAGGCCTTGAGCGCCAAACGTATCGCCCGCAATTCTAGAAGGTTGATGTGAAACAACCTTTCCTCTGGAGACCAAAGACCCTTGACCTCCAGATCCCCCAGATGAGCACCTGACCCTAGAGTGGATGCATCCGATATTACTGTGGCCACCGGAGGAGGCAGCTGAAAAGGCTTCCCCTGAGATAGGTTGCCTTCCACGCCCCACCAAGACAGATCCGCCGCAGCTTCTCTGGAGATCCTCACTGACTCCCTGAGATCTCCGTTGTGTTGATACCACTGCCTGCGGAGGCACCACTGGAGCGCCCTCATGTGCCAGCGTGCATGGTTGACAAACAGAATGCATGAAGCCATCAGACCGAGCAGGCGAAGGACCTTCAGGACTGGAACAACCGCTCCATTGTAAAATAAAGGAATCATTTCCTGTATGTCGCGAATCCTTTGAGGAGGAGGGAATGCACGACATACAGTAGTGTCCAGTACGGCACCTATGAACAGGTTGCACTGGGAGGGCACCAGGTGAGACTTGGGTACATTTATCGAAAAACCTAACCTGTACAACAACTGGGTTGTCTCCCGCAGATGATGGAGCACTCTCTCCGACGACTCTGCTTTGATCAGCCAGTCGTCCAAATAAGGGAATACTGGAATCCCCGACCTTCTGAGATGTGCTGCCACCACCGCCATCACCTTGGTAAAGACTCGAGGCGCAGTAGTAAGTCCAAACGGAAGGACCGCAAACTGATAGTGCTGCGTTCCCACCGTAAAACGGAGATACCTCCTGTGTGACTTCAGGATTGGGATGTGAAAGTACGCATCCTGCAAGTCGAGTGACACCATCCAGTCTTCTTCTAGCAGCGCTTGAAGAACCTGAGCAAGGGTGAGCATCTTGAATTTCTCCTGCTTCAGATAGAGATTCAAGATCCTGGGATCCAGGATTGGACGAAGTCTGCCATCTTTCTTGGGAATCAGGAAATACCGGGAGTAGCATCCCTGACCCCTTTCCTGCTCTGGGACCACCTCTATCGCACCCTTTCTTAACAGAGTCTGCACTTCCTCCTGTAGAAGCAACAGATGTTCCTCGGTGCAAAAACCTTGGCAAGGCGGGTAATTGGGAGGGAATTCCCGAAAGGGAAGGGCATACCCATTTTCTACAAGATTGAGAACCCAAAGATCTGATGTAACCGATTCCCAATCCTGTAGAAAATGGGTAAGCCGACCCCCCACCGGACCCACATGATCCTGAATGGCGGATCTAGGACTGCTTTTCTGGGGCAGGGGGGTTGGAGGAAGTGGAGGAGGAAGAGGCTTGACGTCCACGAGGACGCGCCCTCTGCTTTCCCCTGTATGATCTGTACATGGAATTTTGCTGCTGCTGCTGTTGTTGCTGCTGCTGTTGACCTTGTCGGTAATTCCAAAAGGAAGAGCGACCAAAACCCCTGAATCTCTTGTTGGTCGAAGAGCCTCTTATCTGAATACCTAAAGATTTAGCAGTTGCCCTACTGTCTTTAAATCTCTCAAGGGCTGCATCAGTCTTCTTCCCAAAGAGGCCAGACCCATCAAAAGGAAGATCTAATAAAGTCGCTTGAACATCCGCTGATAAGTCCGAGGATTTTAGCCAAGCTGACCTTCTAGTGGCGACAGCAGTGCCCATGATACGCGCCACAGAGTCCGCAGTGTCCAGACCACTTTGTATAACTTGGCGAGCTGCTGCTTGTGCATCTGAGATCACCTCCTCAAAGTCCTTCCTGTTGGCATCAGCAACCTTAGGAGCAAGAACACGCAAAGGATCCATAAGGGCATGTACATATCTCCCCATCAGACAAGTGGCATTTGTCGACTTCAACGCCATACTTGCAGAGGAGAAGGTCTTTTTAGCAACCTGATCCTGTTTCTTTGCCTCCTTTTCACATGGAACCTGGGGAAAGGCACTTACATTCTTTTTAGAACAGGCTGCTTGAATGACCAAGCTCTCCGGCGAAGGATGAGAGGTCAAAAAAGCAGGGTCCTCAGGTGCAACCCTGTACCTTCTCGCCACACTCTTAGAAACCGCAGGAGCTGACAGTGGTTTCTTCCACACCTCCAAAATGGGCTCCGTCAAGGCATCATTAAATGGAAGCAAAGGTTCTACCACTGAATTTGGAGAATGCAAAACCTCAGTGAGAATATTAGATTTAAACTCCACAGTTGGCAAGGTTAACTGAAGAAGATCAGCAGCCTTCCTCATAACCAAATGGTAAGGTTGTACATCCTTAGAAGGAGTACCAGAGCCTGAGGGCAACTCCCACTCTGGAGAGAAATCCAGGCATCCTGCGTCAGCCAACTCCTCAAAACAGTCCTCCTCCAATTCACCTTCTTCCACATCAGAATGTGAATCCAAGTACCTTTGCTCCTCCAAAAGGCGTTGAGCCTCCCTTCTGGACCTCTCTTTCACACGCTTCGCAGTCGGATCCACCATCGGCTCCGACTGTTTCGGGATCGACGTCGGTATCGAATCCGATGGTTCAGTGGGATGCTCTCGAGGACGACTTGGAGCGGGCGAAGTCAGAATCGGCGTTGACGGTCTCGGCGGAGCCGGAAACTGCCAAAGCGGCGTCGGAGCCGGCATATAAGGCATAAATGGAGCAGGAGCGGAGTGAGGAACTCCTAAATTGAAAGCCAGAGGACCCATGGGACCCGAAGGTGCACCAGAGGGGTACCATGCCCTTGAGAAGGCGCCATACATAGCGTTCAGAAACGCTGATGGGTCCTGGCCTGGAGTTGGAAAGGGCGGCTGAAAACCTTCAGGCTGGTCTTGAGGAGTGTTCGGATTCGGTTCCTCGACAGGTGCGGAATCCACATCCTCCTGAACCTCTTCCTCTTCTCGGGCCGGGGACGGAGATGGATTCGGAGCCGGAGTCGGAGATTGTACATGCGACTCCGAAGGTGAGGCCCCACCTTCAGGTTCAGAGACATCTAGAGTAACCACCTTAGAACGTACCTTCTTCGGTGACCTCGACCTCGAGCCCGACTCCTTACCGGAACGACGTCGTGACTCATGTCTCCTCTTCTTATGCTTCTTCTTCGACTTCGAAGCATGATCCGAAGCCGACCTCGAAGACGATCCTTCTTGAGATCCAGACCTCGACTTCGTCCTCGACCTCGACCTCGCCCTTCAAGAACGAGATCTCGACGATTTCTCTTTTCCAGCCTTCAGCTTTGCCACCAGGAGTTTGGTCTCTCTTTCCCTCAGGGCCTTCGGGTTCATCTTCCGACATGAGGAACAACCATCTACATCATGGTCAGAACTTAAACACCAGATGCAGTCATTGTGCGGGTCGGTAATAGACATCATTTTACTGCAGGGCTTGAAGCCGGTCTTCTTTGAAGACATCGTCGAAGAGACAGGATACAAAGAAGCAGAAAATTGCAACAAAAAGGCAACAAAGTACCAGTTGGCTACTGAGATTCCCGATAACCGTTAGCGTCGACGACGCGGAAAAAAGGGAACTGATGTCATCACGCCGGTGTGGGCCTATAATAGGTGTCGGTGACGTCAGCAGAGTCGCGTGCGATGCCGTGTCTCTATGACATCCAAGTCCACGTCGGCGCGAGGCTACGAAAAGAATTTCCGAATGTTGCCGACGCAAGGGGATATTCACAAGGTGAGGAATCCACACGGCAGATGTATCTATCAGAATTCAGGATCTCCAGGCGCCACCCTGTAGCGCCTTGGCACTGTCTTTGAAACTGCAGGAGCAATAAGAGGTTTACTCCATACCTCCAATATGGGATCAGTAAGAGCCTCAGTAAATAGATGAATTGGCTCAACCACAGAGGATGGAGAATGGAGAACTTCAGTAAGAATGTTTGACTTGTACTCCACAGATGGCAAAGTCAAATTTAAGAGTTCTGCAGCCTTCTTAATTACCACATGGTAAGGCGCCACATCCTTAGAAGGAGCATCAGATACTGTGGGCATACCCCCATTCTGGTGAAAATTCCAGACCACTTGCATCATGCAACTCTCCAAAATAATCCTCCTGATCCTGAAGCTCGTCTTCTTCAATCTCAACTTCTCCATAATTTCTTTCCTCCAAAAGGCGCTGCGCTCTACGCCTCGACCACTCCATTCGAACCGACGTCGTCGGATCCGGTAACGACTCCGATGGAGTCGGAGCTGGCGTCGAATGAGGAGCTGGAGCCAGAGCCGCCTTCGAATGTGAAGCTGGTACCGGCGTCGAACTTCGATTTGGATCTCGAGGTCGCTCCGGAGCCGGTGAAGCCGTGCACGGAGTCGATGTCCTCGGAGGCGCCGAGAGAAGCCATGGTGGAGTCGGCGTCGGAATAAACGGCAGGAAAGGAACCGGAGCATAAGCCTGCGGCATACTCAGATTATAGGCCAATGGACACATGGGACCAGCCGGCACACCAGAGGGGTACATTGCTCTCGCATATACGCCATACATGGCGTTTAGAAAATGCGAAGGGTCCTGACCAGGACCAGGAAATTGAGGGTACGAACCTACCGGCTGCTCCTGAGGAGGCTGCACCGGATTCGACTCCTTCTGTACCTCTTGTTCCTCAGGATGATGCACCGGAGTCGTCGAGCCCTGAGGAACTTCTTCTCCTCCTTCATGCACCGAAGACTGATACGGATCCGGAGACGGATTCAATTCCGGAGCCGGTGGAGGCTCCTGAGATTGTAAAGGCGTGGCCTCACCTTCAGGATTACGAGCTGGAGAGGGAGATATCATGCCCTTACAATGTTTTCATGAAGATGACTTCTTTTTGGAGTCCGATTCCCTGCTGGAATGATGTCTTGAACTGTGCTTCTTTCTCCTATGCTTCTTTTTTGATGAACCAGAAGCATGACCCGAAGCCAACTTCGAATCCGACCTTTGACCGGGACCTCGACCTCGACTTCGACTTTGACTTCGACCTCGACCTTGAGCGTCTCGATCTTGACCTCGAAGCTCTCTTGGTATCCTTTCCCTTCATTTTGGCAACAAGAAGTTTTGCCTTTCGTTCCCGAAGAGCCTTTGGGTTCATTTTAAAACAGGATCGACAACCCTTGACGTTGTGATCCAAACCCAGACACCATAGACAGTCACCATGAGGATTGGTAATGGACATCATCCTCCCACATGAATCGCATGGTTTAAATCCTGCCTTCCTCGATGACATCTCGACAGAAGACAGCAACACCAAACAGATACAGAAACCAGAAATCCACAAAAGTAACAAAGTTACTATCCACGCAACAGAAGATCCCAAGAAACCGTTAGCGTCGACGATGCGGAAAAAGAGAACTGATGTCATCACGCCGACGTAGGCCTTATAAGGAGCCAGTGATGTCAGTCGGAGTCGCGCGAGATGCTGTGCTCCTGTGATGTCGTCCACGTCGGCGTCCTACAAAAGAATTTTCCGAACGTTGCTGACGCAGGGGGACATTCACAAGGTGAGGAATCCACTGGCAGATGTATCCATCAGAAGAGTAACATACTAGAAGAACTGGACCAGGGCCTGGAGGAGGACTAAGATCAAGGGGAGGACCAGGACACAGAGGATCAGGACACAGAAGAGTAACGCACTAGAGGAACGAACCAGGACCCTGAGGAGGACTAGGATTAGGGGAGGATCAGGACAGAGAGGGCCAGGACCCAGAAGAGTAACTGACTAGAAGGATAACCAAAACAAATATCAAGTGGAGGAGGCTTGGGTTAGGAGTAGGAGGCAGAGGATAGGGCCGAGAGCGCTCAAGAAGGATCAAGATGAGGAGGACCAGGAGAGTGGTGAAAAGGAGGAGAAGGGTCAAGAGTGGGTGAAGGGCCTGGAGGAGGAGGAGGAGGAAGAGCAGATGACCAGGAGAAGAAGACAGATCAGAACAAAGAAAAGAAACATGCAGAAGAAGGCCAACGTGATGATATGCCCCCTCTATAAGGGCACACCCTTAATTACAGAGGCCACACCCCTCATGTAGGATCCTTAATTACTGGTCTCAGGGCACCACCCCTTTAGAGGCCCCCATTTTTCTCAGCCCTCTGAAGCAAGTGCTTATCCCACTCCATTATCTTCCAATGCAGGTGGCTACCAACTAAGTGAGCCAGAACAGCTTAAGTGTCACATTTTCCCTTGTTACCTATCTCTTGGGGAGGCAGCATTTGTCAGTACTAATGTATAGGTTGCCATTGGCTCCACCCTTCATGACATGGCCCCTCCTGACTCTGTCCCTGTGCAGGCAGGAAAACGAGAAAAAGCACCAAACAAACACTCCTTGTCCCTGCAGATTCAGCCAAATTTAGGCTGTTCAGATCCCACGTTACACAAACATAAAGAAATGAAAACTTTTAAGTTTATGATAGACATTAAGAATGGCTCAGGGCACGGAGACAGAGAAAAAACCGATAGAGATGGGAAAAGAGAGACAAACAGCTAGAGAAAGATAGGGAGAGACAAACAAAGTCACAGAAAGACAGAAAGAGTTGAGGAGAGAAAAAGAGAGAAAGATAGTCTGTCATAGAGAGACTGTCCGGGGCAGAGAAAGAGAGACAAGGATAGAAAGACACTGTGAGAAAAAAAAACATAGACGGGTAGGAAGAGAGAGGAAAGAGAAAGACGAGGAAAAACAAAAAGCTGGAGAGATGGGGAGAAACTGAGATGAAAACATGGAGGAAGTGAGACAGAAAGAAACAGAAATAAAACGACGGACAGGTAGAGATATACAGTGAGAGAGAGAAGGAGATAGGCAGAGAAAGACAAGTAGAGAGAGATAAAGACTGACAGAGATGGGGGAGAGGAAAAGAGGTGTGAGAAAGAGTGAAAGAAATAAAAAGGCTAAAAGACACAAAAGTAAGAAAGACAGTAAAAGACAGAGAGACAGGGTGAGAGAAAGGCAAAGACAGAGAAAGGCAGCAATACACGGATAAATACAAAGAGAGAGGCAGGGAGAGGTATAGAAAAGCATAGAGAGAAAGGAGAGAGAGTTAGATGGCGAGACAGAAAGTGAGAGGGAGACATACAGAAAAGACAGATATAGATAACGAGTGTAAGAGAAAGAAAAAGACTGGGAGAGCCACAGAGAGGGAGACAAGGGAAGGTCATTTGTATAGCTCTCTTTCTATTTCTATCTATTCAGCAACTATCTATAATCTATTTACCTTTATCTATCTGTCTATCATTCAATCAATCTATCTATGTATCTATCTATGTATCTATCTATGTATCTATCTATCTATCTATCTATCTATCTATCTATCTATCTATCTATCTATCTATCTATCTATCTATCTATCTGTCTGTCTGTCTGTCTGTCTGTCTGTCTGTCTGTCAATCTATCTATCTATCTATCTATCTATCTCTCTATCTATCTATCTATCTATCTATCTATCTATCTATCTATCTATCTATCTATCTATCTATCTATCTTTCTATCTTGATCGGTCTGCATCTCTGTCTATATCTCTTTTGTTTGTCTCTCTCACTCTCTCAGTCTGTGACTCTTTACCCATCAATGGCCATCTATGTTCTTCTGGGTCCCCTTCCTCCTAACTCCATCGAGACAGGGCAGATGCCCTGCGCACCACGCTTACGGTGCCATTGACTATAGTGAACTTGTAATACAGCGGGCGGGACATCGCCATGTTTTTCACAGAGTATCTGTACACCAAACTCTAAATAAGCCCTAAGCCTGGGTCATGAGAGCAGCACGAGTGATTGCAGCTGCTGTAGCGCCCAGAGGCCTTGGACATGGGCGGCTCTGAGCTGTGAGTGCAGGCAAGGTAGTAGGGGCGCCAACTACATGGAGGCTGGTAGCAGCTTGTGCAGTGAATGTGGACGAGGCACAGTCAGCACCCCCATGACTTCCTGTGACACGAACAGAAGCTCTTACTCGAGCTGTGCATTGCCTTGACAGCAGGAGCAACAAGGGCCCTTGAACAGCTGTAGTGACAAGGGCCCTTCTTCCAAAGGCTTTTTGGAGTGTGTAACAACATTGGGCCTGATTCACAATGTTAAACTTACACTTTTGTGTAAGTTTACGATTTTTTGCAAGTCACAAAGGAATTTAACAAGTATTAGCTTTACAACTGGGGGAGGAGTTGTCCTAAGGCTAGGGCGATCAACCTCGAATCTGGGGAACCGGGTTCGAGTCTGAGCAATGACGCTGAACATCCTGTGATTCTGGGCAAATCACTTAGGGGCATATTACCAACGATTAGCGATATTTATCGCTAACGAGGCTTAGCAACGAATTTTTTTATAGCTAAGCATCGCCGGAAATTATCGCAGAGATAACTTGCTATTAGCAAGGTTTATCTCACAAGTGATAAAAATACTCGCGCTAACTGCCAAATGAGAGATTATCGCTGGAAAACCAACGATAATCTCTCGAAGTTTGGCGTTAACTTAATGATAGGGGCTCACAAACTTAGCCATGATATCCACCTTCCATAGGATATCTTGGCTAAGTCAGGAAAATACCAGGTGTAAAAAAAGCAGCGCTAACCACGGTTAGCGCTGCTTTTTTTATCACTAACAAGGTTAGCGAAATCCTTGATAATAGGAGAAGTGTCACTTAACAATATTTCTCCTATTATTTTTCTCTGGAACGCCCCCTTTGCATCTCATTAGAGATGCAAGGGGAAGCGTAGAGAAAAAGGGTGCTAACATGCGAATTTGCATGTTAGCACCCTGTTGCTGATAGGGAGATAATTTTATCTCCGCTTTCTTGGCTTTTAAAGCTAAAAAAGCGGCGATAAATCCGTTGATAATATGCCCCTTAATCTCCCTGCACCTAACAAAAATGAAGGTGTCCTCATGTAACGCAACTGGTGCTATGTAAAGCGCTCTGATACCCGATACCTTCGGTCCAATTTCGCGCTATATAAAACTCCGTAAATAATAAAACTGCCTATATTTTTAAGCGTGGATTCTCCTCTGGGAAATGCGGAGAATCCGCAGTCGTAAAGATAATACTCGTCAAATTCCTTTGTGAATTGCTAAAAAAATCACAAATTTACACAAGAGTGTAGGTTTACCTTTGTGACTCTGGCCAATAGTTCTGTAGTTCTCTTAAGTACTTTTACGTGCATTTGTGTATCAACCCTGAAACATTCTGCCCCTTGAGAGCAAAAGTGCAAATAGGGCACAGTTCTTTCTGTTAGTACTAATTGCATATGAGTATTCCTCAAATATTCTCAACTCATTCCCTTTTATCTGTTTTGGGGCAAATTCAAAAATGCATGTCACAGTTCATAAAGGAGTGTTGACAGGGCACATTTTAACGTACTCCTAAATGCCCCACATCAAGTGAGCAATAGCTTGCATAAGGACACCTTATCGAAAAAGTTTTTAAAAAACAGCATTATTAGTCCACCTACCATACAAATTAAACAAGCTGACGTCACTTCACACTAGTGTCAGGTGTTATTAATCCCCAAATTATTGGTGATATTTTTATCAGCCTCTGAAATGGCGAAATGTAAGTCTTTCCATCTGATATTCAAACATGTGACAATCAGATCTCTGCCACTGGCTCTCCACACACTAAGCTTTCTCGTGAGATATATAGTTACATAGAGGCCGTGGAGAATTTATCCTATTATTCATCTAACAAATAGCACATTTTTCTAAGCAATGAACCAAGTCTAGAGGCGTTTCAGTTGTTTATTCATCAACTTCTCCTTTATACTTTATCTTTAGTTTTGAAACGAGATTGAATTGCATTCTAACAAGTACCTGAAAAGTACCTGAAAAAAAAAAAAATAGGTGTACAAAAGAGTTGAATGCAAAGCCCCAGAGCTTGAAAGACACCAAGATTCGAGTCTTTTCTCTCTCATCAGTGCAGCAAATGAAGTGGTGTTGTGTGTATGTGATAGGGGACACCCATACCTCAAAGGGAACCTGGGTGTATAAAACAATAGTTCCATGGGATTCACTTATCTGTGAAGGAGCTAAACTGGGTTCACAATTCTAAGCAGAAAACAATTGAGTACAAATCAACTTTTAGGATCAAATAAACATTAAGGGCCGCATGCATGAAACATAACTTTTGCGATTCTAAATTAACAATTTTTACCAAATCGCTATTTTGAAATCGCAAAAAGCTATGCAGGTAGGAATTGCGAGTTAATTTGCAATTCCTTACATTAGCTAATAGCGATTCGGTAATTGCGAATCGCTATTAGCTAAAGTGACTCCATTCATTCCTATGGGCCTGCTGGCCCATGGGAATAAATGGTAATGCATTCGCAAATTGTGATTACCAAATCTATCATTTGTATTTCGAAAGATGCTACATCACTCTCAGTTAATGCAAGGTGGGCATGGATTATATTTTTCAGACGTGGGCGATGTTCTTTTCCTCATTCTCCTAATGATTATTCTACCTCCAAGTCTACCTGGTCTACTATTTGGTCTAGTATTTGACTCTTATGTCAATGAATGTTCGCTAATTTTAATTACTCTTTTGAATTGCTTTTTCTTTACTTATCATCATTTTGGTCAATATAGCCCTCTTTTAGTATATATTATTATTTATATGAATATGTAGTCACCCATGTTGTTATAGGTATTATATTGAATTGTTAATTGTTGATTATATTCCTTATAATGCTATGTTTCTATATACCTTACTGTCCGGTATGATTTTTTGTACTGTTTTATCATCCATGAAAATTCATTCCAAAAAACTTTTTGAACTTAAAAAAAAGAGTGCGTTGTGTCACTTCGACTACTCCTGGCAGTTTAGTAGAATCAACGTCTATGAATTTGTACCGCGAACCATCGAGCAGAACTACAAACATGGCTACTCAACGTGGTTTAATGGTTGTGTTCTCCTGATGATGTCCACACTCTCTTAAGCCAGGAAGGCCCGCAACAAATAGCACAAATAAACATGGAAGCACTCGCAAACTCATAAAGATGTAAACACACCTAGACGTGTATCTAGATCCACACAAGTGCTTTGCTTCACCACTTACCTTAAACAACAGCCCCAAGACAGCCAACCCATTTGGATCTGCTTTAGCAGCTGCAATGCTCTTATACTTGGAGTTCAGATGAACAATGTGCAGCTACAAAACAAAAGAACAGGGAAAAAGATTACCCATAATCCTCAGCAGCTTCCTGATCAGGTTAATGGTTACCTAATAGGTTTAGGCACCCTTTCTGTTCAGATAAGATCAAGTGAAAGAGCTGCATGTGCCTCACACTCTTTGACTTACTGGAGCATGAGGAGGGGTCACTTCTTATCCTCACCCTTCCTCTCCTGCTAGCTGCAAAGCACCAAGAAGAAGGGTCACCTGTTAACCCGAAGCCATCTCACTTCATGGGTACATCGTTTACTTGTTGATGTCAGGCTCCCTCATACTATTAACATGTCAGATGTTAACCTCGTGCTTTTTCACTTCCTGGTTACATGGGTCATGTTGTGTTTAACTCAGGCTCCATTACTTTCTGGTCACATTAGTCATTTGTTGATCCCTGGCTCTTTCACTTCCTGGTTACTTGATCCCTAAAGGCAGAGGTTACTTGTTAATCTCTGGCCCCCTCACTTCCTACTTACACCATATCAAGATGACTTCAGGACCTCTCACAGACGAGTTCAATGCTACCAAGTTAAAGAACTAACTTTATATCTGTGTCTTTGTCAGTGACCCGGAAGGAACAGACGCCTGGAACTCACAATTAATCCATAAACAACCTAGATGGCAATCCCCAAGACCCTTGAAATCCAAACTTCACTGTCTACCTATGGCCCAACGCGCAACTTTCAAGACAGGGTACCTAATTTTCAAGGCCCGTGCTCACTAAGCCACTGGAGTCAAGCTATCCTGGCTGAAGACGGCTGATAGACAGAAACCGGTCCTAGGATGCTTGATCCCGGTCCAGGGAAGACTTGGCAGTTCAGTCTGGACTGTTCCCATAAGGCACAGGGTCAAGACTGATTAGCATATGGCCATGTCTGAACTGGGGTGGCTTGGTGAGCAAAATAACGATGGATTAAACCCAGATCGGGGACTGGGGTGAATGTTTTGTCATTGTGCAACATTCCGTCCATCATCTTGTGTGTTTTGCTGCACTGCAGGAGCCCCAAATCCATCAGCTATATGATTGTAAGGCATGCCCCACTCTGCAACCTGCAGTCTGCCCATCTTCAGCTACTGACTACCCCTGCCATCAAACTCAAACGCCAAGGAGGGTGTAGGTTCTCCTACCTCGCCCCTAAATTCTGGAACTCTCTACCACTAGAAATCAGGATGCGCGACAACCTGTTGGTGTTCAGAAAGGCGCTTAATACATGGCTGTTCGAGCAAGCCCATGCATAATCCGCCTCCGTCTTCACTCTGCCCAAGATCAGCGCCATGAAACCTCTTGGTGACCGTCCGCTTTAAAAATTTCTACTAACATAACACAACATAACAATAACCCAAGTGTCCCATAACAAGATACCAAAATGGAATAACTATTTTTTTCAGTACCCTCACTGTCCAACAGCCAGAAACCAAAGGAGCAAACTCAAACCATCATCCCATTTACTAACCAGGAGACAATACTAACTAGGAGACAATACTAATGAAAACAAATGCCTAGAACCTTCAACTCTCTTCCTGACCAGCTCAGGATATTAATGAGAGGAATTTCCTAGAACCTTCGCTAATACAAGGCCCCACTGAGTAGAAATGCCCCAAACCTTCATCTCTTTTATTAACCGGTGCAATGCCTTATTGAAAATGATAATCTGAAAGCTTCAGCTATTTTACTGATGTATCTAAGAAACCAAGAAGAAATGGTGCCTAGAACGTTCATCTCCCATTCATTGCCTGTACATAGCATCTTAGAAAAGCTGTTAGCATATTCGTTAATTCTATAGCACACAGCTCCTCGAGGGCAACATAGCATATTAATAAAAAGATTCCTAGAACTCTAACCCCCAGATTCATCATTGTAATGTTTTTCGAGTCCTTAATAGTGATTATTAAGGAATCGCTAATAAAGACTCGCAAAAAGGCATTCATGTAGAAATCGCAATATTTTTTGCGATTTCTACAGCTTCCTTATTTGCGATTAGCAAGTTGCTAATCGCAAATAAGGAATGACTCCCCATTCATTCCGATGGGCCTAAATAAAGGCCCATCGGAATGAATGGGGAGTCATTCCTAATTTGCGATTAGCAATTTGCTAATCGCAAATAAGGATGCGATTTCAAGGGAGCCAGGGGTGTCCATAGGACACCCTGTAGTACCCCTGAAATGTAAATGTAGACTGATGTTGCACACACACATGTCCAAAGGACATGTGTGTGTGTAACGTACAACTTAGAAAAATGCACTAAAGTGCATTTTTCTAAGTTTTCGCTATCAGACTTCGCGGTAAATAGCGGCCAAAAATAGCGATTTCGCAATTCAAAAATGGTTCATGAATTGCATTTAAGGACTCTCAAATAGAGATTCCTTAAATGCAATTCCTCGCAATTTAGCGATTTCGCAATTTGCGATTTTTGCATTTGGGGTGATGAATCCCAAATGCAAAAATTGCGCTCGCAAAGGGCCAGATTCTCAGAATCTGGACCTTTGCGAGCCGAATTTACTTTGATGAATCTAGCTGTAAGTTCCTTTGTTGACCTCGAGGGAACCAACACAAACTATTACCATTAAACTTCAATTGTTTGACTCGTTACCCCAAGAAAAAAGTACTCCTTTAACAGGGAACGATTAGTAACGTGGAGCTTTACCCAGTTCATTCAACTAACCCCTTCTAATATGAAGGGTTACCCAGATATCTCACAGCTCTAAGGGCCACCATCAGGCGTTTGGGCTTTAGTAAGGATTTGAGAGATGAGTAGGCAATTACCCTCCCAGCCCCACTCCAGCCCTCTTTACTTTTTGCTCTAGCCTCTGACATTACGAGAACAGTGATAACGAACAAGTTACTTACCTTCGGTAACGCTTTTTCTGGTAGATACAATATCTGCCTGTGGATTCCTCACCTTGTGAATACCCCTTGTGTCAGTAACATTCGGAAATGCTTTTTGTAGCCTCGCGCCGACGTGGACTAGGACGTCATAGAGACACGACCTCGCTCGCGACTCCGCTGACGTCACCGACGCCTACAATAGGCCCATGCCGGCGTGATGACATCAGTTCCGCCCTTTTTTCCGTGCCATCGAGGCACACGGACGGACCAATGACAGTAGAAATGCATACAGTATACACAGTACACAATAGCAAAGGCAAAACACACAGTGTAAAGCAAAAGCAGGAAAGCAATTGAAACATTTCCCTGACAACAAAATATATATACATTACATTACAGAAACACTGGTATAGAAGAGTGGACAACGGGGAGGCGGGTGGGTCAGTGAGGAATCCACAGGCAGATATTGTATCTACCAGAAAAACATTACTGAAGGTAAGTAACTTGTTCTTCTGATAGATACATCTGCCGTGTGGATTCCTCACCTTGTGAATAGAGTCCCACAGCAGTCCCCACTCCCGGAGGAGGGTGTCCACTCTTCTAGACCAGGAAATCCTGAAGGACTGAGCGCGCAAAATGACCGTCCCTCCTCACTTCGGTATCCAAGCAGTAATGCTTCGCGAAAGTGTGGAGGGAAGACCAAGTTGCCGCTCTACAAATATCCTCTACAGGCACACCTCTAGCCAATGCAGAGGTCGAAGACGTAGCCCTTGTAGAATGAGCCCTTATACCCTCTGGTGGTTCCTTACCGGCCAAAGAGTAGCAGATCTTAATGCAGAGGACGATCCATCTTGACAAGCTTCTTTTATGGACCGCTCTTCCTTTCTTGCAGCCAGCAAAACCAATGAAGAGTTGGTCTTCCAAACGAAAGTCCTTGGATCTATCCAAGTAAAAGGACACCGCCCTCTTAGGGTCCAGACGGTGCAGTCTCTCTTCCTCCTTAGAAGGGTGAGGGGGAGGATAGAAGGTAGGTAGGGTAATGGACTGCCCCAGATGGAAGGGAGTTACCACCTTAGGCAGAAAAGCAGCCCTGGTCCTAAGAACCATTCGATCAGCATGAATGGTCAAGAAAGGGGGCTTGAAACTAAGAGCTTGAAGCTCACTTACCCTCCTTGCCGAGGTTATTGCAACGAGGAAGACTGTTTTAAAGGTTAAAAGTCTCATGGGACATTTGTGAAGAGGCTCAAAAGGAGCACCCATCAGAAAAGTCAAAACAAGATTTAAGTCCCACTGAGGCACAATAAAAGGAGAAGGAGGGAACTTATTTGTGAGGCCCTTCAAAAATCTTAAAACCACAGGAGACTTAAAAAGAGATGGCTGGTCAGGCAAGCAGAGAAAAGCCGACAGCGCAGAAAGATAACCCTTCACTGTGGCAACAGCAAGCCCCTGTTGCGCCAGAGAAAGGGCAAACTGGAGAACATCAGACAAATGGGCTCTCACAGGGTCAATAGACTTTTCCCCACACCACGTGACAAATTTCGACCATCTATAAGAATAAATGGACTTAGTGGAGTCACGCCTGGCTGACAAGATGACATCCACAACGTCAGGCGGAAGGGAAAAGGAATTCAGGTTGCCCCGTTCAATCTCCAGGCATGAAGGTGCAATGTCTGGAGGTGGGGGTGTAGAACCTGCCCCTCCATCTGAGAGAGGAGGTCTGCCCTGAGAGGGAGACGGAGCGGCGGGTGAGAGGAGAGGTGGAGAAGATCTGTATACCACACCCTTCTTGGCCAGTCCGGGGCGACCAATATGACTTGGGCCCGGTCCTGGCGAATCTTCCTCCGAAACCCGAGGAATCAAGGGTATGGGAGGAAACGCGTAAAAGAGATGATTTGCCCAACTCAACTGAAACGCGTCCCCCAAAGCTCCTTGCATCGGAAACTGGAGACTGCAGAATGACAGGCAGTGAGCATTCTCGCGAGTGGCAAACAGATCCACCCGAGGAGTCCCCCACATCTGAAAGATGTCGTGAACCACCTCCCGGTGAAGCCTCCACTCGTGGTCGGCAGAGAACTGCTGCACGAACGTTCAGAACTCCGGCCAGATGATTTGCCATCAGACAAATCCGATGGTCCTGAACCCAGGACCAGAGACGCAGAGCCTCTCTGCGGAGACACTGCGACCCCACTCCTCCCTGCTTGTTGACGTACCACATCGCGGTCGTGTTGTCCGTCAGTACTTGAACTGACTGACCGCGAAGGGAAGGGAGGAAGGCCTTGAGCGCCAAACGTATCGCCCGCAATTCTAGAAGGTTGATGTGAAGCAACCTTTCCTCTGGAGACCAAAGACCCTTGACCTCCAGATCCCCCAGATGAGCACCCCACCCTAGAGTGGATGCATCCGTTATCACTGTGGCCACCGATGGAGGCAGCTGAAAAGGCTTTCCTTGAGACAGATTGCCTTCCACGCCCCACCAAGACAGATCCGCCGCAGTTTCTCTGGAGATCCTCACTGACTCCCTGAGATCCCCTTTGTGCTGATACCACTGCCTGCGGAGGCACCACTGGAGGGCCCTCATGTGCCAGCGTGCATGGTTGACCAACAGAATGCAAGAAGCCATCAGACCGAGCAGGCGAAGGACCTTCAGGACTGGAACGACCGCTCCATTGTAAAATAAAGGAATCATTTCCTGTATGTCGCGAATCCTTTGAGGGGGAGGGAATGCACAACAAACAGTTGTGTCCAGTACAGCACCTATGAACAGGTTGCGCTGGGAGGGCACCAGGTGAGACTTGGGTACATTTATTGAAAAACCCAACCTGTACAACAACTGGCTTGTCTCCTGCAGATGTTGGAGCACTCTCTCTGACGACTCTGCTTTGATCAGCCAGTCGTCCAGATACGGGAATACAGGAATCCCCGATCTTCTGAGATGCGCCGCCACCACTGCCATCACCTTGGTGAAGACTCGAGGCGCAGTAGTAAGTCCAAACTGAAGGACCGCAAACTGGTAGTGCTGCGATCCCACCGTAAAACGGAGATACCTCCTGTGCGACTTCAGGATTGGAATATGAAAATACGCATCCTGCAAGTCGAGTGACACCATCCAGTCTTCTTCCAGCAGAGCCTGAAGAACCTGAGCAAGGGTGAGCATCTTGAATTTCTCTTGCTTCAGATAAAAATTCAAGATCCTGAGATCCAGGATTGGACGAAGTCTGCCATCCTTCTTGGGAATCAGGAAATACCGGGAGTAGCATCCCTGACCCCTTTCCTGCTCTGGGACCACCTCTATCGCACCCTTCTTCAATAGAGTAAGAACTTCCTCCTGAAGAAGTAACAGATGTTCCTCTGAGCAATACCCCTGGCAAGGAGGGTAATTGGGAGGGAATTCCCGAAAGGGAAGGGCATACCCATTTTCTATGAGATTGAGAACCCAAAGATCTGATGTAACCGATTCCCAATCCCGTAGAAAGTGGGTAAGCCGACCCCCCACTGGGCCTACATGATCCTGAATGGCGGATCTAGGGCTGCTTTTCTGTGGCTGGGGGTTGGAGGAGGCGGAGGAGGAGGAGGCTTGACGCCCTCGAGGACGTGCCCTCTGTTTTCCCCTGTATGACCTATACAAGGTATTCTGCTGCTGCTGTTGTTGTTGCTGCTGCTGACCTTGTCTATATGAACGAAAGGACGAGCGGACAAACCCTCTAAATTTCCGGGTCGTAGAACCTCTGACCTGAAGGCCAAGAGATCTAGCAGTTGCCCTGCTGTCCTTGAATCTCTCCAAGGCCGTGTCTGCTTTCCTTCCAAAGAGCCCCTCACCATCGAAAGGCAAATCCAATAAAGCAGACTGCACATCAGGTGAAAAATCAGATGACTTCAACCAGGCTGAGCGCCTCGTGGCAACCGCTGTGCCCATGATCCTTGCCACAGAATCTGTAGTATCAAGCCCACTTTGGATGACCTGACGGGCTGCTGCTTGAGAATCAGACAAAGCTTCCTCAAAGTCTTTTCTGCTATCCTCAGGGACCTTAGGGATTAATGAACGCATAGAGTCCATAAGAGCATGAATATATCTACCCATAAGGCAAGTGGCATTAGAAGACTTCAACGCCATACTAGCCGAAGAGAAAGTCTTTTTTGCAATTTGATCCTGTTTTTTGGCCTCTTTGTCTCCAGGCACCTGCGGAAAAGCACCAACTGACTTTTTAGAACAAGCGGCCTGAATTACCAAACTCTCAGGAAAAGGATGTGAAGACAAGAAAGCAGGATCCTCAGGAGCCACTCTATACCTCCTAGCCACACTTTTTGAAACTGCAGGAGCAGAAAAAGGTTTCTTCCATACCTCCATAATGGGATCTTTTAAAGCATCATTAAATGGCAACAAAGGCTCCACTGCCGAGTTTGGAGAATGAAGGACCTCAGTCAGCAAATTCGACTTAAATTCGACAGTAGGCAAGGTCAAACCCAAAAGTCCTGCTGCCTTCTTCATGACAACATGATATGGTTGCATCAGGTCCTGAAGGCAAAGACCACTCCGGAGAAAATTCGAGACCACTCGCCTCTGCCAGGTCCTCAAAACAACTCCCATCCAGCTCGCCTTCCTCCACTTCAGAAGAAGACTCATCAACTCTCTGTTCATCAAGAAGACGCTGAGCTTCTCTCCGAGACCTCATTTTAACTCGAAGTGCAGTCGAATCCAACGCCGAATTCGACGGCGCCGGAGCCGACTTCGGAATCGAATCCGAGGGCTTGGAAGGTTGCTCCATAGACTTGCTAGGAGTCGGTGATGCCGGAACCGGAGTCGTCGACTTCGGCCGAGCCGGCGTCGATACCAGCGTCGATCTCGGTGGAGCTTGGTACTGCCACAGCGGAGTCGGGGCTGGCATATATGGCATGAAAGGTGCCGGAGCATATGAGTGAGGAACACCCAAATTAAAAGCCATAGGACCCATGGGACCCGAAGGTGCTCCAGAGGGGTACCACGATCTCGAGAAAACACCATACATTGCGTTTAAAAACGCAGAGGGGTCCTGACCTGGAGTCGGGAATGGTGGATGCTCAGGCTGATCTCGAGGCAGGTTTGAATCTGCTTCCTCAACAGGATTCGAAGCCTCCTCCTCAACAGGAACTCCATCGGTGTCATCTGGAGCCGGAGATGGAGCCGGAGACGGAGCCGAAGTCGGATCCGGAACCGGAGTCGGAGAATGGACTATCGACTCCGAAGGCGAAGCCTCACCTTCATGATCCGACACTTGCGGAGGAATTACTTTCGACTTCATCCTCTTGGGAGACTTCGATCTAGAACCAGACTTATCACCTGAATGATGACGGGATCCATGTCTCCTTTTCTTATGTTTCCTATGAGAACCGGAAACGTGATCAGATGAAGACTTCGAGGCCGACGCCTCTCGAGACCTCGACCTGGATCTCGACTTCGATCTCTTCGAGTGCTTCGAGGATCTTTTAACTTTACTCGCCTTTAGCTTGGCCACAAGAAGTTTAGATTCTCTTTCACGAAGAGCCTTCGGATTCATCTTTTGACATGATGAGCATCCATCAACGTCGTGATCCGAACTCAAGCACCAGATGCAATCTTGGTGAGGGTCCGTAACGGACATCATCTTCCCAAATTCTCTACAAGGTTTAAAACCTGTCTTCTTTGTCGACATGACAACAGAGCAAAAGTTAGAGAACTGAGAATCGAAGAAACAAAGTAACAATATACTATAAGCTACAGAGTATCCCGAAACCGTTAGCGTCGACGACGCGGAAAAAAGGGAACTGATGTCATCACGCCGGCGTGGGCCTATTGTAGGCGTCGGTGACGTCAGCGGAGTCGCGAGCGAGGTCGTGTCTCTATGACGTCCTAGTCCACGTCGGCGCGAGGCTACAAAAAGAATTTCCGAATGTTGCAGACGCAAGGGGATATTCACAAGGTGAGGAATCCACACGGCAGATGTATCTATCAGAAAAGGTTAGTACTTGGGTACCAAAGGACAAAACAGAGATAACAGTCCCTGTCTCACATTGTATGATTTCAAAATCCTTTAAAAGCAGGGTTTGTTTCATGGACGTCAATTCGCCAAAATGCCAGTGGGAGCAGAAGTGAGTTCAGACAAACTGACCCTCCCCCTTATTACATCACAGGAAGTGACCTCACATAGGCTTTGATGTTTATGACATCATAGCAGGCTATGTCACATGACCCTTGGTCCTGATAACATTACAGGAAGTGATATTTTTAAAGATAAAAAATGAAAGTTAGACAAAATAATCGAAAACTTCTACAGTAGTTAAAACTCTGTTGAAATTCCACCCATATTTTAACCAAAGTGCAGCAATAGTAAACCAGTGTTGGTACCAAACTATGCCAAAGGCCAAGAGATCGTAGGCTGAGGGTGAACCCATTAAAGATGATGTCTGGAGCCAAGACATTCCTAGACATTTCCAAGTACAGCCTGAAATGCCCCGGAAACAGCATCTGTATACTCAGTCACTACCATCATGTGGCTAGGTAAAGCAACACAAGAGCACGGTCATTGTTTACTGTGTCTGAATTTATTATTGGAACCAGTCTGCACACATGCGTCAAAGGAGTTGGTGTTCCACCCTTAACAACTGAACTGAGTGTGTGTTCTGGAAATTGTGATGTTACAGCTATCAGAGGAGTTGCAAAGGCTGAGTCTAGTTATATAGCTTGTGACTTTCACGGGTGGCTGGCAGGGAGATATGTTGTTGGGGTCGGCAAATGAGATACAAAAGGGGATGGTGGACGGAGCATTTGAGCAAATCAAACACTCACCCCCAGTCAACTGATCTGGGTTTAATCCATCACCATTCTTTAGCTCACTCCGCCACCCCAGTTCAGACATGGCCATATGCAAATCAGTCTGACCCTGTGCCTCATGGGAACAGTCCAGCCCGAACTGCCAAGCCATGTCTTCCCTGGACCGGAAACAAGCATCCTGGGACCGGTTTCGGATGCATAATCCTCATCAGCCAGGCTATCTTGAATCCAGTGGCAAAGTGAGCAAGGGACTCACGTCTGATCAAACCCTGCCAATTTAGGGCGAACGTAGCGATACAAAAGGGGATGATGGACGGAGCATTTGAGCAAATCAAACACACACCCCCAGTCAACTGATCTGGGTTTAATCCATCACCATTCTTTAGCTCACTCCGGCAAAAGGCCTAGTGGATGGGTGTGTGCATGCAGGCAAAGAGAATGACTATGAATTCACAAAAATAAAGTTGCTTACCTTGCTTGCTGCATGCCAGACGTCCTCCTCGCTCTGGTCCCTAGGCTCTGAGTGATCCAGCCAATTCCATTAACCAATCCTGGCGCGACTCTCATGCTGGTAACCAGCATGAGAGAAGTACCAGGATCGGATGGAGTGCGGGGTCTGGTCACTCTTTCAGGCCCGTAGGCCTGTGCTTGATCTCCACCCAACTGTCTAAGACAGCTGAGTGGAGAGTTTCAAAGTGCGCATGTCATTTTGGCTGGGGTAAGCTAGCCGGCCAAAATGGCATGCGCACTTTGGAGCATCCAGCCAGCCACTGCTCCTGCCCTCTGCTGCCAATCAGCAGCAGAGGAGGACACGTCCCCATTTCTCAGGGCTAGGGGTTGGCTGGCGGTTGCTGTGTGCTGCGTGAACAATAAAATGGCAATGAAATCTTTCCATTGCCATTTTATTTTTCATGTTTAACATGGCTGCAGCACGCGGGGAGGTTCGACACAACCCCGTCCTCATGCAGAAACCTCCACTGGTGACTTTATGCTCTACGCAGTTTCTTCAGCATCATTTTCAGTGCTAATCTTATGAACTTCTGTTTCCTACGCCAGGAGCGATCACAATCACACATTTGTATCAGTATATTTCAGCCCTAACCCTTAATCTCAAATAGTTATCCACAGACAAATCAGTTGAATGGACCAAAACTCCTAAACTCATACACCACAATGAGTTCAAACTGGCTAATACAACTCAACACAACTCCCAAGCGTATTCATCCTATATCAGCTTCGCACTAGTTTCTTCCAAGAAAGGTGTCGCTAATGCATTACTTTGACGGTGGGGCGAATTTGACAGACTACAAGGGAAAATTAAATAATAAATTTTCCCTCGTCGTCTCCGTCGACTCTGCCCCCCCACCTCACCCCACACCAGGGCCACCACTCTTACCTGCACAGGCCGCTCCTGCTTTAGGCAAATCTTTCTTCCTTTCAGTTGTAAAAGAGAACTATTTAATCACATGGCAGTGCAAGGTGCCATGCCTTTAAATGCTGACCGTTCTAATATAGGACAATAAACTTTGAATTACTGTACATTGTATATTTATGTTTTGTATTACTAAGAAAGGCACTTGTGCTTCAGCCTCTAGCGCAGTTGGCGTTGGGATATCACATATCATTTCATTGCAGCTGATATCGTTGGCACTGTGGTTCGTAGGGCACGTCACTGCAGTCACCTATCACAGGCAGGCACCGCTCTCTGTGGCACACGCGCCATTATGACCCCAGCCTGAGAGCACCAGTCAGCCTGTCCAGCAGTATGTAATTGAAGGGTTCTATTTTACAACTGGAAGGAAGAAAGGTTTGTTCAAAGTAATTCACTTGCCACACCTTTCTTGGAAGCAGCTAGTGCGAAGCTGATATAGGATGAATACGCTTGGGAGTTGTGTTAAGTTGTTTTAGCCAGTTTTAACTCATTGTGGAGTATGAGTTGAGTAGTTTTAGTCTGTTTAACTGATTTGTCTGTGTATAACTATTTGAGCTTGAGAGTTAGGGCTGTGAGATACTGATACAAATGTGTGATCGCTCCTGGCGTAGGAAACAGAAGTTCATAAGATTAGCCCTGAAAATGCTGCTGAAGAAACTGCGTAGATATTAAAGTCACCAGTTACATTCCTAGACTCAGCCTTTGCAACTCCTTTGATAGCTATAACATCACAATTTCCAGAACACACACTCGGGCCATATTATCAAGAAAGGAAAACACCAGAACCTGGGCTTCTATGGGAATTCACAAGGGCATATTATCAAGACCATTATCGCCGCTTTAGCGGCAGTTTCCTGCCGATAAAAGCGGCGATAATGTATCGCCCTTTCTTGATAATATGGCCCTCAGTTCGTTGTTAAGGGTGGACCACAGACTCCTTTTGAAGCATGTGTGCAGACTGGTTCCAATAATAAATTCCGACACAGGCCCCATCCAGGTCAGTCTCTGAACAATGAAGGTGCTCTTGTGTTGCTATACCTAGCCATTGTTCCCCACATCCGAAGAGCAACCTCCGGCGGCAGATCGTTCTCCCACATCGCCGCCAAGACCTGGAACACCAGCCCCATCCCACTACGGCAGACCCAGGACCTACTAACCTTCAGGAGACTCCTCAAGACCTGGTTATTCGAGCAGTAGCACGCCACGGCTGCATTTCAGCTGATCGCTCGCTGACATTGCACTGCCCTCGAACCCAACCCAGTCCTGATGATGATCCTGATTCATGTGGATCGAAACGTCGTCGACACACCAGCGCAGCCATAGGCGCTCCACATAGAATGGTTCCCGAACACTAAAATTGTATTCAAGTTAAAATGTACTCCTGAAGAAATCCGGAACCATACTGTGCCAATTGTTCACTGTATATAATTCTACACCAACCACTTTGCGCCACCCACGCTATTCACATTGTCACCTGAGTTGCTACTTCCGGTTTTCACTCACAAACCACGAGCACCACGTGCAATTTGGGTTGCAATAATTGCTTTTATTCATGTAATACAGTGCTGTTACAACTGTAAATTACTCCCTTTTTTCCTTATCAATTTTTCTCAAATGGATTATAAAAATGATGCCATGAGCACATGCTACAATTGAATAGAGTCTCCTTGTTTCCTTGTGGATAATAGTGTATGCATATCCGTATTAATTGCCTACGAACAATACCAGTTGGGATACTCTTTGTTCCTATCATATTTCACCCCAATCCCAACACGGTTGACGGGTTTACGCTCCTGTTCTTCGATACAATATCAGGGGCATTTGAGGCTGTACTTGGAAATGTGATTGCTGAACCTAGGAATGTCATGGCTCCAGGCCTCATCGATAATGGGGTCACCCTCGGCCTATGATTGCTTGGCCTTTGACATAGTTTGGTTCCACCACTGGTTTACAATTGCTGCACTTTGGTTAAAATATGGATTGAATTTTAACAGAGTTCTAACCACTGCAGGATGTTCCGATTATTTTGTCTACATTTTATTTTATATTTTTAAAAATATCACTTCCTGTAATGTTACCAGGACCAAGGGTCATGTGACATAACTTCCTATGATGTCATAAATGTTGAAGTCTATGGGCCAGATGTAGGTAAGTTACATTTACTGATTTTAAAATACCGAATTTTACCAATTCGGTATTGAAGAATCGGTAAATGGTATGTAGGTAAGTATTCGGTAAAGTTTACCGAATCGGTAATATTCGGTAATTACCGATTCGGTAATACCGAATTGGTAATTCCCATTCATCCCTATGGGCCTGGAGGCCCATAGGAATGAATGGGAATTACCGAATCGGTATTTACCGATTCGGTAATGGGGGAACACATTCAAGAGTGGCAGGGTGTCACATTGACACCCTGTTGCACCCCTGAATAGTGCATGGGTGCACATGTGGCACACATACATGCCCTAAGGGCATGTATGTCTGCCACATGGAACTTTTGAATAAGGCACAAATTTGCTTTTTCAAAGGTTTTCGATATTCACCACCAACTTTTATTTGGTGGTAAATACCGAATCCTTAACCATGCAATGCACTCATTTGAGTGCTCCCTACATTTCAGATTCAGTAATTTACCGAATCTTAAATGTAGCCACCTACATCTCAATAGCCTAATACAGGTCGGTAACTGTCGAAATTTGGTAATTTCGGCAGTTACCGACCGGTATTGGACTACCTACATCTGGCCCTATATGAGGTCACTCCCTGTGATGTATTAAGGGGGAGGGTCAGTGTGTCTCAACTCACTTTAGATTCCCCTGGTATTTTGGTGAATTGACTTCCATGCCTACAGGGACAGCTGAATCTACTTGATATGGGGCTAGATGTAGGTAACTTCAAATTACCGACTCATAAATACCGAATTTTACCGATTCGGTATTTATGAATCGGTAAATATGAAGGAGGGAGATGTAGGTATTTTTTCATTTGGAATTACCGAATCGGTAACATTCGGTATTTACCGATTCGGTAAATACCGAATCGGTATTGCCCATTGATTCCTTTGGGCCTTGAAGCCCATAGGAATCAATGGGCAATACCGATTCGGTATTTACCGAATCCTGCAAGGGTGCAGGGGGTGTCACTTTGACACCCTCTAGCACCCCAAATACAGGCATGTGTGCCATGTGGCACACAGACATGCCCTAAGGGCATGTCTGTGTGCCACATGGCACAGGTGTGCATGCACAGATGTGCATGCACACCTGGATTCGGTATTTTACCACCCAATAGGAGAGGAGAAGTGTGGCTCAATGGTTAGAGCGGCAGACCCTGATGCAGAAGTCTGGCCCGGGACCAGGGTTCAATTCCCCGCCTCGGCGGGTCTTGGGCTCAAAAATTCCACGGACCTGATAATTCTCGCCTCGGTGCCTATTCCAATCATGGAGTCCCACTCTGCAACTCTGGGCAATAGCTTGCTTAATCTCCACAACGGCCCCCACAATGCTAAGGATGCCTGGCCTCCACCTTGGGAGTGGACACCTCACAGGGAAAGCCAGGATGGATTCCACAGCGGTATTCGTACAAGCGCCTTGAGACCCTTGCGGGTGAGTAGTGCGCTATACAAGTATCAATTTACATTAATAGGATTGGGTGGTAAAATACCGACTCTTAAGGGCCTGTGGCACTCTTAGGTGTGTCACCTACATGTGGATTTACCGAATCGGTAAAATTACCGATTCGGTATTTTACAGAATGGGTAAATTTACCGATTCGGTAAATTTACAGATTCTGTAAAATGATGGCCCCTACATGTCAAACACCAAATACCGGTCTGTAACGGCCGAAATCGGCCGTTACCGACCGGTATCTGCTCTCCTACATCTGGCCCATGATGTTTTCAACTCACCAGGCTGCATGAAAAGTACATGCGATCCTTTGGTGCCCGCCCCATGCCTTACCTCCATGGGGAACTGCTTCCCGTCGATCCGGTGCTCCGAGCCGTCCTGGTTCGGGCCACCCCAGTGGAAATGGAGCTGTAGCGCCTGGAAGACATTGGGGAGTCCAGCCCCGCTGATGTTTATGTGCCCCAAGATGGTGTCCCCTTCCAGACTGACCAGCGCTGGCAAGAAAATCATAACACAAGAAGGTGAGAAGAAAAAGAGAGGGAGCCAGCATACTACTAAGAGAAAAAGGGCCAGAGATGGAGAGATGCACTCCTGTGCACAGGGGACGGACAGACATTAAGGGTGATGCACCTCTGTGCACAGGAATCAGACAGACAGCAGGGAGTGATTCCACCCTGCGAGCAAGAGACGGACAGACATCAAAGGGTGATTCACAGGGAACAGACAGACAGCAGGGGGTGGTTCACCCCTGTGTACAGGGGACCGATAGACAGCAGGGGGTGGGTCACCCCTGTGCACAGGGGAAAGGTAGACAGCAGGAGGTGGGTCCCCCCTGTTCCCAAGGAATAGACAGACAGCAGGGGATGGGTCCCCCCTTTGCACAGGGAAACAGACAGACAGCAGGGGATGGGTCACCCCTGTGAACAGGGTACAGGCAGACAGCAGGAGGGGGGTCACCCCTGTGCACAGGGAACAGACAGACAGCAGGGGGTGATGCACCCCTGGGCACAGGGAACAGACAGACAGCAGGGGTGGGTCACCCCTGTTCCCAAGGAACAGACCAACAGCAGGGGACGGGTCCCCCATTTACACAGGGAAACAGACAGACAGCAGGGGTGGGTCACTCCTGGGCACAGGGAACAGACAGACAGCAGGGGTGGGTCACCCCTGTTCCCAAGGAACAGACAGACAGCAGGGGATGGGTCCCCCATTTACACAGGGAAACAGACAGACAGCAGGGGGTGGGTCACCCCTGTGAACAGGGGACAGGCAGACAGCAGGAGGTGGGTCACCCCTGTGCACAGCAAACAGACAGACAGCAGGGGTGGGTCACCCCTGAACACAGGGAACAGACAGACAGCAGGGGGTGGGTCACCCTATGCACAGGGAACAGACACACAGCAGGATGTGGGTCACCCCTGTGCACAGGAAACAGACAGACAGCAGGGCGTGATGCACCCAAGTGCACAGGGAACAGTCAGAGAGCAGGGGGTCGGTCACCCCTGTGCACAGGGAACAGACAGACAGCAGGAGGTGATCACCCCTCTTCACAGAGGACAGGGAGCAGGGGGGTGATGCACTCCTGTGCACAGGGAACAACAGACAGACATCAGGGGGTGGTAACCAATTTTGTATTTTTACAGATAAACACAGGCATAAAACTATTTATTTCCCTCTTTGTTTTATTTATAAATGTAGATAAAAATGAAAAATGCATTTAGCTGAAATTCACAGAAGAGGACATTTGCTAAGGGAACCTAAATAGCTGCAGATGTAGACATTTGTGTGTTCTACAACACATATGCGTTCGTGTGTGTACTATAACACTTGTGCTTTCGTGTGAGTGTACTAAAACACTCGTGCTTTCATGTGGGTGTACTACAACACTTATGCTTTCATGTGTATGTACTACTCCACTTGTGCTTTCATGTGTGTATGTGGACTGCAACACTTGTGCTTTTGTTGTGAGTGTACTGCAACACTCGTGCTTTCGTGTGAGTGTATTACAACACTTATGCTTTCCTGTGTGTATGTACTACAACACTAGTGCTTTCGTGTGAGTGTATTACAACACTTATGCTTTCCTGTGTGTGTGCGATAACACTCGTGCTTTCCTGTGTGTGTACTACAACACTCGTGTTTTCATGTGTGTATGTGTACTGCAACACTCGTGATTTCGTTGTGAGTGTACTACAAAACTCGTGTATTCATGTATATGTACTACAACACTTGTGCTTTCGTGTGTGTGTACTGTAACACTTGTGCTTTTGTGTGTGTGTGTGTGTGTACTACACTTCTGCTTTCATGTGTGTGTCTGAAAGGTATGAATATATGCGACAAGCACAGAAGAAGAAAAGTAAAAGCTGGAAGATAGGAATATATGAGATAAGGACAGAAGAAGGAAAGAGATGCTGAAAGATATGAATATATGTGATAATGACAGAACAAAGAAAGAGGCTGGAAAATAAGAATATATGTGATAAGCACAGAAGAAGGAAAGAGAGGATTGAAGATCTGAATATATGTGATAAGGACAGAAGAATGAAAGAGAGGCTGGAAGATAGAAATATATGTGATAAGAGCAGAAGAAGGAAAGAGAGGCTGGAAGATATGAATATATGTGATAAGCGCGGAAAAAGGAAAGAGAGGCTGGAAGATAGGAATATATGTGAAAAGAGCAGAAGAAGGAAAGAGAGGCTGGAAGATAGGAGTATATGTGATACGCACAGAAAAAAGAAAGAAAGGCTGGAAGATAGGAGTATATATGATAAGCACAGAAGGAGGAAAGAAAGGCTGGAAGATATGAATATATGTGATAAGCGCAGAAGAAGGAAAGAGAGGCTGGAAGATATGAATATATGTGATAAGCACAGAAAAAGGAAAGAGAGGCTGAAAGATATGAATATATGTGATAAGCGCAGAAAAAGGAAAGAGAGGTTGGAAGATATGAATATATGTGATAAGCGCGGAAAAAGGAAAGAGAGGCTGGAAGATAGGAATACATGAGATAAGGTCAGAAGAGGGAAAGAGAGGTTGAAAGATATGAATATATGTGATAAGCGCAGAAGAAGGAAAAAAAGGCTGGAAGATCTCAATATATGTGATACGCGCAGAAGAAGGAAAGAGAGGCTGAAGATCAGAATATATGTGATAAGCGCAGCAGAAGGAAAGAGAGGCTGGAACATAGGAATATATGTGATAAGCGCAGAAGAAGGAAAGAGGCTGGAAGATATGAATATATGTGATAAGCGCAGAAGAAGGAAAGAGAGGCTGGAACATAGGAATATATGTGATAAGCGCAGAAGAAGGAAAGAGGCTGGAAGATATGAATATATGTGATAAGCGCAGAAGAAGGAAAGAGAGGCTGGAAGATAGGAATATATGTGATAAGCGCAGAAGAAGGAAAGAGAGGCTGGAAGTTAGGAATATATGTGATAAGCGCAGAAAAAGAAAAGAGAAGCTGGAAGTTAGGAATATATGTGATAAGCGCAGAAGAAGGAAAGAAAGGCTGGAAGATATGAATATATGTGATAAGCGCAGAAGAAGGAAAGAGAGGCTGGAAGATAGGAATATATGTGATAACCGCAGGAGAAGGAAGGAGAGGCTGGAAGATATGAATATATGAGATAAGCACAGAAAAAGGAAAGAGAGGCTGGAAGATAGGAATATATGTGATAAGCACAGATGAAGGAAAGAAAGGCTGGAAGATAAGAATATATGTGATAAGCGCAGAAGAAGGAAAAAGAGGCTGGAAGATATGGATATATGTGATGAGCGCCGAAGAAGGAAAGAAAGACTAGAAGATAGGAATATATGTAATAATCGCAGAAGAGGGAAGGAGAGGCTGGAAGATATTAATATATGTGATAAGCGCAGAAGAAGCAAAGAGAGGCTGGAATATATGAATATATGTGATAAGCACAGAAAAAGGATAGAGAGGCTGGAAGATAGGAGTATATGTGATACGCACAGAAAAAGGAAAGAGAGGCTGGAAGATAGGAATATATGTGATAACCGCAGGAGAAGGAAGGAGAGGCTGGAAGATATGAATATATGAGATAAGCACAGAAAAAGGAAAGAGAGGCTGGAAGATAGGAATATATGTGATACGCACAGAAGAAGGAAAGAAAGGCTGGAAGATAAGAATATATGTGATAAGCGCAGAAGAAGGAAAAAGAGGCTGGAAGATATGGATATATGTGATGAGCGCCGAAGAAGGAAAGAAAGACTAGAAGATAGGAATATATGTAATAATCGCAGAAGAGGGAAGGAGAGGCTGGAAGATATTAATATATGTGATAAGCGCAGAAGAAGCAAAGAGAGGCTGGAATATATGAATATATGTGATAAGCACAGAAAAAGGATAGAGAGGCTGGAAGATAGGAGTATATGTGATACGCACAGAAAAAGGAAAGAGAGGCTGGAAGATAGGAGTATATATGATAAGCACAGAAGAAGGAAAGAAAGGCTGGAACATATGAATATATGTGATAAGCGCAGAAGAAGGAAAGAGGGGCTGGAAGATAGGATTATATGTGATCAGCGCAGAAAAAGGAAAGAGAGACTAGAAGATAGGAATATATGTGATAATCGCAGAAGAAGGAAGGAGAGGCTGGAAGATATTAATATATGTGATAAGCACAGAAGAAGCAAAGAGAGGCTGGAAGATATGAATATATGTGATAAGCACAGAAAAAGGAAAGAAAGGCTGGAAGATAGGAGTATATGTGATACGCACAGAAAAAGGAAAAAAAAGGCTGGAAGATAGGAGTATATATGATAAGCACAGAAGAAGGAAAGAAAGGCTGGAAGATATGAATATATGTGATAAGCGCAGAAGAAGGAAAGAGAGGCTGGAAGATATGAATATATGTGATAAGCACAGAAAAAGGAAAGAGAGGCTGAAAGATATGAATATATGTGATAATGACAGAACAAAGAAAGAGAGGCTGGAAGATATGAATATATGTGATAAGCGCAGAAGAAGGAAAGAGAGGCTCGAAGATATGAATATATGTGATAAGCACAGAAGAAGGAAAGAGAGGCTGGAAGATATGAATATATGTGATTGTGACAGAACAAAGAAAGAGGCTGGAAGATAGGAATATTTGGGATAAGGACAGGAGAGGGAAAGAGAGGCTGGAAGAGAGGAATATATGTGATAAGTGCAGAAGAAGGAAAGAGAGGCTGGAAGATCTAAATATATGTGATAAGCGCAGCAGAAGGAAAGAGAGGCTGGAACATAGGAATATATGTGATAAGCGCAGAAGAAGGAAAGAGGCTGGAAGATATGAATATATGTGATAAGCGCAGAAGAAGGAAAGTGAGGTTGGAAGATATGAATATATGTGATAAGCGCAGAAAAAGAAAAGAGAAGCTGGTAGTTAGGAATATATGTGATAAGCGCAAAAGAAGGAAAGAGAGGCTGGAAGATAGGAATATATGTGATAAGCGCAAAAAAAAGAAAGAGAGGCTAGAAGATAGGAATATATGTGATAACCGCAGGAGAAGGAAGGAGAGGCTGGAAAATATGAATATATGTGATAAGTGCAGAAGAAGGAAAGAGAGGCTGGAAGATAGGAATATATGTGATAATCGCAGAAGAAGGAAGGAGAGCCTGGAAGATATTAATATATGTGATAAGCGCAGAAGAATGAAAGAGAGGCTGGAAGATATGAATATATGTGATAAGCGCAGAAGAAGGAAAGAAAGACTAGAAGATAGGAATATATGTGATAATCGCAGAAGAAGGAAGGAGAGCCTGGAAGATATTAATATATGTGATAAGCGCAGAAGAAGCAAAGAGAGGCTGGAAGATATGAATATATGTGATAAGCACAGAAAAAGGAAAGAGAGGCTGGAAGATAGGAGTATATGTGATACGCACAGAAAAAGGAAAGAGAGGCTGGAAGATAGGAGTATATATGATAAGCACAGAAGAAGGAAAGAAAGGCTGGAAGATATGAATATATGTGATAAGCAGAGAAGAAGGAAAGAGAGGCTGGAAAATATGAATATATGTGATAAGCACAGAAGAAGGAAAGAGAGGCTGGAAGATATGAATATATGTGGTAATGACAGAACAAAGAAAGAGAGGCTGGAAGATAGGAATATTTGGGATAAGGACAGAAGAGGGAAAGAGAGGCTGGAAGAGAGGAATATATGTGATAAGTGCAGAAGAAGGAAAGGGAGGCTGGAAGATCTGAATATATGTGATAAGCGCAGCAGAAGGAAAGAGAGGCTGGTACATAGGAATATATGTGATAACCGCAGAAGAAGGAAAGGGGCTGGAAGATATGAATATATGAAAGCGCAGAAGAAGGAAAGAGAGGCTGGAAGATATGAATATATGTGATAAGCGTAGAAAAAGAAAAGAGAAGCTGGAAGATAGGAATATATGTGATAAGCGCAGAAGAAGGAAAGAAAGGCTGGAAGATATGAATATATGTGATAAGCGCAGAAGAAGGAAAGAGAGGTAGGAAGAAAGGAGTATATATGATAAGCACAGAAGAAGGAAAGAATGGCTGGAAGATAGGAATTTATGTGATAAGCGTAGAAGAAGGAAAGGGGCTGGAAGATATGAATATATGTGATAAGCGCAAAAAAAAGAAAGAGAGGCTAGAAGATTGGAATATATGTGATAACCGCAGAAGAAGGAAGGAGAGGCTGGAAGATATGAATATATGTGATAAGCGCAGAAGAAGGAAAGAGAGGCTGGATTATATGAATATATGTGATAAGCACAGAAAAAGGAAAGAGAGGCTGGAAGATAGGAATATATGTGATAAGCACAGAAGAAGGAAAAAAGACTGGAAGATAAGAATATATGTGATAAGCACAGAAAAAGTAAAGAGAGGCTGGAAGATATGAATATATGTGATAATGACAGAGCAAAGAAAGAGAGGCTGGAAGATACGAATATTTGAGATAAGGACAGAAGAGGGAAAGAGGGGCTGGAAGATAGGAATATATGTGATAAGGACAGAAGAAAGAAACAGAGGCTGGAAGATATGAATATATGTGATAAGGACAGAGTAATGAAAGAGAGGCTGGCAGATAGGAATATATGTGATAAGCGCAGAAGAAGGAAAGAAAGGCTGGAAGATTTGAATATACATGATAAGGACAGAAAAAAGAAAGAGAGGCTGGAAGATATGAATAACTGTGATAAGGACAGAAGAAGGAAAGTAAAGGCTTGAAAATAGGAATATATGAGATAAGGACAGAAAAGCGAAAGAGAGGCTGGAAGATATGAATGTTTGTGATAAACACAGAAGGAAAGAGAGTCTGGAAGATATGTATATATGTGATAAGCACAGAAGAAGTAAAGAAAGGCTGAAAGATAGTAATATATGTGATAACGACAGAAGAAAGAAAGTGAGGCTGGAAGATAGGAATATATGTGATAAGCGCAGAAGAAGGAAAGAAAGGGTGGAAGATTTGAATATATATGATAAGAACAGAAAAAAGAAAGAGAGGAATAACTGTGATAAGGAGAGAAGAAGGAAAGAGAGGCTGGAAGATATTAATATACGTGATAAGCACCGAAGAAGGAAATAGAGAATTGAAAATATGATTATGTGTGATAAGAACAGAAGAAAGAAAGAGAGGCTGGAAGATATGAATACATGTGATAAGGACAGAAGAAGAAAAGAGAGGATTGAAAATATGAATATGTGTGATAATGGCAGAGCAAGCACAGAGAGTTTTAAAGGTGTGCAGATGTCAGATAATGACAGACCAAGGAAAGAGTACCTTGAAAATCTGAATATGTGAGAACACAGCAGAGCAAGGACCCAGAGGCCTGAAGATAGGCACATGCAAGGAAATTATTGACCAGGGACAGGAAGAATTAAAGACATGAATATGCCAGCTAACAGCAGCACATGGACGCTTGAAGATATGAATATTCAAATCAATAAGAGAACCTGCACAGAGAGACTTGTAGATATAAAGCAGCAAGATTAAAACAGAGCAAAGTCAGAGAGGTCTGAAGAAATGAATATACCATATAACAACAGAACAAGGAAAGAGATGCTTGAAGATATGACTAGGAGAGATAATATTAGAACATGTGAGATAATAACACAACATGCGAGATAATAATAGAGCATGAATAGGAAGAATTGTAGACAGAGAGGCTTGAAGATATGAATATGCAAGACAATAAGAGAACATGCAAGATAATAACAGAACATGCAAGATAATAACAGAACATGCGAGATAATAACAGAACAGGTGAGATAATAACAAAACATGCGAGATAATAACAGAACATGAGAGATAATTACAGAACATGCGAGATAATAACAGATCATGCATAGGGAGAATTGTAGTCAGAGAGGCTTGAAGATATGAAAATGCAAGATAATAAGAGAACATGTGAGATAATAACAGAACTTGCAAGATAATAACACAACATGCAAGATAATAAGAGGACATGCAAGATAATTAGAGAACATGCAAGATAATAACAGAACATGCGAGATAATAACAGAATATGCGAGATAATAACAGAATATGCGAGATAATAACAGAAAATGCTTAGGGAGAATTGTAGATAGAGAGGCTTGAGGATATAAATATGCGAGATAATAAGAGAACATGCAAGATAATAACAGGACATGCGAAGATAATAACAGAACATGCGAAGATAATAACAGAACATGCGAGATAATAACAGAACATGCATAGGGAGAATTGTAGACAGCGAGGCTTGAAGATATGAATATGCAAGATAATAAGAGAACATGCAAGATAATAACAGAACATGTGAGATATTAACAGAATTTGTGAGATAATAACACAACATACGAAGATAATAACAGAACATGCATAGGGTAATTGTAGACAGAGAGGCTTGAAGATATCAATATGCAAGATAATAAGAGAACACGCAAGAAAATAACAGAACATGTGAAGATAATAATAGAACATGCAAATATAATAACAGAGCATGCGAAGATAATAAGAGAACATGCAAGATAATAAGAGAACATGAGAGATAATAACACACCATGCGAGATAATAAGAGAACATGCAAGATAATTACAGAATATGCGAAATAATAAGCGAACATGCGAGATAATAACAGAACATGCAAGATAATAACAGAACATGTGAGATAATAACAGAAAATGCTCAGGGAGAATTGTAGATAGCGAGGCTTGAGGATATGAATATGCAAGATAATAAGAGAGCATGCAAGATAATAAGAGTGTGCGACGATAATAACAGAACATGCGAAGATAATAACAGAACATGCGAGATAATAACAGAACATGCGAGATAATAACACAACATGCAAGATAATAACACAACATGCGAGATAATAACACAACATGCGAAGATAATAACAGAACATGCCATATAATAAGAGAACATGAGAGATAATAACACAACATGCGAGATAATAAGAGAACATGCAAGATAATTACAGAATATGCAAAATAATAAGAGAACATGCAAGATAATAGCAGAACATGCAAGATAATAACAGAACATGCAAGATAATAACAGAAAATGCAAGATAATAACAGAAAATGCTTTGGGAGATTTGTAGATAGAGAGGCTTGAGTATATGACTATGCAAGATAATAAGAGAACAAGCGAGATAATACCAGAACATGCGAAGATAAAAACAGAACATGCGAGATAATAACAGAACATGGACAGGGAGAATTGTAGATAGAGAGGCTTGACGATTTGAATATGCAAGATAATAAGAGAACAAGCAAGATAATAACAGAATATGCGAGATAATAACAGAATATGCAAGATAATAATAACAGAACATGCGAAGATAATAACAGAACATGCGAGATACTAACAGAACATGTGAGATAATAACAGAACATGGACAGGGAGAATTGTAGATAGAGAGGCTTGACGATTTGAATATGCAAGATAATAAGAGAACAAGCAAGATAATAACAGAATATGCGAGATAATAACAGAATATGCAAGATAATAATAACAGGACATGCAAGATAATAACAGAACATGCGAGATAATAATAGAACATGCAAGATAATAACAGAACATGCATAGGGAGAATTGTAGACAGAGAGTCTTGAAGATATGAATATGCAAGATAATAAGAGAACATGCGAGATAATAACATAATATGCGAGATATTAATAACAGAACATGCGAGATAATAACAGAACATGCGAGATAATAACAGAGCATGCATAGGGAGAATTGTAGACAGAGAGGCTTGAAGATATGAATATGCAAGATAATAAGAGAACATGCAAGATAATAACAGAATATGCGAGATAATAATAACAGAACATGCGAGATAATAACAGAATAAGCAACATAATAATAACAGAACATGCATAGGGAGAATTGTAGATAGAAAGGTATGAAGAGATGAATATGCGATAACAGCAAAACAAGGACAGAGAGGCTTGAAGATATGAATGTGCCGGGCAACAATGGAACAAAGACAGAGAGACTTAAATATGTGATTATGCGAGATACAGAAGAAGGACAGAGAGGCATGAATATATGCATATCTGCGATAACAAGAGAGCACGGAGAAGGAGGTATGAAGACATGAATTTATGGAGGAATCACAGAAAAGGAGAGGCTTGCATACACAAATTTGTTGGTGATCCCTTTTCAGATGAACCTTGCTTTTAGCTTTTCTACGGCAGAAACACTACAAACTAACTGTGGAGTCTGCAGAGCTGTGTGTCGCCAATCAGAAAAGCGCTTCAACACCTCGTCAGGGGTTCTAAGCGCTATATACATCTACGATACAATTGGTTGCCCCCGTGAAGCAAGGAGGCACTGGAACATGCAGGGCAGCCATTAAACACCATCTCCGACAACTGCCACATAAAGGTCACTGCAGGCAACTACTTTACAGAACCACTGCCAGAGGCTACCAGATTACAACACATGCATTGTAGCGAGGGGAGGGTGGCACCAAATGGCAAACTGTCATTTTGCCTGTGTCTTTAAAAATATTAGCACTAGTGCTGCTGGTAAGAGGGGACAACACATAACGCCTCCTGCAGCTGCCTACATTCATTCATGCTTGCCCTGGAGTGCAGTGTTAGGCGGGAATAGTTTGGGTCGCTCATTGGACAGGTTTTATTTTTGCAATCCCACTTGCTCCACCCTTATCAACAGGCAGGGCATGTAATTTGGGGGCAGATGTATCAAACTATTTTTTTGTCGCAAACGCTGTGAATCGGTTAAAAAGCAGTGTTTGCGACAAAAAAATCAGAAAATGGAATGTATCAACTAAAATGCATCGCAATATTAAGGAATCGCAAATTTTGCGATTCCTTAATATTGCGTAAGCATTTAAGGAATCGCAAATTGCGATTCCTTAAATACTATGTAAGAAGCAATTAAGTTTTGCGAATTTACACAAAGAAATCGCAAATTACCACCAACTTGTATTTGGTGGTAATTTGCGAATTCTTTTACAAATGAACTTTTTTGCATTTGTAAAGGTGCCATGTGGTGCTCATACATGCCCTTAGGGCATGTATGTGTGCCATATGCGCATGCGCATGTAAATTTCAGGGGTGCAGCAGGGTGTCCTTAGGACACCCTTGAGCCCTTGAAAATATTCTCAATTTGCGATAAGCAAATTGCAAATCGCAAATTGAGAATAACTTCACATTTCTTCCTATGGGCCTCTTGGTACATAGAAATGAATGGGAAATTATTCCTTAATTGCGATTAGTAATTTGCTAATTGCAATTAAGGAATTTTAAGAAATCGCTAAAAAATAGCGAATTTTTATATACATACCATTTTGCAATTCTCATATAGCGATTCTCAAAAAATCACTATTTCAGAATCGCAAATAGGTATTTTGATACATCTCCCCCCTAGACACCACACAGCTCACCAGCCTACTCTACAGAGCATCTCTGAGACCCCCACCAAAGAGCGCCTAGAAGCAATCAAGTGCTGTAGTGTGCAACTTACAAACACATTCGACACAAACATGACATCTGAGATGTGCCCAAGCTCCGCCCACCTGTGTGTCCGTCATTCATGATCTTCCACTTGCCCGGGGGTGCCTTGTCGTAGCCATTGAAGGTGATGTCTCCCAGGGCCTCGTCTCTGCTGATCTTGGACCTGTCGATGTCGATAGGTGACTGGTTTTCTCCCCCGCAGTTGTGGTTGATATCCTTCCAGTGGGGCGGACCTGGAGGTAGAGAAGCAGCGGTTGGCTGGTTAACTCGGTTGGTTTGGGGCGCGTGTAGTGTTTTTGGGGTGGGCGTTTGATGGCCCTGCTGGAGGGCTCGCTCCATGTTAAAGAAACTTTGCACTGGTACAAAAATAAAGGCAAAACTATTTGAGCAATTTAATAGCTGATGTAATAGGAATTAGAGCAAACAAATGTTATTCTAGGGGAAACGTCCATTACAACGCAGTCATTACAATGCACTACCTTTACAATGCAGTCATTACAACGTAACTGCCTTTACATCGCATGCCATTACAGCACATGCCATTACAATGAATGTCACTACAACGCATACCATTACAACGCATGCCTTTACAACGCATTATAAGGTAAGTAATGGAGATTTTTTAGTTTTAGGGTGGGTATAGGTTTTGGGTAGTAGGGAATAGTCATTTTTACCCTTACACTATCCAACACTTACCCTACTGTTGCCCTAAAATTATTATGTGTTGTAATGGTATGCATTGTAATGGAATGAGTTGTAATGGCATGCATTGTAATGGTAGTTTTAACAAATGCTTTGTAATGGCATGCAATGTAAAATCATTAGATGTAATGGTAGTTGTGATGTAAAAACGGTGTTGTAAAAGCATGCGTTGTAATTGTTTGAGTTGTAACATCATATAATCTTATTCTAGTCCATACTGAAAGAGTTTTAAAACAAATAGATTGTGGAGTCATTGCTAAAGATACCCAACATATTTACTGTCCTTTTACGGGTACAGACAAGATTTCAGGAAAGTATTCCAAGTCCACAAATACAGCACAAAATAGTGGAAAATGCTTTTTTACTAACTTTGCTAATTATGTAATACGAAGAAAAGTTTTTTTGCTATAACATAGTATTACCTTCAGCTTTAAAAAAGTGCAGAAATACATATTCTCTGTGTCATAGAATGAAACACAGCAAGCACACTGTGTAATCAGTTTTCTTCCTGCTTCTCCACATTTTAACCTGGTGAAAAGCTTTTAGATTGGAGCACATACTACAGTCCCCATGAACCAAGCAGCAAAAATGGTGTGAACTGTGTTTTTCCCCCCAGAAGCAGTGCTTAAGTTGAGCCAGTGGTCCCCGGCACTCGGCACCTGCCACATGGTGGAACAGTTTGCATCATTTAAAGATGAGCAGAACAGCAGTTGTTTATGACCTCAATATACATTGACAACAACTAATACTTGCTCTCAAGCCATTCTTTGAGCTGTGGGGGCCTCGAACCGTCTGAATTGTCACACTTGTATGAGTGTGACGGTTAGAAGTTGTGTTGGCAGTGCTTTAAATGGGCCGGAATTGTCCGGTACTGAGTACTGGCACTTTTTAATTTTGAGAGTGAGAGTTCCTGCACTTCTCAAGAAAAACGTAATACTTTTAATTGGAGAGTACCGGCACTTCTCAGAAACAGGCAGGTCCTCTGTGTCAGAGTACCAGGACTTCTATTTCTCCATTTCAAGCACTGCGCGTTGGTACCGTCATTGGCAGCGCTACCACTGGCAATTGGTTGTACAAGCTGGAGTAGCGTCCTGACGAAGACCCTGGCACTTATTGTTTTACAAATTAAGCCCTGCCCAAAAAGTACAAATGTCTGCATTGTGCGGCTTTGTGCTTGTAACAGCTGGTCATGGTGGATGTAGGATTTTACGGTGCAGTCTAGCTCAGCAGTCACCGGCCCGGCTGCTCTGCGCGCCACCCTCCCCATGCCAGTCGCTCCCATCTCTCTAACTCTCCCACTTTCCTGGTCTGCTCACAACCTGGGTGTTGATCTTTGGTCCACCCCTCACCTTCTCCGCTCTCATCTCCCGCGTCTCTAGGAAGGTTGAATGCCATTGGCTGAGGTGCCACCTTGGAAATGGGAAACCTGTGATCCAATTCTAGGTCAATCACTCAAATCACAAATATTGGTGAAATATAAAAAAAATGCTAAAATGCCCCATCACCATCAAGTCCTAGTTTTTGTTATACAGTCTCCAGCAGATGCCCCACAACCTACTGCTTTGTGTGTACTTTCTTGGAATGCGCGGTCTGCCCAACAAAAGGGGCCTCATTTATGAGGCCGTGCGTCACTTTTACGACGCCGGTGCGTCACTTTTTGTGACGCACCAGCAGCGTAAAAAATTTGCCTTGTTGCACCATATTTACAAAGTGACGCATATAGGTAGATGCATCATTTTGTAAACCCCTGTGCCACATTATACCTGTGCCAGGTATAATGTATGCAAGGGGGGCGTATTGACGCAAGGAAGGGTCGTAGAAGTGATGCAGTGAAATCTATGTGATTTCACTGCGCCACTTCTAGGACACAAATGCGTCACTTTCTTACGCCTGCCTCACAGCAGGCGTAAGACTGACGCAGGCCCTTTCACATGGGGCTTGCCCCATGTGAAACGATACATTGCTGGAGTTGCGTCACTTTTGTGATACACTCCAGCAATGCGCCACTTTTGCGCCTACAGATACGTCAGAAATACTGACGTATCTGTAACTCCTTGCGACATGATGCGTCATACTGTAAATGTGACGCATCATTGGTGGTGCAAGGAGGGCGCAATGAAAAGTGACGCATCGCTGTTTTCACGCAGCGATGCGTCACTTTTCATAAATGAGGCCCAAGATATTTTAGCTAAAAAAGAAGAGATGGTCTTTATTGTATAGTCATCTAAAACTATTACAATTATTAATTAATTCAGTAATAAAATACCATCAGATAATTAAAGGCAGCATGCATAAAACCATCTTTTGTGACTGATAAACATGTTGAGTACAAAACTGTAATACCATCATGTATAAATTGGACAGAGGTAGGCCTTGCTATTTTCAGGTTCTATTTGTAGTGTTTCCTGGTGTATTTTTTTCAGTGTGCTCAAATAATATAAAAATCGGTGGTTATCAGTGTTTACAAGTTTTTTGCTCTCTAAAAAAATGACAGGAATGGTTTTACATAGTGCTTATTTTGACTTTCATGTCCTTCTTTGCCTCATTCATTCCTGTCAACTCTTCTGTCCTTCGTTCCTTGCCTTAAATCCATTGTCTCTAACTTTGCATTGAATTTGCTCTTGCAAGTAACTTCTCATTATGTTCCCTACATGCCTGCCCCTCTCTCATTTCTCCTCTTTGCAATTGCTCTTTCCAGCAGTTCAGTCTCAACCCATATCCAGGATGTGCAAGGATGGGGAAATGCTGCACTTTAATAAAATTTAATTGCAGCAGATGAAAAGTTAATGGTGGACATTTAACTCACCTTTCTGACTGCTCTGGTAATCCTCTAAATGGAATAGAGTAATGAATAAATATTTTCTAGTTAGGACATGGAAGATATATTGCACAGCTTTGTCTCAAGACACCAAGAAGGGACTAGAGTATTAGATGTGGCCTTAGCATCCAATCTAGGCCAATTATTGTTCAAGGAGGAGAAGTCTGCAAAGACATTATTGAGCACACTGCTAGCGGCAGGGTCATTTTTTAAAGCAAACACCCTCCTGCAGTCCAAAGAAGCAGCTGAGGCAGTTAGAAATGCCAGGACCTTCTGTCATTTGCTTGCCCAGTTAGGGCAGCAAATACAGTTTGTACTGGGATATGCCTGTAGGGTTTTATGTTTATTTGGAAGCCAGTCCAGGCCATGCATTGATTTATACTAAGCGTGTGGGCCTTTGTTTATGTGAAAGAAGTGTGGGAGCTGTGCTCCTGCCAGGTATGGATAAGAGTCGCCCAAGGCTCTTCGCCTTTGTGTTCTGTGCAGCGTTCATTGTTCTAGTGCATTCTTTGCTTTCGGGGAAGGAACGAGCACAGCTCTACAGGTTTCCTTTTAATAACATAACATGAGTATTTGTAAAGCGCACTTTCACCCAGAGGTATCTTGGCACTGAGTAACAGATGTTTATTGTTACCCTACTCAATGGACCTCATTTTATCGACCTCAGATGGATGAAACACTGAGTGAACCCACGGGGATTTGAACCTGTGACCATGAGGTTGAACACAGGCCCCTAAAAGTGGACGCATTAGTCCATTGAGCCACCAGACCAGGCTTAAACCACGGTCTGTTTGGTTTGAGCAGGTGCTTTTGCCACGTGTCAGGCCTTGTTTCAGCACCATAAGTTTGAATCTTCATTTTGACATGGAGACAACAAGAATGAAAGTTGAACTTGGTGATCCTCATAAATAAATATGTTCTACTTTGGTGCAGGGTAAATATGGGTCCATGACCCTGTTTTTGCTCAAACTGTTGTCTGCAGCCCCCTCTAGGACACACAGAGCTGTAGCGGCCTCTGCAGGTTTCTGAACTGGACAGTCTGCGGTTCATGCACTAACTCACAGAATAAGTTTAGGTTTATGTATGCTCCATTGGCAGGGAAGTTTCAGCAACACCAGAACAAAGACCACTGCTGGGACTGTACATGGTTGCTGAATATGTTCATGCTATGGTCCTAGTTCTGTATGGGGTAGCAGCACCAATAGGTCTGATTTTCTTACCATCATAATTTAAAACTAAGGACATGAGTGTTCCTCACAGTGATTTATAAGAGGACATTGATTTCCTGGGCATTGTTTCCACAGTGATCTTTGTTGCTACAATATTGATGCCTGTATGTAGTTGGGCTTTATTCTATGGAATGTGTAAGTATGTGGGTTATGGTCCAGCTTGGAATTCTGGCTGTGTGCAGTTGGTGGAATGCAACCTGATGGGTAGTGCTGACTTGTGCACTACTACACTTCAATTGGCCTAATGGCTAGGGCGCTCGACCTCGAATCTGGGGAACTGGGTTCAAGTCCCAGCAGTGATGCTGAACATACTGTGATTCTGGGCAAATCACTTAATCTCCCTGTGCCTAACAAAAACAAATGTGTCCTCATGTAATGCAACTGGTGCTATGTAAAGCGCTCTGATGCCCAATTTGGGTCAAGTTTGCTTTATACAAAAAAAGGTTGCTTCAACCACCTACTGGAGGGCTTCTCATTAAGGAGCTTTCAGAAGGTAAAGTTCTGTCCTGCTGTCTGTGAAAGAAGAGGATATTGTGGTGGTGAAATTATCCACTGGCAGATGTATCTATCAGAAACTACTATAGTAACCACTGTATAGCAGCATGCAGTGGGAAGTGAGCTGAAGCCATTTATGGTGAACTAAGCCCCCAAACGGGAGTAGAAGTAGGTCTGGGAAGTCCAGTGGTTCCAGTGGCCTTAGGGATGCTCAAAAGTCTATATTAGGTGACACATCAGTGCCCAAGAGGATGATAGTTGGAGCATCCATCATAGGAAAGAGCTTTGACATATTGACTTATACTGATTAGACACCAAAGTAATAAAAGTGGAGCAAAATCTGGTGTTTTCCAGTTTCTCCTGAAAATCAAATATTCCCTTCAGTGGTATTTTATCGGTTAAATTCGGTTTTAACTGGAAACCCTAGTTATACGCCCTGATTGAGTTCAGATAGTCCCTGCCCGACCCACACTTTACAAGGCAGCCCGTTGTCTTTACATAAAAGTTAAAACCAGTTATCATAAATCATTTTTATTTGGTGTCCTTTTCCTGGAATTTAGGTTTCCACCAGGTCCATAAACTTGACAAATCTGGTATTTAACTGTAGGTTTTCTTCGATCAAGGAGAGGATAAGGGCTTAGTAACAAGTTCAAGCCTTGAGTTGGTTGAGAGGAGCCCGGATCCGTTTTTTGCATTCATCGATAAGTATAGAACAAATGCAAGGCACATGCAAACTTGATTCTCGCTTGTTGTCACAAAGTCTACATTTGATGTTGTCAGGAGGACCAACTCAGGCGGTGCTATATCTTTCGTTGGAACATGCCATACCAATCCCTCATTAATTTGAGTTTTAGGTTCAGGGAATAGTGTTTCCAAAAATATGTTTGCCTATGACCTGGCTTGAATATATTGATCAACATCCAAGTATCTGATGAATTACATAAAGCAGATTTGTCATGTTCATGTGAAGTGATTTTTAAAGGTTACCAAATATCAGCCTTATCGGAGCCTGTGATGCACAAGTACGGAGGCAGAGAAGTTGTCTATAAATGTTAATTTTAAAGTTGTTAACTTTTATAGTCTCACTTGTGCCTTCTTTCCTCTCTGCTATCCTTCTTACACTCCTCCACCTCATTTGGACTATCACTCCCTTTCAGTCACTGTTTAACTGCTCAATCCATTAGGTTGCCTCCGGGTAAGTATACACTCCTCCTTCATTCAGTCATTCATTCATTATATCATTCATTTTATAACTCCCATATTTTGCTCTTATCACACCTTTCCTTATTTCTCTCCATTCATGGATGTGGATTCTCTAAAATACTGGGAGCTGTAGAAGTGACATCACTTACCCTTTAACATGTGATGACATCACAGGCATGGAGTGCCAACTACAAAAAGTAATAACAGTTACTGAGCTCTATGTTTTTGTTTTTGCTACTGTCTTCTTAGTCCCTGAACAAGTGAATGAAAACCAATTCCAGGAGTAGCAAAGGTCAAGCAAGAGGTAGCAGTTTGGCCACAGATGACATCCATGCAGCCTTTCCCTCTAGAATACCACTTTGCCTTTGTGCATTGATCTTAACTCTGTTTGTGGAGAAGTGTGGCTCAATGGTTAGAGCGGCAGACCCTGTTGCAGAGGTCTAGCCCGGGACCAGGGTTCAATTCCCGCCTCGACGGGTCTTGGGCTCAATTTCCTTGGACCTGATAATTCTCGCCTCTGTGCCTATTCTAATCATGGGTCCCACTCTGCAACTCTGGGCAAAAGCTTGCTTAATCTCCACAACGGCCCCAACAGCGCTGGGATGCCTAGCTTCATGTTGGGGGTGCCCAGGATAGGGCATTTCACCGGGAAAAGCCAGGAAAGCCAGGAAGGGTTCCACAGCGGTATGAGTATCAGCGCCAAGACACCTCAGGGTATAAGTGCGCTATACAAGTACGAATTCATTTCATTTATGGCATGTCCTCTTCATAATGTATCTAGTTGTGTTGTTCTCTGTATTGTTACTTGCTCTCTAGGTTCTGTCTGCAATGCCTGTCTGTCGCTCCTCTTTGTCGAGTCACCAATTCTGCTTTCGTTCTTTGGGCCTTTAATTCTCTAGAATATTGGACCGCCCTTGTAGGAAACTGTATTGCTAAATTATGAGAGAGAGCGAGGCCAGAGTCTTGATGTAAACAGTGGCAGTGATCCCGCAAAGTCAAAATGATCCTGGGGCATATTATCAAGAATGGAGTTAAGATTATCGCCGCATTAGCACCAGGAAACTGCCGCTAAAGCGGCGATAATGGGCTTGATAATACGCTGCAGAGAATTCCAATAGAAGCCCATGTTCACACCAGAACATGGGTTTCTATGGGAATTCACAAGGGCATATTATCAAGCCCATTATCGCCGATTTAGCGATAAGCGATAAGGAATATGGGTAAATTGGCACAAGCACCAAGCACTTCCTAAAACAATGTTGCTTCTGGAACATGTGCAACAACTCCAAGACAAAATTACATTTATAAAATAATTATGTTAAAAAACTCAAACAGTAAAGAAGAGCAACATGTACTTATTAGAATAGCACACAAATAAAATAATTAGCTATAGGGGTCAGGAATTGTTAAAACAACTTTCCATAGAAAAGAATATGAACTCAAAATCCAATGTAAGTCAATTAGATACAATTGACCTAGAACTAGGCAATGTCTGAGGACAACAGGCAAAGAAGTTAGGAAGGTTCCACCATTCCATAGTTAGAGAGGACTTGCACTGAGCCACCTTTAGTCGCCACCTGCTGATGGCATTGGGTCAGAGAAGGGTTTATGGGTCATCCTAATCTAAATTTTAACTGCAGACGTTGATGTTTTCTGGAGAAGTCCCACTGGGGCAAGGTTGTCAGCTGAGGTTAAGCAGGGCTCCAGAAGACTAAATACTCTTTCTTGTAATCCCATGGTAGCCTTGTGTGAGAAAGTGAGTTTCTTTTGCAGTACCCCCCCACTTTTTGCTCGATACCTGATGCACTTTTCCTTTGTGTGCCCTGGGTCCCTGCCAATCAGGTACCCAAGGCCTGTGTTCCTTCCCTAAAAACTGTAAAAAAGCCTAAACCCAATTGGCATCTCTGGAAACATGTCAGCCCCTAGTAAATGGTACCCTAGGTACCCAGGGCATTGTGACCAGAGAAGACCCCTAAGGGCTGCAGCACTTATTGTGCCACCCTTAGGGGCCCTGTACCAGGGTACAGGGCCACACACACACTGCCTTTGCAGGCTGAGTGTCCTGGTACAGAACTAAACAAAGAGTCGACATGGCACACATGCCATGCCCACAAACCCACTGCCCTGGCATACATCAGCCACCCTTCTAGCTGGGAGCCCTATGCCAGTGGTGTGGGCACAGGTGCATGAGCTCTGTGCTCCTACAGTACCCAGGGCCATTCCTGGAGACTGTAAGTGCAGGGATGCCATTAAGAGTATATGGTGCTGGGAGGTTGTCATTACAAACTGATGACAAGTTTGATATCAAACTTCTCAGCACAATAAACCCACACTGATGCCAGTGTGGGATTTAATGTAAAATTCACTACAGAGGGCATCTTAGAGATGCCCCCTGAAACCTAAACCTACAATCCACATCTTGTCTGAGAAGCTGCCTAGGCTGCCACACAGTAGACATGTTGCTGGACCCCTGGGTGGAGAGCTCCCGCTCTCCTGGGCCTGCAACAATGCACATCCTGGGACTAGGTGCCAATCCTCCTCTCCCGGGATGGGCAGGGGATGCTTCAAAGGCATTCCGCCTTTGTGAGCTTCTCCAGACCACTTGCTGTACTGAGCAACTGGCCCCCACCAGTTCTGACGCCCACTCTGGCAGGAAGACTGGCGGGAAATCCTACGTCAGAAAGGGGGGGTGCCAACCCCACCCCTCAGGTGGGAGAGGAGAGGCGAGGTGAAGCATGACCCGAAGATGGGGAGCCCTGCCCAATCACAGCTAGGCTCCTGCTCCCCTCCCACAGGAGAGGAGCAGGCTAGGGGGTGTACCAACCCCAGGACAGGGACCCATTGGTCCCTGCCCTTTGCCAACCTGTAATGCCCCTAAATTCAGTATTTAGGGGCACCCTGAACCTTTTTCCACAGATCCAGATTACAAAACAAGAAAGAAGATCAAAGAACAGGAAGACCTGCCCTGCAGCTGCTAAAAAGAGGAAGACACCAACTGATTTGGCCTCAGCCCTACCGGCCTGTCGACCCTCGGACCTGACTGTCTTGTGACTCTGACTACCTGGGTCTCCCACGAGCAGTGATACTGCTCAAAGCAAGTAATTAGCCCGGAACCATGAACCCTGAACAGTCTGCACCCGCAAAGCCGGGCCTGTGCTGGAGTGAATCAAGACCCTGAGGAAGTCCCTCCAGCGATTCTGACTTGGAATCCAGTGCCCAAGGACCCTCCTTGATGACCTCGACGACGCCTGCAGCCTCAGGACAAAGGACCCCTCCGACCGCAACCAGCATGGGGTAAGATTTCCCGACTTCAAAAGACACCCCTGCACCCGGCGCCCCACCGCCCAACTCCTGGGTGCCTACCTATCCTCCAAGATCCCCACTTACCCCTCGAAGTGTTGGTTACTCCAGAAGATCCTCCGTCCCCGAGCCTGCAGCCTTTGTTCCCTTTTCAAGATCGTCATTGAATAACATTGAGCGCCGGACGGCTCAAAAGCACCCTGCACCCAGCTGCCCGAGTGCCCCTGGCAGTGCAACCTGTACCCTATCCAACTTCCCCATTAGCCCTGAACAAGTGTGTGGGAGCCCAAAGCCAAAAGCCACCAACCGAAGGCCCCCTGCCTCTCATTGGATAACATTAGGCCTAGCTACCTCTGCACCTGGCTGCCCCTGTGCCGCTGCGGGTGTACCAACTGTACCTACCTGACCCTGGGGGACCCCTAAGTCTATGCCCAGAACCTTAACTTCACCAGTCGAGTACTCACCTGAAAACCGATGACTCACTTTCCTGCCATAGGATAACATTGACAGGTTTGACTCAAAAAATCTTCTAAGTGTGAAGTTTTGAAACTTTAAAATATTCATCTAAAATCAGCCGAATACCGAATTCCGAAGTACTCACCTGTGATCAGGAGAGAAGCCAGTACTGTACCTTTTAGCCAAGTACTGAACCGCAAAAATAATCATAGCCGTGCTTACTGGTAACCTGAATTTTCTCCATAGGAATCCATTGTCTGCTTTTCTATGAAATTTCTTCTAAGTGTCTACTTTCGAAAACTTGAAATATTTCTTAAAAATCGTACCTACTACTGAAACGTAATTACTTACCTGTCTTAAGTAGAGACTCCAGTGCTGGACCTAGGAGCCCAGTACTGGATTACAAAAGTAACGAGAACGTACTTTACCTGTAACCTGAATTTTCTCCCATTGGATAACATTGCTAGATTTTCACTGAAAAGTTTCTAAGTGTGGACTTATAAAATACCTTTTTATTCTTTCAAAATCATTGCGATAACTCAAACGTTTTTACTAAACTGTTTTCAGCTTAGACCCCAGGCCTGAATTTAGGATACAGTCCTGGAGTTACAAAAGTAATTAATAAAGTAATCAGCTGCATTTATGTAGCTTAATTTTAAATTGTGTTTAGAATTGGGTTGCCTACTGCAACCATTGTACCTATTGTGTTTACAAAGTTTATTGCCTCTTTGCAAAGTAATTACATGAGTACTCATATCGAGAAAAGTATATTTTGATACCTGTTGGTTCTGAAAATAAAACAAACTATATATTTGGTTATAAAAACAATTGGCCAAGAGCTCAGTTCTTGAGTGTGTGAAACCTTTTGCTGACTGAGTGTGTACAACAAATGCTTTACACGGTCCTCTGGTACTGCCTTACTGCGCGACCAAGCTGCCACTTTAGAGAGTAAGGTCAGATCTGACTTTAACCTCTGTTATACCTCTTGGGATTGTGGACTCTATACACACGGTACCCTACTTTGGACCAGTACATATAGAGCCACTTTCTCACACCTTGGGCCTCTTCCAGGCAGATCCAGATTCCTCTTTCTTTAGTCTGGGGAGGTCAGTTCCCGCCTCTAGCAGGGTTCTTTTGGTTAAAACTTGGACTACTTGTCTTTCTAGGTCAACAAAGGCTATCTTCTTTAGCCCTTGGGAGCAGTCTTGCAGGCCTGGATATGCAGGATAAGGCTGGAGACTCTCTTGCCACAGTCTTGCGTCAGGCAGAGTGAATTCTTACAGCAAGCAGGCAGCCATCATCTCTTCTCTTCTGTGTAGATCAGCTCTTTCTCTTTATTGTGCTTTTCGGCAGCAGTTCTTAAAAAGGTAAACTCCGCTCTGACTAGCAACAACCGCTGGGTCAATCAAGCTAATGTTTTTTAGCTTTCACCAACTACGTCCTTCTGCTGTGTGGTGCAGTTCCCTCAGCCACTTTCCTTACTGTCAGGGCACGCCCAGAGTACCGTGTGCAGCACTTGGCCAACACAGTGACTCCAAGCCTTACTTTTATTTTTCTCCCTTTCTTCCCAACCTCCTCTGAGGACCAGTCCTCTCGTGACACCACAAGACCAAAGAGAGTTTCCTTCTCTCCGACAAACGTCTTCCTTTCATCCATTCTGAGGCAAGGGGACCCCTTCCATGCAAAGGGAACATATGCTAAGGCACTTATTAACAGAGAGACAAGACCTTGGTGTGGGGCTGTGAAGTGCTGGCACTTGCCACCACTCTTCCAAGATGATTTAAAGAGCTTCCATTAGCAGCCGCGGCCCGTGGAGGGAGTTCCGGTAGGGCAGAAAGGTGGGGCGGGGGAGGGGCAGGTTGGGAGGTGCTAAAAACCGGAATATGGATAATTGGAGGTAAGTAAACAATTTAGTGAATAAAAATTAATTTCGTAGCGCGCGCTGCAACGCATTTTGCAATGCAGGGCGCGCTACGAAATTCGTTTTATTAATTAAATTGTTTACTTACCTGCAATTATCCATATTCCGGTTTTTAGCACCCCCACCCCGCCTTTCTGCCCCACCGGAACTCCCACAACGGGCTGTGGCTGCACATTGGTAATAGAGAGAGAAACAGGTCACCTCTGTGTTCTCAGTACAAAAGACATGAGGGTTATGATAACAGGGCAACCCAACCTAAGGATAGCCCTCAGAGGCCTATTGATTAGCTCCTTAACTGCGCCGAATGTTCCGCGCTAGTGTGGAACATTCTATTGCGCGGGCGGGGCCGCGACGGCCAACGGACGTGTGCAGCACTTCACAGGTAGTGCACGCGACGGCCATTGGCCGTCGGCAGCAGCGATGAGGTTAAGGATGGCTGGCTGGTCCTGTAATTAAATCTAGTGCTGTTTTGGAATTGTGACCACAAAAGGTATGCACGTTTAGTATAATAAATGCTGGATTTAAAGAACTTTGAGAACAATTTGCCTAGTAAGATGCTATGATTACCACCCTTTGTTTTGGTCATGATGAAGGCCCTTACAGAGGTCTTCTGCAAGCGCAAACAGATTGACGCTGATGTTCAATGAGTTTTTGATTACCATTAGATTTTTAATTTATAGAGGTCATGAATAAAAAAAGGGTTACAGATATTTTGTGCTATTGACACATCTTAGTGAGTTTGGGTTAGGTTTTTTCCAGCCCCTTCAGGCACACTAACCACTCGGAGCGATAGCTCCAGAAATAGACCGAGTTTAAGGCGTCTACAACTACACAGCTTTTAAATTTACGGAGAAAGCTGAAGCGATAGTTACTCACTGATATGGTATGTGCTAGAACTGCTGGCGTTGATTGAAAGGACCCATTGATGACATTGTGGCAAACTATCTCCACGGCTGCAGACAACTGTTACTGCTAGAGCTCATGAGGTACCTCTTTCTTTTCTTTTTTATGTGCAGCACTCATACAGAGAGGAAAAAGCCTCCCAGGATTGTTTGTGTGCAGGAAGGTGCCCCTTCCTGCAGAAAAATAATCCTGCATGCAACACAGGCACCCTTGCACCATGGTACAGCCAAAATGTCATATCCAAATAATTGGAGTCTCAGGGGTAGAGATAAAGGGGTACAAGCCGCCCCCCACTCAAATCATAATACACAAACACAGGCCTGTCTACCAAGGCACTCTAACTTTAGTTTAAATGTAACACGGGTAGGGTCATACGAAATTTTTTAATTACCAACAGCCAAGTACTCTTTGGCTTTACACATCCTTCCGAGTGTCAAAGATTAATACGGTACTCACACAGCAGACAACCAATCTATCGCTATACCATCACCCACCAAGCAGTATTTGTGGGAAAAAAGTGTGGAGAAGAGAGTGAGCCCCTCACGGAAGAACCACCAATCGGGTTTATCTGACTAGTAATTGTCAGTAATCCCAATTATCAACATTGGTGACTCACTCTCATGACAGTGGGAAAGGAAAACAAACACCAGAAAAAGACCGACAACATATAACAGTGCTTCTTCTCAACATCAGCCCCACAATCTGCTGACTGTTCTTATCATAGCGGGTTGACGTTTTGCCCTTGCTATGTTTTTTGTGTACATCTAACACAAAAACACAAAATCCCCCAGTGAGAAAGAAAACGTGAATCTCACACAATTAAAATGGAAGAGTTCACTAGCCACTCTGGATTTATTCTGGGCTGTGAATCCTCCCAAGTTAAAAATGACTCACACCATACGTAGTCTCAGGTGGGTCATGGGTGCCAACATGTTTCGTTGCTCTTATTTTCCGCAACTTCTTCAGGGCAAATGGGGGTTACCCACTGCAATTGCCACTTTCTTTCAACACACACCTGGGGTTAGCGACTTTCACGCATACCTGCTACCCCTTTATTTGCCAGTATACTCGTGTCCGGAAGGATCACGTGTTGATTCTGGAAACCCGCTATCGTCGGGTCTTCCACACTCGGTCACCGCACAGCTTATCCTCAACCGGATAAGCTGTGCCGGTGTGTGTGTTGAGGGAAGGCATGGCTTGGCAGTTCGGGCTGGACTGTTCCCATGAGGCACAGGGTCAGACTGATTTGCATATGGCCATGTCTGAACTGGGGTGGCAGAGTGGGCTAAAGAACGGTGATGGATTAAACCAAGATCTGTTCACTGGGTGTGAGTGTTTGATTGGTTCAGATGCTCCGTCCATCACCACCCCCTTTTGTACGAGCCTTAAAAAAGGACATAATCCTTTAAAGGTGTCAGAAAAGGGAGAGGGGTGAGTCCATGACCAGAAGTTTTCTTGGCCACGTCGCCCGCAGGGGGACATTAAAGGGGACATCCTGTTAGTGTTTCCCCACTGTCTGCAGAATAGTATTTTTACAGGGGCCACTTTACTAAGCTATCTCACAAGGGCAAGCAAGTGATCTCAGCCCCGGAGCAAGACCACTGACTCATTGTCAGTGAAATTGCTCTCCCACCCTCGCAGCTCCACCATTAAGTGAGGTGCCCCTGCCCCTGCACTCTTTAGTGTTGGTGATCGAGGCCCTCCTCCACCCGCAGGTTTCCCTGCGCCTCATCCCTGGTGGTCCAGTGGACCTCTGTCTCCTTTCTTTCTTTCTGCTCCTTTACTCGTTTTTCTCCCCTTTCTATCTTTCACCTTTCTGCACCTCTGTTCTTTTGCGCTTTATCTCTGCCCATTTCCCTTTCTCTCCCTCTGCTCCTTCACTCGTTTTCACTCGTTTTTTTCCCCTTTCTATCTCTCACCTTTCTGCACCTCTGCTCTTTTGTGCCTTATTTTTGCCCATTTTCCCTTTCTCTCCCTCTGCTCCTTCTCTCGTTTTCACTCGTTTTTTTACCCTTTCTATCTTTCACCTTTCTGCTCTTTTCTGCATCTCTGCTCTTTTGTGCCTTATTTCTGCCTATTCTCCCTTTTTTCTTTATCCCTTCTTTCCTCCCTTTACCTTTCCCCGCCGCTGCTGCCCCCGCGGCCCCTCCCCCCCCAGCACGACCGTCCCAATCCAGCTCCCCTCCCCACTCCCGCCTCCCAGCTGTCCAGCCCTCCCCGACCCCTACTTAATGGCGGCCACTGCGGGGACAGGCGAGCAAGACCACTGACTCATTGTCAGTGAAATTGCTCTCCCACCCTCGCAGCTCCACCATTAAGTGAGGTGCCCCTGCCCCTGCACTCTTTAGTGTTGGTGATCGAGGCCCTCCTCCACCCGCAGGTTTCCCTGCGCCTCATCCCTGGTGGTCCAGTGGACCTCTGTCTCCTTTCTTTCTTTCTGCTCCTTTACTCGTTTTTCTCCCCTTTCTATCTTTCACCTTTCTGCACCTCTGTTCTTTTGCGCTTTATCTCTGCCCATTTCCCTTTCTCTCCCTCTGCTCCTTCACTCGTTTTCACTCGTTTTTTTCCCCTTTCTATCTCTCACCTTTCTGCACCTCTGCTCTTTTGTGCCTTATTTTTGCCCATTTTCCCTTTCTCTCCCTCTGCTCCTTCTCTCGTTTTCACTCGTTTTTTTACCCTTTCTATCTTTCACCTTTCTGCTCTTTTCTGCATCTCTGCTCTTTTGTGCCTTATTTCTGCCTATTCTCCCTTTTTTCTTTATCCCTTCTTTCCTCCCTTTACCTTTCCCCGCCGCTGCTGCCCCCGCGGCCCCTCCCCCCCCAGCACGACCGTCCCAATCCAGCTCCCCTCCCCACTCCCGCCTCCCAGCTGTCCAGCCCTCCCCGACCCCTACTTAATGGCGGCCACTACGCGGCCGCTGCGCGGCCGCGGGCTGCGGGCACGCCGCTGGTGCACCGAAGGCGCATCAAAGGCAAGCACGTCTGCGCCCGTCTGCGACCCGTCCGCGACCAGCACCTGGAACCCTGGACCTCCGCCCCGCCAACGCTACGACCCAGCAGCACTCCACGCACTCAACCCAGGCTGCAACAACAACTGCAAGCTAGCATCACCAGCCGACACCCATGGACCCTTCAGCTGTCACCGCTGCCGGCACACCTGCAGCACCGCCAAGAACACGGATCCAGCACAACCTGCCCACAAGAACACAACCGAACTAAAGACCCTGCAATGCATCCTCCTCAACGTCCGATCCCTCCACAAACACGCCACAGAAATCTGGGACCTCCTCGACAGCACAACCCCAGACGTAGCATTCTTCACCGAAACCTGGACCAACACCACCTCGGGACCGGACATCGCCATCGCCATCCCCCAAGGATACAAGATCTCCATGAAGGACCGCCCCATCCACCCAGGAGGAGGAATCGCCATCGTCCACAAATTCAGCCTCAGCCTGAGCACACTCCCTGACGAGTCCACAGAACTGATGGAACACCTTCACTTCAAGATACTGGCCAGCCCCACCGCCGCCCTCCGAGGAACCCTCATCTACCGACCCCCTGGACCCCGCGGACGCTTCGCCAACTCCATCACGGACATTATCTCCCCGCAGGCCATCGCATCCACCAACTACACCCTGCTGGGAGACCTCAACTTCCACCTCGACGATCAACTGGACCCCAACACCACATCCCTCCTGGACAACCTCCACAACATTGGACTCCGCCAGATCGTGACCGAGCCCACGCACTCAGCAGGACACACCCTCGACCCCCTCTTCACTACAGGAAACTCCATCACCTTCAGCCACACCACCGAACTCCCATGGACCGACCATCGTTGCGTCCACTTCACCTTCAGAACACCCACCATCCACAGACACCAGCACCTGCTTCCACAAAGAAACTGGACCAAAATCACCGATGACCAGCTCACCTCCTCACTCAACAACTCCACCCCAACCATCGCGGAAAACGATGACCCCAACACCGCAGCCCGAACCCTGCATAGATGGATCTCGGACAGCACCAACACCATAGCCCCCCTCAAGAAAAACAACAATACCCGTGCCAAGAAAGCCAGATGGTTTACCACCGAACTTCGAGAGTCCAGGCGCACATGCCGCCGCCTCGAAAAGGCCTGGAGAAACACCAAATCCACAGAAGCCCACAACAACTTCAGAGCCGCCACCAACGCCCACCATCAACTCATCAGAGAAACGAGGAAAAAAGCGATTGAAGACAGAATCTCCACCCACGCACACAACAGCAAGGAACTCTTCAGCATCATCAAGGAGTTCGCCCAACCCACCAGCGAGTCTACCGACATCCCTCCCTCACAAGACCTCTGCGACAAACTCAGCATCTTTTTCCACCACAAAATCAAGAGCATCTACGACAACTTCGACGAAGACAACCAACACACTGAACCCTCACCAACCACCCCCGACACCCGGAAACCAGCGATTGATGACTGGACACCCCTCACCACCGAAGACACACTGAAGATAATGAAGTCAATCCACTCAGGGGCCCCCATGGACCCCTGCCCCCACCACATCTTCAACAGAGCCGCCAACACCATCGCACCCATCCTCCGCCAAACCATCAACTGCTCCCTGGCGACCGCCTCATTCCCCGACGACTGGAAACACGCCGAGGTCAACCCCCTTCTAAAGAAACCCTCAGCGGACCCCACCGACCTCAAAAACTACAGACCCATCTCCCTGCTCCCGTTCCCAGCGAAAGTCATCGAGAAAGCCATCAACAGCCAACTCGCCACATTCATTGAAGAACACAACATCCTCGACTCCTCCCAATCCGGCTTCAGAAAAAACCACAGTACGGAAACCGCCCTCCTCGCCGCAACAGACGACATCCGCACCTTACTGGACAAAGGAGAAACAGTAGCCCTCATCCTCCTCGACCTATCAGCGGCGTTCGACACAGTCTCCCACCGCACCCTAATACGCAGACTCTACGATGCAGGAATCCAGGACAAGGCCCTCGACTGGATCTGCTCCTTCCTCTCCAGCAGGACGCAGCGGGTCAGACTCCACCCTTTCCTCTCGGACCCCACACCTATCACCTGCGGAGTCCCCCAGGGCTCCTCCCTCAGCCCGACGCTCTTCAACATCTACATGGCTCCACTTGCCCCCATCGTCAGAACCTACGGACTCAACATCGTGTCATATGCAGACGACACCCAGCTCATCCTCTCCCTATCCAACGAGCCCAACACCGCCAGACGCAACTTTCGAGAAGGCATGGAAGCCGTCGCCAAATGGATGAAAAACAGCTGCCTACAACTAAACACCAACAAAACAGAAGTACTCATCATGGGCCCAAACCCCGACGCCTGGAGTGACACCTGGTGGCCCACCGCCCTCGGAAACCCTCCAACCCCCACAGACCACGCACGCAACCTGGGAATCATCCTGGACTCCGAGCTCAAAATGGACCGCCAGATCAACTCTGTCTCATCCTCCTGCTTCCACACCCTCCGCCTCCTTCGTAAGACCTTCAAATGGATCCCCCTCGAACACCGAAAGACAGTCACTCACGCCCTGGTCACCAGCAGACTCGACTACGGCAACGCACTCTACGCCGGAATAAACAAAAACCTCATCTGCAAGCTACAGAACATCCAGAACGCCGCCGCAAGACTGGTCCTCAACCTGCCAAAACACTGCCACATCTCCCAGCACCTGCGCACACTCCACTGGCTCCCCGTCGAGGCGAGAATCACCTTTAAGATGCTCACCCACGCACACAAGGCCCTCCACGGCACCGGACCAGCATACCTGAACAGCCGACTCAAATTCCACGCACCCCAAAGGACCCTACGATCAGCCCAGCTTTCCTACGCTGTGGTCCCCCGCACCAGAAAGACCAGATCGGGAGGCCGCTCCTTCTCCTTCCTCGCGGCCAAAGCATGGAACGCCCTTCCGCTCCACCTCAGACAGACAACATCGCTCCCCATCTTCACAAGAAACCTCAAAACATGGCTCTTCGACAGACCCCCTCCTTGATGGAATGGAACCTGCACCCCCCCCAATCCCCCCCACCCCTAGCGCCTTGAGACCCTTACGGGTGAGTAGTCGCGCTTTAACAAACTCCTGATTGATTGATTGATTGACCTCAAGGGCAGATGACGTCATCTCTGACCCAGGTTGGGGGTATTTAGGTGAGCTGGCTCTCCAGCGCTCCCTATTTTCCTTGGCAGCGGCAGAGGAAACTATCGCCCATCCACCCAGCAGGCACAGCACGAATACCTCGTTGCTCTGCAGCATGGGTACTCGCAAACATTTTCTCAAGGGCCACAATGTTTGATCTGAGATGTGACGAGGGCCGCATTGATGCCAGCAGGGTGGCAATTTGGGGGAGAGGGGGCTGCTGTGAGGTGGGCATATGGGAAGTAAAGCATATACATCTAGTGGCTGAATTGCACAATGTGAAACCAGAAAGTATGAGGTTAATCCCAACTTTACCAAATTGTGTGGAGTGAAATACACTTTATGGATTTTGAAGAAACGTGATCATATTTTTACACTTTTGCTGCAAGATAGCTTTGAAAAAGGTCTTCCTAAAGTTATGTAATGCAGGACAACCTAGGTACCTGCTTTTTTAAACTTCAATTAACCTTTAAATAAAGGCTTGCTTGTATATTTAACATTTTTTAATGTTAGTGCTGAGTTCAGTGAACAGGGGGCCGTATGTAAAGGTCAGGAGGGCCGCATGTGGCCCCCGGGCCATACTTTGAGGATCACTGCTCTACAGCACCACAAGTGGACTTACTGGGTGATCCTAAAGCAAGAAGTGGAAATTTCTCCAAAAGATAGACACGGGCCATAACCTTCAATTTGCTCGGGTCATAGGGGACTATGAGAAGAATGTGATGGCAACCCTGTCACTACTCAAGGGATAGTTGGTATCCTGACAGCTGGGGATTGGCCACAGTTTGCTTCGCGTTGGCATGGATGTAAAACCTTAAGAATAGCATGGGTCGCAGCCCCATTGCGAAATGGTAGAGCACCATATGATTTCCTGTGGTTTTGCATTGGTTTCAGGATGGGTATCAGCGGTTAGTCTCAAACAGCTGTGGAATTATGAATAAACTTGCTTCAGTTTTTCCCAATAGTGTGTGGTCTGTTTTTGTGAAATGTAAATTGTGGGTGTGTCACAGGAGCAAGAATGACAAATTACTAAGATGCTACAGGTTAAAATGCTAAGGGCTTAGAGATCTGTTTATTGCTGCCTACAAGATGGCAGGATGTGGCGTGAAGGCCACAGTTGCCAACTTTAGGTATGAGAACTAGGGGGCATATTACCAACAAATAGCGATATTTATCGCTAAGTAGGGTTAGCGGCAATATTTTTATCGCCGCGCATCACCGTTTTTTATCGTGAGATAACTTGCTATTAGCAAGGTTTATCTCAAAAGCGATAAAAATCAGGCGAAATGCGTGAATATCGCTGAGAATACAGTGATATTCACGCATTAGCAACGAAATGCTCTTAGCCATGTTATCCACCTCCCATTGGTTAACATGGCTAAAAACTGGTCTGAGCAGGCGTTGGTTTTTGGCGATAGCGTGAATATTTCCATCACTACGCCTGCCTTGCTAATAGGTGATAGCGACGTTAGCGACTGCTTTCAGTCGCTAACAGGTTGGGTACGCCCACTTTGCATGTCATTAGCGATAAATATCGCTGACATGCAAAGCGGGGCCCAAACCGCTCGCTATCACCTAAAAGCTGTCGCTAACATCAGTTAGCGACAGCTTGCTAATAGAGCGATAGAATTATCAACGCTTAGCGGCCGAAAACGGCCGCTAAACCGGCAATGATTGCCTATCGCAACCCTTGGTAATATGCTCCTCAGTTCGCATCTTGGTGTTGGCTCAACATCATGTGATTCCGGGCAAATCCTAGGGCCTTATTTATGAGGTCCTTCCGCCATTGTTGCATCACTTTTTGTAATGCTGCGGCGGTGTAAAAATGTGCCCTTCTGCACCATATTTACAAAGTGACGCATCTAGGTAGATGCGTCACTTTGTAAACCCCTGCACTACATTATACTTGCGACAGGTATAATGTATGCAGGGTGGGCGTTCTGGCGCAGGAAAGTCACGTTGAATGACGCATTGAAATCTATGAAATTTCTCTGTGACACTTCTACAGCGTCAGTGTGTCACATCCTTACGCCTGCTTGAAGCAGGCGTAAGGGATGACACAGTGCCTTTCACCTGGGGTTTTCCCCATGTGAAATGACACATTGCTGGAGTTGTGTTTTCAGACACACCCCAGCAATGCGCCATTTTTGCGCCAACAGGATTCCTGACGTATCTGTCAATACTTGCGACATGAAGCGCCGTACAGTAAATACGGCGCATCAATGGTGTCGCAAACAGGGCGCACTGAAAACTGTTGCATCGCTGTTTTACCGCAGCGATGTGACACTTTTCAATGATCATGTCTCTACTAAAGGAATGTTGGGGCATATTACCAACAACTAGCGATAATTTTTGTCTCTAACTCGTTTAGAGACAAAAATTATCGCCGCACATCGGCGATTTTTATCGCAGATAAACCTTGCTATTAGCAAGGTTTATCGCAAATGCGATAAAAAACGGCCGCAATGCATGAATATCGCTGAAAAGTCAGCGATATTCATGCATTATCGAGCAAATGCTCTTAGCCATGTTATCCACCTCCCATTGGATAACATGGTGAAGACCTGCTCAGGGCAGGTGTTAGCTTTTGGAGATATTCGCGCTTAGCGCGAATATCTCCAAAAGTTGGTAATAGGAGATAGCGATGTTAGCGACTGTTTCCAGTCGCTAACATCTTGGCACGCCCACTTTGCATGTCATTAGTGATAAATATCATTGACATGCAAAGCGGGGCCCAAGATGGTCGCTATCTCCTATTAGCTGTTACTAACTGGTGTTAGCGACAGCTTGGTAATAGGGAGATAATTTTATCTCCGCTTTCTTGGCTTTTAAAGCCAAAAAAGCGGAGATAAACCCCCTTGATAATATGCCCCGTTATTTTGTGTAATGTAACTCCCTTTAGTTTGAGTTTGCGTTGAGTAAAAAAAAAAGTGCATTGATTTCCTGTTTTAAGCCTGGTGCCCAGGGCTGCCAGGCAACTCCCACTCAAAAACGTCACTGCAGTACAGATCCACTTCCGCTGAAGGTAAGCTCCGAATCAAAGCTTGCGCCGTGATCTCGTGGAAAAGAGTTCCTGGATTGATTTTGGTATCCTGAGGGCTGCAAACAGCTCATTCTCCAGTGGTTGGCCCACCACAGTCCCCACAGGTCCCTGCCATAGCAGACTGGGGAGCTGCCAAGCAGGTCATTAGCTCCTGCACGCCTCTGCACAGTCTGACCTTTTTTAATATTAAGCAGGAGAGACCTTTTTAGAATTCATTAATAATTCATCAGGATTTCCTCTCCGTCACCGAGCTATTCCTGGAGCTGGCAGGTTCTCCTTGGCTGACGTTAGTTCTGAAGGACAGGTCTTGTAACCCAAAGATGTATAGATTTCCTTCTCCCAGGCAGGTGCGGGCTGGAGGTGCGGGACACAGGGAAAATCCAGGTGGGCTGGAGGACAGGGGGCAGCATGGCAAAAGAGATCTTCAGTCCAGCTAATCACAGCGCCATGCCCTGAAGTATTGGCATACGTCGCAAGTTACTTAGAGAAGTGATTCGAAAAACTAGGGCTTTTCGCCAATTTATTTATAAATTCATAATTAGACTCATTTAAAAACATATAGGGCCATATGTATGAAACTTTGGTTTTGCGATTCTCAAATAGCGATTTTCTGCGAATCGCTATTTGAGAATCGCAAAACGCTATGTATGTAGGATTTGCAAATAATTTCGCGAATCCTACATATTCCTTAATTGCGAATTTCTATTTGCAATTAAGGAATACCTCCCCATTCATTCCTATGAGCTTAGAGGCCCATAGGAATGAATGGGAAGACATTCTCAATTTGTGATTCTCAATTAGAGAATCGCAAATTGAAAATGCAATTTCAAGGGTGACAGGGTGTCAAAAGGACACCCTGTTGCATCCATGAAATGTGCATGTGTGCACATGTGGCACATATACATGCCTCAAGGGCATGTATGTGCGCCACATGGCACTTTGAAAAATGCAAAAAAGTTAATTTTTCAAAGAAATCGTAAATTACCACCAACTTAAAGTTGGTGGTAATTTGTGATTCCTAATGGCCAAATTGCACTTTTTCTGGGCCTCTTACATTGCATTTAAGGAATCGCAATTTTCGATTCCTTAAATGCAACGGAAAATAGGGAATCGCAAATTTGCGATTCCTTATTTTGCAAGGCTATTTTCCTTTCCTACATCCGACTTAGCTAAATTGCGATCGCAAACGCCGAACTTCTGTGAATTTCGGCATTTGCGATTGCAATTTTGAATGATACATATGGCCCATAGTGTCTCATTTACTATATTTTGATGCAGAGCAGCAAGCCCTCCTGCTGTGCTACTGTGCGTCAAAATACGAGGGCCGGAATGTGCTGTGTGCGTTCCAGTCCTTCTTCCCTGCGTCGGCCCACAAGAGCCATGGTGCAAGGGTGCCTGCATTGCAGGGATGATTATTGTTGTGCAGGAAGGGGCAAGTTCCTGCACAAAAATAATAATTAATTGCATTTTGCTCCTTTGATGTGTGCTGCCGAAAGCAGCACACACAGAAAGAGCAATAAATGAGAAAAAATGAGGGTATTTCTCCTTGTTGTGATTCTCCTTTGCTTCCCCTTGCGAGGCGTAGGAATCTGACGCATTCCCAGGTTTACAAAAGCTTTTAAATCTGGGAATGTGTCCAGATCCACGGACGTTGCCTGGGAAGACCCATGGAACGCCTTTTTCACGCAGAATAATGTGTGAAAGGGGCCCATATTTACAAGGCCTTGACAGTCACGCAGGGTGCCTTTTTCATCGCCCTGTAAATATGGGCAGGCGCTCTGCACCACTGGTGCATGTGAAAAAGTGACTCACCGGCAGCGCAATGGGCTTATAATTGAGCCCATGGTTTCTCAGTCTAAAACTCACCAGGACAGGCTTGAGGTTGCCCCTGGCGCGCACTTGCTGTGTGCATTGTGGGCTGGCTAATATGTCATCCTTTTGTGTGTTTGTGCATGCCCTCCCTTTTATGCACACCTGAATGTTTTGTATGGAAGTTTTTTTTGTACTGTTCTAGTTTGAAGATATTAGCAGCACCTAGAAGGAGGCATATGTTTTTTTTTGTCATCCATCTATCCTGCTCTCCATCCATAACTTAATTCGCCTCTCCATCCATCTGTGCATCGATTCGTCTCTCCATCCATCCAACCATCCAGTCATCCATCTATCCATCCATCTCTGCATCCATCCATCTCTTCATCCATCCTCTCTCCATCCATCTACCCATCTCTGCATCCATCCATCTATCTATCCTGCTCTCCATCCATAACATCATTTGCCTCTCCATCCATCTGTGCATCCATCCGTCTCCCCATTCATCCAACCATCCAGTCATCCATCTATCCATCCATCTCTGCATCCATCTATCTCTTCATCCATCCTCTCTCCATCCATCCATCCATCTCTGCATTCATCCATCTATCCTGCTCTCCAACCATAACTTAATTCGCCTCTACATGCAACTCTGCATACATCCTCTCTCCATCTTTCTGTGCAACAGTCCTTCTCTCCATCCATATATTCATCCATCTTTCTATCCTCTCTCCAACTTTCTCACAAGCTCTCATATTCTCCATCCCTCCCTTCCTCTGTTTTATAAGCTTCAAGCAGACCACAGTCTCCAAATGAGCCATAAACAATATTGTACATATTTCATATTACACAGAGCTGCCTACCTAGCGACACCCAGGCAGTGCTTAATTTGAGCCGGTGGTTTCCGGTGCTCATCACCGGCACTTAATTGTCAACGCCAGCACTTAAGACAGTCTTTCTAAATTATAGATAAACAGAACAAGGTTTTAATAATTCAATATACATAAAAATGTACTAATGCCTGCTGTTTAAGCCATTCCTATAGCTTTGGTAGCCTGGAATAGTCACATTTGGAGAGTGTGACTGTTAGTAGTTGTGTTGGTTTGGTTATTGGAGGCACTGGCATGGACAGTGGGTGGTGAAAGTGGATTATGAATATTGGCAAATGTGTATCTACCATGGCAATAAGGCCACTAACACATTCTAAGGCTCAGAATAGTTCTCAAAAGATTACTCCCTTGCTCATCCCTTTGTCGCTTCGCTGCAAGCAGACAGGCTTAATTTCAGAGACAGGTATGTAAAGCATTTTAAAACACCGATTCAGTAAACAAACAAGACACAACACACAATAAAAATCCAACATGAAGTTATAAAAATAGGAAATACTTGTTATCTTTAAAATGACACCCAAAAAATAAAATCCAATGTAGGGAACCAGAGATATGAAGTTGTATATATAGCACATAGAAATCCATAGTGCCTATTGGGACATCTGGTTGCACTAGAAAGGCGCAAAGGCAAAGTTTCAGGCCGACCGCGAAGGAGCCCTGTACTGCTAACCTTTGTGGTAGGCCTCGATCAAAGTTTTTACCTTCTGACTTAGAAACCTTCATGGAGCTTTTTCTGCCGCAGTCCCTTGATGCTGTCCACCAGTCTGGGTTCAATGAGGGTTCAGCAGCTTAACCTTTGACAAGCTCCCAGTCAACGTCTGGAAGTCAGACCTCCAGAGCTTTTCAGTGAGATGAACCAGGGAACCAGGCTGCCTCGAGATTAAATGTCTCACATAGGAGCCGGTCAAAATGTACCTTCTAACTTAGAAACTTTTCTGGAGCTTTTTCTGCCGAGTCCCTTGAGGCTCTTCACCAGGCCGGGGTCAGTGAGGGTTTGCTTGCTTGCTTTCCTTGGAGCTCCCGGTCAAACTCTTGTAGTTGGACCTCTGGAGCTTTTCATTAGGACAAACCAGCAAGCCAGGCTGACGCGCGGTTGAAGGTAGGCGGCCTGGCTCTCGCGGTTGATTCGGTCCCCCTCTGGAGCTTTTTTTCAAAGCTCTCCAAACTTCTGTAACTTCTTCCTGCAGTACTGTGGGGGTTCCAAAGTGTCTAAACCACAATCCAAGGGTCTGGAATCTCCAAGAGGATCCTTGAAAGTTTGGGACTTCAGTTCCCACAATCCACTCGGCCAAAACCCTTACAAATCAACCAGATGCACTCCAGGCTGGGGATTCTTAGTGGTGGTGATCCAAGTGAGCTCTGTTAACCTATAGCGTGCAGGGAGTCCACTCTTTATACCTCTTGAAGCAAGTTAGGTCTACAGGGCTGCAGTTCCAGATTGTGCAGCAGGTACAGGGCCTAGTTGGTGCAAATCAAACTTCAAGCATGGACCCTTCTTCTACTCTTAGTTTCAAATAGCAGATCTAAGAGGCTCGGCCCCACTCAAGTACTTAGTCAGTATTTTCTGGGGTCAGGCCAGAGGGCACTCATGTCCAATGAGGTGCACGGCAACACACCAGAGCATGATCACTTCCTCTAAAGTGTGGCATAATGGTCTCCCAGAAAGCACTATTCCTCCAAAAGTCAGTATGGCTGGAGTCTCGGCAAAGGAGCAAGAGCTAGCTAAACCGATCTCCAGTATGGCTCATTTCCATAGCCCCCCTCCCTCAAACATCTGCAAATTCCTTCCTTAAGCCTGCCATCTGGCTGGGACATATGGAATGGGGGTAGATGGACCTGGCTTTTCCTGCCGGTCCTAACTTTTCTTTAAAGTGCCATCGTTTTCGGCCCTCCCCCCTGCTCTGGTATTCCTCTTTAGCAGAGCTCTCTCCAACATATTTGCCTCTCTGCGGTTAGCCACTTATCACTTCATCAAAGCAGCTTGGCTAGTCCTGTTAAGTCTGACCAATCAGGGAAGACCACTGGAAGGCAGAATTTTGGTTTACAGACAAGAAAGTCTTATAACTTCTTTTCTGTATATATTTTAGGATGCATTCATCAATGGCATATTGGCTGGGGATCTACAATGGGGAAAATGAAATGTGCAATTTCATCAAGACCAGGGCTTATAAAACATCTTTTATAAGGACCCTGCTTATAAAGACAGGACCCCTCACCCCCACTCATGGGACACCTGGGGCAGACGTTAGAGGTCCTGAATATGTAACAATAGTGTAGATCCTCACTCCACAGGGCTCCTAGCACCAAAGATGATATTGAAAGGAACTTTACTACAATAGGGGAAGTGAAAGGTGCAATTTTCACATCCCCCGGGCATATAAAACATAATTTACAAGGAGCCTCCTTTATAGTGACACATCCACCACCCCTTTGGACACCTAGGGAGACACTGGAGGTACCTAAAATGCCAAACATTGTGTAGAATATACATTTTTAAGTGCCCCCACCACCAAAGTCGAGTTTAGGCACGATTTCCATTTTAAAAGCAATGGTGCAGCACAGGGCTGCTTTTAAACTAACCCCAGGTGCTCAGCAGTGTAGACATGCAAGTGAAGAAAGGGCTGCTGGCCTCTAAACTGCCATGCCTTATTATATACTAGGGATTTAAAGGTAGTTTGAATCCCCCTGCCCTATTATGTACTAGGCACTTATAGTGTAGGTCATGCCACTTATAAGTGAACCCTAATATATAGTGTACCCTCATGCATGTGTGTGTTTTCACCATAGCCCTGGTCGTGGGCCTTTTAGACAGAGCCCAGGATACAGTTAGATTTAATAACCATTAGTAAAAGGCAGCAAAAAATGGGGGTGCACAAGACACACAGGATAACTTTGCAACAAAGCTGCAGTGGCCTTCTTACAAGGGTCCTGGCACTTATTAATTTACAAATTAAGCACTGAACCCACCCCCACTCAAGCTGCCAAAGTGGGGGGATAATGACACCCTTACTGCAAAATACAGAAAATAAGGTGTAAAATGCAAAAAGCGGTTTCACAATAATAAAGGTAATGTAGAAGAGCAAGAATGACAAACATCACAAAAATAGTGATGGGTGAAAGTCTTCGCCGACATGCAGATAATGGAAATTCTGCTCTTTTATGTTCCCCCATGAAGTAGCCTTTTTTCCAAGAGCCGTGCAGATATTTCTATACCTTGATGTGCAAAATGTCCTGGTAAGAATGGACAACCCTGGTACCCTGACTGGCTGCTCTTTAGCCCGTGTGAATGATTTAAACATAGAGGTAAATTCAGAATGGTAGAAGGGCGTCCAGTCCTATTGCCTGTAACAATAACTGGTTGCAAGCATTCTCATTGGCTGTCTTTGTCCAGTAATAATTAGACTAGGCATGCAATCAGGTTCAATAGACAACAGGTGATGGGAGGAGACTTGAACGGTGGGGAGCGATGGCAGACTAACATGTGCTTGGTGCAGAGTGTGTGCCTGTATTATGCCATGTGTGGGAAGAGTTGGGTGAGGGGTGTGAGATCCTGACATGGGGTCTTGATGTGTCTTGATATGTTGTCTTGGCATGTAAATGTTTATAGAGGTATGTGAGGTCATTAGGGAATATTTTATGCAGCATGGGTACGACATATCCGACTGAAGGGTAAAATCGTGGCGGGAGTGCTAGCCCTTCATCCTAAGGGTGATGATAATGATGGTGCAACCCCAGGGAGTGAAACACAGCCTCTTAGTGTATGAGACTCTGAGGTCCACCCAAGGTTGGGCAACAGCCAACTCAAGGAATTTAGTGATGTCACAAGTATATGTGTCTATGGACCTCTGAAAAGGGCCAAGGGAGTCTACTGACACCTCAATAGTTTGTTTATGGGGTCCACCCAGTGGTGGACAAAGGCTCCAGCTACATGTATTGCAGTAGAGGCCTCTGGGTCTACCTAGAAGTTGTGGTTGGGCCCAAGAAAATCTAGTAACAACCGCAGTAGAGGGGGTATGCCCAGAGGTGGTGACGCGCAGCCCAAAGAGGCCACAGGTACCGCAGTAGAGGCCTCTGGGATCTACCCAGAAGAAGTGGTGGTATGTCCCAAGAAAGTCTAGGGACAACCACATTTGAGGGTCTTTAGAGTAAAGGGCACAGTCAAAGGAAGCCATTTGCATCCCAAAAACGGCGTTTATGGTCAACCCAAAGTTTTTTCAAATGGATTTGTAGTAGTGGCTGGTGGCACTTTCACGTTACAGTATTCAAAAGTGTTGGTACTTCAGTATCACCCCAGTGTATTCTGGTACATGTAGTTTTCAAGTTCCCATTTTCATATTTCTTCACAGCCATTGTGGACCATATCAAGCCTCTGTCTCCTGGTATGTGCTTCAGAGGCATCAGTCACCATCAGAAGGGCTGGTGTGTTTGATTTTTAAGTTGTGCTGTCATGCCCCATTCCAGAAAAGCCAGGACAGTGTGTTTGTGGCATGCTCATAGGGCAGCTCTCAAAAGTATCACAGGTGTTGTCACTTCATTGTGACCCCAGTGTATTCTGGTACATCCAATCTAAAAAATTCACACTTTCTTGTTCACTCTCCCTCTCGATAATATCAGTGAGTTATCTCCTGACACGTGTTTCGCAGTCAGTGCTGATCTTAAGAGTTGCTGAAGTTTTGGTTGCAAGTAAACCCTCTTTGCAACCCACCTCTCGAGCTAGCAGTGCTAACTGAGGATCAAAGCAGATTCAGAGGAGTGTGTATCCATGTTTACATTAGCAGTCCATAGGGGTGTCACGTGGCCTGCTGCTGCAGAGCGCCCAGTGCACCAGTGCATTCCCCAGGCTCTCATTGAAGGAGACGTCTGCATGCTAAGCGGGCACCAGCGAACGGGTCTGCCAGCCTGCCCACCGCCTTCATTAAATTATTACCTGGTGGGCACATTTCTCGCTGCTGAAACCTGCTGATGACACTGGCTAATGAGCAGTCACGCGAGGCATCTGTGCATCTCCTCGACTGATAAGAGTCGAGAGAGAGAGAGACACTAATGTATGCAGAGCAAGGCTTGTTGAAAGCTGCTTCCATCACCCGAGCCCACACTTTCTTCTCTTCCTTCTGCCCCCCGGTGTTAAAGGCAGCACAGGGGGCTGTGCGCCAGCTGCCTGCCAGGGTCTGTCCTGGCACCCAGGGTGCTACCACTAGCCAGACTGCTGAAATGCGTACATACCTGCACCTGTTGAACTTACAGCACCCCTCTGGAAGGCTTTACATTGAGATGTTCGTGTTCTAATAATTTGATACATCATTGCTTTCAGCATGATCTGTACCCTCTGTGAAATTAGATCCTAAATGTTTTAATTTTTAAGGTGCAATATAAATCGAGAATAGGAGTCGGTCGATTTTTCCAATTAATTGTGGTAAAATATGTTTTGAAGTTTTTTAACCTTAATGTACAGATTTGAGAATTCACTGTGAAATGCTTTTAAGGATATATCTCTTTTATCCCAAGAAAGATTTTCTTATTAGATCTTAGAAGCTCCAGAAAGATCAGTTCTGCTGATCAGGGGTAAGCATTGGACCAGTTTCAGTGCAAGAATTTTTAGAGCTGCAGGCAGGGGATACTGGCCTAGGGACCTGGGGGGTGGATGCTCTGAGGGCACCTTGGCCCGCCCCGACCACCTGTTGTATGCCTTCCCTCCAATTGCTTTGGTTCCCCAGTTTCTGGTTCGTCTGACCAGCAAGTCCAGATTTGTGATTGTGGTGTGGTGGTGTCCTTTTGGCCCCGTCGGTTGTGGTTCCCCAGTCTCAGGCTAATGGCTGTTCAGGGTCTGTGGATGGTTCCATGCTTTCCCCCTCCTGCATGGCGTGTCCCGTTTCTGGCTCTTCCAAGGCTCCGTCTCTCGGTCTGGAAATTGAGAGGCAGGGGTTGCAGAGAAGAAGGCGCCTCTGTACCTAGTGGTTGCCATCCAGCAGTCCAGTAGGCCTTCCACTCTTAAATCCTATGATATGCATTGGGGGAATTTACTGCGTTGGATTGGTTCCCTCCAGCTGTCTCCGTTGGAATGTTTCTTGACAGATGTGTTACAGTTTTTGTGGGAAGGGTTAGTGAAGCGGCTTGTGGTGGCTACCTTACGGGTGCAGTGGGCAGCCATTAAGGCTTTTTGGTCCCCTTGGGGAAACCTGGCTGGTGTGGGTGATCTGGTGGATTGCTTGCTGCACAGTTTCTCTCTTGCCCGTCCTGTGGTAAAATCGCTGTTTCCCTTATGGGATTTGCCGTTGGTGTTGAAGGCTCTGGTGTCTGCCCCCTTTGTACCTTTGGAGTTGATATTAAGTTTGGCAACGTCAAGGTGATTTTTTGGTAGCGATCACTTCCGCTCAGAGGGTTGGTGAACTGAGTGCTCTGATGGCCAAAACTTGCCGTTTTCTGAAGATGGGGTGTTTTGAGGTTGGATGCCTCTTTTGTGCCTAAGGTGGTGTCTCTAATTCCATCGGTCCCGGGAGCTGGTTCTGGTGGTGGTTCCTAGCTCTTCCGGTGAATTGGATTGGTCCATGTTGGACATGAAACTGGCTCCCCTGGTCTAGCTGGAGCACACTCTGGGGCATATTACCAAAAACTAGCGATAATTATCGCTATGTTGGTTTAGCGGCAATATTTTTATCGCCCAGCTGAGGCGATTTTTATCGCTTAGGAACCTTGCTATTATCAAGGTTTATCTCCTAAGCGATAAAAATCGGCCAAAATGCATGAATATCGCTGAAAAGTCCGCGATATTCATGCATTACCGAGCAAATGCTCTTAGCCATGTTATCCACCTCCCATTGGATAACATGGCTAAGAACTGCTCAGGGCAGGTGCTAGCTTTTGGAGATATTTGCGCTTAGCGCGAATATCTCCAAACGTTGGTAATAGGAGATAGCGATGTTAGCGACTGTTTCCAGTCGCTAACATCTTGGCACGCCCACTTTGCATGTCATTAGTGATAAATATCACTGACATGCAAAGTGGGGCCCAAGATGGTCACTATCTCCTACTAGCTGTCGCTAACTGGTGTTAGCGACAGCTAGGTAATAGGGAGATAATTTTATCTCTGTTTTTTTGGCTTTTAAAGCCAAAAAAGCGGAGATAAACCCCCTTGATAATATGCCCCTCTGTCTTTTCGTAAATCTGAGCCCTTGGTTGTTTCTTTAGGCCCTCTTCTAAAGGGGAGAAGGCTTCCTCACTATCCATCAGTCGATAGCTGAAACAGGTGAATGTGCTGGTTATTCCCTTGCTGGTGCTCCTTTACCGGTGGGGCACAGGGTCGTTCCTCGAGGGGGGTGGTGGCTGCCTAGGTGGAATTGCAAAGGGTGTCCATTGCTGAGGTTTGTTGGGCTTCCTCCAATACTTTTGTTCGCCATTATCGTCTCCAAAATGTTTTGGGGGAGGATGCCAATTGAGGGTTAGAGGGGTTGCAGGGTGTGTGCTCCTAACTGTGTTTTTTTTCTGCAGCTTTCTTGAAGAAATTCACTTGGGTGCTGCTTTAGGTGTGGTGTCCTGGGTGTTTTGTTTTGAGTTTGGAAGGCCAGTTGTCTGGCTTTTTGTGTTCTCCATATGACATGAATGGGACAAGGACTTTTTGGAACCTGGGGCTAATGCCCTATTACTTACCGGTAATCTTCATTACTCCTGATCTCGTTGTCCTCGTCCCATTCATTTCGCCCTCCAACCCACCCGAATGGCCGACCTTCCTTGGAGGGCTTGGTAGCTCAGAACAAATGCTGGGTAAGTACTGTTTATGTACTCCCGGTGGGACAGGGTAGGGTAGGGGGAACCAGCATTCCTTGTGTTCTTTATTCCATCTGGGAGTTGATATATCTCCATGTGTCATGAATGAGACAAGGACAACGGGACCAGGAGTAATGAAGATTACCGGTAAGTATCAGAGCATTACAGGGCAGAGAAGCATCGGAAAGTTTGTGCCTACCCACAAACATATTGATTTGTGGGTATTCACAAATCTTATGCAACTCTGAAAATAAGTCATTTATTCCTATCAAGGGAAGGAGTAGATTTGTTTCCAGGGTGAAAATGTGAAGAAAACCGGGAAGGATTCAAGGGAGTTTCTCCACAGGGAAAAATATGTTTCTGATGGAGAAAAAAAAGTTTTTTGAAGTGCAATTGCAAACATGAAAAAAAAATAAGAATGTGTAATTGTACAGCAAACATGCATGTGGAAATGTCTTTGGGTTAGCTTATATAGGAGTCTTCTGATGTTTTCTAGGAGTTCTCCTATGAACCTGTGAGTGTCACAGCTTTCAGCTATCAACCAGTGAGAATTTTAGAGATGTGCAAATCTGCGCCTAAATATCCATGAATCAGAGTCTTAATGAGAACTAAAGGCCATATTCACAAACACATTTTTGGCCATGAACATACATTTTTGACTGAAAAATACCTCCATTTGCACCTACAAGGAATTCACAACATAGTAATAGTGTGGTGCTTGATTTACTCCAGGACTAGGTTGGAGTACATTTAAGTCTGTTATGACATGATTAGGGCTGAAGTAACATTACAACAGTATTAGTGGCCTAAAATGGTCACAGTCTTTTGTGGATGTGTGTTTTGTATTAACATTCCCCTTCCAAAACCATCCTCAATTTCCCCTTAACCTCACCTATTTTTTTTTATTGAATTGAAAAACAGGGCAAACAGTACATAGACAAATACAATCATGATTGGCTGCGAACAGTGCTTTAGATAGTACAACGCTTATCTTACCTATTTCCTCATACACAATACATGCTACTTTCGACTCGTGACTCGAACCCCGGGGGAAAACAATCGTATCAAGGGGACACATCATCCGTTTCAACTTCAGGTGGTTCACAAATATAACCTCGGAACTTATTCCATGCTCCCCACACCTGTACCCATTTACGTGGACATCCACAGTGCATAAAGACCGTCTTCTCAGTTATCATCGCCTCGTCCATGTCCGTACACCAGTTCCGGAGTGTAGGTGCATCGCCTGACCCCCACAGCCTAGCAATGTTGCGTTTAGCAAAGGCCATACCGAGCATGGCCCAATCTTGTTCCTGATGAGTGAGGTCGTTGGGCTCCTACACATTTAACAGACATCTTCTGGGTTCAGGCAATAGGGAGACCTCTACAGCTTGGGAGATAGTGCGCATCACCTTGACCCAGTATGCAGCCACAAGAGGACATTCCCACAGTGTATAGAAAAATGTACCTTCCTCCCCACAATTCCGTAAACAGTATTTGTGTTGGGCTTTCCCTATGGCGTGGAGTGTCTTCCTAGTGTAGTAGGTGCGGTGTAATACTTTAAGTTGGACCAATCTGAGCCTTGCAGGTATGGCCGTCTCCCGCGGGGATGACAGCGCCTCCTGCCATTCTGAATCATCAAAGTCACATACATCTTGGGACCATTTTTGTCGGAGCTTAAGCGTTGGATCTGGCAGGTTATTAATTAACTTACGATATGTGAATGACGTCACCCTCTCAACCATATGTTAACCTCATCTATTTTTAAGTAATTATTCCCCATTTTCCCACCACTCTCACTGGTCCCTACCTTATTTAGTAAAAAAAAAAAAAAAAAAAAAATATGCTTACATTAGCGGAGATCCTGGTCCCGAAAAGAAAGGAGAGATGAAGGTGGTGATCTCCACTCATAGGTTTGTGAATTGCATTTTGTAGTAAGTATTAGCTGAGTACTACTTTAAGTACTACAAAACCTAGTTTGTGCATCGGGTCCCATACAATATTTTGTATGTAGAACTTCATAGCACACTGTTGATGTTTCTCAATGCCATAAATAACAGATATGCTGATTATCTTTTTACTGATCATGAAATGATAAACGTCTGAGTCTGCCTTGCCAATTTTCAAAACTCCGTACCCATCAACAGCGGGCTTTGGCTCCGCCTCCTTAAAAAAAATTGTGCTGCCTGGCCTCCTGTAGCTGAAATGTTATAAGATAAAGGCTAAGGGGCCGATTCCGATCACGCTGGGAGAAGGCTCCATCCAACTTTGATCCGGAGGGCTTTCCGACCGGCTGGTGCTCTGGGGCTCCGAGTGCCCGTGTATGATGCAAACAAGCACTGACTGACACGGGGTGCTCAGAGCCCCAGTGAAGTCAATGGGAACCTGTTGTACGAAGCGTACATAGGCTCCCATTGATGTAAAAGTTACTTTCCACTCAAGGGCGCCCCCTGTATTGGGGACGCATCTGTACCACCCGCACCTTACATGCATGTGTAGGGGGGACCCTTGGCTCCCCCCCTGTGATCACCTCATACGACTATGGGTGAAGGGGAGTCCAGCGCGGACCCCCGAAATCCCCTTCCTGGAGCCTTCACATGTCGGAGGCTCCGACACAATCTGGGCTGCGCGAATCGTGCATCGTACTGGCTTGGTCGAAAATCGCCTCCATTGCACGGTACGGTATGCTTGCGGACGAGACGTAAGGAGCAGTTCGGACCCAGAAACGATTCAGTCGGCAATTTCGCATTTCTCACATCGTACTTGCTCGCTCGTACAGCTGTACGAGTCAGTCAGAAAACACGCGGACGGCTCGTACTTTTTCTGGCGGGATCGCATTCGGAGCCCTTCCGAGCGAGATCGGCATTGCCCCCCTAATGTCGTAATATCTACAATCCTGCAGGCAGGGCATACACAAGGGGAGGGCATAGTTACGAAAAAAAATTTAATTAAAAAACAAAGCTACCCGACTGGTCCCTGGAGGCCCACCCACTTTCTCTGGCACTCTGTAAATGCAGCTCCTGGCGCACTACTGGTTGGGGGATGTAGTCCCCTTCGCTGCTGAGGGTCCTTGGGGGGCAAAAAGCCCTCCTGTTACCTCCAGTTAGTCCCACACAGATGGATTGCTGTGAGCTAGTCAGAGGCCCTTCCCCCTTTCTCCACCACTCTGCAAATGCACCTCCTGGTGCACTACTGGTTGAGGGATGAAGTCCTCTTGGATGCTGAGGGTCCTTGGGGGCCAAGAAGCCCTCCTATTACCTCCAGTAAGTCCAACACAGTGGGATTCCTTTGAGCTAGTTAGAGGCCCCGCCCACTTTCTCCATCACTCTGCAAATGCAACTACTAATTAAAAAAACATTGAAATTCACTCAAACAAGCAAAGATTACAGGGATGTTATAGTTAGGAAATAGAATTAGAAAAAAACGGGGAAATTCACAGAAAAAAAACAAAGGTCACAGGGACATTATAGTTAGGAAATAGAATTAAAAAAACATAGAAATTCACTGAAAAAATCAAAGATTACAGGGATGTTATAGTTAGGCTCAGATTTCATTCATACAAACCAGTAAAATTCAGCAGTTATAATTACCTGAGCTAAATATTACCCCTGTAGTGCACTGCTTATGACGTCATATATTGCATCACTCATGACATTTTCTTTGACAGCACTAATGACATCACTGATGACATCATCCACAGCACTACTCACACACCCACTCAAACCCCATACAACCTCTTGTACGCCCACTCTCACAACCACTCACATACCCATTCACAGACCAGTACTCACACCCAATCCCTCCTGCAAAGAGCCACTCACACCTTCATTCACTCACTTGTACAGCCACTCGAACAACCCTTCACTCACCCATACAACCAGTCACTCACCCATACAGCCAGTCAAATAGCCACACACTAACCCATACAGCTACTCACACACCCACTTATTTACCTACACAGCCACTCACACACTCACTCACTCACCAATAAGCCTCTAAACACACTCACCCACACAAGCACTTATACACTCACTCACACACCCACACAACCACTTACATACCCATTCATACATCCATACAAGCACTTACACATCTGCTCACTCACCCATACAGCCATTCTCACAAACACTTACTTTCCAATACAGCCACTCACTCACCAACTCACTTAACCAAACACCCACTCAAACAACCACTCGCTTACCCATACAGCCACTTACACACCCAGTCACTCACTCATACAGCCATTCTGACACACACTCACTCATCCCTACAGTAACTTCACACCAACTTAACCACCCATAGAGCCTCTCACATCGCTGCTCACTCACCCATATAGCCACTGACACACCCACTCACTCACCAACACAGCCACCTAGACAGCATCTCACTCACCCACAGAGCTACTTGCACACCCACTTATACACCCAAACAACCACTCACACACCAATACACACAAGAATATATACAGCCACACAGCCACTCACATAATATATGTTAGAAGTAGTATTACTCAGTAGTTGTACACCTAGTATACTAATTTAACTTTTGTAGTAGGTTAGTATACATGTTTAACACCCATACACTTTTTTAAAACAACTCACTTGATGATGTCATCAGTGATGTCATTTGAGATGCCATCAGGGATGTCACTGACCATGTCATGAGTGATGTAATATGTGAGTTCATAAGCAGTACATTGTGGGGGCGTAAATTATAGTTAGTTCAGGTAACTATCTACTGAATTTCACTGGTCTTGTACGAGTGAAATCTGAGCCTAACTATAGCATCCCAGTAACCTTTGTATATATGTGTTTGTGTGTTAATATAAGTATATATTTATATAGAGTATTAAATATTAGTGGAATGTATTTAATGTACATTATTTTAAATATTCACATTAAAATATTAGCATTTGCTACTTTAAACTCTGTGTTTAAAAAAAAATTTTTTTAATGTTTGGATGATATTAGAGTCAACAATATTGTGTTCCAATAGTTTTCTACCCACCACCATTATAAGTATAGGAGCAAAATATCAGTGATCCGTTCAGAGGGTGAAAGAACAATAGAGATCCCTTTAAATCATGTTTTTATGTTGTCACATTTGCTGTGCATTCAAAGGCAGAAGTCAAATGTCCCTATAACTTTAGTGATGTAACATTAACAGCAGCACCCCCACTCTGAGAACTGTTCCAGCACCACTGCACTCCTTCAGTTTACTGGTCACTGGACTACCAGCTGCCATCCCACCATTTTGAGCAGACCAGATGGCGGTATTGCACAGTACTGGACATGTCACCCACTGCTGTTACAATGATGCTCGCACGCTTTAAGGGACTGGACCGTGACTGGCCCCAGAGGAATTTATAGAGGAAACAGATAACTTACCGCATGAGGGGTTCTGAGAAGAGTAGCACCAGTGAGCTGTGGAGAAAGAAAAAGAAGACAAGTGAGATGCCATGTAGGCGCTACATAAACCAAGACATTAATATGGTGGGCACTATTTCAGAGGGTGGGACAGATGAGAGTCAAGAGGAACCACAAACAGAGATTTCTAAAGGTATACTAAGCCCCCACATTTATCCCCATTTGCAATTATTTTATGCCAAATGATACTCAAAGAAAGCTGCTTTTCTCAATACATATCTACGCTATGGTAAAAGAGAGAGGTAAGAGACTCCAAAATGGCAGCCAGGCGCCACTCACAACTCACGAAAGGCAGCTTTGGACAATCCAGCTGCAAGAAGCGATGCACTAAATATGATGACAAATGCCTGATGCTGTATTGTAGTTGGTATGTCAGGTCTCACTTAAAACACACGTGTGTAAAATGCTAAAATACTCCATGGATTGCTACAACCACAAATGAAAGCAATGCCATATAATGAGGCAATTGGTGGAAAGAGAACCAAAGTAGTGCTGCTTGTTGTCTCTTAGAAGGTACAAGTACCAGAGGTAAAACATGAACCATTCAGGTTCTGATAGCTTCAGAGAAAATCTAGGAAGTAGGTGTTATGATTAAAATGTTTTCTAGGTATTTAAAAACTTTAGCAAATACCAGAAGCACTCAGCTTTCCAATAACAAATGGGCCGAATTTGTACATATTTTCAAGAAGTGGCAGTGTGTAAATTAGGGGAAAAAAAGCACTTTTGTGGAAAGTTTCGTGAAAATTCGTCAAATGGCATTAAAGTTATTAGCAAAACAAAAAACTGTGGAAGCACAATCCTAACTATAACGAATCAGTGGGGACTGCCACTGGGTAACACATATAATATATATATATATATATATATATATATATATATATATATATATATATATATATATATATATATATATATATATATATATATATATTACCTACTGGCGGTCGCCAGTAGGTATATATAGTTAGGATTTTTTCTCTATGGGATTTTTGAAAATTCTATGTCTAATAACTTTGGCGTTTGTGGACGGAATTGGCTGAAATTTTCAGGAAAATGGAACATTTTGTTTCTGAGCAGCCCCTGAAAATGTGGGGGGGTTTCGTCAAGGGGGGGCCGAGAAAAAAGGGGGGTCCCAAAACGTGTTTTTAACATTGAGTTTCCCATAGGGCGGTTGGCCTCACTTTTAGCCCGAACGGCTGAATGGATTTGCACGAAACTTGGCAAAATTGTAGGGACTGGTAGCCCGATGTGCCTTTTGTAGGTCTCAACATATGTGCTACAGTGGATTTTGAGAAATTAACGTTTAAAAAAAGATATATATCTGTAACAGCGGACCGGGCAGCGCTCCAGTACGTGTACTTTTCGCGCAACGGAGCTTTGTGAAGCGAAGCTGATTGGTTCTCCGGCGTCTGTAAACATTCCAAACAGTCCGTAGCGGCCGCCATCTTGTCTCTCGGTAGGATCGAGAGACAAGAGGAGGCCAAAGCGAAGGGGCAAATGACCATAAGGGGGCATAGTAGATCCTCGCTGACCCCCTAGGTTTGATGTGGAGGTTTTAAAAGGGCCCCTCGGGGCAAAAAAAAAAAATAATAATAATAATCGAACGGCTGAATGGATTTGCACGAAACTTGGTAAAATATTAGGGACTGGTAGCCCGATGTGCCTTTGCTAGGTCTCAATATATGTGCTCCAGTGGATTTTGAGAAATTAACGTTCAAAAAAAGATATATATCTGTAACAGCGCTCCGCTTCGCGTAACGGAGGTTTGCGAAGCTGATTGGTCATTCTGTCACTGGGCTATAGTTGGGCTACATCTGGCTGATATTTGGGCTACATTTGTTTTTTTTGTCTCTGGCGGCCATCTTTGGGCTACATTGGGCTACATTGGGCTTCATTGGGCTTCATTGGGCTACATTGGGCTACATTTGGGCTCCAACATATATATAGGCCAATGTAGCCCAATATATATTTTTCAAAGTTAATTTTCATAAAAACCACTGGAGCATATATCTTGAGACATAGCAAAGGCACATCGGGCTACCAGTCCCTACAATTTTGCCAAGTTTCGTGGAAATCCATTCAGCCGTTCGAGCTAAAAGTGAGTCCAACCGCCCTATGGAAATGAAGGAAATGAATGGGTAATTTGTAATTAGCTAATAGCTCATCGCAAACTAGGAATGGTAAAGAATCGCTATTTATTCCTTAAAGTTCGCTATTTAGGAAATGCAAAAAACTTTGATGATACATATGGCGGTTCATCTCTAACAAGATAAGAAGCATAGGGATAGATTTATGATGACTGGCGCATCACCAGGGATGTGTTAGTCATTCTGTGCCGCTGTTCCGTCACCTATGGTGTGCTGCATTTACAATGCGGCGCATCATGGGGCCAAAACAGCACAGATGCGTGATGTATCTGTGCCGTAAAGGTGGCGCATTGCTGGAGTTGTATCGCAAGTGTGATGAAGCTCCAGCAAGGGTCGGGGGTGCCCCTGTCGCAGGGTTTCTGTTCTCACACAGAACTGTGGACAGAGGATTGGAACCTCGGCGAATTAGGGTGCCCCAAAACTCACCTTAGTAATCAAAAACCCCTTAGCAAGCTAGGTACAGTGTCACATTGGATATAACAAACTCTTAATGTTTAGACAATCCAGAATATGAACTTATAGTACCTCAGGATACGTGGAACTCATGAACAGTCGGTCGTTATATATTTCTTAGAAACCAGAACATGGAGTTAAGAAGAACACATGTGTATTTGAAATGTTTATTTACTAATGCCGTCTTCTCAGGCGTAGTATCTTAGATAATACAAGTACACATATTATCAGTAGCAAAATTACCAGCATAGTTACTAGTACATAAAAAGCGAATGGTGACAGTATGTTAACATGCTGTAAATGAATAAGAGTTAGCAACACTTATAAGCAGCCACGGGCCGTGGAGGGAGTTACGGTGGGGCAGGGAGGCGGGGAGGGGGAGGGGCAGGGTGGAGAGGGCTCCACCCTGCCCCTCCCCCTCCCCGCCTCCCTGCCCCACCGTAACTCCCTCCACGGCCCACGGCTGCTTATATCTCACCCTCCCTAATACACATATTATATTATTTGCTAAGAAGGTCTGTTTGTGTTGGTTTAGGGCGTGCCCATACTTTAGTGTCTTAGATTTGAAGGAATCACATCAGCATACACCAGCTCTCTCTTCATGTGAACCGCATCAACTGTTGTGTATGTGTGTTCGGCAAAGCAATATAAAACCCGCCTCATGCCCAGAATTGGCAGAAGCTGCACTTATGTTATGAGTATGAAGTCGTGGAGATCAGACCTCATAACAATTCTGTATCGTGTTGTTCTTGAAACTTCAGCACTCGCTGTACAGATATAGTTTAACAAGCAAAGCAGATAGTAGAGCAATAACATATTATTCTTATGTAAACCACGATGAACTACTAGGTTGAAAGCTAAAGCAACAACTAAGTGTCGTGTGCAGAAGTTGCAAAAAAGGAAAAATGGCGTTTAAACCGGTAATGAGCCCATGCTAACTTAACACGGTGTAAAGATATCCAGGACCTAGATGACACCTCCCCATGATCCGGAAACGAACTGAATAAGATAATAGAAGTGCCATCTCATGAGAGCAGATTGCAACTTTATATGTGGACGGTCCGCAAGGTAAAACATTAAAAACTAGGAACATTTAATGCTAAAGAAAAATAAAACAGCCAAGTACTTTATCGAGTCTTAAGCCAATAGGCAAGCTAAATAATAAAAACTTGACAAATAACTCAATGAATTGTCAATGAAATGCTAGTACTCAGCATATCAAACATGAAAAAGGTCTATGACATAACTGTGTATGCAAAATAAGCTGCAACAGCCTCCAATAGGAAGTCACCGTCTTCATCCGAAAAGAGTTCAGCAATCCAATTTAAAAGCGGAAAAGAACATACGTGCTCTCCCAGCACCGGATCCTCTATCACCATCAGAGGACAGCTCGGTGGGTTTTCAAGAAAGCTCTGTTCCAAGAAAGACTGTGTTGCCGCCAGTAAATTCCAGGGACCAATTAGTCCATGCATCAATGCCACAGCCATAATCCTTTCGCCAGGACAAACCAACTCGTGAGTAATGATAGGAGTCATCAGCTGATTAAAGTCGACGTCAGGAGAAACCGGTCCCCAGAGACACAAATCAATGGCCCAATCGAAATCACAGGTCAGGCAGTGAAATACAGGCTGGACACAGGTGAAGTAGGAGAATCGAAAAGATAATCCATATGCCGTGCTTAATATCGCCAACGGCATTGTGCCATAATATTCTAGCATGCGATTGCGGAACAGTGTCAGCAGCTGCAGGGCGGGAGCTTGCACAGGAAGGACATCCATATTTAAAAATGTAAAAAATCAGAAGAGCGTCCGCTGGTAATGCAAGTAAAAATGGGAATCCACGAAGCACAGTGGAGAAAATAGAATGAAAGAAAGCAGGGATGACTCCAAAGATTTTCTCAAATGAAGTCACGAGACCACTGGTAACAACTTTTAAAAAGTGCGCCAGGGCCTTTGTGGAGGACGCGTTAAAGATAGTCCGAACCATCTTGCTGAAATGCAAAGGCGAATCCGTATTGAAAAGGGTCTGCACCTCTGTACGGGTGTTCGCTATGTGAAGCACGAAAGTTTCACGGGCCGAACTCAAAGCCACCTCTCTCTGAGACAAAAGAGCTCTTATTCTTGCCATGCCATTGAAATCTGCTCCCAAGGTTGGTATTTGTGGCCAGATTGAAAACTCCCTATGTTCATGTGTGGGAGGAAATAGAACATTTTTGCAGCAAATAACCCGTTCACTTACTGTTACGATAAAAGGAATACTTTTAATTAACCCAGAACAATCTTCATTATTGAGCATCAAATAACTACCATTTTCCAACATCTTGAACGTGGGGATGATAGCAGGAACTGGCGTGCCTTGCAACACGCAAGCCATATTTGGTCGGTGTTTGTTGCATGAACCGTGTAACTGTATGTGCCTACACATTAGTGAATGATGTGGCGTCTCAGTGCATTCCTCTCCATTCAGATAAACTTCTTGATCATCTTTGAAACATCTGTATGTGTATGGAAGCGACCAGACCTCATGAAGAAAAGCACTACCTAAAGGTTCATAACGACCTATTGGTATATATTTCATACAATTTGAAAACTTATATAAAGCAAAAGGCAGCGTTATTAAACCGTGGATAAGGCACGTTGCCAAAAATCCCGCAATCCTCTGCTGATGATGTCACTGAGCATGTCATGAATGATGTAATATGTGACATCATCAGCAGTGGATTACGGGTAATAGTATCTCTAGTTTACTCCCCTATAGCTGTCTTTCTTTTAACATAAGTGTCTGTTTCCTTCCCTTATACTTACTGTTCTTTTTTTTAAAAAAAAATTTTGGTTCACTTCCGGTTCGCGTACCGGCGAGCGAACTGGGAAGCGAACTACGAGAAATAGAGGTTGGCACAGTTCCAAATATTGTACCAATTTTTTAATAACGGGGAGGTAGTTCTGAAAAGAACTTTTTTTTTATTGTTTTTGTTTTATATTTTTTTTATTATTTTTCTGAACATTTTTTTACTTTTTTTGAATTTTTCTGAACAGTTTTATATTTTTTTGGGTTTTTCTTGGAGGGGGCAATGAAAACGATTCATTGTAAAGGGCTCAACAGGAGCAACAAAACAAAAAAAAAGTATTTATTATTTGGGGCGTTTCGTACAAACTTGCATATGATAGTCAATAGCTCTGTTGATCAGAGTGATGCTTCTTTCTCCGTAGCAAATGAATCCACTGCAATGTACGCAGACTTGTTTTACTTCATGAAATCTCGTTTGTATATTTGGCACCATCTCCCTGCCCTCTGGTCCCGTTACTTCCGGTACAACAGATCTTCTGGCCATAATAGGGAGATTATCTAGGTCGTTACGAAACTGTGCAGCACTGTAGTTGTTAGGATGCCACCTAGTCATATGGCGATGCATTGTGTAGTTTCCGAAACTGTATTTTTTGTCGGTCCCTCTGGACAGTCTATCTTGACATATAAGGCAAGTTACGTATCTTGCATTTACTTTTTTCTGACCTTTGGGAATTTAAAAAAATTGCCAAATGAAGTTTTCTTTCCGGTGAGACGTCCTGGGCTCCTCAGGCAAAAAGTGCCTCTCTTCGTGCTCGTCGTCCTGTTCTTCTTCTTCCTCTTCTTGCTGAATTATAACTTGAGCAGGTGGTCCACTCTTCCTTGGATGTGGTGGAGGTGGTGGGGAAGCACCAGCTGAAGCTACTAAAGAAGCCATTGCTCACTGGTAACAAAGGGTCTTTCTCTCACAAAGATGAAAGTCAGAGTGAGGAAAGAAGGAGGGGTTTTCATCATTTGGGAAAAACAATAGTTCTCAACCAATGAAAAGTGTTCATTTTAGATTATATGACCTAGTCTTACATCATTAGGAAACCAAAAGCGAAATGAACCAATGAAAAGTGTTATTACCAAGTCACATGACCTGCTGTGTTTACGTTAAGCGCTTTGCAGGGCCTCCAGGTTTGCTTCCAGAAACCTGTGCTTTGCGACTCGGTAAGCGTACCAGTTCGCTAACGTAGCACGTCATATGACGTATCACGCGACAACGCGAAACGTCATGCGGACGGGAGGCGTCACGATGTTGTTTTCTAACGCGGCAGTTGCGGTAAAGAAACGTTTACCGGCTCGCGGTCTATTTCGCGGCATCAAGGTCAGCTAACGGGAAGCTTCCCGATTCGCGAAGCGGGAACGAAGAAAAAAAAATATTTTAAAAAAAATGTATTAATAAACATATAAAATATATTTTTGGATTTAAAGAAGAATACATTTTACAGCTACAGATATTAGCTGTTAAAAAACCAATGAAATTCACTGAAAAAACCATAGGTTATAGACCATATATAGTTAGGAATTAGCATTTACAAAACCTTGAAAATTCACTGAAAAAACCATAGGTTATAGACCATATATAGTTAGGAATTAGCATTTAGAAAACCTTATTTTACTCACACAAAACCATTGAAATTCCATATATAGTTAGTTGCACTAACTATATATCGCGCACCCGCAATCCACTGCTGATGATGTCACATATTACATCATTCATGACATGGTCAGTGACATCACTGATGACATCACTGATGACATCTCAAATGACATCACTGATGCCATCACTGATGACATCTCAAATGACATCACTGATGACATCATGACACACCAATACCAGTTACTACATACGCACTCACTGATTCCTACGTCTACACACACATTCACTCATTCACCCATACAATCACTCATACATACAGTCACTCATTATTACAACACTATCATATGCACTCATACACCTATGCAGACAGTCACACACTGCCACTCATCCATGGAGTTACTCCCACACCAAGTCAGTCCTGTAAAGAATCAATCACACTTCCATTTCTTCATCTATACAGTTAAACACAGAACACCATACTTCAGTGACATCACTGATGACATCACTAATGACATCTGAAATGACATCACTGATGACATCTCAAATGACATCACTGATGACATCATGACACACCAATACCAGTTACTACATACGCACTCACTGATTCGTACGTCTACACACACATTCACTCATTCACCCATACAATTACTCATACATACAGTCAGTTATTATTAGAACACTATCATATGCACTCATACACCTAGTCAGTCCTGTGAAGAATCAATCACACTTCGATTTCCTCATCTATAGTTAAACACAGAACACCATACTTTTCACACATATACTAACACATACTTACTCTCTTATACAATCACTGATACAAGTACACATTGATATGCACAGCGTCACACACCTCCCAGCCAGCCACACACACACTCAGTCTTCCATCCATCCAGTCATTCTTCAATATGTAAAACGTATTTAAACTTTACAAAAACACACAGACACTAGATGATGTCATCAGTGATGTCATCAGTGATGTCACTGACCATGTCATGAATGATGTAATATGTGACATCATCAGCAGTGGATTGCGGGTGCGCGATATATAGTTAGTGCAACTAACTATATATGGAATTTCAATGGTTTTGTGTGAGTAAAATAAGGTTTTCTAAATGCTAATTTCTAACTATATATGGTCTATAACCTATGTTTTTTTCAGTGAATATATATATATATATATATATTCCACCACCAGCCCACCAGCTCCGGTAATTTGGATCACGCCCAGCCTGCTCACGGGGGGTCCGAGGTGGGGCTACTGGTCGCCCAATAAATCAAAAAAACACCCAGTTCAGGCAGAACAGACGTACTCGGACACTTCAAAGTTGCTGGTGCTCGAGAATTTATTTGGCAGGAAACAACACGTTTCACCTTACGGCCAACGTGAGCAAGCCATAAGGTGAAACGCGTTGTTTCCTGCCAAATAAATTCTTGAGCACCAGCAACTTTTAAGTGTCCGAGTACGTCTGTTCTGCATGAACTGGGTGTTTTTTGATATATATATATATATATATATATATATATATATATATATATATATATATTTTATTTTTTTTAAAATATTTATTTATTTGAGATTCCTTCGCGTTACAAGCAAGACTCTTTTTGCGGCGAAAGTCAAGGCACCACAGCAAAGGTAATAATTTTAAAAGTGATTTATTTCACACACCATAGTGCAATCGTACTAACAGGATGGTCTACGTGTTTCGGCTTCCAATAGCCTTCTACTGGACCATAGAGTCCTCCGGGTCTAGACTGTATTAATAAAGTGCTCAGTGCGTATCCCTCCTTTCTGTTTAATATTTTTCGACAGCTAAACTGCTGATCGATTTTTGGCAAACATGGGTTAATTCATCCACCATATTGACATTGCTTGTAAAGTACACTCAGTGCCAAGAAAGTGCAAGTGCAGGATAACATTTTATATATATATATACATATTTAAAACAAAGAGTTGGCATTTAATTTCATATTAGAAACCCAATATTGATTGGATTACTTCTGTCCCATCATAATTCATATCCATGTCTCCAAGTGTGTTCAGTGCACCTAGGGATATATTTTCAATTGTACAAACATAGGCTACATATTAATTCGCTGAGGTTTGCATTTCATTAAATCGTGTGATAATCAATGATTACATGGAAATTAATCAGTAAGATCTATAAAATGTAAAGTACAAATTAAGATCAAGATCACTTTAAAACTTCATTGATATAACATTCTATTTACAATTTTGGATCAAGATCCAAAATTGTAGGGAGGAGGAGCTTAGCGCGCACCCAAGATGGTCGCGTGAGCTCAGAGCTCCCGGACCTTCGCCACCTCCATCATCTATCCTGCATCTAATCCTGATTTGGACGATGGGCTTCTGTGGTCGTGAACCTGCTGATCACTTATCCGTTGGCGGATTTCGCTTTGGTCTCCGGGAACCTAAGATATGTTTTTTTGAATATTTGCGGCCTGCTCCTTGGCACTGCCCCGGGCTTGCCTACTCTGACAGCCGGGTAGTAATTGAATAACAACGGCCTGCGTTAACCTCCCTTGCCCGGTCTTCTACTTTCGGTTTCGATTTTGATGATCCTACGTCATTGACCTTGCCTTGGTCGCCCTGGTTGCTTGCTTCACTCGTTTATTCGAAACATCGCTTGGAGATCCGGACTTTCTTGCTCTTTGCCTAGTGACTGGTCCTCACTTTATTCCTTGAGCTTCTGCGGGCACATCGAGTGTAGCCATTTTCACTAGGTCTCAGACTACCCTCCGGGGCACACGACCTAAGATGGCCACCAAGCCTGAAGCGGAGAGGCGCAAGACCAGACCAGCAGCTCGAGGAGGTTCTGTCCAATCCAACGTCATGGACCGATATACCCTCACTAAGAGCTCTCCGAGCGGAATGGCTAAACCCCCGGCCGGCATTGAGGACGAATCCCTGCTGGGTGATGACCCGTCGTTGAAAGACGTCATGTGCGCCATTGCTGGGATGAAGGCCGCGATGGGACAACAGTATGAGGCCCTAACCCACAAGCTGGACACTGTTGCCATAGATGTCAATTTAATCAGGGCGGATCTTGCAAAGACCAACGAAAAGGTCAAGTCTCTCGACCTGAAGACTACTAGTCTCATCGCCGACGTCTCTGACCTACAGACGGAGGTCGGTAATCTGAGATCCGCCCGTGACTATCTCTCCCGTCGCTTGGACGATTTTGAGGGCCGAGCACGACGGAACAACGTCCGACTGGTCGGTGTCCCGGAGAAGGCGGAATCGTCAGCTGTGGACCTACTGGTGGAGGACCTTGTCCTAAATCATTTAGCGCCCAAGGGCCTGAGCAAGTTCTTTGCAGTAGAACGGGCCCACCGTGTCCCGGGTGGCCCGCCCAAGCTGGGTGCCTCTCCGCGCCCCATCATTGCACGGATTTTCAACTTTCGCGACAGGGATGTGATACTGCAGGCTTCCCGCACATCAGGCCCCACGGAATATGAGAACGCTGCGGTCAGCTTTTATCCGGACTTCACCCAACAAGTCCAGAAGCAGCGGCTAGGATTTCAAGGAGTGAAGAAGAGACTGAGAGACAGGGACATGAAATATGCCATGCTTTTCCCGGCTCGATTGCGTATCGTCCACAATGATAGAACATTTTTCTTTGACCATCCTGAAGCGGCTAATTGCTGGTTGGACTCGCTGCCTACGGGACGAGGGCGGTTTGAACAATCGGAACCATCCGGTGGAGCGGAGGGCGGCCCGACGGAGCAGGAATAGGGAGCGACATCGGCTCCCGGACCAACGTTTTGACTTTCGGCAATGGTTCGATGCTATACTGATAATGATTGCTACTCCATTGTCTTACTGGGGTGTGGGTGAGGGGCGGGTGAGACTTCCTCCTCTGGGGTTCCTTTCGTAGATTAGTTGTATGTTAGGGCGACAGGCACGCTGCGAGTTGGGGTGGCTTTTGAGTCTAACGCAGGGGTGCGGGGTGGGGGGTATGATGTTGTTTTGGGGGGTTGGGAAGTTCAGGGATGTGTTTCTTTGTTTTTTTCAAGGCATAATGCTGATGATCTTCTGTGTTGTGGTGTCGCGGCTGGCGTGGGGGGAGACTTGGGGTGGACTCTGGGATGGGGGGTAGGGGACTACGGATACTGTGTTGGAACGTCAATGGTCTGGGAGACAGAATTAAACCGGGAGTGGTCTTGCAGTTACTGAGACGCTTGTCCCCTGATGTGGTTTTGCTTCAGGAGACGCACTTGCTGGGTAATACGTGCCACGCCATGAATAGGCGTGGCTATCGTCTCATTGCACACTCAGGTTTCACTTCTGGCTCCAGAGGGGTGGGCATTCTAATCCGGACCTCCCTCCCCCTCGCTGTTGACGACATTATACTTGATGATAGAGGGCGGTACGCCGCCATTGTGGGGCGTTGGGAGGGTAGGGTGGTTACACTATTTTCTGTTTACATACCCTCAGGTCTTCAAACTACGACCTATGCGGATTTGGGAAGAGTGATTCTGGGAGTCCCCGAGGGTTTGCTTGTGGTCGGGGGAGACTTTAATTCAGTAGTATCTGGGATGTGTGATCGTTACCCTCCCCGAGTTCTCGCTAAGTTCCAATCCTGGCTTGGGGACTTCATGGAGGCGCTAGGGCTGACCGATTGTTGGCGATTACATCATCCTGGGCAACAACAGTATACCTTCCACTCTGGGGCCCACGGCAGCCTTTCGAGGTTGGATTATGTTTTGATGCCCTCCTCCCAGACTTCCCGTATAGGGGAGGTGAAACATCATGCCAGGGGTATTTCGGATGATTCCCCACTGTGGTTGGTTGTGAACGCACATGGGGGATCGGAGGGTCGAGTGGCCCCGATCAACCCATGGTACCTCCATGATCCTAAGATTAGAGCGGAACTACTTAAGACAATTGATCACTATTTTGCCGAAAATGTGGGGTCAGTATCCTCTTCTGTCTCCTTGTGGGAGGCGTACAAAACTGTAATTCGGGGGCAGGCCCTCTCGTCGATTGGCAATGTTAAGAGATGTAGACGAGAGGAGGTTGTTCGTCTTGAGACTGAAATTACCGTTCTTGAGGGAGAGTTTGATGCTGGAGTCTCCCCTGAGAGGCTTCATCTGTTGGACCTAAAACAACATGAGTACAGAGCTCTGGTGACTGATGCAGCGAAGGAGATGAGTCGTGAACAGCAGGGACGTCTGTATGATGTGGGAGATAAGGCTGGGAAGTTGCTTGCTTGGTTGGATAGGAGAGAATGCGCGAGTCGAGTGGTTCCTGTTATAGTTGACGCGAATGGTGAAAGTATCACGGACCCTGCTGGGATTGTTGAGAGGTTCGCCGATTATTTTCGGGTAGTGTACTCCCCTGTGTCCGATAGACCGGAGCAGGACTCCCACATGCTTTTACGCGATATCTCGCTACCATGTTTGTCTGAATCTGAGCGGGACCTGCTGGAGGCTCCGCCTACGGCGGATGAAGTTGCGACCGCTATCCGTTCGATTCGCTCCGGGAAGGCCTCGGGCCCTAATGGACTCCCTATAGAACTCTACAAGCTTTGTCCGGATGTACTGGCACCGTATATGCGATCTATGTTTCTGGAATCACTGGCGGAAGGGTTTCTTCCTCCTGATCAGAGATTGGCTTCCATAGTGGTTATACATAAAGAGGGTAAGCCACGTGACCGCTGCGAATCGTACAGGCCTATTTCCCTAATAAATGCTGAACCCAAGATCCTGGCCAAAGTTCTTGCTAATCGTCTGGTGGCTCTTATAGGCGATCTGGTTCATCCGGACCAGTCCGGATTTATACCACATCGCAATACGGCACTTAATCTTTGGCGCTTGCATGGAGTCCTCGCGCGAGCCGGGACATTGAGAGAGTCGGCCATCTTGGCGTCTTTGGACGCCACCATGGCGTTTGACACGATTGAATGGCCCTATCTTTGGGCGGTCCTCTCCAAATTCGGGTTTGGGCCCACCTTTATCCGTTGGGTTTGATTGCTTTATGCTGATCCCTTAGCCCAGGTAGTGGTGAATGGACGTGTCTCGGCCTCCTTTGTTCTCGGTAGAGGTACGCGCCAGGGCTGTCCTCTGTCCCCACTCTTGTTTGCCCTTGCTTTAGAGCCACTGGCGGCTTGGCTGCGATGGGAACCATCCATGAAGGGTATTCGATGGTCTCCGGACTTTGAAGACCGTGTATCTCTGTATGCAGATGACATCCTTTTGTACCTCACATCGCCCCGACAGTCGTTAATCGTCCTTTTTGACGTTTTGACTTCTTTCCGTAAAAATTCCGGCTTAGTTATAAATTGGTCTAAATCTTGCGTTTATGTTCTCTCCGGTGATACTCCCCTCCTGCCCCGTGATTGTCCTATTCCGGTGGTACTAGATGGTTTCAAATATCTGGGAATCTTTGTCACCTTGGACCCCACACTTCGGTATGAGCGCAATCTGCTGCCCCCTCTCAGACCCCTTCGGGCGGCTGTCGGGACTTGGAGCAAGCTCCCCCTTTCTCCCTTGGGACGAGCTGCGTTGTTTAAGATGATGTTGCTCCCCCGGTTCCTTTATGCGCTTCAAAACACGCTTGATGTAGTGCCAGCGGAATATTTTCGTGAGATTGAGAGTCTACAGCGGCAATTGTTATGGGGGGGCCGTCCTCGCATCGCCCTCTCGAAGCTTACACTCCCTTGGTACGATGGCGGCATCGCTCTCCCGGACATTCGTCGCTATTACTGGGCCTCTCAACTGGGGGCCATCAACCATGGCACCTACACTCCCCCACTAAACCTGGCTTTTGCGATGGACAGATGGTTACTACCCGGTGGGGACTACAATAGGGCTCTATATGCGAAATCAGCTGGTGACACTCTTACGGGCCCCACCAAAACAGCAGTGCAGGTGTGGCGTAGAGCTACGGCGGCCACGGGATGGGCCGGTAGGCCGACCCGGGCTACCCCACTATATGCTTCGGTTAACTGGGCTCCCTTTGGCAATCGAAGGGATTTGATCGGTGGGACATGATCGGGATCAGTAGGGTAGATGACGTATGGATCAAGGGCAGGGTCAAGACGTTTGAGGAATTGAAAGTTGAGTATGGGCTGAATGATAAGGAATTCTTCAGATATGCGCAAGTCCGGCATGCGGTCTTGTCTGTTTTTCCACTAGGCTCGGACGTGCCGGAGGCATCCCCGCTCGAGGATCGGATTCTGGATGGTCACGTTCCTGATAGCACGATCTCGCTAATTTATAAAAAGTTGATCAATACCACGACTGATCTACTAGATAGTCTTCGAGGGTTGTGGACCGGAGATGGTCTGGAACTCGATGATGAGGACTGGCAGTCCGCTATTTCTTCCCCGAAGGAAGTAGCTATCCCGGCACGTCTTCGGTTCGTCCAACTGAAAATTCTGCATAGGGTGTATGTGACTGGCCCACGTCTGGTTCGTATGGGATTTTCGATTGATGGATTGGGCAGGCGTGGATGCGGTATGGTGGCTACGTTCCTTCATATTGTCTGGGAATGCCCTGCTGTGATACGTTATTGGAACCGCGTGCATGAAGTAATGAGTGATGTCACGGGAGTGCGATTAATGCCTGAAGCGCGAAGATGCTTGTTGAATGTCTGGGAGCCGAATGACTACAATCGAGCGCAGCTCCGCTGGGCGACCTTGGGAAACATGGTAGCCAAGCGTGATATTGCCCAAGTGTGGGGCGCTCAGAAGCCTCCGACACTTCTGGGATGGACACAAAACATGGATTGGTGCATGTTTCGAGAAAAAACTGTGTATGTTTCCCGTGGCAAACCAGGCAAGTGGGGGAAAGTGTGGACCCAATGGAACGCATACCGTGGAGATATATGTACTCCCCAATGTCGGAATTTGATGCTGATTTGTCTTCCTCCCAACCTGACGTTTCCTCCGCAGGAACATAGTTGTTTTGTATGTATTTTGGTCTCCTTTCCCCCCCCAATTATTGATTGCACTACTGCTTGATTCCTCTATGTACCCCCCCCACGGACCACGTGATGACATGTTTTAATGTACTGCCTTGTTTTGTATTGTTCTTTTGTTTTCTTGTTTTAAAATCAATAAAAAGTTTTCAAAAAAAAAAGATCCAAAATTGTATATGTGTATATATATTTATATATACATGTTAAATGCATTTTAGTGTTTACAAAATGCATGTGCTCATAATGCACCACATGTAGAGATATTTAACACATTATAGAAAATTGTATTCAAGAGTAACACTGTGTGCAGGTTACAGTTGACTAATGTTCATTATGCTACAGACACTGTTTTGATACTACCAAAAAAGTTTCCTAGAGGAGAAAGAGTTTATGTAGTAGATACTAACTTTTGTAAGCTGTCTTGAATTATTAGAGAGAATCTTGTCAGCATGATAATTTAACCTTAACATAGAAGACTGTATGCACCAGGAACTAAGAAAAATATGTGTGTTAGTTTTTCTAGAATATATGAGCTATCTGTAAAGTTGTCACAACATTGTGAAGGGTGCAGCAGGTATGTTCTTTAGCACCTTCAAATTGGGGGTATTTTTTTAACAAATATTGTTTTTTTTTTCCAACTATTGCATAGAGTGTACACTGTTCTGAGCAGATTGTTGTAATGCTGTGTGGTGCATTTCTCATGAGAGGGATTTCTGCATACAGTGTAATATAGAGTATACTCTCTCCATAGAGAAAAAACTGTTTACAGTACCTGCCTTTTGGCTCATATCAGCTTCATTTCTCAATATAGGTTCGGTGAGTGTCAAGGGTTTATAAAAGCTGACCATAGCAGAGCATTTGTTTTGGAACTTATATTTCCTATTTTGTTTTTCTGTCAACAATTGTGTAGATATTAAACACTGCAGTCAATGAGTGGTTGTTGTATATCTGTGGTCGATTGTTAATTTGATCTATGCTACGTGTAAACTGTATGCTATGGGCTCAATGTTGCATATAATGCTTGTTTTCTACATCTAAGTGAGCTGTTTTGTAGAATACAATTTATCGAGCAATAGGTGTGAAGTGAAGTTTGGATGCTGTCATCAGTGATGTCATCAGTTATGCCATTGGATATGTCATCAGTGCCCATCATAAATTTTGGCATCAGTGATGTCACTCGATATGTCATCAGTGATGTCATAAATTATATCATAGAACATGAGTGACGTCATATGTGAGGTCATAAGAAGTGCATGGCAGTGGTGAAAGTTAAAGTTAGCACTGCAAACTATAACTTGTGGATTCCTGTGGGTGTTTTTGGTTCAAAACGTTAATGTTGTCATTGACAAATTCACCTAACTACAATGTTACTTTACATTTACCGGTAAATTTAGAAGGTTTTTCTAAAAAAAAACAGATCTTTTTATCACACCTATCTATAACGTTACTTTAACCTTTGTTTTTATCTGTGAATTTCTAGTTTTTTAAGTAAAGTAATATTAAATTACAATAAATTAATCCAACCCCCCCACATGCTGACATCTCTCTCTTGGATGGCAGGTGTGCATAGTAGGGTGTGGGCAGGGACTGGCCATTCCGCTGAGACCTGGCTATGCACTACAGAAGTGCATAGTAGGTTATGTGGAGGGACTGGCCCCTCCAATTAGACCTCCGTCTCAGATGATGGACGTTCGTAGTAGGCTGTGGGAAGGGATGCTCTCTCCTTTCAGACCTCTCCCTCAGATGACAGGTGTGCATGGTAGGATGTGTGGAGAGAGACTAGCCTCTTCACTGAGAAGCCTCTCTTGAATGACGGGTGTGCGTAGTTGGGTGTGTGAATGGACTGGCCTTTCTTTTCAGACTTCAGTCTCAGATGACGGGTGTGCGTAGTAGTGTTTGGAAAATGACCGGCCTGTCCTTTCTAATCTCTCTCTTAAAACGATGGGTGTGCGTAGTAGTGTGTGGAGATGAACTTGTCTCTCCTGCCAGACCCCTCTCTCATAGGATGGGGGTGCATAGTAAAGTGTGTTGAGAGAGACTGCCCTCTCTGCCTATCTCTCCCATGACAGGTGTGTGTAGTAGTGAGTGGATTATCCTTCCTGCTAACACTCCTCTCTCTGATAATTGGTGTGCATAGTAGGGTGTGGGAAGAGACTGTACTCAACTCTCAATCTTTGCCAAGCTGATGGGCATAAACAGTAGACTCTGATAAACACCATCTCCAGCAACACTCCTTCCTACAGTAGCAAGTGTGCATTCAAAGATCACCTACTCCTTTGCACTTTTCACAATCACACAAGAGTCTTTCAAGAAGGTAAACAAAATTACAATAATATTTAACTATGTACTCTTCACAGTATTTATCTCTTACACACTGCCTCTCCAAAATGAGTATCACAATGTGCATTCCTACTAATAGAGTACATTGAGAAATCTTCTACTTCTTTTTTCTATTCATGATGCTGCTAGAGTCCTGCAAGATCATAAATATTAGTTTAAAACAATATATATTTATTATCTTCTCCGTAGTTATCCCTTAGGCACCACCTCCCTAAATCTAGGGGGACAGCATGCCTTTCTATTGCACCCTTATATAGCTTTTTTACTTCATTTTGACAACAGATCCAATTTTTTACAGTAAACAGTAATGGTGGCCATTTCATTTCTAACATTTCACCAGCTAGCCAATCAGAGCACTTGCTCTTACAGGACTCGCTGGAGCCTCCCACCTCTGCAGGCCTTCTCTTTTATGCAATTTTTCTGTCCCAGGAGTGGCTCCCTGGGGTCTTTAATGGCTCAAGGAAGGGGCCCTTAAGAAAGGTGTCCCACCGCCATAATTTTTTGGGTGTGTTTCATTTTTCTGATGTTGTTGTCAGGCAATGAAACTGATCAATCCTGAGAAAGCACAAATCTGAAAAATGTAGAAGTGCACCATATTTACAAGCACGTTGTATTAGTTTAGAATAGAATACACCAGAGTGTCAAACTTATTGAGTGAAAATATATACAGGAGTGTTTAATTAGAATAGAGATACATATATCAGTGTGAAAACTAATGTAGAGCTTTGTAGAAGTGTTAGAATGATGTTGGAGTCTCACGTTATGGGGCTGTGTGAAAAAGAAATGTAATTCTGCAAACCATGGAAATGTGTAGGCCACATGGCATTTCACAAGAAACGAAAGATGCTGCTACACTTTTAAGTAACCTGGATTCTAATGTCATTTTACTGCAAAGTATTATTAATCATAGAATTGAAATAATGTTTTGAATAGATGTGTTACATTATAGTAATGTGTGTTAGTTAGAATACTGTTTAAACAAAGAAATTAAATGTGCATATTGCAGAGGCCCGTTTCATGTAATTCTAGTAGGCCTGAATAGATAAGGTTGCTTCTTTGATCTGCATGTGCTCGTTAAGGAGAGGTCGCACAGAGCACGAATGTAAAGCCTGTTCAAATGTTTTACGACCCTAAGATATGGTGGAGGCCAGAATTTGGGGCCCACAGAGAAAAAGTGTCTTTTGCAGGTGCGAGGGGGCTTAATCAGAAAATGATGAATAGACTTTTGTTCAGAGACGCCTGGCACAGGCCTGTAGGAGTCTTCAGGAATTTCTAGGGGGTACCGTCTTGCCGGAGAGAAGCCTGGGAAGCAAGGTCAACTTTAACGAAGGGTCCCGAGGAGTACCAGCATGGAATTTGCCGCCAGAAACTACACCACGTGAGAGGCGTCTCCAGGGGCGTTCCTATTGGAAATGTGATTTTGTATTAGGGACAGCACCCCGGGGTGGAGTTAGAGCAGACGATCTGAGGAATCTAAGAGAGCGGATGGGTAGGCAGATAGGAAACTGCAAGACTTCGACTTTGAGACAAAGACTAAGGGAAGTGTGTGATCTTCTTTGGAAGTCACCACGGCTGACACCTTTTTAGGTAAAGATCTTGTTAAGTAGGGATGTCACTTAGTCTAGTGTAGGGACAGTCTAACCTGAACTTTTCCTTTCTGTAAATGACGCATAAGCTACAGCTTGTGTCCATATTGGCAACTTTAATGCTTTTCGAATTTGTTTTAGTGATATCCTTCTGCCGACTAAGAGCTTTCAGAGAATTCTTGTTTGTATTGATTCCTGTATACCTTTTGAATCTCATTCTGAGATGTTTGTATCTCCAGATAGCTTTGGCTTTATAATAAACTTTTAAACCTTTTCCAGTGGTAAGTGGTTCTTTAGAGTGGTGTAAGATCTTTCTTGATTAACCCAGTAGTAGATTGCCTTTTACTCAATGACAGGTACCAACGATTTAGTCGACCTGAATTGGGATCTGGATTAACAGCAATAGACCAGAAATCCCGCGTTAGCAGTTGGTAGCAGAGGATGGTTACCTTCTTGAGGGAGGTGATCTAGACTAGGTTAGTTTACCCCAAGGTCCCTAGAGCTCGAGAGGTGGCCTGCCGAAGAAGGTGCTGACGGAGAGAGAAAAGCAGCAGTATCGGACGAGAGTGAGTATAACAAGGGTCATGCATGGACAGATTGCGGTGTTTTGTGTTGTATTTGTAATGTAATGTCATGCGGAGTTGAATGCCTGTAGTGTGATTGTGAGAAGGTTGTGAGCGCGCGCAACCTGGTAAAATCTTAAGTTCGGGGTAGAGCTTAAGTGGTTCGGGTGTATCGAACATCCAGAGTAATTGTCGACCAGAGTAAGGAGGTCATGAGGTACCATTGACCGCCGCATGACCGAGATAGGGGGAGTGTAAGAGTGCGTGTGTGAGTAACGGACGCTGGTCGAAAGTTACTGTGTGTAAGTAACCTATCAGAGAAGGCGATTGTCTGGACGTAAACGGAAAGACATTTCGTCAGTTAAGGTGACAATTACAGATAGACTGTGGGCGTACAGTCAAAGAAAAGTGATCGCTTGGACGGAAGTAATCATTTTTCAGAGTATGAATGGGACGCATGCATGACCGCGGAGACGAGCTGAGTAAGGAGGGGAACTGCTGCGAAGGGGGACGAGTGACGTCAGCGAGAGCCGCGCTGAGATAGGCCGGTTAGTGAGAAGCCGTGCCGTGATAGGGCGGTTGGTGTGACGTCAGTGAAAAGCCGCGTCGTGATAGGGCAGTAAGCGAGAACCGTGCTGAGATTGGTGGATTGTCATTAGGAAGTAAACAAACGCGGAGGAAATAGAAATTCTGTAGGTTTTGAACATGAAGTGTTTTAAATGTTTGAGAGGGATTTTTAAGAGAAAAAGAAGGAACTCTTATTACGGGGAAGAGGCACCGCCAGAGGGTACACCAGCTTACTATATGGCAGCGAATGTTGGCTTGCATACTATACTGTGGATTAGTGAATGGAGCAAGATTTCAGAAGGGAATGAGGAACTGACGTTTCCTAAGTATGGAACGTTCAGGTTAGAGGCGTTACATCGGCTGAAAGCAATTATGTCCTCATTGAATCCTCCGCCTAGACCAACGCAGTTCGAGGCCCTTAATGCGTGGCTTAGGGCGGCACACGACAGAAATCTGAACAGGCGCCAAGAAAGGTTGAAGCGATCAGTAAGGGCAGTGCGAGATGCCCAATGGGATGCGGACGCCAAGAGATGGAGGGTACAGGCTATTGAGGTGGATAAGTTGTACCCAGTGAGAGAGGTGGCAGGAGAAAAGAGGCTCATGGAAGAGGATGAGGAGAGCGAGTTGGAGGACAACTTGATAAATAGATTGCTAATAGATAGACCGCCTCCGAACGTAGGGGAGACAGAAAGTAACGAACTCCCAAGGGGAGGTGGGGCTGCCATAGAGGGGTATGTACCACTCCCTATATCGGAGTGGACACCTACCAAAGGTGAGGAGACACCTCAGCCTAGTACAGTACAGAGTGTAGTCGGAAGGTTTGTGGTGCAGAAGGTACCGGAAACTGAGAGGGTTGAGTCTTATGGGTTGCCAGACGCTCTACGAGTACCCGTTACCATAGGTCCTATAGTATCGATTTACAACCCCGAGAGAGACAGAGAGGAAGAACAGATACGGTTAGACAGAGAAAGAGTTGAAATGGAAAGGAGAAATAACATGACAAATGCCTGGAGGCAATTGCCAGGACCAGTGACATGGAGCACCCCATTTGATTCAGCAGAGGGTCCCGCAGGAGAACAGGGGGGTCAGAGAGGACCGATGGACCTGAGGGGACCACGGCCGAAATCCTTTAAGGAGCTGAGAGTGGACTTGAGAGAATGGGATGGGTCCACAGAAGCACCAGCCCACAGGTCAAGAACAGGGGCTGAGTGGGGAAGTCGAGGCAACGGAACATTGTCTCACTGCGGGGCTAGCGCAAGTAGTCAGGAGTGGGATGGTAACAGTCCGGAGAGTAGAGGAGTTATACGTCATACTGACGGTGGGAATGAGCAAGAGAGACGTGAGAGAAGTACAGGATGTGGAGAGACGTCCCGTCTCATAACCAGTGAGGGAGAAAGAAGGACACAAGAATACAGGGATAGGTTTAGATGTACTCACCATGCACCTAATGATAATGTACAGCACTGGAGTAGTGGGAGCATGGGGAACAGTGAAGGATCTTGCCATGGGTCGAGAGATCAGAGGCCACCGGCAAAAGACGAAGAAAGGGGGAATAACGGAATGTCTTACCATGTATCTAGGGAGACCATGCAGGATGGGACTTGTGGGATTATGAGAAATGGGAAAGTGTTTCACCATACACCCAGAGAGGATGGAACTGCATGGGACCTGGAGAGATGGGAACATGGGAGGACTCCCCATAACTCGCCTGAGCCTAGACGTAGGACTCGGAGCTGGGATGGGAGAGATGTGAATGGACCCCCTAGAGCTAGCATACTGAAAGCTGCAGTAAAGGCCAGAAGACTTGACGTCACTAGTTTAAAACATGATCTGGACGAGATAATAGATGGGACGTTAGCCTTAGAAAGGATTGACCTATACGAACAAGATGAGTTACTGTTTATAGCAAAGGATATTACCCGAAAGGCAAGAGCAATTCATGAGAAACTGTCTGAACTGGCAGAGAAGTATATGGTGGATTTGTCCAGAACAAAGACATTACAGAGTAACCATAGGTTGCAGTATTCAGACCAAGACTTAGATGAGAAGAGAACTACAGGATTAAAGACTCACATAAGGGAGCTGATAACAGGAATAAGAGCGTGGAGAGATCTGGACAAATGGGAAGAGAGGTGGTCCAAAAGGGGTACTGTCAGACGGAGCACGAGTGTGATGTCTCCGGAAGGAAGGGTAATGCAGATGGAGGCATTTCCTTTGAGAGAAATATCGAATGGGAACTATGTACATGTGCCCTGGAGTAGAGGAGATTTGGCTGCATTTACCAATTCATTTCCGAAGTTAAGGGACAATCCAGTTGAGTGGTACAAGCAGGTAGGAAGGTTTGTGAAAATCTCAAAAGTATTATGGATTGATTTGAACACCTTGTTTGACATTGTGGTGCCAGGAGATTTGTGGACAGCATGCAAGACTAGTGTCGAGTGGCCAACGGTAGAACCAGAAAGGAATGCTGCTACAAATGGACCGTCTGAAATTGTAATGTTGAAATACGATAGGGTAATGACATGGCTGAAGATAAAGGTGCCGCCACAAGACATAGATTGGGTAAAAATAGACCGAACAAGACAAGAACCAAAGGAGACAGTCCATGAGTATTATGAGCGATTGCTGAAAGCATTCAAACAACACAGTGGACTAGATGTAATGGACCCTAAGGATATAGGACAATTTGTATCAAAGTTTGTTTTGGGGCTGAGACCTGATATTTGTCTGATGATTCAGCAGCATTTAATTTGTTGGCAAAACAAACCATTGGATGAGATTTTGAGATACGCAAGATACTGTAGTGATGAGATAGAGTCCAAAGCAAAGAAATTAAAAGACAAGCTGATGGTAGTACAGATGCAGTAAGCTGGAAAGGGTGGAGAGCGCCAACAGGGAACAGGGACAATGGGACGAAAACCAAACGGGCAGAATAGAGACAGCGAAGAAAACCCGAGACCTAGAATAGACCTTGCCGCGTTGAAGAGAACGACAAAGTGCCATCAGTGTCATCAGGTGGGACATTGGAGACGCGAGTGTCCCTATAACCCTGAAAATGGAGAGATAGAAGTAGAGGAAGAAGTTCAGGAGGTTCCAGTTCAAAGGGTGACAGTGACAAAAAGTAATGTGGCCAAAGAGGGGACTTCGGCTCCACGAGCTCAGTTCCCTCAGCCACCAAAGATTATGACAGGAGGAAAGGTCTATAGACAAATGCCTTTGTTCACAGATGAGGAAAAATGTTACTACATTGATCCCTTGACGGGACAACGTGTAAGCAAAGAAGAGGACTGTACCCTCGGGGCAGTTCTGGAAGTGGATCAAAGAGGACCATTTGTTGAGGCTGAAGTGGCAGGATGTCCCACAACATTCTTGGTGGATACCGGAGCTACTCGATCAACTTTGAGATCAGCAGTGGTTCCGGATCTACCAATGTCGGGGGAAACAATTCAGGTGGTAGGAGTCGCAAACAAGAGGATGACTAGCCCTTTGACGGAACCAGTGTCAGTGAAAATCGGAAACTACATGAATGAACATCAGTTTGTGGTGTGCGATTCTAGTCCTGTGTGTCTGCTAGGAAGGGACTTATTGTGCAAGCTGAACTGTACCATATACTGCACACCTCAGGGAGTAGAGGTAGAGATGACAGATGATGACGCTACCTTCAAAATCGTGAATTCAAGAACATGCATAGAACTGTATCCTACTCTGACAGTGGAGGACCTTCCTTGGGACTTACGCGAGGCAGTATCATCAGAAGTATGGGATTTTACAGGAGAAGAGATAGGATTGGTCAAAGGGGTAGAGCCAGTGAAGATCATAGTGAAACCAAATGTTGATTATCCTAGAACGCCACAATACAAGCTGTCCCAAGAGACGATTGCAGGAATAAAACCCGTGATCGACTCTATGATTAAACAGGGAATACTGAAGGAAATCGTGGGAAGTCCATGCAACTCCCCGATTATGGGTTTGCAGAAACCTAGTGGGAAATTTAGAATAGTACAGGACCTTCGAAAAATTAATAACATTGTTGTTTCATGTTGTCCAGTGGTACCGAATCCATCAGTAATACTGTTTCAGATACCATTTCAAGCTGAGTGGTTCACAGTGATAGATCTTTGTCAGGCTTTCTTTTCAATCCCATTAGACGAAGAGAGCCAGTACCTTTTTGCGTTTAAAATGGAGAGTCGCGTCTTAATATGGTGCAGAATCCCACAAGGGTTCACAGATAGCCCTTCAATTTTCAACCAGCTGTTGAAAAAGAACCTTGAAAGTCTGGTACTGCCCCAGAATTCAGTTCTGGTCCAGTACATAGACGACCTACTTGTTGCGTCAGGAACAGAAGAGGCTTGCAAGGAAGACACCATCGCCTTGTTGAACCATTTAGCTGAAAATGGACACAAGGTGTCCCCGAGTAAATTGCAGTACTGTCTGACAGAAGTACAGTACTTGGGTCACCGGATAGAAAAAGGAAAGCGCAAGGTGTCACCAGATAGAATAGAGGCAATCATGAAGATGAACTCGCCTACAACACAGAGAGAAGTCAGGATGTTTCTAGGAATGGTTGGTTATTGCCGACAGTGGATAGCTAACTTTTCACTGAAAGCAAAACCCTTACAGAAACTGACGCACAAGGAGGTGAGCGATCCGGTACCATGGGATAATGAGTGCTTGATGGCGTTCCTACAGCTGAGAGATGACTTATGACGTGCTCCGGCTCTGGGGATGCCGGACTATGAGAAGCCATTTTCCCTCTATTGCTGCGAAAGGGAGGGCTGTGCTTGTCAGTTTTAGTGCAAGTCCATGGAAATGCCCGTAGACCAGTTGCATACTTTTCGGCTACCTTAGACCCAGTAGCCGCAGCGTTGCCCGGATGTCTCAAATCCGTTGCTGCAATGGGTGTCAGCATTGAGCGTTGTGAAAGCATTGTGATGGGACACCAGTTAGTGGTGTATGTACCTCATTCTGTGGAACTGTTAATGACCAGGACCAAGACCCAGCACTTGACTAACAGTAGGCTCACGCGCTATGAGCAAGTTATTCTTGCTGCAGAGAACGTGACCCTTAAGAGGTGTTCTGTCTTGAATCCTGCTACACTGATGCCACTTCCTAATGACATAGAAGGCGAAGACTGTGAAGATCACGATTGCCTTGATGTGACTGAACTATGTACGAAGCCAAGACCAGATATTGTGGATGAACCATTGATCGACCCCGATGAAATTTTCTTTGTTGATGGTTCATGTTTAAGAGACGATACTGGTCGGTTGAGAGCAGCTTATGCTGTTTGCACCATTACTGGAGTTGTGGAAGCCGCTTGCCTGGAAGGAGTACACTCCGCTCAGGTAGCAGAAATCATTGCATTGACACGTGCCTGTATAGCAGGTAGCAAAATTAGAGTCACCATATATACTGATAGCCAATATGGTTTCGGTGTAGTTCATGATTTCGGGCAATTGTGGTCTCAGAGGGGTAACACGACCTCCTCTGGTTCGCCAATCAGAAATGGAGAATTTGTACGACTGCTGTTAGAAGCATTACAGGGTCCAGCCGCAATTGCGGTTGTGAAATGTGTAGCTCATACGAAAAATACAGATTTTGTGTCACAAGGAAATAGATATGCAGACGAAGTTGCCCGCTATTGTGCTGAGCATGGTTATTCTTTCACGGAGGTGGAAGTAGGTGGGGCTCAGGAAAGGACAGAACTAAGCATGATGTTAGAAACTGTTGATACTTGGGAAGATTTGAAACAAATGCAAGACAATGCACCTGAATCTGAGAAGCAGGCATGGGAAACAGCAGGTTGTGTGAGAAGCGAAATGGACTTTTGGGTTTCAGCAGATGGAAGGGCAGTGTTACCCGAGGAGTTAGCGAGTCCAATGGCACGACAGATACATGGTCCAGTGCATTTGGGAAGACATGCCATGCTGAGCGTGTTCAGGCAGACTTGGTATTGCCCAAAATTTAGGATTGCAGCAGACGCAGTGTGTAAGCGATGCGTTACTTGCCAGCAGTTGAATATAGGGAAAAGAACACCAGTTACACTGAGTCACATTGGGAGGTCTGGGGGGCCCTTCAACAGAATGCAATTGGATTTTATTGAAATGCCAAAAGTCAACCGCCTTAGGTATGTTCTTATGGTAGTATGCATATTTTCCAGATGGGTTGAAGCATACCCTACACGCAGGTGCGATACACTCACAGTAGCAAAGTTGTTGCTCAGAGAGTTGATACCGCGCTTCGGGATGCCTGCCTCTTTGGAATCGGACAGAGGAACACATTTTAACAGCGAAGTTGTGAAGATGCTTTGCTCTGCATTGAACATTGATCAGAAATTGCATTGTAGCTATCGACCAGAGGCTTCAGGTATCGTGGAGCAGATAAATGGGACGTTGAAATGTCGAATTGCTAAAGTTTGTTCATCAACTTCCTTAAGTTGGCCTGATGCTCTTCCTTTGGTCCTTATGAGCATGCGTAGCACACCCGACAGGAGGACAGGTCTCTCTCCACACGAGGTGTTGATGGGGAGGGCAATGAGACTTCCAACTGTCCCAACAACTGCATTATTGAACATTACAGATGACCTGATCCTGGATTATTGCAAGGGGTTGTCTGACGCCATTCATTCTGTGTCTCTTCAGGTACAGGCCGCAGAAGTTCCATCTTCAAGAGATCAATGCCACGACCTGTGTCCAGGTGACTGGATAGTGGTGAAGAAGCACGTCCGGAAGAACTGCTTAGACGTGCGCTGGAAAGGACCCAACCTGATTATCTTAACGACAAACACTGCCGTGAAGTGCGGAGGACTGCCAAATTGGATCCACGCTTCCCATACTCGAAGAGTTCCAGCACCCCTAGAAGAAACAGCTCCTCTCACAGACGAAAGTCCAGTTGTAGAGGAAGAATCACAAGAGGGGACCAGTCAAGCTGTGGGGGTGTCTGAAGAAGTTGGGAGTGTCACAGATCCAGAAGAAGAAGAAAGACAGAACGGCAGTGAAACTGAAGTTGCCACTGAAGGAGAAAGCGGCTGTGAAAACAACTCAGAGACAGAACAAGTTCAGAGTGATCAAGAACTGAGTGAACGGACAAGAAATAGGAGAACGAGGCGTGGAGCAGCTACCTGGCCTGAAAGAAAAAGGAGGCCAAGCTTGAAGCCAGCTCGAGAGGAAACTCTTGCTCCTATATCCGAAGACTCAGATCCAGAAGAAAGCGCACAAGGACAAGAACAGGAAGGTCCGAGAAGATCAAGGAGGGTGCGAGTGCCTTGCAGAAGATACGCTACTCCTGAGTGGACCTACCTCGCTACCGATGTCCGAGGGACGCAGAACTGGGAGGCTGAGGAAAGTGACTCTGACCAGAACTGACCCCTTCATAACAGTGGAAGTAGAGTTGCTGATACCAGGAGTGGAGGTCGAAGGGCTGCTGACACTCAACATCGTCTATCCTCCTCTTCTGAGCGGCATAAGAAAATTGATTCTAGAGACAGTTGAATTTCCGTGTTGCTGTTCAAGGTGTCCAATACTTGAGGGAATCCTTCTTCGTTTGGAAATATTTGAGCGAGTAGTGGAAGTTCTTGGAACACGCATAATTTTGGATTACTAAAGACTTTGCAAAGAACTTTGTAAATACGGATTGATAGATAACCTAGCGTCAAGAAGAAGAAGAAGAAATTAGGGATTTCCATTTTTAGAGGATGGAGAAGGGCTAAGGTTGTCTATTGCTACAGAACTTAGAGACTGTTCTGGCGGAGGGGATTTTCAGCTTCCAGGTGTGGTTCGAAAGATTGGAGAAGCAAAGAAAATAGACTTTGTACTGTGAAAGAGAACCAGAGCTACACTGTCTTGAGACCATGGAGGCTGGCAACCTGAACCGCAGGGCAAAATGCATAGTAGGCACACTTTTAGTGGTAGTGATTTCTCTTATAGTTTTAGTGGTTACTCTATCATATGTAGTGGGACATGAAAATGATGTGAAAGCAGAAAAAGAAGCAAAAAGTGCATCAACACAGAAGCCTCCTACGGCTGGCAAACAGGGGGAAAACACAGCGAAGGAGAAAGCTTTGTTAGATGCTGAAATAAAAAGATTACATGCAGATGAATCACAGGGGAATTTTAAAACAAATGCTTATGCCAAATTGCTTTATGAATATATTGATGTCATGGAGGCGAAGAACTGCTATGTCTGCATGCAGTTGCCAGCCTCTGTAGATGAAGGCATCAGGTATCATCATCTTCCATTGACCTATGGAATCACATGTAGTTTGTTGCTGAGCATATTTTATGAAAGGGATGGGTTCGAGTATTACTTCTCGAACTTTGACTCGATATTGCCAGAGGTGCCAAATTATAAGCACCTCAATAAATGGGATTATTACAAGAGTGAAGACAGATTACAGAAATTTTTCCTTCCATGGAGAACATTAGATACTTCACATGCCCGAAGAAATAATTTGACTTGTAAAGTGTCCGAAATTGAGAAAAAATGTATAGGGCAGGTGGATGATCGATATAAAAGACAAAAGATCCTAAAAGCTTCAGGACAATGGAAAACCGATTGGACCCAGGAAGAAAGGGAACACCAAAGGAAGGGTAGCAATGGTCCAATAGCTTTAGACCGAGAGAAAAGGGGAAAGCTGTGTATACACAGAAGTCAAACATATTATGAGAATGTGTTTGTGGGAGAGGTCAGTTGTGAACATGCTTTCCAACTGGAGAATTACTCCAAAGATTTCCTAAAGGAAATGCAGGTGATCCCGAATGTGTATTTTGTTTGTGGAAGAAATGCATACGTGAAACTACCAGATAATTGGTATGGATCATGTTATTTAGCAATTATCTTCCCCAAAATATACCATGCTGAGGACTTAGAAACCAAAAAGAGAGGGAAACAAACTAGAAGAAGAAGGGATGTAAGCGCTGAGGAGGTAGTTGGAGATGTATTTGGCGCTATGTTTCCTATTTTGGGGATAGCACTAAATGATGTTAAGATAAGAAGATTGGCAACAGTTGTAGATAGACTATCCGCCAGTACTGCTAGATCTTTAATGCTGGTGGAAGGAGAGATGCAATCGATAAGGGCAATGGTTCTTCAGAACCGACTTGCTCTAGACGTTCTGTTGGCCAAAGAGGGAGGAGTCTGCAAGGCTTTGAAGGTCCAGGAATGTTGCACTTACATTCCAGACAATTCAAAACCTCTAGAAAAGTACATTCGAAACATTACTGAAATACACAATGAAATAGAGGATTTGACGAAGGTAACAGTATGGGAAAAAGTAGGTCAAGGAATGGGTAAAGCTGGAGGTTGGTTTGCCAACCTGGGAAAGAATATCATTTGGTACATATTGAAACCTATCATCATAATAGTGATTTGTGTAATCGCTTTGTGGGGGTTGGTGAAGCTGTACAAATGGTATAGAGCAAACAGGTTGCAGAGATCCATGCGAGAGCAGGGGAGGAGATTAGCTGCGATGCAGGAGAATAAGTATCGGAGTCTGAGGGCTCTGGAGGAGATGAAACGAGGGAAGGTTGCAACGACTTCAGTTTGATACTCTATACTTTAGAGAGGGGGTTGTGATGATGATGACTACTGTAAGTCATCAAAGGGGGGATTGAGAAAGCACAAATCTGAAAAATGTAGAAGTGCACCATATTTACAAGCACGTTGTATTAGTTTAGAATAGAATACACCAGAGTGTCAAACTTATTGAGTGAAAATATATACAGGAGTGTTTAATTAGAATAGAGATACATATATCAGTGTGAAAACTAATGTAGAGCTTTGTAGAAGTGTTAGAATGATGTTGGAGTCTCACGTTATGGGGCTGTGTGAAAAAGAAATGTAATTCTGCAAACCATGGAAATGTGTAGGCCACATGGCATTTCACAAGAAACGAAAGATGCTGCTACACTTTTAAGTAACCTGGATTCTAATGTCATTTTACTGCAAAGTATTATTAATCATAGAATTAAAATAATGTTTTGAATAGATGTGTTACATTATAGTAATGTGTGTTAGTTAGAATACTGTTTAAACAAAGAAATTAAATGTGCATATTGCAGAGGCCCGTTTCATGTAATTCTAGTAGGCCTGAATAGATAAGGTTGCTTCTTTGATCTGCATGTGCTCGTTAAGGAGAGGTCGCACAGAGCACGAATGTAAAGCCTGTTCAAATGTTTTACGACCCTAAGATATGGTGGAGGCCGGAATTTGGGGCCCACAGAGAAAAAGTGTCTTTTGCAGGTGCGAGGGGGCTTAATCAGAAAATGATGAATAGACTTTTGTTCAGAGACGCCTGGCACAGGCCTGTAGGAGTCTTCAGGAATTTCTAGGGGGTACCGTCTTGCCGGAGAGAAGCCTGGGAAGCAAGGTCAACTTTAACGAAGGGTCCCGAGGAGTACCAGCATGGAATTTGCCGCCAGAAACTACACCACGTGAGAGGCGTCTCCAGGGGCGTTCCTATTGGAAATGTGATTTTGTATTAGGGACAGCACCCCGGGGTGGAGTTAGAGCAGATGATCTGAGGAATCTAAGAGAGCGGATGGGTAGGCAGATAGGAAACTGCAAGACTTCGACTTTGAGACAAAGACTAAGGGAAGTCTGTGATCTTCTTTGGAAGTCACCACGGCTGACACCTTTTTAGGTAAAGATCTTGTTAAGTAGGGATGTCACTTAGTCTAGTGTAGGGACAGTCTAACCTGAACTTTTCTTTTCTGTAAATGACGCATAAGCTACAGCTTGTGTCCATATTGGCAACTTTAATGCTTTTCGAATTTGTTTTAGTGATATCCTTCTGCCGACTAAGAGCTTTCAGAGAATTCTTGTTTGTATTGATTCCTGTATACCTTTTGAATCTCATTCTGAGATGTTTGTATCTCCAGATAGCTTTGGCTTTATAATAAACTTTTAAACCTTTTCCAGTGGTAAGTGGTTCTTTAGAGTGGTGTAAGATCTTTCTTGATTAACCCAGTAGTAGATTGCCTTTTACTCAATGACAGGTACCAACGATTTAGTCGACCTGAATTGGGATCTGGATTAACAGCAATAGACCAGAAATCCCGCATTAGCAATCCTTTGGAAGTCTAACTTCTGCGGTATCGATTTGGCCCATGGGAAATAAAGCTCTCTGGGTCAATCAAAATGCTCTATTTTGAACTGGCGCTCCTGTGAGACTCTCGCAAGCCTCTCACGGACCCAAATGTCCCAATTTACAAATAATTTTGACCCTTAATTTCTAAAAATCTACTAAACTGATTTATATCAAATCACAATCTGAGGACCAAGATCTAGCTTCCGGTGTAATTCCGTTTAGCAGTTTTTTGCGGAAGTGGTTCTTACAGAAGTCTACGGAAAATGCATGGGGATTTTGTGTTTTTGGATCACCCTTTTTTCTTGGGCCCTGCTTGACAGATCACCTCACAATCGTCCATACACAAAGTACAATAAAAAGACCACCTTTTTGGAAAGTTTAGTCGAGATTCATCAAACCTTAGCAACACAAAAAAACTTTTCCTTTGAAACAGCTCAACTACATATAACTACCCAGTGGCGATGGCCACTAGGTGAGCTATATATATATCATCAATACACTCAACATGGCACTCCGTCTCATAGAATCAACACACTCCAAAGGTCACAACTTTGACCTTGTCTTCTCAACATCACCAAGAATTCCATGCAAACCACCCACACCCCCGGACTGGATTTCTACTTTGCCATCCCTATCTCACTGCTCAGCGTCCTACCAACAATCCAAGGCCAACACAAAAGAGAAGACAAAGCCTTCAGATCCTTCAAATATTTCACCATGGACAACCTAATGCTAAACTCATATTCACCCTATCAACTCCAAACCTGACGCCAATGCCTTTCTGTTAGACCTGGCATCTTTGGCGTGGTTTCCCCCTATCTTTTTGCCTCTACCTCCTGTATTTTTGATGCTGTGCTGGATTTCGTTTTTGCTGGTTTAGATGCTTTGGACACTCTGCCACTGCTGATCAGTGCCAGAGTGTAAGTGCTCCCTGTGTAAATTGTTATTCTGATTGGATATACATGTTTGGCATGTTTGTATCACCATGAAGTCCCTAGTAAAGTGCACTGGGTGTGCCAGGGCTGGTGATGACAAATGCTACTAGTGGGCCTGCAGCACTGATTGTGCCACCCACAGGAGTAGCTCTAAAATGGTGTCTCAGGCCTGCCACTGCAGTGCCTATGGGCAGTTTAGAACTGCCATGTCCTCCTGGCCAGTGTCCCCACTGACCAGGCCTAGCCCTTCCCTTTTTGTGCACATCAGCCACCCCTATGGAAGGCCCAAGGTACCCCCCTGGGCAGGGTGCAGTGTATGTGAAAGGTAGAGCATGTACTGGTGCAGGTAACATGTTCTGGTAGTGAATTACAGCCATTTTCGTTTTTCACTATTGTAAGGCTATCTTGCTCCATGGATTAACATGGGGGATGCTGGCTACAGTGGTTAACGAACACAAAACCACTGGGTATGGGCTCCCACAGGCATTGCTTGCCACACTTGTATAAGAAACAAAACAGTTGCAAATGCCACTACTTTTTCAAAATAACATTACTTGAATAAACATATGATCCAAACAATATGTTTACAGTGAAATAAATTCTGTTTGTTTTAATCTTTTTTCATTTTCATTTGACACTTCTATTTCAAAATGATCTCACAATGTATTGTACAAATATTAAAAACCTGAGGTGCGCAACAAATATCAAATACAGTGATAACAAAATTTGTTAGATATTTACAGTGTAATACAACTTATTCACCATTCAATCTCCACTCATACAACACTCAATCCACTACAGATAGACAAACTCACAACAAAACATAAATGATTCGAAACGTAACTGGATGCACTCTCCAGTAACACAAGCCAATTGTTTTTTTCAGTATTTACAAATTTTTCTACGTTAAAGATTCAATAACAGACTCTTTTTGGCTATTAACGGGGTCTACGCGTTTCGAACTACCATTCTTGCGTAGTTCTCTTCAGGACCAATCTGTAATGACAAAAAGCAACAAATCTATTGTTGGGGGGGGGGGAAACACATTCTCTACAGTGCCCTGCCCCTGTAACTCGAGTGTCCTCACCTACCTTGTGCTCGACAAGACAAGCTAGAAGGGTTGTGATCCCAATCTAAAAAGCAACAACAGCACATGACCAAATCAGAAAAGCATTTCCACAACCAGCACACTGGCATCCAACCTGGCAACTCGAGTTACAGGGGCAGGGCACTGTAGAGAATTACCAGGAACAAAAGGACTTCACCCCCAGCTTCCCTGAACTCTGCTGAGAGAGTTCTGTCCTTCCTAGAGTGCTTGATCCAGTTGTGGGGCCTCTGGAAGTTGTACCTGAGCTGGGAAGCTTGAAACTAAGCTTGAGTGACTTTTGAATCTGAAAAGTGTCGCATCGCTCGCTTGCGGAGCGCATCCCCGACAGTGCGAGAAGTTTCCCGCCGCTACGGAGGTCGAGATCGTCGCAGCGCCTGACGCCGCTGCCAGAGACGTCGCATCCTTCGTTTGCGGGACACACCAGACCGGTGCGGGAGAATCGAACATCGCTGCGAGTATCGTCGCAGAGCCTGTCGTCGCTGGGTGAGATCGCCGCACCGCTTGCTTGCGGACCGCATCACGTCGCTGCGAGCATCGCCGCAGAATCAACGCATCGAGGAGCTGCGAGAGAGAGGATCCCCGCTGGACCGCGCATCGTCGCCCCGGAGATCGTCGCAGTCCCTACGAGATTGTCGCTCCGTGCCTTTGCGAGAACAGACTTCCTATGGAACCTACGCACCGGAATCCATACAAGTGGCCTTCCTCCCCATACAGACCTGTATGGGGAGCAGCCCCTGAGAGTCTTGCATGTGAACCGCCTCAAACCACACTTTAAGAGGTCTGAAGTAACCATGCTCCTGGCTACAGATGGAGGAATGGAAGAGGATAGTGATCCTCTCCCTGACCTCTTGGCAGTTAAGGAGCAAGATGGGTCAGTGGATGGTGTGGTCCTCTCACCCACCCTGACCCCAGAACAGCAGAGTGACTGTCGCCAAGTGTTGGGTCAGTTCTCCTCCCTGTTCTCCCTGACCCCAGGAGTCACCAACTGGTGCATCCATGATGTGGACACTGGAGACAGTCTGCCTGTGAAACAGAAATTTTACAGGGTAGCTGACAAGGTCAGGGCCAGCATCTAGGAAGAGGTTTCCAAGATGTTGGCGCTAGGGGTGATTGAGCCCTCCAGCAGCCCCTGGGCTAGCCCAGTGGTCTTGGTACCCAAGAAAGCTGCTACCCCCGGTGGCCCTCCAGAACTCCGGTTTTGCGTGGACTACCGTGGGCTCAATGCGGTCACGAAGACTGACGCACACCCCATCCCCAGAGCTGATGAGCTCGTGGATCGGTTGGGAGTTGCCTTAACTGATGGGGCCAAAGAAAGGTCTGCATTTTCAACACCAGAGGGGCACTTCCAGTTCCGTGTCATGCCCTTTGGGTTGAAGAATGCCCCTGCCACATTCCAGAGACTGGTTAACCAGGTACTGACCGGGCTGGAGGAATTCAGCGCCGCATACCTGGATGACATTGCTGTGTTCAGCTCCACGTGGGAGGAATACCTGCAACACCTCTGCGAAGTGTTGAAGGCTCTGCAAAGGGCAGGCCTCACTATCAAGGCCAGCAAGTGCCAGATAGGGCAGGGATCTGTGGTGTATTTGGGACACCAGGTGGGGAGCGGCCAGGTGGCGCCCCTTCAGGCCAAGATTGATACCATTCTGGCTTGGGAGCCCCCCAAGACCCAGACAGAGGTGAGGGCCTTTTTAGGACTCACCGGGTATTACCGACGGTTTGTCAAGGGATATGGCACCATTGTCGCCCCCTTGACAGAACTCACTTCCAAGAAGTTGCCCAAAAGAGTTGACTGGACTGACGCCTGCCAAACTGCTTTTGAAACCCTGAAAACTGCTATGTGCACAGCGCCGGTGCTCAAGGCACCTGACTTTTCCAGTGAGTTCATAGTTCAGACAGACGCTTCAGAGCATGGTGTGGGAGCAGTACTCTCACAAATCACTGAGGAGGGAGGAGACCAGCCGGTAGCCTTTATTAGCAGGAGACTACTCCCCAGGGAACAGAGGTGGAGTGCGATTGAGAGAGAAGCATTTGCTGTGGTCTGGGCTCTGAAAAAGTTGAGGCCCTACCTGTTTGAGACTCACTTCCGTGTTCAGACCGACCACAGGCCCCTCAGATGGTTAATGCAGATGAGGGGTGAGAATCCAAAGCTGTTGAGGTGGTCCATCTCCCTACAGGGAATGGACTTTACGGTGGAACACCGCCCTGGTACAGAACATGCCAACACTGATGGTCTGTCCAGGTTTTTCAGCCTTAGTGAAGAGAACTCCCAAGAGGGTGGGTAGTTCTCCCCACTTTCAGCTGGAGGGGACACATGTTAGACCTGGCATCTTTGGCGTGGTTTCCCCCTATCTTTCAGGGCCTTCGGCCTGGTCGCCCCCACTGCCTACCTGCTGCCCGCTGCCTACCTGCTGACACTGCCGCTGCCCAGCTGCCGCAGGGCCGCCCACCAAGCCACTGCCTACCTGCTGATACTGCCGCTGCCCCAGCCACCGCAGGGCCGCCCACCAAGCCACTGCCTACCTGCTGATACTGCCGCTGCCACAGCCGCCGCAGGGCCGCCCACCAAGCCACTGCCTACCTGCTGATACTGCCGCTGCCCCAGCCGCCGCAGGGCCGCCCGCCAAGCCCGACATCCATTTTCCCGCCGCTGCCAGTCCGCGGCCCCGCCCCCCGCCAGCCGATTGGTCAGCCCGCTCCCGCCTCCCCGCAGACCCTCCCTACCGGCTCCCTTCTTAAAGGGGACCCAGACTCTTCCTAGGGAGCGACCACTGCGCCTTCGGCCTGGTCGCCCCCACTGCCTACCTGCTGCCCGCTGCCTACCTGCTGACACTGCCGCTGCCCAGCTGCCGCAGGGCCGCCCACCAAGCCACTGCCTACCTGCTGATACTGCCGCTGCCCCAGCCGCCGCAGGGCCGCCCACCAAGCCACTGCCTACCTGCTGATACTGCCGCTGCCCCAGCCGCCGCAGGGCCGCCCACCAAGCCACTGCCTACCTGCTGATACTGCCGCTGCCCCAGCCGCCGCAGGGCCGCCCGCCAAGCCCGACATCCATTTTCCCGCCGCTGCCAGCCCGCGGCCCGCCCCCCCGCCAGCCGATTGGTCAGCCCGCTCCCGCCTCCCCGCAGACCCTCCCTACCGGCTCCCTTCTTATGACGCCCCCGGAGCGACCGCGCAGCGGACGCGTGCAGCGGACGCGTGCAGCGGACGCGTGCAGCGGACGCGCGCAGCGGGAGCACCAAATGAGCGCCGAAGGCGCGCCAAAGGTAAGCCCGTCTGCGCCCATCCGCGCCTGGCCCGCGCCCAGTGCCAGGACCCCTGGCCCCCACCGATGGAAGCTGACCCGACGGACCTACGATGCCACCGAACTCAACGCACTCAACACCGGCCGAACCCCGGGCTGCTACCGAGCCACACCGAGACGCACCCACGGACCCTTCAGCTGCCACACCTGCAAGTTCACCTGCAACCGGACCCACGCCACACCAGCACCCACCAAGCCGACCTCCAGCAGCACCCACCTGAAGTGCATCCTGCTCAACACCCGCTCCGTCCACAGACACGCCGTCGAGCTCTGGAACCTGCTCGACACCACAGCCCCAGACGTCGCCTTCCTCACGGAAACCTGGATGAACGCCTCTTCAGCGCCCGACATCGCCATCGCCATTCCAGACGGATACAAGATCATCCGGAGGGACCGCGTCAACCAGACAGGAGGAGGCATCACCATCATCCACAGGAACACCATCCGCATCACGACCAACACTGACGACGCTGACGACACCCTCGCACCCGCCGAACACCTGCACTTCCAGATCCACGTCAACCCCAAGACCACCCTCAGAGGCACCCTCATTTACAGACCCCCGGGACCACGCACACATTTCAGCGAGGACATCGCCGACTTCATCAGCCCACACGCCCTCCCCTCCGCCGACTACATCCTCCTCGGGGACCTCAACTTCCACCTGGAGAATAACAACGACCGCAACACCACCACCCTGCTGGACAACCTCGCCAACCTCGGACTCAAGCAACTGGTGACCACCCCCACCCACTACGCCGGACACACTCTCGACCCGATTTTCTCCTCCAGCAAGGACATCGCCTTCAGCCACGCCACGGGGCTCCACTGGACGGACCACAGCTGCGTCCACTTCAGCTTCAGAAGGACCACGCTCCACCATCACCAGCAACAGGCTCCCCGCAGAAGCTGGAACAAGATCACTGCAGACCAGCTCGCTACTTCCCTGAACAAGAACCCTCCCACCAGCACAACGAACCCCAGCCAAGCAGCCACCAACCTCACGAAATGGATCAGCGACTGCGCAGACGACCTCGCCCCGCTGAAGACCCCGCCGAGCAGACCCGGCAGCAAGAAAGCCCCATGGTTTAACGACGACCTCAAGAGCTCCAAGAAGAACTGCAGAGCACTCGAGAAAACCTGGCGCAGAGACCCAACACCGGACAACATGACTGCCCTCAAGCTCGCCACCCGAAAACACCACCACCTGATCCACGCCACCAAGAAAACCGCTTTCAAGGAACGACTGGACAACAACGCACACAACAGCAAGGAACTCTTCAACATCGTGAAAGAGCTCTCCAACCCCAACGCCGGAAACAACGACATCACCCCTTCGCAAGACCTCTGCAACTCCCTCGCCTCCTACTTCCACAACAAGATCGCAGATATACACAACAGCTTCAGCACTCAACCGACGCACGCCACGACCGAACCACCGCCCCCACCACCACCCTCCGCGCCTGGACCCCGATCAGCACCGAAGACACCATCCGCACGATGAACTCCATCCACTTCGGATCTCCGACAGACCCCTGCCCTCACCACGTCTACAACAAGGCCGACGCTGTCATCGCACCCCACCTGCGGGACATCATCAACACCTCCTTCGACACCGCCACCTTCCCGGAGAGCTGGAAGCACGCCGAACTCAGCGCTCTACTCAAGAAACCATCAGCAGACCCAACCGACCTCAAGAACTACCGCCCCATCTCGCTGCTCCCGTTTCCAGCCAAAGTCATCGAGAAGACCGTCAACAAGCAACTGGCCGCCTTCCTCGAGACGAACGGATCCCTCGACCTCTCGCAGTCTGGCTTCCGGGCCAACCACAGCACCGAGACCGCCCTGATCGCAGCCACCGATGACATCCGAGCCCTGCTCAACAATGGAGAAACAGCGGCCCTCATCCTCCTGGACCTCTCCGTGGCCTTCGACACTGTCTGCCACTGTACTCTAGTACAGCGCCTCAGCAACGTTGGAGTCCAGGAGAAGGCACTGGAGTGGATCACCTCCTTCCTCGCCGGAAGGACACAGAGAGTCCGCCTCCCCCCGTTCAGATCGGAAGCCACCGAAGTCATCTGCGGCGTCCCTCAAGGCTCCTCGCTCAGCCCAACACTCTTCAACGTCTACATGAGCCCCCTCGCAGCCATCGCACGCCAACACAACCTGAACATCATCTCCTACGCCGACGACACCCAGCTGATCCTCTCCCTCACTAACGACCCAGCCACCGCCAGAGCCAACCTGCACGAAGGGATGACAGACGTAGCCAAATGGATGTCGGAAAGCCGCCTGAAACTGAACTCGGACAAGACGGAAGTCCTCATCCTGGGATCCTCACCCTCCGCCTGGGACGACTCCTGGTGGCCCCCCGCCCTGGGCAGCGCACCCAAACCCACAGACCACGCACGCAACCTGGGCTTCATCCTGGACTCCTCCCTCTCCATGACCAGACAAGTCAACGCCGTCTCCTCGTCATGCCTCAACATCCTGCGCATGCTACGAAAGATCTTCCGATGGATCCCCACCGAGACCAGGAAGACGGTCACCCAGGCCCTCGTAACCAGCCGTCTGGACTACGGCAACTCCCTCTACGCTGGAACCACCGCCAAACTCCAGAAAAGACTCCAGCGGATCCAGAACACCTCAGCACGACTCATCCTGGACATCCCCCGCCGCAGCCACATCTCCGGACACCTGAGAGACCTGCACTGGCTCCCGGTCAACAAGAGAATCACCTTCCGGCTCCTCACCCACGCACACAAAGCCCTACACAACCAAGGACCAGGATACCTCAACAGCCGCCTCAACTTCTACGCTCCCAAACGCCAGCTTCGATCGACCAGCCACGCCCTCGCCACCGTCCCCCGCATCCGAAGAGCCACCACAGGAGGAAGGTCCTTCTCCTACCTGGCTGCCAAGACTTGGAACTCCCTTCCGACCCACCTCCGCCTGACCCAGGACCACCTTGCCTTCAGGAAGAAGCTCAAGACCTGGCTGTTCGAGCAGTAGCGGACCCCCCCACCCCCCAGCGCCTTGAGACCCTCCGGGTGAGTAGTGCGCTATATAAATGCTATGATTGATTGATTGATAAATGCTATGATTGATCTTTTTGCCTCTACCTCCTGCATTTTTGATGCTGTGCTGGATTTCGTTTTTGCTGGTTTAGATGCTTTGGACACTCTGCCACTGCTGATCAGTGCCAGAGTGTAAGTGCTCCCTGTGTAAATTGTTATTCTGATTGGATATACATGTTTGGCATGTTTGGCATGTTTGGCATGTTTGTATCACCATGAAGTCCCTAGTAAAGTGCACTGGGTGTGCCAGGGCTGGTGATGACAAATGCTACTAGTGGGCCTGCAGCACTGATTGTGCCACCCACAGGAGTAGCTCTAAAATGGTGTCTCAGGCCTGCCACTGCAGTGCCTATGGGCAGTTTAGAACTGCCATGTCCTCCTGGCCAGTGTCCCCACTGACCAGGCCTAACCCTTCCCTTTTTGTGCACATCAGCCACCCCTATGGAAGGCCCAAGGTACCCCCCCTGGGCAGGGTGCAGTGTATGTGAAAGGTAGAGCATGTACTGGTGCAGGTAACATGTTCTGGTAGTGAATTACAGCCATTTTCGTTTTTCACTATTGTAAGGCTATCTTGCTCCATAGATTAACATGGGGGATGCTGGCTACAGTGGTTAACAGCATTTCTTCCCATAGGAACAAGATAGGACATAAGTATCTAGTATCCCTGAACTCAGAATTTAATAACACACCTTTTAGGAAAGGTTGCTTTTAAATCCTGGGTTTGAGAGCAGCACTTTTAGAAAGTTGCTGTTCTCTTGTCTAACCCTTCTGTGTGCCTGGGCCTGTTTGTGTATTGACTGTCTGGTTTGTGAGTGACAGGGGCTGGGGAATTCCCCAGCAGGATGGATGAGTCAGCACTAGGCTGAATGACTGCAGTTGCAACTGGAATGGTGCCTTCCACAATGCTGGCTCCACCCCCCTGCTGGGCGGCTGAGGACCCTGCCCCTCACTCTGAAAGGAAAGATGCAGCCAGCAAAACAAAGTGCTCAAGATCCACCCAGATCTGGTTCAGACCGGGCTCAGGGCCCACATGCACCAAGAGAACAAAGACTTTAGGGGTATAAGTACAGGACCCCTGACAACAGAAAATTAGATCATCCTGGAAATCAAGAAGGAACCTCTGCCAAGGAGAAAGCTGAAACTGAAGAAGGAAGATTGTCCTGCTGTTGCTCTGCTGGACTGACCTGTTGCTTTGCTGCCAAGGAGAGGGGAAGGACTTTGCTGCTGAGCTGTGTCCCCTGTCTTGAAGGAATCTCCAAGGGCCTGAGAAGAGCTGGCTCCCTGTTTTGAAGTCCCAGGAACAAAAGGACTTCACCCCCAGCTTCCCTGAACTCTGATGAGAGAGTTCTGTCCTTCCTAGAGTGCTTGATCCAGTTGTGGGGCCTCTGGAAGTTGTACCTGAGCTGGGAAGCTTGAAACTAAGCTTGAGTGACTTTTGAATCTGAAAAGTGTCGCATCGCTCACTTGCGGAGGGCATCCCCGACAGTGCGAGAAGTTTCCCGCAGCTACGGAGGTCGAGATCGTCGCAGCGCCTGACGCCGCTGCCAGAGACGTCGCATCCTTCGTTTGCGGGACACACCAGACCGGTGCAGGAGAATCGAACATCGCTGCGAGTATCGTCGCAGAGCCTGTCGTCGCTGGGTGAGATCGCCGCACCGCTTGCTTGCGGACCGCATCACGTCGCTGCGAGCATCGCCGCAGAATCAACGCATCGAGGAGCTGCGAGAGAGAGGATCCCCGCTGGACCGCGCATCGTCGCCCCGGAGATCGTCGCAGTCCCTACGAGATCGTCGCTCCGTGCCTTTGCGAGAACAGACTTCCTACGGAACCTACGCACCGGAATCCATACAAGTGGCCTTCCTCCCCATACAGACCGGATTCGTCGCAACACGCCCGCTGCTGCAGCGGGGCTGTCGCATCGCCTCCCCAGGGTCTCAGGAGCAACGCATCGCTTGTTTTCCACCGCACCAGCTTCTGCTTTTGGAACTTTGTTGCAACTAAAAGGTACTGTGAGTAAACGTGACGCAACTGTGAACCTTTCACGCATCAGTAGAGAATTCTATCGCAACGTAGAGAAGTCTAACGCAACCTTAAGAACTCTTTTTGAAACCATATTCTTGAACTGTGTCTGTTGGATTTTTGTCGTTTTGGTCTTGTGTAGTTTAGATTAAAAAAATACCTTTATTTTTCTAAACTGTTGTGGAGTCAGTTTGTGGTGTTTTCACTGTGTTACTGTGAGTGTTGGTACAAATACTTTACGCATTGCCTCTGGTTAGCCTAGACTGCTCGTGCCAAGCTACCTAGAGGGTTATCTCAGAAGGTTATCTCCTTGCCCTGACTAGAAGCAAGGGTCCCTATTTGGACAGTGGTACCTACCTCTGCCAACTAGAGACCCCCAGATCTAACACTTTCTAAAGAACTTCAAAAGAAATTGGGAAAGTTATGTGTACATTCATGCACCAATTACAACTTGAAAATTGCAAGCAAAAGCATTCAGCAACCTGTTACTCTAAGGACCTTGCTGACAATAAATGATCCATCTGCAGACAGGAGGGAAACTGGAAGAAAAACAGAACTCTAGCGGTGCCTCTTGATACTAAAGTACATCCATGCAACACACAGACAGCTCATCATATCAACCAAAGCAAATTCTATACCAAATCTATCCATGAACCCACCAAAAGACGCAGAACACTGTTCAAGACAATCAAGCACTGCATCAACACCCTGTGGGACTCACCTATACCTCACTCCACAGAAAAATGCAATGCCATGAACCTTCTCATTGATCAAATACAGACGATCCAACAGCACACAAACAATACCAAGCCTGCTTCATCTTTTACATCCAGCCCTTCAAGTAGAATCCTGCAAAGGTCACCGGTAACAACGCATCATTGTAACGCCTTGCCTTGTAAAGGCATTACGATGTAATGCCTATGTTGTAATGGATATTTTCCGGTGTCGGCCAATGGGCTTTCTCTCCCAGATCTCGCTGACACACTCAACTCCCTTAAAGTCACTTCTTATCAATCAATCATCAGTCATTTGTAGAGCAGGGCAAATCACCAGTGAGGGTCTCAAGGCGCTGGGTTGTTTGCTGCTGCGTGGATGTGATTACTCAAACATCCATGTCTTTAAGTCTCATCAGAATTGTTGGCGTGACGGTGTGGTCCTGAGGTGCAGGGGGAGGTTGTTCCAGGCCTTGGGTGCGAGAAGGATCGTGCCTCTCTGTAGGCTCAATGTATTTTTGGGGTTTCTGCGATGGAGAGGTAGGCTGATCGGAGCAGTCTTGAGAGTTGGTGGAAGATTAGGCATTTGTTGATGCATGCTGGTCCTTCGCTATGCCGAGCCTTGTAGGCGTGGGTCAGCAGCTTGAACTGGCATCTCTTCTGATTCATCCAGTGCAGTTTCCTGCAATGGGGTATGATGTGGATCCTTCTGGAAGGTCGCATATAAGTCTTGCAGCTGAGTTCTGTATTGTTTGGAGTCTCTTCAGTGGGTGCGCAGTGATTCCCACATAAAGCGTGTTTGCATCGTCTAGCATGCTAGTGATGAGGGCCTACGTGATGGTCCTTCTGGTGTTCATTGAGAGCCACCTGAAGATCTTGCGCAGCATGCAAAGGGTCCAGAAGCAGGCTAAAGAAACTGTGTTGTGATGCCGAGGTTACTGGCGTAGTCTATTGGAATGGCGGGTGTACTGAGCTAGACAGACCAAATCCTGATCCTCCCACCCCTAAAAAACATACCCCAGCCCTGATGCCCTGCCCAACTACCATCACTCACCTACCATTCGTTAGCAAGATTATTGAAACAGCAGTCTACTTTCAACTCCAAGGTCACATCAATGTTAATCATTTGGTACACGGCTACCAGCCTGGCTTCAGATCACGCTGCAGCAACGAAACAGCCACTTTACACATCGTAGACAATGCCCTCTTGACTGCAAAGGACCCCTGCCTCTCGATATTACTGGACCTCTCAGCTGCCTTCAAAACACCCTCATGCACTTCCTGGAGTCTCAAGTGGGATTCACCAGCAATGTCCCTCACTCTTTCTACTCCCATCTTTCCAACCAATGCCACATGTTCACATTGGGCAACTCCAGGTCACAAAGGATCCCGTTCACCTATGGAGTCACCAAGGGCTCTGTACTGCCTCCTGTCATCTTCAGCCTTCACACGGAGGCATTCGGGGTCTACTCACAGATAACAGCATCAATTATGGTGTTGCGTGGTGTGATGTGGTATGATACACTAACATATGGTATGGTATGGTACGGTGTGGTATGGTATGTTATTGCAAGGCATGTTATGGCATGGTATGGTACTGGATGGTGCTCCATGGCATGTTATGGTATGGTATTGTATGGCAAGGCATGGTGTGGTATGGTAATGGTATGGTATGCTATGGTATGGTACTTAACACAGGGTCTCCGGTAGGAGAGTTTGTAAAAGTGTAAAATCCACTGGGCAATGATGTCATGTCTAGCGAGTATGATCACCAGTGTGTGAATGGTTTCTAAATAATGTCTACTATGATGTTGCACATAATGTCATTTTTGCTATGGAATTCAGGACGTAAGTGGACATTAGCAATTCATAGTATAATATGCAATCCATAATGTTAAAAAGTCAATAATAGTGTGTCATTCATAATGTAATATGTCACTTAGTTCATATTTCATGTCATTCATAATGCAAAAACCCATTCATGATATAATATAATTTCATGTCATTCATAAAGTAACAGCAAAACACACAAGATGATGGACGGAATGTTGCACAATGGCAAAACATTCACCCCCAGTCACAGATCTGGGTTTAATCCATCGTTATTTTGCTCACCAAGCCACCCCAGTTCAGACATGGCTATATGCAAATCAGTCTGACCCTGTGCCTCATGGGAACAGTCCAGCCCGAACTACCAAGCCATGCCTTCCCGGAATCAAGCATCCTAGGACCGGTTTCTGGCTATCAGCCGTCTTCAGCCAGGATAGCTTGACTCCAGTGGCATGGTGAGCACGGGACCCATGTCTGGGCATGAAGTAACATCATTCATAATGTAATATGTCATTCATAATGATATACGTCATTTAGGTCATTCATAATGCAAAAAGCCATTCCTAATATAAAATCATTCATCATTTTCATATGTCATTCAAAAAGTAATATCATTCATAATGTAATACGCCATTTAGGTCACATTTCATCATTCATGTTACCAAAGGTCATTTTTAATATATTGTCATTCATAATGTATTATGCCAATCATTTTTCAAAATGTCATTCATTAAATAATACATCATTGAGGTCATATTTCATGTCCTTCATAATATCAAAGTCCATTCACAATATAATATGTCGTTCCTCATTTCATATGCCTTTCATAATGTAATATGCTTTTCACCAAAGGATGTAATTCATGGTGTAATATATAATGCACCAATCATGTCATTCATATATAAAACGTTGTGAGTTATGTAACGTCTTTCATGATGTAATGCCATGCCTTACGTCTTGACCACCTTAATATGGAGTCACATCACTTACACTACAGGAAGTGATGTCATCATCTGAGATTAGGATGCAGGGAAGGGTGTCTGTCATAAAGGCTGCTGTATCAAGCATTCCTAGAGTAACTCAGCGTTTTAACATTTCACTTGGATCTCTATCTCTCGGCCCAAACAGGGTGAATCCCTCAGCTGACCCGGAAGTACATATGCTCGAAGCAGCGGACACAGCGTGAACAGAGCAGGTGTCAAAAACTGAAGGTGAATGTAGAGAGCCACTCGGGCTCTCCTCTACAATGTAGCCATTTCTCACGCATGCATACACCCCTCCGCTCGGGGTCTTCCCGCCTAAGCATCATAACCGACTCCTGTGTATTTGTTATAGCTGAGCGCCTGAGGCCTAGTCGGGGGCACACCCGACCTCTACACTGGCGACGAGGGTGGGATGATACTACGCGTGCCTGCTCACAACGGAGCGCGCGGTGCCCACCCGTGACTGACCTGCTCCGGCGGCACTACGTGCAACCAAAGGGGGAAGGAGGTGTTGCGGTGCCCACCCGACGTGTCCCGTCTGCCACCTGGCGTCATCGTTTTCATGCCGGCCGGTCCGAGCCTGCCCACGCGCCTCCCTCCTACTGGAGCGCGTTCAAATGGCGGAGCTCCCGGTGACGACCTGGTGTCGGAGTGAGTGCGACGCACATTCCCCCCCCCCCCCCCCCCCCGCGCGTGCTGCCAGACACTTTTCCCTCCCCCTGGGCCTACCTGCTCGCTTAGCACCTCCTACGGCTTCCGATGCCATATTGCAGCTCCCCCTGGCTGCGAGGAGCCCGGGGGAGCCTGGAAACTACTCGAAGGCCCCGAAGCACGGCTGTCCTACGCGGCGCCTGTCTCTTTCACAACAGCACCTCGAGGAGAAGCTCCACACGTGCGAGGAAATCAAGAAAGGCAAGCCAGCAAGGCAGAAGCACCTCCACCACACGAGGGACAAGTTTTGGCCACATCAAGCATTGGCCAAAACCAAATATCCGGGGGGGGGGGGGAGGAACTGAAGGGAAAAACAATCAAGCACTGCTAAATTCAAGCATTGGCACAGTCGAGCACTGACAAGCTCCGCGCCCTCTGGCTGTTGGTCCTACAGAGGCATTAGAGGGAACAGGGACCCTGCGCGCCCGCAGTAGGCACGTGGCAGAGCAACGGAACCACGTGCGGATAGCCCATCAGCACGCTAAGGGCGTAGACACAAGCGACGCCAGGGCGACACCTGAGCAGACCACAACGCTGCAATGAGCAACACCGCGCCAGGAGCAGCGGCTGCGCAGCAGCAGGGAGCAGGAGACAACCGCGATCCCGCGCCAAGACCTCAACCCCCGGCAAACGCTCACACCGCCGTGGCACCACTGCCTCCATTCAGCGAATCCGCCGATCCGGAAAGCCTGGGTCGGGAGACTCAACCACTACTTCAAGGGAACCTGTGAAACCGATGGAACAGTCAAGAGGTCACTCCTCATCTACTACGGGGAGAAGAAATCTACGATCTGTTCGAGACACTCCTGAACACAGGAGAGGAGGACCACTATGATGCGGCGGTCGCTGCGCTCAACGCGCATTTTGACCCACAGCTCAACAATGACTTCGAAAAGTTCAAGTGCAAAAGAGAGTGGCAAACTGAATCAGAGTCCGTCTACATGTTTTATGCACGGCTCCGCCATCTGGCTAGCACGTGCCCCTTCATTGAGCCTAGGGAAGAGATCAGAGACCAGATCATCGTGGGATGCCACTCCAAGCTACTGAGGAAACTGATCCTCAGACAACCCGGAATCTTCCTGGACGAGATCCTGGTCCTGGCCCGATCCCACGAGCTGTCAGACGCCTGAGCGGAAGTGATGGAGGCGGCCCTGCACATCCCTGTAGCCACGCCGTCGTCAGCAAGGCTCCTACCGATCAAGGAAGAAAAGGTGGATGCCATCCAGAGAAGGCCCACGCCGATGCGCCTAGCGCCAAAGTCCACACCAAAGAACCAGTGTGGATATTGCGGGAAGGATCACCCGGCAGAGGCCACCTGCGGGCAAAAGGGAAGACATGCTCCCGCTGCGGAAGGCTAAACCACTACGCAAGGGTGTGCCATTGAGGACGTTTTCGAACTACGACACCCAGATCCAGAGGCCTGCCACAGCGCGTCCGTCAGATATCACTGGACGAAGTGACGCCACCGCCCGACGATCAGGCCCAGGGGAGACGTCCAATGTACGAGGATGACGACGATGAAGAAGTGTTTGTCATCTCGTATGTCAGCCGGGCAGGAACCAAGCGACGGCCACCGCCCATGTGCTCAGTTACCATAGAAGGTACTGACGTCCAGGCTCTAATAGACACTGGGGCGTCAGTAAATGGATATCACCAAAACCGCCCCTCGCGCCCTCAAGTGCAAGAATTTACACATATGGAGGAACTGACCCCTGCCTCTGCGAGGTGTAATTCAAACTACCATCGTGAGCGGAAAACACTCCACAGAGGCGAGGTTCCATGTGACAGAAGGCAAGAAAGGAACTCTGCTCAGCTGCCACACAGCCGAAGACCTAGAGCTCATCTGCTTCGCAAACCAAGTGCACGAGTCACATGTGGAGGCTTTCCTCGCAGAATTTCCAGACCTCTTCCAGGGTCTGGGCAAGCTCAAAGGAAAGAAATGCAGACTTCACATCGACACGTCAGTACGACCTATAGCCCTCCGGCACCGGCGCGTGCCCTTCTACCTCCGACCGCAAGTGGAGGAAGAACTCAGGAAGTTGGAGGAACTCGGAGTAATAGAGAAGGTATCCGGGCCCACACCCTGGGTATCTCCCCTGGTCGTGGCCCCCAAGCCCAAGCAACCTGGAGCGATTCGACTGTGTGTCGACATGAGGCTGCCCCACATGGCGGTGAAGCGGGAACGACACATCATGCCGACCATGGACGACATCGTGGCTGACCTGAACGGCGCAAAGTGGTTCTCCAAGCTCGATCTGAATGCAGGCTACCATCAGCTAGAATTGGAGCCGGAAAGTCGATACATAACCACCTTCTCGACACACGTAAGGCTATGCCACTACCAATGACTCAGCTTTGGAGTGTCCTCTGCGGCCGAGGTTTTCCAGAACGTGATTCGTGAGGTGCTGTCGGGGCTGCGCGGCATTATAAACCTCAGCGACGACATTCTGGTGTATTTGGACACGCTCGAGGAACATCACGCACACCTGAGGACGACCCTACAACGGCTGGTGGATTGCGGTTTGACCCTGCATAAATCAAAATGCTCATTCTATCAAGAAAGCATCGACTTCTTCGGATACACGTTCACCCGAGAAGGACTCGAGGTGGACCCAAAGAAAGCGGAGGTTATCAGGGCAGCGAGCACCCCACGGAACCCCACCGAAGTGAGGAGTTTTCTTGGCATGGCCACCTACTGCGGCCGGTTTATCCCAAACCTGGCGGCAATGTCGGAGCCCCTGCGGACACTCACGCGCCAAGACCGGAAGTGGGAATGGTCTGTGGCGGCAAACAAAGCCTTCCAAGACATCAAGACTAGCCTGCTCGACAAGACGGTGATGGCGTACTTCCAGGCCCAGCGCAAAACGGAGCTCGTCATTGACGCAAGTCCGGTCGGACACGGAGCAGTACTCCTGCAGGACCATGGCTCTGAGGTATGGAAGCCCGTTGCCTATGCCAGCAAGGCGCTGACCCACACCGAAACGCGCTATGTGCAAATTGAACGTGAAGCGTTAGCCATCAAATGGGCGTGTCAGCACTTTCATCGATACCTGTGCGGACAAGAGTTCACCGTGGTCACCGACCACAAGCCACTGCTACCGTTATTCGCGGGTTCAACCCGACTGGCTCCCCCGCGCATCGAACGATGGGTGGTACAGTTGCAAGGCTACAACTTCAAAGTCGTTTTCCGCCCAGGGGCACAGAATCCCGCAGACTATCTGTCCCGACACCCCGAAACAGACGTGTCAGCTCGCTCACCTGACGTCGTTCACAGCATGGAGGCATTCGTCAACATGATCACACAGTCCGCCTCCCCCAAAGCAATGACACTGGCGGAAATAGGTCATGCCACCCAAGAGGACGCCACCCTGTCCAGGGTCAGAGAAGCGCTAGAAGGCAACAGCTGGGCTCACTTCATGGATGGAGCCCGAAACCTCCTGCTGGAAGTTAGTCACGCTCGACAACAGATTTGACAGGTGAGGCATGAGCTCAGCGTGGGGGAAGAAGGAGTCATCTTGAGGGGTCACCTGATCGTGGTACCCGAAAGCCTACAGAAGAGGATTCTTGCCCTGGCTCACGTGGGACACCAGGGGATGGCTAAGACCAAAGCGAGGCTGAGGAACAAAGTCTGGTTTCCGGCCATGGATGGACGAGATGGTGAGGTCATGCCATGCCTGCACAATCACCGGAGGGGACCCGGTGCCAGCGCCCGTGATCACGGAGGAACCGTGTAACACCCCGTGGGCACACCTGAGCGTGAATTTCGGCAGTTACCCTGACGGCCGTCACATGATGCTAATCGTCGATTCATTCTCAAATTTCCCAATTGTGGAGGTCATCGCATCGACAGCAGTCCCGCAGGTGAAAACAGTTCTGGACCGGGTCTTCACATTAATGGGCCTGCCTGCAGAGGTCAAGTCAGACAACGGACCCCCTTTTCAAGGGCGGGAGTTTCAAGAATATCTGGATAACCTTGCCATACGCCACAGAAAGATTACCCCGCTGTGGCCCCAAGCCAACGGTTAGGTGGAGAGACTAATGAGAACCCTTAACCGGGTGCTGTGCATCGCTGACGACAATGGAGAGAATCCGGAGGCAGCCCTTGACCAGTTTCTGGGGGCATATCGCCAGACTCCTCACAGCACCACGAAGTGTGCTCCCGCACACCTGTTATTCAAAAGGGCACCCCGAGACAGCATACCAGCGGGCCCAGCGTGGACTCCTGCACCGAGGAACGATGAGGCGATCCAAGCAAGGAGAGAGACAACCAATCGGAAGGCGAGTGAGACTCGTCGTGCACAGGATTCAACGATTGCAGTAGGAGACTCGGTGGTGATCAAAGACCGACACCCCGGGTGGAACTTTCGAACACCCTATGAACCGAAGGTTTGGACTGTGGAAAGGATCAAGGGGACGATGGTGACGGCACGAAGAGAAAATCAACTGGTCACCCGCAACGTTTCCAGCTTCAAGAGAGCCCATGAAACGGAAGCTGACCCTGGAGTTGGGGCATCTCAAGACATGACGCCAAGAGCAGATCCCTCGGGCCGTCACTGGCGTGGAGTCCGGCGGTGGAAGGACATCCATCGTTGAGTCCAGGAGCATGGGCGAGCCCAAGCACAACCTATCCAAACCTCGACAGAGAGGAGAGTGTGGAACACCCAGCTGGATGTGAGTCATCTCCTAGCCGCCGTAGCCAACGCTACTGCCACCGGCCCAACCCTGGCCCCAGCCAGAGACTCCGAGACTTTGCCTGTGCATCCCCGTGAAGATGGTCAAGGTGTTCTGATATCGGACTAAAATGAAGGAGGGATGTAGAGAGCCACTCGGGCTCTCCTCTACAATGTAGCCATTTCTCACACATGCATACACCCCTCAGGGCGGGCCCGCCCTGAAGGGATAAATAAACCTGCGGGAGACCGCTTGGGGTCTTCCCGCCTAAGCATCATAACTGACTCCTGTGTATTTGTTATAGCCGAGCGCCTGAGGTCTAGTCGAGGGCACACCCGACTTCTACAGTGAAGGGGTGTAAATGCCCACTTCTGCAGCCCAGGTACCGATGGCTGTCCCAGGGCCTCAGCTGCTTGCAGGAGTCCGGCTCACTGGGCCTGTGCTCACGGGACTCCTGCCAATGAACCATCCTTCCTGTCTGATGGAGAGCGGAGGGCCACGTGCCAGAGCCTGGGTAGCCTAAGTGTTCTCATCTCCCGGGAACGCGCAAGAAGCTATCGTTCACGTTGCAATTGCTTGACTTTGATTAAAAGTCAATGTATTCTGTTAAAAAATGGCTGCCTTTCAGGGCTGGCACAGGCGCGTCTCGCTGGATCGAAGCCGCGGCAGGACGGACCCTCTGTGTCAAAGTCATTTTATCAGCAGGTTCTGAAGTGCCTTTCAGCCTCAGATCCTGCTCAACGCAAGGGCATGCCCTCGCTCCCTGTTTCTGGGCACACTGAAGGCACAGTCTAAGTGAGGAATTACTGTCTGATTTTAGTGTCTCCCAGAGTGTTTTGCTTTCTTACGACACCTTTACTCTTGCTTTTTGCTGGGTTTGGACTCAGTTATCCTTTCTGTCGTTGGTATTTGGCATTGGAATGTGGGCGTTCTGCCCTCTGACCATCTGCCAGTGATGGAGGGGGCTGAAGCCTGCCTGCTCGAAGTTCTGTGAACCCTTTGAGGAGCTGGCTGCAAACCATGGGCCCTGCCTCTGCTGTAGAAGACTTGGGTGAAGGAGCAATGATCCTACGGACCAGGTTTATTGGATCCTCCTTTTTTGTGTGATTAATAAGGTGTGTTTATTGGCATAAATGTCTGTAGTCTAATTAGAAAGCCACTGCCTGAGAAACGCTGAAGGATATTAAGGGTATGGATCAAAATGTAATTTACAGGAAGAAATAACAAAACCAAGTGATTGTAGAAGGAGAGGAGAAGACACACAACCTCATTCAGACATAAAGTCCAAGAAAACCGGTAGTAGTGTGTCTATTTTCTGTCATTAGTGCAGAACTAGTTACCGTTCAAACGATGACTTCAGACCACCAATTGCTTGCTTTCCAACATAAAACACCACAAAGCAACACAGCTAAAACTACATTGCACGCATCCACCTATTGACCGTGGAACAAACTCAATTTGAACACTTAAAAACACTTAAAAACACAACTAACATCCAGTACAGATCTAGACACAATACATTCTGTTAAAAACGCAATGAGTGGCTACAGGAAGCTTTTGATATCCTAATACCACTAAAAACAGCACAACAGAACAAAGGGAAATTAGAAATACAGTGCTAAAGGAGATAAAACAGCAAATTTGAAAACTACAGCGTACGTGGCTCAACACAAACACCAATCAAGACAAACTTCACCCACAGAAAAGAAACAGATTATACAATTCAGCAATCAAAAAAAGCTAAGAAAAAAATACTATTCAGACAGAATGCAAAATACTAAATGTGCACATAAAGAATTATATAAAATTTGCACAGAATTTTGTGTAGTAAATTGCCTCGAAGGTGCTCATGCCATTACTCAAGAATTCACAGACAAACTGACAAAGTATTACATGGCCAAAGCAGACATGTTGGACTCCTATTTAAAACAACAACAACAAAAATCAGCCCCAAACTTTTTCCAAAAAAACACTGCAAGAGTATGCTAACACAGCCTCTCCATTCCTTTTAACAAATATCACACAATGAATGTATGGGCCTGGTCAAAGCAAGCAAGCCAGCCGGCAGCCCATCTGCTTCGTGTCCACTACAAACTTTTTAGAAAATTCTTCTAACTGCCTCTGCCGCCACTCCAGTAAGAAGAATCATCAACAATTCCCTAACTACCAGAATATTTCCAGAAGTTCTAAAAAAGTCATAGACACCCAGTACTAAAGAAAACAAACCTGGACCCACTTAACCCCCACAACTACAGACCAATTATAAATAGGCCTTTCCTGGGCTAACTCATAGAAAGAACAGCATTCGCCCAAAGACTCCTCGGAGCTGGCATAGAGGGGACTGCTCTCAACTGGATCACATCCTACCTTCAAAGCAGAACTAACACACAAATACTCCTTACCTGGAAAGCCCAAAGACATTGGAAACTCACACATTTTCAGTTGCCGCAGAGCTGTACATCAGTGGATGACATGGAGCCATCTCAAACTGAATGTTTCCAAAACAGAAATACTCACGTGTGGCAATTGGAAACATTATGACCCACTTGTACACAACAGCAACACTTGAAAGTCTGAGTTGATTAAATACAACTTACATTTACATATATTACATTCCTTATACATATATACCTTCCATGTACTTATGTATCTTATATTTGTTACTTTACTTCTAATACAACATCTCCAATGCACCGCCCTATATCTTGCCCTATACCTCTCTCAATATAAACTCTACCTCCACTCTCTGACTTATCTCAAACCTCATTCAACTACTCTCTCTAATGCACTACCCTATTTTTGACCCTATACCTCTCTCAATATATCCTTTACCTCTGCTCTCTGACTCATCTCAAACCTCATGCTACTACTCTATCCAATGCACTACTCTATTTCTGACCCTACACCTTTGTCAATATATCCTCCACCTCCACTCTCTGACTCATCCAAAACCCCATTCTACCACTATGACCCACAAAATAACCCTTTCTAGTCTCTTCTACCCCTCCTTGCATCATCTCATACCTCTTTTACTATTCAGATCTCCCAAACAAGCCTTTCTAAACCCTTCTCTCTGACTCTTCACCCTCCACCTCCCCATTACTCATCCCAAACCTCTTCCTACTGCTATGAGCTCCAAAAAACACAAACACTTTCTAGACCCTTACCTCTCCCATCCCTCCACTATCCTTTTCAATCAAACTAACATATCCACTGCTCAAATTAATTTCATATCTCCCTATACTAATTCACCACTAATCCTTTTTGGTTTCCAGAGTAGCATGCTACTCACTAAAAAAGTAATTTGATGCCTCGTCAGGGGTAGTAAGCGTTATATAAATGCAATTGCAATTGCCTTTAGCGGATTCACTGCAGTAGAAATTACAACAATGTTGCTACAGAAAGGAGACTTCACTTATGGAGGAAATCATGTCACGCCTCCTTTCAGCGAATTATACACTACCACCCTTCTTTACATCAGGGCCATACGTTTTCCATCGCATCTCTATCATGTGTTGAAGATTTCTTAACAGGGAATGCGTGCAAAGTGTGCGAGTGACACGTGTTCCATGTTACCTGTTACCATTAACCAAGCACTACTGCTGAAATCTGTTCTACCATCCTGGTTGGGAAGGCAAATGTTACGTGTCAGTGCAGGAATCCTTTTCTCCCTACACTCCTGCCATGTAGGCTGAGCACCTCACAACAGGTCGTTGTGGACACTGTCTCCAGTACTGAACTTTTCACCTACAAATCACTATTTTCAGGTGTATTCATTCAACTAATGAATTCAATCGAAGCAAAGCAAGAACTGGAACACAACACATTAGATGACAACACAAACATGCAGAGATACTGCCACCCCTGCCCTTCAGTGCGGGCAATCGCTTTTATCTTTATCATATATATATATTCTGTTAAGTGTCATACAGTCTCAACTTACCTGCTCCCTTTCTCCTGTGTCCTTGGAGATGCAGACAGAAAGACAGAAAAGATACAGTTGTGAATGTCAGTATAAGAGAGATAGCAAGCATGTCTGGAAAAAGAAGAAGGTCATAGTTCAAAAGGTCAATGGTATATAGACCACAATGCATTCGTGCAGGAACTTGTGCAGGAATGGAGTGAGGATTCATGACACATCAGGTATAATAACATTTTTCTTCTGTAGTGGTTCTAGCGGCAGCTCCTCCGTTAAGCCAGAGGGGCACTGCCGTACTGCTGTCTGAGCAGTAAATAAAGGAAAAATAAAATGATAATAAAACATGTTATTATCATTTTACTTTTCCTTGCTATGCCTGGTATGGTGTTTCAAAGGCGGGCCGGGCTATCCTGATTGACCCCAGGAGGCCAGCCAAACAGACATGCACACTTAGGCTTCTCCAACCCAGCTGTATTCCACAAATAAATAGCACAGACTTCCTGTGCCTGAGCGAGCGTCAAACCAGGCCGCTCAGGCCGATCTCCACGCTTCTCTCATGCTAAGTACAGCATGAGAGCAGCATCTGGATTGGATGGAGAGTCTGTGATATGTCCTAGGGACTGCTGGGAGCAGGAGAGGTGCACCGAGTGGCCGGCAGCATCAGGTACGTCTTTTATTTATTTTTCACCCCGCGCTACCCTCCCACGCTCCACCCGCGCCCCCTCCACCCACCTCCCCATTTTTTATTTGTATCGGCCGCCACTGACTGCGGCTGATACAAATATGGAGTATATGTCATGATTCATAACCCGAAAGTGGCTGCAAAGCATTCAATTTGCATTGGGATCCTTTCAGATTACATGACTGAAATGGGTGTTTGTTGTAGATTGGCCTTTATGGGAGGTAGTGCGTGACATGCTAGAAGTTTGCAGAAGTCACTATGACCATGGTGCAGCGCATCACAATTCTTAAGCAAGAGGTGTCGCGTAGAACGTGAGAATAGAGGCTGTGGCGTGATAGAATGCCTACCATCTTTAGGGTGCCCTATATTGTATATTAGATGTCACCACTGATGTGGATCAGTAGTTGCACCATTGAGATGGGTCTACAAAAGAGTGAAACAGAGGCCATATGCCTAAGGGACCAGTTAAGCAAGAAGAGAATTCTTTATGGAGTCAAGTCGAGCAACAGAGTCTAACCCTGAAAGCGTGGTTTGGCATCTAGATGCTATTATATTGAGTGCGCCTGGGAGCAACAGACCCAAGGACTAGATGTAGGATTAAGCAGCTGAAACATTTTATACCCGGTCCCCCTAGGGGTGACAGAGGCCCAACTCTGTACGTAGGGGTTAGACATATATTATTACATGGAGACTACCCAGGATCAAGAGAACCCCAACCTATTAAAGTAGGACTAAGCAATCTGAGAATGTTAAACAGAGTCCAGCCTGGAACAAGAGCGGTTCAACCCCTGGAGACAGGGTTATACAGCCATATAATAGTATAACAATCTGCCCAGCAGAGACCAAAGTCCAACCCTGAAGGCAGAGTCAACCAACGAGAATATTTTATGGAGTCCACCCAGGAGCAACTTAGAGCCAACCCATGGAAGCATCCATATAGTTTATGCATTCATATAACATTATAACAAATCCACCCAGGATCGACCAAATCCCATCCCTAAAGGCAGGGCCAAATATTGACAAAATATTATATGGAGTCCGCTCAGGAGCAACAGAGGGCCAACACGTGGAGTTAGGCAAAAATGGAATACAGTATGAGTCCAGCTAGAAACTGCAGGTGAACAACCACTTCACAACCAGCCATAGTAAAAGCAGTGAGTAATCAAGCAACGACTGACCGGGAACAACTGTGATAAATAGCTGTAAAATGTCCCCAAGAGAGGTTCTAGACAGTTGTCCCTGACCCTCTCTGCAGAGTCACCCCCCAAACTCTTTGCCTTTTTCATCCAACTTTTGCTAAATTAAATTCGTCTTGGTTGGCCTTGGGACTCTGTGCACTTCCCCACTGCTAACCAGTGTGAAAGTGCTTGCGCTCTTTCCCTAAAACATGGTCAAATTGGCTGATACCCAATTGGCATATTTAGTTTACCTGTAAGTTCCTTGTAGAGTGATTTACCACATAACCACAGCTTGTAAGTTAAATGTTACCAGTGGGTCTGAAGCACATATTGTGCTGCCCTTTTAAGAAGCACTTTAAAACATGTCCCAGGTCTGTTACTGCAGCCTAAATGCAGTTTTAAACTGCCATGTCAACTTGGCATTTTAACCCCCTTGCAAAGCCTTCCCTTTTATTACATATAAGTCACCACTGAGGTAGGCCCCTAGGTTGTCCATAGGGCAGGGTGACATGTGCTTTTAAGTTTTACATGTCTTAGTACTGAAAAACTCCCAACTCTTTTTTTCACTACTGTGATGCCTACCCCTCTCCAAGGATATAATTAGGAAATCCTTATTACATTTCATAAGCTGTAATTCCCAATTGGGAGCAGGTAAATATATCACCTTTGAAATTTAACGGTAAATTCTGATTTTTCATGAACATTTTACAAAAGCCACTTTTAGAAATGTGGCACTTTCCTGCCCCTAGCCCCTTGGGCCTGCAGCCTGTCTTGGGTCAAATGACTGGATTTAGCTGACAGACTTTGTGAATTCCTCCCAGACAGACACATAATAGCGGGATTAGGTATGCCTCAATGGGCCATCGTCTGGCAGGATGGGGGAGGGCAGAGCTGAGCACAGCCCCACTTACAACTAAATAGCCTGTGCTCAGCCTCCACACAAATGGCCTAACGACCCTGTATTGTTAAGATGGTCAGCTTAGAGCCTATTTTTATTTGGTTTGGAATTTTTCTTGTGTTGTGTTTTTACATTATAACTGTTTGTGTACTATTGGAGCAGGCTGGTCTGCCACCAGGTCACTTCTTCACTTACAAGGCTCTAGCACGAACATTTTGTGACCTATGTGGAACATTTGGCAAGGAACCCCAGACCCATGGCATCCTCAAACTTTTGTTGACAATGGGCAACGGCAGCCACTTGATTACATGGTTTCATAGAGTACTCTATAGCGCACTGGACCATAGAGTTGGAAAGGGACCTGTCAGACGCGGAGTGGGGGACGACACTATCATACTTCTAGAAGGTGTCTCGTAACACACACCTCAAATATAGTCAATATAATTATTCTCACAGGACAGACCTGACACCCCACAGGATCAAGGTCATCTACGGAGGTGACCCTAGTGGATACCCCCGCTGTGGGACGATAGATGCAGACTTTGGCCATATGACCCGGGTGTTTTGAGATGAGGTCATGTTGAAACCTAATGGGACATTATTTCGCAAACTTGAGAAAATTCCCGAAATGTGTTTTTAGGAGCCTTCCCTAGACCACCCCCCAGGAATGTTGGGCACATCTTTATTACCTGGCACTCATCCTAGCTAAGCGACACATAGCAATGGCTTGGAAGTCCACTGTCAGGCCCAAAGTGGAAACCTGGGTCAGAGACATGGCTATGTGGGCCGGTGCTAAGGAGAGCACTGCTGCAGGAGGAAACACCTGGGGTGAGTGGAGGTCGATAGCGGACCTGTGGTCAGAGGTAGTAGATGAATGGGAGTTGCCCACGGCCACAGAGGACCAGGTCCCAGACGGGCAGACGGGTAATCTGACCTTAGTAGACAGACTGGTGCTTTGTGCAGGTCTGCCTTGACTATTGGGCAGGTTGAATAGCTAGGCGCTGGTTTTACTGGCAGCAGTGACCACGACTGGGACTCCTCCTCCCTCCCCACCAGGGGCTGCCCCCAGGTATTCTTCCCCATCCAGGTCTCTTTCTTTCCAGGCTTGAGCTCAGCATTGGAGTCATTGAAGCAAAGAAGCTCTTACTTTCATGCATTCCATCCCATTAAACTTAATTTGCTCTTGCTTTATGAACAGCAGCATATATAGACAGACAGACTGGTAAATGGATGGATGGATGGACGGATGGACGGACGGACGGACGGACGGACAGACGGACGGACAGACAGACAGACAGACAGACAGACAGACAGACAGACAGACAGACAGACAGACAGACAGACAGACAGACAGACAGACAGACAGACAGACAGTCAGGCCAGCCAGCCAGCCAGCCAGCTAGGGCGCTCGACCTCGGACCTGGGGAACTGGGTTTGAGTCTCAGTAATGACGCTAAACATCCTGTGATCACGGGCAAATCACTTCATTTCCCCGTGCCTAACAAAAATGAATGTGTGTGTGTCCTAATGTAACGTAACTTGTGCTATTGCTATGTAAAGCGCTCTGATACCCGATTCAGGTCAAGTATGCGCTATAGAAAACTCTGCAAAAAAATGTAGATAGATAGCTGTGTTTTTGCTAATTAATCAACAGAGCTAAATCCTGGGGCCTCATCTTAGACATGGGGCCTGGTTTAGATGTCGGGTGATGGTTTACATTGTCACAACGGTTTCGGATAACCCGTCTGCCAAAATATACATTTTCTAGGATGTAATAGGATTTATAATTTGGTGGAGGGGATATCCGTCATCATTGTGACGATGTAAACCATCCACACAAATCTAAATCAGGCTATAAATAATGTACCTTCAGACCCATATTAGTGCCCTTGCCAAAAATACTCAATTGCAGGGGGATTAAGTCCCTAATTCCGTCTCAACATTTCAAGACAGTGCTCCAAACCCCAATCCGTCCCAATCTGGACTACGGTATCTCCCATCTAGCCAGCACCCCAAAATATCACCTGAAACCTTTAAAAGCTGCCCTCAACTCCCCAGCCTGTCTGATCTCTGATGCAAGATGAACTGATCACATCACCCCAATCCTTATTTATGTTATGTTATGTTATAGAATTTGTAGAGCGCATGGCTGCCTCAGCAAAGGGGCGTCCTAGAAGGAGTCTCGAAAGTGAACTAATGGTAAGGAGAGATCCAGAGGAAAGAGAAAACGTATATAAACTTGCCATTGTAGGTTGATATTGCTGACCTCGATATATGCCATGCCGCCTACACAGTCCTGCTCCTGGCCCTATTCCCTGCATGTTCTCTTCTCTCCTGGTCCACAGAGGATGGCTGTGCTGCTTTATACAGACTGTGAGTCGCCCTCCATCTTTCCTCCTTCGTGTCTGCCTGCCCTCCTCTTGCGGTGGTACCCAGACCTGCCCCTGTTCTCTACCTGTTCTATTCTCTCCTGGTCCACAGAGGACGCCTGCTCTGCTTTGAGCAGACTGTGAGCCACCCCTCACTCCCCATCTCTCTCTCCTCCCTCGTGTCTGCCTGCTCTCCTCTCATAGTGGTACCCAGACCTGCCCCTGGCCCTGTTCTCTACCTGTTCTATTCTCTTCTGGTCCACCGAGGACGCCTGCTCTGCTTTGAACAGACTCACTCCCCATCTCTCTCTCCTTTCTCAAGTCTGCCTGCCCTCCTCTCGTGGTGGTACCCAGACCTGCTCCAGGCCCTGTTCTCTGCTTGTTCTCTTCTCTCCTAGTTCACAGAGGATGTCAGCGCAGTGCTGAACAGAATGTGAGTTGCCCCTCCCATCTCGCTCTCCTCCCTCATGTCTAACTGTCCTCCTGTTGAGGTGGTACCCAGACCTGCCTCTGTGCTTGTCCTCTTGTCTCTGGGTCCTCAGAGAATGCCTGTGCTGCTCTGATTTGTCTGTCTGTGAGCCCTCCCTCCCCTGGCCAGCACTTGTCCCTCTCATTCCTCCCAGTATTAATCATCCTCCTGGTGGGTGGAGAGAAGGGAAGCTCTGGCTACGAGGCCTCTGTGCTACTGATGCTCTCAGGTGCTTTTCTTCTTTCCATGTCTTCTGCCCGTCTCTCATTAAAGAACAACTTATTTACCTTTGGTAATGCATTATCTGGTAGAGACTCTATCTAGCTGCAGATTCCTTACCTTTGAATTTCACAGGCGTCAGGCTGGATCCGGAAACTTTTGCTGAGCAATACCCCTTGTGCATGGCATTGGCAGGCTCCATTTGGCTCCATGTGATGTTGTGGGCGTCATTAGCATCAGTTATTACATTGCGGTGCCTATCTAGGCGCCACCCAGGCACGCCAACGTCAGTACTTTTAATTTTTTCCACACCAGAAGCACAGAGACACGAAGTAACTGATGTAGTGATTTTCAAAACTAGGGCCCCGAAAGGGGAGTAAGCCTAGCCCAACAATATTAATCCGCCAAGCGGGGAGGCATGGGTGGGACTGTAAGGAATCTGCAGCTAGATAGAGTCGCTACCATATAATGCGTTACCGAAAATAAGTAACTTGTTCATCTGATAGAGTGTAGCTGCAGATTCCTTACCTTTGAATTAGATACCCAAGCCATACCATTCCGGCGGTGGGTGCGGACCAATACCTTACACTAGAAGGTCCTGCAGGACCGAGCGGGCAAAGTGCCCATCTCTGCGGACCTGAGCATCCAGACAGTAGTGTTTTGCGAACATTTGCAATGAAGCCCACGTTGCCGCCTGACAGAGGCCTTGGACTAGGACACCCCGAGCTAAGGAAGTAGTCGCAGCCTTTCCCCTGGTGGAATGGGCCCTTAATCCCTCAGGGGGCTGCTTCTTTGCCAGGAAATAACAGATCTTGATGCAGGGAATGACCCAGCGAGAGATGGTCCTTTTCTGCACTGCCCTTCTTTGCTCCTACTTACCGCACGTACCGCACAAAGAGTTGGTCATCCACCCTGAAATGTTTTGTTTGGTCAAGGTAGAACGACAATGCTCATTTTGGGTTCAGCTGGTGGAGACGCTCCTCTTCTTTAGAAGGTTGCAGGGGAGCAAAGAGGGTGGGTAACATGATGGACTGACCCAGATGGAAAGGGGTCACAATCTTTGGCAAAAAAGGATGCTCGGGTGCAAAGCACCACCTTGTCAGGAAAAGACATAAAAAAAGTAGGCGATCAAGATAACGCCTGCAGTTCACTCACCCTCCGGGCCGATGTAATCGCTACCAAGAAGGCTGTTTTGATGGTCAACTTTGACAATTGTGTAAAGGCTGCAAAGGAGCACTCATCAGAAATGTGAGGACCAAATTAAGGTCCCACTGCGGCATAACAAAGCGCGTATGTGGAAACAGATGAGCCAGCTCTTTCAGAAATCTATGCACAATGGGAGATTTGAAGAGAGAGGGTTGGTCTGACAGCCGCAAAAAAGCAGACAGTGAACAAAGATAATCCTTGAGAGTTCCCATGGCAGAGTCTTAGTGGAGGGCCGCCTGGCCGCCAGAATAACATTACATACTTTGGGAGGAAGGTCAAAAGCTATTAACTGTTGCTGCTCAATCTCCACACAAGGAGGCGCAGAGTTGACTGATTCGGCTGGTGAACCCTCCCCTGCTGCTGCAACACAAGATCCTCCAGAAGAAGCAGTTTGATCGGAGGATCAATACTCCTTCTCAGAAGCTCTGGATACCAGACTCTCCTCGTCCAGTCCAGTGCCTCAAGGATGACTTCGACCTGGTCACTCCTGATCTTCTTCAGAACCCTGGGCAGGAGTGGTATGGGTGGAAAGGCGTACAGCAGGCCTGAGCTCCACTCATGACGAAAGGCTTCGCTAAGTGAGAGCCGCCTTGAAAACTCCATTACTTCTGACACTGCGCGTTCTCTTCGGAGGTGAACAAATCTAACCAAGGTTCTACCCACTGCTCAAAGAGACCTTGTGCCACCTCTGACTGGGGACCCCATTTGTGATCCGCAAAGTATCGATGACTGAGTTTGTCCACCCTGACGTTCAGAGAACCTGCCCGGTGTTGAACCACCAGGGTTATGCCCTCCTGTCCCAGCCATGTCCAGAGACGCAGGCCCTCATGACAAAGGGTCCATGACACCACCCTGCCCTGCTTGTTGCAGTACCAAATGGTGGTGGTGTTGTCCGTGAACACTAGCACCAGCTTCCCCATGAGGGAGGGAAGAAAAGCCTTCAATGCCAAATAAATCGATCTCCAACAATTTTATGTAGAGCCCCATCTCCACCTCTCCCAGATTGCTGCCCCATCCCAGAAGTGACGCATATGTCACGACTGTGAAATCTGGTTGGGGAAGGGAGAGGGGTCTGCCATTGACCCAATTACGGTTCGTCAACCACCACTGCAGATCTCTCACAGTTCCTTCCAAGACCTGGACCAAATCGGTGAGATTCCCTCGATGCTGTCCCCTTTGATATGTGATAGACGGAAAGAGTTTAGCATTGTTATGTGATAGACGGAAGGAGTTTTGCATTGATATGTGATAGACAGAATAGGTTTTGTATTGATGTGTCATAGAGAAAATGAGTTTTGTATTGATATGTCATAGACGGAAGGAGGTTTGCATTGATATGTCACAGACGGAAGGAGTTTTGCATTGATATGTCACAGACGGAAGGAGTTTTGCATTGATACGTGATAGACGGAAGGAGTTTTGCATTGATGTGTCACAGACAGAATGAGTTTTACATTGATATGTGATAGACAGAATATGTTTTGTATTGATATAACACACACGGAAGGAGTTTTGCATTTCTGTATTATAGACGGAAAGAGTTTTGCATTGATATGTCACAGACGGAAGGAGTCTTGCATTGATGTGTCACAGGCGAAAGGAGTTTTGCCTTGATATGTCACAGACGGAAGGAGTCTTGCATTGATGTGTCACAGACGAAAGGAGTTTTGCATTGATATGTCACAGACGGAAGGAGTTTTGCATTGATATGTCATAGACAGAAAGAGTTTTGCTCTGATATGTCACAGACGGAAGGAGTTTTGCATTTATATGTCACAGACGGGAGGAGTTTTGCACTGCTATGTCACAGACGGAAGGAGTTTTGCATTGATATGTCACAGACGGAAGGAGTTTTGCATTGATATGTCACAAACTGAAGGAGTTTTGCATTGATATGTGATAGACGGAAAGAGTTTTGCATTGATATGTCACAGACGGAAGGACTTTAGCATTGATATGTCACAGACAGAAGGAGTTTTGCAATGATATGTCACTGACGGAAGGAGTTTTGCATTGATATGTGATAGACGGAAAGAGTTTTACATTGATATGTCACAGTCGGAAGGAGTTTTGCATTGATATGTGATAGACGGAAAGAGTTTTGCATTGAGATTGTCACAGACTGAAGGAGTTTTGCATTGATATGTGATAGATGGAAAGAGTTTTGCATTGATATGTCACAGACAGAAGGAGTTTTGCATTGATATGTCCCAGACAGAAGGAGTTTTGCATTGATATGTGATAGACGGAAAGAGTTTTGCATTGATATGTCACAGTCTGAAGGAGTTTTGCATTGATATGTGATAGATGGAAAGAGTTTTGCATTGATATGTGATAGATGAAAAGAGTTTTGCATTGATATGTCACAGACGGAAGAAGTTTTGCATTGATATGTCACAGACGGAAGGAGTTTTGCATTGATATGTCCCAGACAGAGGCGTTTTGCATTGATATGTGATAGACGGAAAGAGCTTTTCATTGATATGTCCCAGACGGAAGGAGTTTTGCATTGATATGTCCCAGACGGAAGGAGTTTTGCATTGATATGTGATAGATGGAAAGAGTTTTGCATTGATATGTGATAGATGAAAAGAGTTTTGCATTGATATGTCACAGGCGGAAGAAGTTTTGCATTGATATGTCACAGACGGAAGGAGTTTTGCATTGATATGTCCCAGACAGAAGGAGTTTTGCATTGATATGTGATAGACGGAAAGAGCTTTTCATTAATATGTCCCAGACGAAAGGAGTTTTGCATTGATATGTCACAGACGGAAGGAGTTTTGCATTGATATGTCCCAGACGGAAAGAGTTTTGCATTGATATGTCACAGACGGAAGGAGTTTTGCATTGATATGTGATAGATGGAAAGAGTTTTGCATTGATATGTCACAGACGGAAGGAGTTTTGCATTGATATGTCCCAGACAGAAGGAGTCTTGCATTGATGTGTCACAGGCGAAAGGAGTTTTGCCTTGATATGTCACAGACGGAAGGAGTCTTGCATTGATGTGTCACAGACGAAAGGAGTTTTGCATTGATATGTCACAGACGGAAGGAGTTTTGCATTGATATGTCATAGACAGAAAGAGTTTTGCTCTGATATGTCACAGACGGAAGGAGTTTTGCATTTATATGTCACAGACGGGAGGAGTTTTGCACTGCTATGTCACAGACGGAAGGAGTTTTGCATTGATATGTCACAGACGGAAGGAGTTTTGCATTGATATGTCACAAACTGAAGGAGTTTTGCATTGATATGTGATAGACGGAAAGAGTTTTGCATTGATATGTCACAGACGGAAGGACTTTAGCATTGATATGTCACAGACAGAAGGAGTTTTGCAATGATATGTCACTGACGGAAGGAGTTTTGCATTGATATGTGATAGACGGAAAGAGTTTTACATTGATATGTCACAGTCGGAAGGAGTTTTGCATTGATATGTGATAGACGGAAAGAGTTTTGCATTGAGATTGTCACAGACTGAAGGAGTTTTGCATTGATATGTGATAGATGGAAAGAGTTTTGCATTGATATGTCACAGACAGAAGGAGTTTTGCATTGATATGTCCCAGACAGAAGGAGTTTTGCATTGATATGTGATAGACGGAAAGAGTTTTGCATTGATATGTCACAGTCTGAAGGAGTTTTGCATTGATATGTGATAGATGGAAAGAGTTTTGCATTGATATGTGATAGATGAAAAGAGTTTTGCATTGATATGTCACAGACGGAAGAAGTTTTGCATTGATATGTCACAGACGGAAGGAGTTTTGCATTGATATGTCCCAGACAGAGGCGTTTTGCATTGATATGTGATAGACGGAAAGAGCTTTTCATTGATATGTCCCAGACGGAAGGAGTTTTGCATTGATATGTCCCAGACGGAAGGAGTTTTGCATTGATATGTGATAGATGGAAAGAGTTTTGCATTGATATGTGATAGATGAAAAGAGTTTTGCATTGATATGTCACAGGCGGAAGAAGTTTTGCATTGATATGTCACAGACGGAAGGAGTTTTGCATTGATATGTCCCAGACAGAAGGAGTTTTGCATTGATATGTGATAGACGGAAAGAGCTTTTCATTAATATGTCCCAGACGAAAGGAGTTTTGCATTGATATGTCACAGACGGAAGGAGTTTTGCATTGATATGTCCCAGACGGAAAGAGTTTTGCATTGATATGTCACAGACGGAAGGAGTTTTGCATTGATATGTGATAGATGGAAAGAGTTTTGCATTGATATGTCACAGACGGAAGGAGTTTTGCATTGATATGTCCCAGACAGAAGGAGTTTTTTATTGATATGTGATAGATGGAAAGAGTTTTGCATTGATATGTGATAGATGAAAAGAGTTTTGCATTGATATGTCACAGACGGAAGAAGTTTTGCATTGATATGTCACAGACGGAAGGAGTTTTGCATTGATATGTCCCAGACAGAGGCGTTTTGCATTGATATGTGACAGACGGAAAGAGCTTTTCATTGATATGTCCCAGACGGAAGGAGTTTTGCATTGATATGTCCCAGACGGAAGGAGTTTTGCATTGATATGTGATAGATGGAAAGAGTTTTGCATTGATATGTGATAGATGAAAAGAGTTTTGCATTGATATGTCACAGGCGGAAGAAGTTTTGCATTGATATGTCACAGACGGAAGGAGTTTTGCATTGATATGTCCCAGACAGAAGGAGTTTTGCATTGATATGTGATAGACGGAAAGAGCTTTTCATTAATATGTCCCAGACGAAAGGAGTTTTGCATTGATATGTCCCAGACGGAAAGAGTTTTGCATTGATATGTCACAGACGGAAGGAGTTTTGCATTGATATGTGATAGATGGAAAGAGTTTTGCATTGATATGTCACAGACGGAAGGAGTTTTGCATTGATATGTCCCAGACAGAAGGAGTTTTTTATTGATATGTCCCAGACGGAAAGAGTTTTTCATTGATATGTCACGGACGGAAGGAGTTTTGCATTGATATGTCATAGACAGAATAAGTTTTGAATTTATATATCACAGATGGAAGTAGTTTAAATGGAAAGGTTTTGCATTCATATGTCTTCAACGGAAGGAGTTTTGCATTGATATGTCTGTGCTGTGCATTACACCACCTCTAAGAACAGAACTCACTCCCTGTGCCGTGCATTACACCGCCTCTAGGAGCAGAACTCACTGCCTGTGCCTTGCGTTACAGCACCTCTAATAGCAGAACTCACTGCCTGTGCCATGCATTACATGCCCTGTAAGAGCAGAACCCACTGCCTGTGCCGTGCATTACAGGCCCTCTAGGAGCAGAACTCACAGCCTGTGCCCTGCATTACATGCCCCCTAAGAGCAGAGTGTTGCTCAGTGCGCGGCCTCTAGGTCTAGTAATCACTGCCAGCACCTGCGGAGTTCAGTGCGCCGCCACAGAGTCTAGTGCTCACTGTCTGCGGAGCTCAGCACGCGGCCTCTGGGTCTAGTTCTCACTTCAATCAGAGTTCAGTGTGCCTCCTCTGAGTCTAGTACTCACTGCCTGTGGAGCTCAGTGAGCGGCCTCTAAGTCGAGTACTCACTGCCAACGGAATTCAGTGTGCCGCCTCTGAGTCTAGTACTCACTGCCTGCAGAGTTCAGTGCGCCGCCTCTGAGTCTAGTACTCACTGTCTGCAGAGTTCAGTGCGCCGCCTCTGAGTCTAGTACTCACTGCCTGCGGAATTCAATGCGGTGCCTCTGAGTCTAGTACTCACTGCCTGCGGAAGGGAGGCATGGAGGCTGCTCCTGGTGGGGTTTGTCTTCTTCTAATCTTATAACATCATTCATGGAAATAAACTACTTAAAGACACAACGTGGACTACGCTACCAGTTAGCGTAGTAATTCCAGGTTCTTTTGAGGTGGTACACGTAGGTTCTTTTTTTCAATTTGTCGCCAAAATGTTGTACATAATTGGTAGCGTAGTCCACGTTGTGTCTTTAAGTAGTTTATTTCCATGAATGATGTTACAAGATTAGAAGAAGACGAGCCCCACCAGGAGCAGTCTCCCTGCCTCCCTCAGCCCTTCATCCAACTGACAGTCTTACTCACTCAACATTCTAACTAGCTCTCACACCAAACATTCTAGGCTGAGCAGCAGGAATACAACAGGGACACCGCTGAGGTATTCAGTGCTCTGCCTCTAAATGCCTCCACTGATGTATTCAGTGCGCCGCCTCCGAGTGGGACACTGCTGAGGAATTCAGGGGCATATTACCAAGCATAAGCGAAAAATATCGCTCAGCTTGGTTAGCGGCCAAAATTATATCGCCGAGCTTCGCCTATTTTTATCGCTTAGGAGCCTTGATATTATCAAGGTTTATCTCCTAAGCGATAAAAATCGGCCGAAATGCATGAATATCGCTGAAAAGTCCGCGATATTCATGAATTACAGAGCAAATGCTCTTAGCCATGTTATCCACCTTCCATTGGATAACATGGCTAAGAACTGCTCTGGGCAGGCGTTAGCTTTTGGAGATAATCGCGCTTAGCGCGATTATTTCCAAAAGTTGGTAATAGGGGATAGCGATGTTAGCGACTGTTTCCAGTCGCTAACATCTTGGCACGCCCACTTTGCATGTCATTAGCGATAATTATCGCTGACATGCATAGTGGGCCCCTAAATGCCCGCTATCGCCTATTAGCTGTCGCTAACTGGTGTTAGCGACAGCTAGGTAATAGGGCGATAAAATTATCGCCGCTTTAGCGGGAAAAATTCCCGCTAAAGCGGCGATAAGGCCCTTGGTAATATGCCCTTCAGTGCGCTTAGGGCCGCCTCTAGGGCGGTGCGATCGGTGCCAGCGCACTGGGCGCTAACTTGGGGTGTCATTTTTGCAAGTATATTGTCATTTAAAAACCACCTGCTGGCGCGCGTTTCTGCCCTCCAACAATTATCAGGCATCAATTAAAATGTCAAGATAAATACAGTGATTATTGTCTTCCTGGAAAGAGACAGAGGGTTGTCTAGTGGAGGTTTTGACTCATCCAAAGGTAGCACAGTGGGTTAAAATGACTGCAGCTAAGAATGTGTACCATGCAGATAACAAAGTGCATGTAATGTAAATAGGTCAGTGAGTTACTGCTTCTTGAAGAGAGCTCCTTTTGTTACTTGTCGTTTGTAAGTCTAAATCGTAATATAGAACATTCAGCTATTAACTGCCATCAAAGAGCTGTGTGTAAACTGCAAAGTATATGTTAGAGCTATATGTGTTTTTTGCTCAGTCTTTCATTATCCTAATCTTGCCAAAAGGGTTCCTTTCGGTGGAAAACAATTCTTGTTATTACATTATTGCATACAGAGAACCCCTAACAATGATGTATTTTAAATTCTGAATTTGTGCTTTTCCAGAATAAGGACTCTTAAACTATATTGCCTATCAGTATCGATGACATGTCACTCCTACACTACACCTTGTAGTCCTGTCTGATGTAACATTTCCTATACACTGATTTACAAATCTATGATTGTCTCTGTGCAATGTGTGTGTGATGTAAAGTGCTCTGACACCATACACTGGTATGAGTGGTGCTATAAAACTAAATGAATCAGAGAGAGAGTGGTTCTGGAGACTTGAAGGGCACTGTTAAAGGGCGGTGGTGAGAGAATCCATGGCAGAGGTGGTCATTGGGGGGGGCGCTTACAAATATCGTCGCACAGGGCACCACCAGTGCTAAAGCCGTCCCTGAGTGCGCTGTCTCTGCGTGTGACACCACTGAGGTAATCAATGCACTGGCTATGTGTCTGAAACCACTGAGGTGTTCAATGCCCCGTCTCGGAGTCTGAAACCACTGAGGTATTCAGTGCGCCAGCTCAGAGTCACACCACTAAGATATTCGGGGCCTCATTTATGAGAAGTGACGCATATCTGCATGAAAGCAGCGATGCATGACTTCTCAGTGCGCCCTCCTTGTGACATGATTGATGCGTCATATTTACAGTATGACGCATCATGTCGCAAGGAGTTACAGATACGTCAGTATTTCTGATGTATCTGTAGGGTGTAAAAGTGGCGCATTGCTGGAGTGTGTCACAAAAGTGACGCAACTCCAGCAATGTATCCTTTCACATGGGGCAAGCACCATGTGAAAGGGCCTGCGTCAGTCTTATGCCTGCTGTGAGGCAGGAGTAAGATATTGACGCATTTGCGTCCTAGAAGTGGCGCAGTGAAATCTCATAGATTTCACTGCGTCACTTCTACAACACTTTCTTGTGTCAATACGTCCCTCCTGCATACATTATACCTGGTGCAGGTATATTGTGGCGCATGGGTTTACAAAGTGATGCATCTACCTAGAGGCGTCACTATGTAAATGTGGCGAAACAAGGCGCATTTTTTACGCCACTGGTGCGGCACAAAAAGTGACGCACCGGCGGCATAAAAGTGACGCACAGCCTCATAAATGAGGCCCCCAGTGCGTTGTCACTAAGTGTGACAGCGCTGAGGAATACACTACTGAGGTACTCAGTGCGCCGGCGTTGAGCCTGAAACCACTGAGGTATTCAGTGCGCTAGCTCTGAGCCTGAAACCACATAGGTGTTCAGTGCGCTAGCTCTGAGTGTGACTGCTGAGGTATTCAGTGTGCCCTCCTTGAGTGTGACATTGCTGAGGTGTTAGTGCGCTGTCTCCAAGCCTGATACCACTGAGGTGTTCAGTGTGCTAGCTCTGAGTGTGACTGCTGAGGTATTCAGTGCTCTGGCTCCGAGTGTGACTGATAAGGCATTCAGTGCACCAGCTCTGGTTCTGACACCGAGATATTCAGTTCTCTGCCCCTGAGTATGATTGCTGAGTTATTCAGTGTGTTGGCTCTGAGTCTGACGCCACCGAGTTATTCAGTTATCTGCCCCTGGGTGTGACTGCTGAGGTATTCAGTGTGAAGTCTGAGCTTGATGCCACTTAGGTATTCAGTGTGATAACCTGCCTAGGAGCGCGGACCTGTTTGTGGGCACTGCAAGAAAATATATCTGAGTTTGTTATTGAACTTTTCCGCCTGTAGACTTTTTTCCCCCCATAATAAGTGACGTTTCTTTGGATACTGTGCTGAGGTGCGAGGCCTCGGGTTGTGCAGAGAAACACATATTACAGAAAGTTGTGGGGGCAGTGGGCAACTGCTCAAGTTGTCTAGGGTGACAACATGTATGTCTTCAGCTCTGTCACAGGGAGGGGCGGTGCTTCCATTCGCAGAGGGTTTTAGGCTCCTAGGGGTATATTTATGAGTTCTGGCGCATCTCTGCAAATCAGCAGGGATGCGCCAGAACAAATGCGTCACACAAAACTACCCTTGCGTCACGGTGGATCTTGTAGATTTCACGCAGGCACTTTTGCGAGGCGCACATGCCCCGTCACGCAATGGCGGGGTAATCGTGGCGCAAGTGCCTTGTAAATCTGCCTCCAAGGGTCTCATTCTGAGGCGGGCAGGGATAGAATAACTCTTCTACACCTACTGTTAGCACCCGATTCCACCTGTGTGGGAAACAATGGGGAATAACATGCAGCAACTTTTACATTCACATTTCCGAAGGCTATTACCCGACCGTCACAGTTTTGCTTCTGAAGTTTTCACCAGGTAGGAGAGGAGGAAAACTGCCTGAAAAAAATCTGAAGTTGGCGGTATTTGTGCTTAACGTGCAATGGGCGCAAACGGAAGGCCGGTGCAAAAAACATGTGTGCACGATTTTCAGACAGCACAAGAAATAGAAAAAGACACTCCTTGCCCATTTTTCCCCAACTATGCAATCTGCAGATAATGCAATAACTCAGGGAAATTTTGATTTTAGTGTCTGCACTTTAGACTAGGGGTGGGCAGAATTTTGGCCACTCCATGTTACTCTTTAACACTGCGGAGCAGAATTCCCCCCCCCTCCCCGCGAGGCTAAAGAATGTGCGAGCACAAACGAGCTTCGGCGCCCCCTAGAGCGATTTTCTAACATGGGAGGGCGCGGGCGTTCTCGAGTGGTTGCTGTCACAGGGCTGCCGTTTGAGTAGATTTGCTGCCTCTCGAGTAGATTTTCTACTCGAGTTGGGTGCACGCTGTTCTGCAACGCATGGTGCCATTCGTGCCGATTTTCTAACGTTGGAGGTCGCCAGCGTTCGCTGTTGTTCGAGCAGATCTGCTGCTTCTCGAGTAGATTTTCTACTTGAGTTGCCGCAACCCAACTCGAATGGGTGCGCGCTCTTGTGCAACGCATGGTGCCTTTTGTGCCGATTATCTGCGCTGCTCACACCACTGGCGTTAAATTGCAGCACAAGCTGCATATTTTCCACCCCTTGGCAAAACTCCGCTGAACTTGGCAGAGGTTTTCTGTAACTCTATGGAATTTCACGGAGTTAACCTCCGCAAGTCCAACCCACCTCTGCCTTAGACACAGAAAACACATAAAAACAGGAGCTGATCTATGCACCGATCCAGCACAGTGGTTCAAGACAGAGCCCATGTTATTATCTTATGCAAAGTTTGTTGTTTGACTTAAATCGGCGCCTCTATGCTATCCGTAGAAAGTCTCAGGGGCATATTATCAAGGGGGTTTATCTCCGCTTTTTTGGCTTTAAAAACCAAGAAAGCGGAGATAAAATTATCTCCCTATTACCTAGCTGTCGCTAACACCAGTTAGCGACAGCTAGTAGGAGATAACGACCATCTTGGGCCCCGCTTTGCATGTCAGTGATATTTATCACTAATGACATGCAAAGTGGGCGTGCCAAGATGTTAGCGACTGGAAACAGTCGCTAACATCGCTATCTCCTATTACCAACTTTTGGAGATATTCGCGCTAAGCGGGAATATCTCCAAAAGCTAACACCTGCCCCTGAGCAGTTCTTAGCCATGTTATCCAATGGGAGGTGGATAACATGGCTAAGAGCATTAGCTCGGTAATGCATGAATATCGCTGACTTTTCAGCGATATTCATGCATTTCGGCCGATTTTTATCGCTTAGGAGATAAACTTTGATAATAGCAAGGTTCCTAAGTGATAAAAATCGCCGCAGCTCGACGATAGAAATATCGCCGCTAAACCAACATAGCGATAATTATCGCTAGTTTTTGGTAATATGCCCCGTTATGTTATGCCATGCCATGCTGTGTCATGTTACGTTATTTACTTTGATACTAAGCCAACCATCATAAGGTAGCCTAACCGCATTTTGATTTGACGTCAAATGCTAAAGCCCAGTGGAAGCAGGGGCATGAGGGGGAATGGATTGATTGCCCTCAGAAACCAATGCACTACACTTCTACTGCCTTGCGCAGCACACGTCTTATGCATCTGAGCCTCCTGTGGTTGTCTATGCATAGGAATTATTCTGGAGGTGTATGCTCTCATTAGAAGTGCTTTGCTAGAGGGCATGCATTCGCCTCAGCTCTGTGGTGTGCAACTTTATGGTCCAGACTGTTTATGTGCCAGCCCAGAGGTTGGCACCAGAAGTAGGCAAATCCTACATTTTTTTTTAATTTATTTATGGAGTTTTATATAGCACGAACATGACCCGAATCAGGTATCAGAGCGCTATACATAGCACCGGTTGCATTACAATGAGGAAACATTCATTTTTGTCAGGCATGGGGAGATTAAGTGATTTGCCCAGAATTACAGGATGTTCAGCGTCCTTGCCGAGACTCGAACCCGGTTCCCCAGATTCAAGGTCGACCGCCCTAGCAGTTAGGCCAACTCCTCTCCCTATACATGGCTGTCCACTATGCTGTTCCCATTCGGGCCACAGGGCAAATTGTTACACAGAATTTGGTGTAATGTTCGCCAAGGTTTGAGAATTATCCAGGGTTTTTTTCTGGCTCTGAGCATAATTATTTCTGTAATAAGGCTAAGCATCAGAAAAGGCAGTGTGAGTCGGTTTCTGATTGGCCAGTGAAGCCTTATTACATCATAAGCTTCAGCGTTGTGAAAATGTGGCCTTTACTGCCAGTTATAGCCCTCACTTTAGGTATTCTGATAGGTCAGGTTATTGGCTGCATGTTGTCATATAAGGTGATACTGTAAATGATTTAAGGGGTACAACCATGGGGGAGAAATGAGCTCCCTATCGTGCACACGATGAGAGACACGATCAGTTCTATTACTTCCTTTAAAAGAGCAGCTTGTATTGCACGCCACCTTACACATCTGTATCACAACCAGAATCGAGCAGGGCCCAAACTGAGTGTGAATGCGGGTCAAGCAGGCCTGGTCCTCCCGGGCAAAACTGCACTGTTTAAACTAAGTAATATTGACTTAAATTAAGAAATGTTATATTATTTTAACATATTGTAATTTTACTGTGAAAATATTATGGTTTTAATTAACTAAACAATAAATGATTTACTTCGGGTTTCACAAAACTTTATTCGATCTTTTAAAACAGATCATAAAAGCATAAATTATTCCAAAGTACTAAACAGCAAGTTATGAAGCCATTACTTACTTACTGGTCCTCCTGTGCACAAAACATGTTTACAAAACGTATGACTTCTAGAGCCTGGCAGGGAATTGCCTAGAGAAGACACTTCAGCATAAAGCTACAGATAAGAAGCATATTATATGTGATTAGGAATATTGCACCCTTTACATATATTAACCTGTTCAGGTTGTGTGTTCCTTGTTGGCCAAAAAATATACAAATATTCTTCTCAAGTAGGTGAACCATTGATACCTTAATTAATATGAAGCACCTTAATTAGGTTAACAAAGTAATTTATTTGCATTTTGGGGAATACCTGGTTAATCATTTATGTCCTAGGAATCTATTCTGTTTCACACTCGCTGCCGTTTCTTGCTTGATTTTTTTTAAGTGTGTTGGTAGATGGGTAGTAATTTTTTTCTATCTCTTCCTGTTTATGTCATGTTATGTTAAAGGTGTTTATTAAGAGCACATATGCATGATCCTCTTGGTGCTAAGGAGTTTAACAAATCCACGACAATAACTAAAGCAATAAGATTATGTATTCATTGATTAAAAAGTCATTTTTGTAGATAAATCTTAAAAAGTGATAAATAGCAGAGTTAAAGGCTGGGAGTTCCACAATGTTACAGATGAAGAGGAGAATGCTGCCACCAGGACACCCTCGGTGAGCTGTGGACTCATCGGAGGCTGGTCTGGGGAGCTGTGGACTCATCGCAGGCTTTCTGAGGAGCTGTAGACTCATCTGAGGCTGGTCCTCATCGGAGGCTGGTCTGTGGAGCTGTGGACTCATCGGAGACTGGTCCTCATCGGAGGCTAGTCTGGGGAGCTGTGGACTAATCGGAGGCTGTCTGAGGAGCTGTAGACTCATCGGAGGCTGGTCCTCATCGGAGGCTGGTCTGTGGAGCTGTGGACTCATCAGAGGCTGGTCTGAGGAGTTGTAGACTCATCGGAGGTTGGTCTGGGGAGCTGTGTACTTATCGGAGGCTGGTCTGGGGCGCTGTGGACTCAGCGGAGGCTAGTCTGGGGCACTGTGGACTCAGCGGAGGCTAGTCTGGGGAACTGTGGACTCATCGGAGACTGGTCTTGAGAGCTGTGGACTCATCAGAGGCTTGTCTGGGGAGCTGTGGACTCATCGAAGGCTGGTCTGGGGAGCTGTTGACTCATCGGAGGCTGGTTTAGGGAGCTGTGGACTCATCAGAGGCTGGTCTGGTGAGCTATGGACTTTTCGGTGGCTGGTCTGGGGAGCTGTGGACTCATCGAAGGCTGGTCTGGGATGCTGTGGACACATGGGGGCTGGTCTGGGGAGCTGTAGAATCGTCGGAGGCTGGTCTGTGGAGCTGTGGACTCATTGGAGGCTGGTCTGTGGCGCTGTGGACTTATCAGAGGCTGGTCTGGGGAGCTGTAGAGCCATCAGAGGCTGGTCTGGGGACCTGTGGACTCATTAGAGGCTGGTCTGGAGAGCTGTGGACTCATCGGAGGCTGGTCTGGGGAGCTGTAGAGTCATCAAAGCTGGTCTGGGGAGCTGTGGACTCATGGGGGTTGGTCTGGGGAGCTGTAGACCCATCGGGCCCGATTCACACAACTAACTTAAGACACAATTCTAACCTTACTACTTTTGATATTCACAGAAGTTAGGATTTTGTCTTAAATTTGTTTTAAGACAGACTTAAGACAGACTTAAGACAAAATCCTAACTTAAGTGTGTCTTAAGTCTGTTTTAAGACAAACTTAAGACAAAATCCTAACTTCTGTGAATACCAAAAGTAGTAAGTTTAGGATTTTCTCTTAAGTTAGTTCTGTGAATCAGCCCAATCGGAGGCTGGTCTGGAGAGCTGTGGACTCATCGGATGCTGCTCTGGAGAGCTGTGGACTCATCGGAGGCTGGTCTGTGGAGCTCTGGACTCATCAGAGGCTGGTCTTGAGAGTAGTGGACTCATCAGAGGCTTGTCTGGGAGCTGTGGACTCATCAGAGGCTCGTCTGGGGAGCTGTTGACTCATCGGAGGCTGGTTTAGGGAGCTGTGGACTCAACAGAGGCTGGTCTAGTGAGCTATGGACTTTTCGGTGGCTGGTCTGGGAAGCTGTGGACTCATCGAAGGCTGGTCTGGGACGCTGTGGACTCTTGGGGGCTGGTCTGGGGAGCTGTAGAATCGTCGGAGGCTGGTCTGGAGAGCTGTGGACTCATTGGAGGCTGGTCTGGGGAGCTGTAGACTCATCGGAGGCTGGTCTGGGGAGCTGTAGAGTCATCAGAGGCTGGTTTGGCGAGCTGTGGACTCTTCGGAGGCTGGTCTGGGGATCTGTGGACTCATCAGAGGCTGGTCTGGGTGGAGGTACAGAGAGAGTTAATAGACTGGTGGAAAGGACGCTTCTTTCGGGATCATGCCAGGATCAGTGGGTGCCAGGACCCTGGGGGTTGCCTCTTGTCCTGCTGACTTTGCTTTGAGGATAATTCTGTTAGGTGTGGAGACCCAGGGGGCAGAGGCTGATGGTTGGAGCCGGGTGATCCGGTCTTGGCTGAATTCTCGCCAGTATGACAGGGATATGAAAGTCCGGGTCCAACAAAGAAGTTTTTTCCGGAATGTAAGAGCTGCAGAAGACAGCTGTCATCCACCTTGGAACCTGATGGCTGAGAGAAAGGGAGGACTGAAGATGAGCAGTCAGACTTTCTACAGAATTTGAACGGATAGTGGTATTGAGCTGGGTGGAACGGCCCCACTCAGGAAAATCGCACATATATTGGTTTCAATAAATCATGAATTCTGGATGGTGCTGTAAGGTGAGGAGAACACCCAACCTCCCCCAAACTTGTGGCCGAGGCCACTGAATACACAAAGGAAATCCTCAGCACATGTCTGTAGTGTAACTTTTATCTGCACATTGTATGCATAAACACGTGTTTCGTCGCATACACAGGGAAATCGTCCCACGACTGTCTCAAGGCTCTACAATCTTAGGTATATTACTTTTTTATGTGGTGATAATTCTAACCCACAATGCGTAAAATATCTGGCTTCTGCGTTAAAATTGGTTCTTCCTTCAGGAAAGGTCTTCACCTGACTAATCCACGAGCTCGTAAGGACAGCTAAGTCATCAACGTAGCCCACAACCGAGACTCTCCGTGACGTTTGGGGGAGGTTGGTGGTTCTCCTCACCTTATAGCACCGCCCAGAATTCAGGATCTATTGAAACTAATATACGTGCGATTTTCCTGAGTGGCGCCGTTTCACCAAGCTCAATACCACTGTCCGTTCAAATTCTGTAGACGGAGACCTTTCCTGAATGAAGAACCGATTTTAACGCAGAAGACAGATATTTACCCATTGTGGGTTGGTATTATCACTACATAAGAAAGGAATATACCAAAGATTGTAGAGCCTTGAGAAAGTCAGGGAAGATTTCCCAGTGTATGCGACAAAACACGTGTCTATACATACAATGTGCAGATAAATGTTGCTGTGCTGAGGATTTCATTTTTCTACAGGATTTGAGGGGACCTGTTACAGCAGCCGGGAGGTCTCATATCTGATCCCCGAGGGGTGCCCAGACCCTCACTCTTCCATGGATTAATTTAAGAAACTTCAGGGCCATGGATGAATGGCCAGCAGTGACCCGGCCCGCCAGGCATGAGGCCTGGTGAGAGAGGCTTCTGGCGGAAGGAGATGGTAAACATGACCTGTGTGTCATCTGCATACATGTAAAAACGTGTCTATGTTGATGGAGTAGTCCGGCTAGCGGGAGCATGTAGCGGCTGACTTCATGTTTATGGATTGTGTGGCTTCATACATAGGGATATGTTCTTAATGATACTATAAACTCAATTTTTACCCTTAACCATTACAATTATATGTGTGTGCAATAAACTTAGCCATATTACATGGCTGTGTGTTTACTAGTCTGTTTGGTGGGTGGGAGGACTGCTTGGCGCATGTGTGGCCGAATTTAGGAGTCCTAACTTTACTACTACTAAACTGAGAAAATTCCTGATTTTAAGACTTTCGGTATTCACAGAAGGCATTTAGGAGTCCTAAAGTTAAGACTCCTAACTTCTGTGAATACCGAAATGAGTAAGTGCCTTCTGCGAATACCAAAATGAGTAAGTGCCTTCTGTGAATACCAAAATGAGTAAGTGCCTTCTGTGAATACCAAAATGAGTAAGTGCCTTCTGTGAATATCGAAATGGTAGTAAGTTTAGGATTTTGTCTTAAGTTAGTTCTGTGAATCGGGCCCTGTGTTACTGGGAATCAGCTTCCCAGGGAAAACATTTGTTCTCTGGCAAAACTGCTGCCCTGACCTCAGTTTCAATCTGGCGCCCTTCGTAACAATCCCAGCTTCGACGCTAGACCAACTAATCGTGTGATCTGGGGCACATCACTCTGTGCCCCTCCTCAAATTCTAAATGTGAAAATCTACAATGTGCTGTCTAGTAGCGTTTCAGCTCCTCGTCCCGTGTGTGTTCCGCCTAATCCGGTCTCACGGGGTACCCCACACACCACACTGCTCCTGGCTGCTCAATAAAAATGTTCCCTCTGCAGCCCCCGCGCTGCCCCTTGAGGTCTGTCATCTTTACACCAAATACCTGCAGCAAGTAAAGGGCATTAGTTCTATACGCGCGCTCACGCCCAGAGCAAATGCTCACGAAAAATGCGTGAGACTTGTTTATTTATATGGTGCCCAGAGCTCTTTGAACCATGCCAGTCACTTTCGATAACCGGGTGAATAAAGCTTACGCTGCCTTTTTATGTCCCGGGCAGACTCATTACCGCTGTTTGTAGTGAAAAGCGATGACACGGCTGAACGAGAGGGGCGAGAAAGCACAACGCGCGCGCGCTCTGGTTTCACTGGAGATAAGGGGGATTAAGATCGCTCGTTAATAGGTGCGACTTCACGAAGATCAAAACAATAATGAAAATAACAGGCTCACTGGGGGTGGGGGGAGAGAGGGAGAAAGAGAAGGGAAATAGAGGGGGAGAGAGAAAACGAGAGGAGGGAAAGAATCAATGGGATCGAGCGAGGGAAGCAAGAGAAAAGGAGAGGAGGCAAGAGAGAGGGAGGAGGGAGAGAGGGAGGAGAAGTGAATGGGGGAACGAAAGAGTGAGAGAACGAGGAGAAAGAAAGATAAAAAGAGACAGAGAAGACGTTAAAGAGCAAGAAAAAGAGAAGGAGAAAGGAGGGGACGGGATAGTGCGAGGGAGGGAGAGGATGGTGTGGAGAGCGGGCAAGAGAACCATACAACGGGAGAGAGAGGCGAGAGAAAGATAGAGGGTGCGAGAGGAACCGAGAGATGGAGAGAGAGAGAACGAGACAAAAGAAAATAAGATAAAAGGGAGAGTTGTGGAGAAAGAGCCTTAGAAAAGGAGAGGTCGAGAAAGAGGCAGGAGACGGTCAGCGACAAGGGGACGCATAAAAAAACAGGAGGCACCCCAGCAGAACAAGTAGACATGGGTGAAGTGTGGGGTAGGAGTAGAGGGGGCAGGGAGGAAGCATGAGAGGAGGCAGAAAGATGTACCGAGGGGCAGTCTCGAAAGAGCAGAGAGGTGAGAGTTACTGGGGGAGAGGGCACTTTGCAAAGACTGAGACACCCGACATGTCCCCCATGGACTCACCTCCTCCAGACGCCTTAACGATGAGAGGAAGGGCGAGGAGGGTTAGACACACTCCCTGGACCTTCATCCTTGCAGAGCCGATGGAAGACCGTCACCCCCGTCTTCTGTGCACCAGTGTCCAACCAGGACGGAGCAGTTCCCGTGCACTAGTGCTCACCCCAGAGCGGAGCAACCCCCTGGCCCCCCTCACCAGTGCTCCCCCCGAAGTGGTGCACGACGCTACCTGTCTTGCACTAGTGTACACAGTAGTCAGTCCCCCGGTCCCCGTGCACACGTATCCACCCCAGACCAGTCCGGCACCCTGGCCCGGTGCACTGAAGTTAGCCACAGGTAATGCAGGGCACTAATTCCTACCACACACGAGCCATCACTCCAGCTCCCGTGCACAAGTATCCACCCTAGAACAGTCCGGCACCCTGGGGCACAAATGTCAACTTCAGAGCAGGGCAGCCCCCCCACTCCTGGCTGTAGTGTCCAACCCAAAGTAGTGGTGCACGTGGCTCCGCCCACTAATGCTCACCACGGAGCAAGTTAGTACCCTGGCACCGGTGCACTAGTGTCCACTGTAGATCGGCGCAGCACCCAGACTCTCGTACACTAGTTTCACCACAAGGGCAGTTCACCAGTGAATCCGTGCTGTGGTGCCTCCTCCAGAGCTGTGCAGCACCGCGGCTCTGGTGCACGAGTGTCCCCTGTAGATCCGTGCACTAGTGTCCACTGCAGGTCGGTGAAGCGCCCTGACTCTGGTACACTAGTTTCACCATAAGGACAGTGCACCAACGTGAATCCGTGCTGTGGTGCCTACTCCAGAGCTGTGCAGCACGAGTGTCCACCTGCGACAGGCACCACTGACTGTTCAAGCAATCTCGTCGGAATAATGCCGCCCCTTGGTCGCTTGTGCAGTGGTGCCCACCTGAGAATAGTGCACTCGTCCCAGCCCTGCAGTGATCGATGCTCTGGGCTCCGTCCACGCGCTCGAAGCCCTGGGCAGGTGTGTCTCCCTGGGGCCCCCGTGCAGTGGGGGCCGCCACAGGCCGGTGGAGCTGCACGACCCCTCGGCTGCAGAGACGTCCAGCGCCGCGGGGACTCCAGAGAGATCCAGTGGCCGAGGATGAAGGCTCCGACAGCCCTGCGCTGGGCGGGCAGGGGCCGGGGGTGGCCGGGGGTGTCGGGGGTGTCCGGGTCCTGGTTCCCCTCCCTCTGGTTCAGTCCCACTGCAGCAGCCTCGAGCTTCACTCCAGGCCAGCCAGAGCCGCCCCAGCGCTCCTGTTAAATATTCAGCCCGAGCCCACTGAGCTAACCATTAACCCCGTCCGTGCCGGCAGCACCGGCAGGACCGGACCGGAGCAGCTCCCGCGGTATCTGGTTTCCAAGGGGCCGTCCTGGGCCGACACCTTGTAGAGTGAGAGTCCAATGAAGGAGCCGGACCTCGGAGAGGAGAGGAGAGGACTCCCCTTCAACTCCGGTGATGTCCAGGCGCAGTCAGTCACCCCCGGGAGCGGTCAGTCACCCCCAGGGTCCAGGAGCGGTCAGTCACCCTCGGGAGCGCGTCCTCGTTCCCCACAGACCCGGCTTCAACTGCCCGCAGGAGCGTCCGCTCCACCGGGGAGAGCGCGGCCGGACATTCAAAGGTACACAGGGCTGACGGCCGCGAGGCGAGCCATTCCAGAATGAAACCACAGGAGAAGACACGAAGGAAACTCGGATAAAGAATGTGTGCACTCCACCCGCTCCCCTTCCAGGCACGGGAGCCATCCATGGAAGAACGATCGGCAGGGAGGGTGGACCGGCAGGGAGGGTGGACCTGCAGGGAGGGTGGACAGGACCAAGAGAGGACCGGCAGGGAGGGTGGACCGGCAGGGAGGGTGGACAGCTCAGAGGGTGGACAGCAGGGAGGGTGGACATCAGGGAGAGTGGACCGGCAGGGAGGGTGGACCGGCAGGGAGGGTGGACAGCATGGAGGGTGGACTGGCAGGGAGGGTGGATATCAGGGAGAGTGGACCAGCAGGGAGGGTGGACAGCACGGAGGGTGGACATCAGGGAGAGTGGACTGGCAGGGAGAGTGGATATCAGGGAGAGTGGACCAGCAGGAAGGGTGGACCAGCACAGAGAGTGGACCGGCAGGGAGGGTGGACAGCATGGAGGGTGGACATCAGGGAGAGTGGACCGGCAGGGAGGGTGGACTGGTAGGGAGGGTGGACAGCACAGAGGGTGGACTGGCAGGGAGGATGGACAGCACGGAGGGTGGACTGGCAGGGAGGGTGGACAGCATGGAGGGTGGACTGGCAGGGAGGGTGGACAGCACGGAGGGTGGACATCAGGGAGAGTGGACCGGCAGGGAGGGTGGACAGCACGGAGGGTGGACTGGCAGGGAGGGTGGACAGCACAGAGGGTGGACTGGCAGGGAGGGTGGACCTCCAGGGAGGGTGGACCAGAAGGGAGGGTGGACAGCATGGAGGGTGGACCGCCGGGGAGGGTGGACAGCACGGAGGTTGGACCGGTTGGGAGAGTGGACAGCACGGAGGTGGACAGCACGGAGGGTGGACTGTCAGGGAGGGTGCACAGCATGGAGGGTGGACCAGCAGGGAGGGTGGACAGCAGGGAGGGTGGACCTCCAGGGAGGGTGGACCTCCAGGGAGGGTGGACAGCAGGGAGGGTGGATAGCAGGGAGGGTCGACAGCAGGCAGGGTGGACAGCACAGAGGGTGGACAGCAGGGAGGGTGGACAGCACGGAGAGTGGACTGCCAGGGAGGGTGGACCGGCAGGGAGAGTGGACCGGCAGGGAGGGTGGACAGCACAGAGGGTGGACCGGTTGGGAGAGTGGACAGCACGGAGGGTGGACAGCACGAGGGTGGACTGTCAGGGAGGGTGCACAGCACGGAGGGTGGATAGGCAGGGAGGGTGCACAGCACGAAGGGTGGACCAGCAGGGAGGGTGGACAGCAGGGAGGGTGGACCGGCAGGGTGGGTGGACAGGGGTGGACAGCACGGAGGGTGGACAGCACAGAGGGTGGACCAGCAGGGAGGGTGGACCAGCAGGGAGGGTGGACAGCAGGGAGGGTGGACAGCAGGGAGGGTGGACTGGCAGGGAGGGTGGACAGCATGGAGGGTGGACAGCAGGGAGGGTGGACAGCACGGAGGGTGGACCAGCAGGGAGGGTGGACAGCAGGGAGGGTGGACAGCAGGGAGGGTGGACCGCCAGAGAGAGTGGACCGGCAGGGAGAGTGGACCGGCAGGGAGGGTGGACTGTCAGGGAGGGTGGACAGCACGGAGGGTGGACCGGTTGGGAGAGTGGACAGCACGGAGGGTGGACAGCACGGAGGGTGGACTGTCAGGGAGGGTGCACAGCACGGAGGGTGGATAGGCAGGGAGGGTGGATGTTACAAAGATGAATACTGCGTAGACCAGGTGATGTAGATAAGTTCTCAGCTTTATTCACAGGATCACTTCTTGGTTACAGGTATAAGATAATACAAGTAAGATCCTTTAAAGTGCCCCACCAGGAGCAGGCTCTTCACTGCTCAGCCCATCCACACCAACTGATTCACTATTCCAATCCAAACACAATCAACATTCTATCTGACCTCATCATAGGCTGAGCAGCAAGGAGAGAACTTCTGTAGGGAGAGTGCATTGAGTAAAAGGTACATTACAACACATCTACCCCTTTATAGTGATGGAAAACAATCAACATATTTGTGAAGTTGATAAAACACACGTAGTTGATAAAACACACGGTCCAGCAAAAGAGGATGCAATAATAACAAAATTATACATCACCCCCTTGCTATAATGATCATAACAACAAATGCATGACAGTTGCCAAACATACAAATGAGGGCAAAGGAGGATGCATGAGATAACTAAGATACTACACCCATCTCCCCTCATAATGATCACAAACAACAAGAATGCAAGTTAAATAAAAACATCCTTCAAAACCAGTGGAAACTATCCACATAACTCACGCCCCAAACTGCGGGTACAATAATGAGTAGCCAATGCACCACAAACTAAGGCACAAAACTGTGGCAGAACAGGGATCTACAACCCTCAACTGCACAAACCAGTGACAGAACAGGTCTACCCCAAAGAAATGGAATAAGACACAACCCAAACCAAGACAGGGTAATAAAACCCCCCAAACTACTCTATATGGGTATCCCTTAACCCAAAGCAAACAAATTATGGGTCTGCTTAAACCCAAAGCATATCTATTATGAAAATCACCAAACCCAACTAAAAGAATCCAATAATCCAAGTTACATTTAAGTAATTTAATATATAAGTTACAGCACAGCAACACAGCTCTCAGGCTTACAGAGTCAGAGATAAACTGACTGCCTGGGAGCTCGGAATCATGGAGCAGCATTCTAATGGAACTAGAATGATATACAAGAAACAACACATAGAGATGACGGGATGCTAAGAATATAACATATCTCCCTTATATAAAGACAAACTTAAAGCATAAACAATAAAGTAAAATGAGAAGAAATTATCTAACATAGTCAAGCATTTTTGTAGGAATAGATCTCAAGCGTGTAGAATCATTAACTCTATTGGCAATGGATTCATCAGACCTACCTGTGGTTTGAATGTCATGAGAGGTACCCGGAATACACAATTCAGACTCCGAGGTACCCTGAACAAGATTATGGGATGTATCCCCAGCCCTATAATTTTCGGGGCATCTAGATACCCGTCTGATGTTCCACAACTTGCCATCCTGAGTTATAATAGAATTTCTGAACACTTTGGTGATCTTAATAGGTCTATAAAATTTGCTGGAACACTTAGCTTGTATACCTGGTTTTTTAATCCTCACCCATACTCCAACCTTAAAATTATGTTGTTTGGTGTTCCACTTCTTGTCAAACCAATCTTTGTACTTCCTCTGTTTCTCCTTAACTCTTAGGGTGGTATACACTTTGTCATAAACATTTTTAATATTACCCTCACATTTCTCTTTGAGCCACCAAGGACAAATTCTTGAAGCAGGATCCCTACCTTTCAACAACCGAAAAGGAATAACTTCTGTCGTAGAGTGTGGTGTAATCCTATACATCCAGAATCTTTCCCTCAACAACTGTTTCCAATCACCTTTCTCCTTAATTACTTCCGAAATATAATCCTTCAAAACCCTGTTAAAGCGTTCCACCTGTCCGTTCTCATGGGGTGCATACAAAGATGTAGTGACATGCTTTATGCCCTGACACTTAAGATACTCCTCTATATCATTCGAAATCAATTGCACCCCATTATCAGTGACAATGACAGAGGGACACCCTTCTCTAGCAAAAACCTCCTTAAAAAACTCCAAAACTTTATTGGTAGTGGCCATTGGCACCAACTTAACTTCTGGCCATTTTGAGTGGCAATCTACTAACACTAAAGCATAACGTGAATCAAGTGGTAAATTTAGGAAGGGACCTGAAATATCAAATGCCAGTTTCTTCCAAGGTTCCTCTGGCCAATCCACATTCTTAAGTGGAGGAATATTGACTTTAAGCATTTTATCATTCACACAACACATTTCACACTCTCTGACCACTCGATCAACAATGCGATCCATTCCCGGCCACCAAAAATAACTCCTTATCAACCTTTTCATGGCCGACATCCCTGGATGTGAAACATGTGCTAATTTAAGAATTTTATCTCTTACCCCAAATGGTGGAACACACTTACCATTTTTGTAAATATAATCCCCATCCAACTTTAACTCTTCTGAAACTTTAAACATAGACATGAGTTCTTCAGAAACATCCTTCCTCTTTGGCCATCCTTCTACTATATATCTTTTAACTGTTTGCCACAACATATCATCTTTTTCTGATTCCTTCCACTTAATCTCTGAAATATCCTCAAACGCTCCAACCACAACATCCTGAATAGTGGTAACAACATATAAGTCATCACTTCCCTTCTCAGCCACTGACTCATACTGTCGTGTATTTCTATAGGTTCTGAATCGATCTCCCTATTCCTGACCCTATTCTGGTTAAACTACCTAGCTAGTTAACTAACAGTCAGCCCATGAGGCAAGAAATCCCCCATGATGCAGATACCGTTATCTGACGCAGTCACACTACGGCACAGGAACGTGTTATCTGATTAGGTCATAACGCTTGAGATCTAATTAGACAAGCGCCATTCCTCCAGCCCCTGATAAGGCATACGACGTTCTCATAAGAAATCAAACCTATGACAACCTGGATAATCCGTGCGGCCATTGTTTTGATTTCACAGAGAACTTTAGTAAAGAATGTGCTAACGAGCAAGTCGTATGACATCTTTATTGACGTACCTATGTCCATCCTTACGTCAATCCCGGCACCTTTAAGGTATAAATATTGCCGACCTTGACCTATGCAAACACACGCGTGGTGACAAGACGGAGCAGCCATACTTGCCGAAGCCGAGAGCAGAAGCAGACCCCGCAGGCAGCAGCCCCGCCTTCCTGACGCGCTGAGAGACGCGCTGCTATCTCAAGCCGAGAGACCCAGCACCGGCGTTTCTGGGCAGCCCTCGCAGGCAGCCTGGAATATCGAGAGCAGAGAAAGAGATACCATTCCTCATTCATCCTAAATTCCAGGTACAGAACTGAATAACCCCTCCTAGAGAATTCTTTAGTTATTCACTTGGCAAAAACAAACTTAACTTAAACTGTAACTTTCTATTCCCGCCCACGTATTAGACTTAGGTCAGGTACACGGGGTAGGCGTATTTAGAAACACCAGTTGAGCACGTTTAGTCAAATGTATATGTGTATGTAAATATATTTTAATCATTTTAAAACATCATATGGCTCAGAAACCATATCAATGTTTTTACAGTATTATTTTATACTATTGCTTTTAATGTATGCACTTTACTTAACTATAAGTATTGCAATAATATCGATCCATTTCTCTTGTACGAGAAAAGAGACTGATCAATAAATAACATCTTTTATTGAACACGCCCGTCTCTTCCTTTTCTCTACATTCTGATGAGACTAAGAATGCACGTACTGACTGAGTAAAATAATTGCCTTGTGCTCACACGACTCTTGAGATTGACTCTTGATTAGGGGAGAGCAAAGTTGTCATGTTCTATGGTTGTCAGAAACTAAATCCCTTCTTGTCTAATCAGGGGAGTTAATCCTTCCTTGAACATTCGAGAAAGTTTCTAGCGAACTCTGAGCTTAGCTGGCAAACCCAAAAATTAAGTCTAGCATCGACAGTAGTAGACCTAGTTAACGTCTGGCCTAGGCCTTTACTGCTGTAGGTACTATTCCAATGCGCAGAGCCTATTGGGAAAATAGGAGCTACACTACATGGCGCCCAACGCGTTTGGAAAGGGCGATAAAACTAACGTAAGACATTTAGAGTAACTCAGTCGTGCTTTCTCACTCAGACCCCTTTTCCCAAATACTCCAAAGACGTCTGGAGTGGGTGAAAGGTTATAATATCCTCCAAAACCTCGCAGGAGGGAACTCCTATGTATGGTTCTTGGTCTAGTCAACGTTGAAGGATAAACAGTGTTCCAAAATATTGTGCATCTAATCTCTGTTTCCATAAAGAAACCTGATCTGCAAATAAACATAATACCATCCTGTCAGCAAAATGGACAGCGATGAAGAACGAGAGGTTACTAGATTAGCTACTGAAATAGCAGATGCTGATGCTACCATGCAAGCAGCAGACGCGGATATAATACTCATTCCGGTCGCCAAAAGGAGATCTATAACCTTAAAACTTATAGAAAATGGACTGACACCTAGAGGTGGCACAGTCATATTCGTAATCGAGGCACACGAATATCGGCAGACAGAGGTATACTATACATGGATACATTTTCCAGCAGCTAATACTATAACAAAGTACTTCCACTACAAAGTAGAGGAACCTCCTAATGAGTACACTCCTTTCGAGGAGGTGGAAGTACCACTCAAATTCCAAGAGCATTTGCTCTTATTTGATGGCGCCCTAAAACATAATAATCACATTACAAGGCTCGGTCCTTTAGGAAGACCAGGAGCAACGTGGCCGGTCCTAGCCGGATACACACCATATCCAGACATCGAAAGAATGCCTGCAGCAGAGCTGTTAATACAGCTAAAACAACTACTAAAAATTCACAGACAATTAGTTCAGTATGTAATGCGGACTTCAACAATTCAGCCAGCGATTAAACTTCCACAGCTGACCCCTCACCAGGGGAACACAAATAAAATTACACCACAGAACATCCAATCCTGCCTAGGTAAAGTTCCAGCTAAACGGGAACAAATACCATTCTGGTTGGCACAGAAAATTACCCAAATAGAGGCGGTGTTTCCTGACACCACCCCATTAGAAAAACACAGGATTCTGACTATATGTCTCCCAATGGGAATCGCACCACACATTGAGGACTGTGACACTTGGGGTACAGTCTTTGCTTCCATCTACACAAAAACGCACGGTGTTCCATCCATTTCGGTAATACCAGATGTGCTAAAACAAATTCAGGATGAATACGGTCCAGAACCTGCTTTAACTCTTGGTATGAAATTACTAAAAGACTTCAAGCAGGTCTCGGCTATATTACTAGCCAACATAAAGGGTGAAGCAGCAAACGTGGCGATCCGCCAGAGGTTAAAAGAGACAGATATAGCAGACCAACCAGCTGAAATTGCCAGAATCATAGAAAAATCCTATGAAGAACTAGGCAGAGATAGTCTAGGTGGAATACCAGTAAAACCGCAACTGACTACAAGTCCAGAAAAAATGTTTTTTAATAATAATAATAATTCACCAAAAAAGAACTGGGATGGGAACAAACAATCCAATCCCAAAGAAAAGAAATTCCAGTCCAGAGGAAGGTCTCCTAGGCGAAGAGAGAAATCTCCAAACCCGAGACAAAGGTCACCCCAGAGTGAACCCTCTGGGAATAGATATAACCTTAGAAATAGGGATAATATTAAAAAACCTGATAGATATCAAGACATTGATACACGTCCCTCTCAATCTTTTCAGAATTCCTCGCAGAAATCGGAAAGAAGAGGACGATCAGAAGAGCACGCCAAGTCCAAAGACAAGGAACCTGCTCAACTGAAAAAGAAATCACAATTTCCAAAAAAGAAGGTAGCCAGTATCAAGGTAGTTAACAATGCCGAGAATACTGAGGACACAACTGAAAAACGGAGAGTGGGCTCAGACAATGCTAGACAGCGCAGCAGAGGTGAGCATAGCTCGCAAAGTCCTTATGAATCATCTGGAGACAGTGGACACGAATGAATACCTTCAAGTGGAAACTGCAGATACCAGAGTTAGCAAGCCCCACAAAATATACGAGATAACATTACGTATAGAGGGAGATAAGACTAGGAAAATAAGGGGACTATTTTGGGATAACCTCTCAAAGGGTTATGACATCCTTTTAGCTGAAAAAGACTGGCCACCAGAGTTTGTCAGGGAGTGCCCTCATGGCGAAGAAGTAATTATGCCTGCCTTCTCGAATCAAATCCCGATTCATAAAAAATACACACTTGCTAGAAAGTGGGCAGTGGCCTTAGCACCTGCTTTATATAAAAATCATGTAGGATGGGATGAGGATTCTCCTCCTCACAAAGTCCAGTTAAAATCACAACCAACTGCACAAAGGCAGTACCCAATTAAGCAAGAAGCTAAAAAACAAGTAAATGAAATACTAGATCAGCTAGAATACCAGGGGGTGATTGAAACTTGCACCTCACAAATGAACAATCCTTTGTTTCCGGTCTCCAAACCAGACAATTCATATCGTCTAGTTTTGGATTACCGACACCTTAACACATGTTGCAAAACTTTTGCAGTGCAAAACTCACACAGTGCTGCACTAATGAATAACATAGTGCGCAAAAAATACAAAACTACCTTGGACATCTCCAACGGATTCTTTTGTCAAAACATAGCACCAGAGAGCAGATATTTAACAGCTTTCTCAGTAAATGGCACTCAAAAACAATTCTGTCGGTTAGCCCAGGGGTACAAGAACAGCCCGGGGGTATTCTCAGCAAGAGTAACAGAATTACTACAACTATATGATGATGAAGCATTATCTTATGTCGATGACATTTACTTAACAGATGATGACTTGGAAACTCACTTGAAAAGAGTGAACACCATAATACTTGGTTTCGCTGCAGAGGGTTACAAATTCAACTTCAAAAAATCCAGAATTGCCCATCTGACAGTCCTATTCTTAGGATATGAGTTATCAAGTGAAGGCAAAAGCCTGGCAGACAATTTCCTAGAGAAATGTGCCGTAATCCAAGCTCCTAAAACACTAAAAAACCTACAGTCAATTCTAGGCTTCCTAAATTTCGGAAGAACTTACATTGCAAATTACGCAGAAAGGGTCAAACCCCTTTACGATCTAATTAAACCAGATTTTAAAAGATCAAGTTGGACTCAAACACACACAGACATTTTGAGATCCTTACAAACAGACATGCTAATTAAGACAAAATTAGAAACACGTGATAATACACGCAACCTTGTGATCCGAGTCATCCCAGGGAGATGCGGATTCACATACCTGACCTCTAATGAGGGAGAAAAGGTACCAATTGCATTCAGATCACACTTGTACACAAAAGCTGAACAGAGATTCAGCAACAAAGGAAAAATTGTTCAAGCAGTTCAAACCGCAATAGCTAGAGAAAAAGACATAGCTGACGGTAGACATATCACAGTCAGAACAGCTGAATCAGCCTTTGAGGCATTAACAACACCGTGTAATTTACCAACAACAACATTGGATCCAGAATGGTTACAATGGGTAAATTCAATCACAACGGACAAAGTATACTACTTCTTTGATCCAGAACTAGAAGAATTAAAAAATCTAAAATATGAAAAGACGTACCCTCTGCCAATCGACATTCTGCCTCTACGACATTACGCCTGTGTAATCTATACAGACGGACATGCTCAACCCTCCGTTTGGGGAGAACATGCATACAATCCCACATGTGAGATCACAAAAGAAGTGTGGCGCGGAGGTAAACTAAGACCTCTATTAACAAAATCACACTCAGTAGAAACTAATTCAGAACTGCAAACTGAAATAATAGTTTTGAAAATGGCGCTAGATAATGCGGATCGCGAATTCCCGACACTTATAGTGTCAGATTCATATTTCTGCGTCAAAGCATATAACAAGGATTTGCAGACATGGATTCAGAACGGTTACAAAGATGACACAGATGCACCAATAAAGCAGAGACTTCTCTGGGAACAAGTAGCTCTTTTGAAGAAAGAACTACCAAAGACTCACGTGACTCACTCACTGAGTCATCAACGTGATGGCGTTCACGTTGTGGGGAATTCATTGGCTGAGACAGCCGCAGCGGCAGCCACTAAATCGGCTCCCGTAGATCGAAAAAAGCGTACATTAAAATACATTGACGGTGAAACATTGCTGGCGGTGAAAACGTCATCAAAAGGCGACTGCTCAGCGTTACCGATCAACTATCCACTCAATTATACATACATAATCGATGCAAACTCCGTCCCTTTTGCTCGAATCCCTGGAGTGGGGGATAGAGTGATTCCAAACATGGACAGGAGAAACTTGTTAATCGCAGACGCACACATGGGCGAGGGTCGCAGACACCTTAAATTAAAAGATTCTCTGGAAGATTTACAATCACGGTACTGGTGGCCAGGCATGAGCCTCCATCTTACCATCTTTGTAAAAAACTGCCCAAACTGCAACAGAGATCGCAGTGGGGAGAGAAGCAGTTTAATACCTCGTCGTATCAAGGCAGATAATATTACCAGCAAAAAGAATGGCTTGCGATTAACATATACAGGCTAGTTCCCACTTATAATGTAGATCCACAGCACTCAGCTGACGTCCGGACTGTTATACAAGATTTGCGAGTCTAAATGGCATATACGCTAAGAGCATGCTACGTTCGACCATTTTTTTTTCTTTTTCTCAGGCAATCCAGCCTGGGGGGGGAAAGAATGGCCAAATGAGCACAGCCCAGCGGGAATCTTCTCACTTCCTTCCTGAGGGTATGGGATGGTGTAAAGAAAAAACCAAGACAGAAAGCAATCTATAATAGAAAGGATATTAGGTTCGGGAGCTGGGTGGGTCAAACATCTAATAAGTGTCCAACGTAGTCTAAATAACTTGCCAAGAAATTCTCTGAAGGGATTCAGTCCGTACGAATTATTATTCGGAACTAGGATGTTGATCTCTGACCTTGATAGTCAGACTTCAGTGGTAACAGAAAAAAGCTTTGATGTCAAAGACCGTTTGGCTATTTTGCAGGACTTAAACAAAACAAGAAAAGACCTGAGCAACATACAGTTGAAACAACAGCCAACAACCACTGAAGAATCACCACCTGTCCCAGCAAGACCTGTCTGGATTCCAAAAGTCGGGGATCTAGTCAGGGAGAAGATCGCGGTAAAGAAGGAATTTGGGCCTTCTTACAGAAAAGCAGTTCCTGTCTTGTCTGTCAACGGGACAAGATCAGTTGTACTACCGCCACTTGCTGGAAAAAAGGAGAACCGAGTTGTATCCATCGACCTGGTAAAACCACAACATGTGGCCGATAACAAACAGTAGGCCAAGTGGACTCCCAATAAGTAGCAGAACACCAAGGTTTGCTACCAGTACAGAGGTCCTAACAAAGAGGCTCATCACATTCGAAACGCCTACAGAAGAACAACAAGGACTATGCAACAATGCAATAGAACTAAGACCTCTGAAAACCCAAATAAAGACATTTAGCAGAGACACACCAATCTATACTGAAGTACCAAGTGAAAATGCAAAAAACAAAAATCCTGAACCAATTGGAACAATTGACAGAACTGCATCCGGTTACTTCATCAACTTCGATGATTCCTCTGAAGGCTTCAGCGAACAAAAGACACAGCCATCATCAAAATCCTTTAAAGACAAAGCGAAGGAACTTTTGAAACAACTAAAAGAAACATATCTGATTTCTCCATGGATTGAATTTTGGGTGGGTTTTGGTGCATTTATCCTCATACTTTGGCTCATCATGGTATTTACTTTGGGACGGTTCATTGAGGGAAAATATGCTAAAATGGACACAGCAAGTCAGAACATCAACTTGGTCCTCAAACCACACACATCTTCACACGTCGAGAAAAGAGAACTTTCTTCAGAACTTTCTTCAGCCAACTTCACAGCAATTCCAATACCTGGTGGGGTAGCCTGGGACAACACTGACTATGAAATTTATGGTCCGGTCGAGATCCTGAAATATCCATACCAAATTAAGATCTCTTTGAGTGACTTTGCAAAACCAAACTCATTTGCTGATGATTGGGACTTTGAAAGTATAAACAATATGATGTCTGACTTAGTAATGTCTGCTAAATTTACAAAACATGATTATTTGCAAGGTTCTACAAATTATGATAGTATGTATTGCTATAACCACTATGGTAACCATTTCTTGCATAAATCTGCACAACCTAGAAATGTTTTAAATTTTAATCAATGGGAACATTGTGCTACACCTCCAAAAGGGAGCTCTAGAACCGTTTATGACAAATATTCATACTTTCAAGGTTTTAACACTAGTAATGCTGAAACATTTTATTATAAATTGTCAAACAAGACAGGGACCAAAACCATGATAACCAACACAAAATTGATTTATTCTGATTCATTCTTTGAAAAAATGAATACTTTTGGATTCGATTATTGGGACAAAAATGTTGATTTGAAAAGTGTTTGGGGTACAAAAGAATGGCAAGTACAGGGTATAGAAGCTTTGTTTAGAGCCTGCATGATCCCAGAACAAATGATATTTTTAAATGACACTGTTCAACAAACCACCTGTCTTGGCTTAGCCAAAATCAAAGATTTAAATAACCCGTCTATTCCAAAGCCAACAATGTTTAGCAATAACTCTGATACAGATGAAGGAATAGACATAAACCATATACTTAACCAAAACAGAACACATCCTGATTGGAAACAATGGTTGATCTGGCCCACAGATACAAATAACTGTCAAGATAGATTCCTGAATAAAACACAGGGTTTCAAAATGACCAGGCCAGACCCTAGATATCCCCAAAGACATCACCCAGGGATAATAACAACCTACAGTGTGGGCAAATTATGCCTTCAATGGCTACAGTCTTCCACACTGCCTGAAATTAAGCAACACCTAACTTTACTTACTGATGGTGCTGACTTGCGTGATTTCATAATGGGACCACGCAAACAGCGTCAAAAGCGTTTCATAGCAGCCTCTGTATATGCAGCATACAATGAGGCCTGGAAGGTTACTCAAATTGAAACAGCAGAGAGAATACGTGAAATTGATCGTATTAATTTGGAAAAATCACTTTCTGTAGTGGACAATGGGTTAATGACTCTGTCCTCCAGAATTTTTTCATTGGACAGCATTGTGTCTTCAGCAATCGATATATTATCGCAAGACTTACTGTTATTACAACATGGTCAGTCACAATTGCGTTCTATTGTACAGCTTGGCTGGACGTTACAAAATCTGCGTTCAGGCTACGTGCCTTGGCGTTTAATCAACACAACGTCACTATTCCAAATCTTTAACCTTACTGATAGACAAATCGGTATGGCGCAGAAGGGTGCTGATTATACAATCTTGAGCATTGAAAAACTAGAAAGATTACCGTTGACAATGTCAGAACGACCTGTCAGTGAATGGATAATCCACGGAATCATAAATATTCCAATCTCAACCTTCAGGTTTCAATACTGCCAAAAATATATACAGGCTGGCATGTACGAGAAATTGGGAAAGGGGTACCTTAAAACAACTTGGAACCTGCCCTATTCACATGCATGTGTCAGTAACAAAGGACAGAAAGTGTTTCTTAGTGGCAACAATTGTGCTATGTCACTAAGCGGCACGCTTCTGTGTAACGGTATTAGTTTGCACGGAGCCTGTGAAGGGAATTCATACAACCTTTCATGTCACCAGCAAGGCGCACCTGCAACTGAAATAGAACCATTCTTTCAAAGACTCTATAATGGGAGTTACATTCTTATTGTAGACCGCAGATGTTGTAGTCTTATGCCCGGGACTCCTTATCTCGTCACTACGACGGCGAAGGTCAAGTGCTGTGGACGTTCTTTGTTCCCCAGCTCCTTTCCAGACAGGGAGGCAAGGGCATGGCCCGGTTTGAAAATTACTTCTATTCGAATAGACACTTTAAGCAGAATGAAAACAGTGCTTCTTCAGACGCCTACAAGGCTCACGTCATCAAAAGAAACGTATGATCTACAAGTCGCAAGGACGACTGCAGAGATACATACATTATTATCAACTAATTCCCCCGTACATTTCGCGGAAATCCTGAGCGAAATCTTAAATATTTCTGATACCACAGGGGTCTCAAAGGTATTTAAGACAGTATTTTCGATGGCATTAACACCATTCAAAGCCATACTGGGTATTTTTCCAGATTTCGTCCATTCGATTTTTGGCGGACTTCCCTTGATCCTGGGACTAATTGCAGGAATCCTATTCCTAGTCCTTATTTTTCGATATGGCAACCCATGTCACAGATCAAACTCTCGCGACAATGGAAGATACGATCCTAGCCATTGGATACCGGGACCGGATATCAAAAATCCTGGGACTCTCCCGGCTTAGAGACCTGAACATGACTTGGTTTCTATCATTTCGACCAATGTGGCAAAGGTGTGTTTTACCTGTACTAAGGTGTCTGCTATGCGGAGAAGAATGCGTGTTAGACACCTGTCTGACACTACAATCGGATGCGCCGGTGGATGCAGATACACTGCTGGTTCCTACCAAGGTTCACGCTTTGTGCTGCCCTCAAAGGCTGCCAATTCTGATGACGGCATTCCTGGAATCTTCACCACTGCGATTGAAGAGTAGTGAAGTTCAAGATGAAAGCAACATCGAACAGGTACGACCTTCTGTCAGCAATGCAAATCAGAATGTCAATGCAGACAATCATGCGCATGAATGCATGGTTACCCCTATTTCCGACTTAGTGGAACTTTCCCATGAAGCTGTTGACAGTTTTTTCGAAAGCCTGAATGATATGATGTTCTCTCCGGAACAGAAATAGAGACTTTTGAGTAAACTCGCACACGGCGTTCCATGAATCCGGCCTTCAACTTAAAAAATAAAGTCACATGAACAATTACAATCCAGTTCACGGACAGCAACCTTTTTCAGCAAGCCCTTAAAATATTTTTCTATATATTTTTTCCCCGGGACACTGACCTTCTGCTTAAAGTAAGAAACTATTCCTAGAGAACTAAGATTTCTATTTTTTTAGATACTTTATAGACTTTATATAGACTTTAGCTGCCCGCTGGTATGTTCACAATATATTTTATGTGATGAAATGGTTTCGACTTTTTTTCTGTATAGCCATATTAAGAGCCATTTCATGTGTATTTCTCATATACCAACAAGCAATAATGCATAACAATGCGTGTTTACTTTTGCATTTAATTCATAGCTTAAGTGCATACAATATATATGACTGCAATTTTTCAGTATATTTGAAAATTTCAAAATGCATTTATGTATTTTGGGGTGGTAAGGTATACACTATACTCTATAGTATGTTGTACTATGTTATACTATGCATAGATTAGTAGATATGACCATAGTTAGCGTGGAGTGGGTGTCGTGTATTTCTATAGGTTCTGAATCGATCTCCCTATTCCTGACCCTATTCTGGTTAAACTACCTAGCTAGTTAACTAACAGTCAGCCCATGAGGCAAGAAATCCCCCATGATGCAGATACCGTTATCTGACGCAGTCACACTATGGCACAGGAACGTGTTATCTAATTAGGTCATAACGCTTGAGATCTAATTAGACAAGCGACATTCCTCCAGCCCCTGATAAGGCATACGACGTTCTCATAACAAATCAAACCTATGACAACCTGGATAATCCGTGCGGCCATTGTTTTGATTTCACAGAGAACTTTAGTTAAGAATGTGCTAACGAGCAAGTCATATGACATCTTTATTGACGTACCTATGTCCATCCTTACGTCAATCCCGGCACCTTTAAGGTATAAATATTGCCGACCTTGCCCTATGCAAACACACGCGTGGTGACAAGACGGAGCAGCCATACTTGCCGAAGCCGAGAGCAGAAGCAGACCCCACAGGCAGCAGCCCCGCCTTCCTGACGCGCTGAGAGACGCGCTGCTATCTCAAGCCGAGAGACCCAGCACCGGCGTTTCTGGGCAGCCCTCGCAGGCAGCCTGGAATATCGAGAGCAGAGAAAGAGATACCATTCCTCATTCATCCTAAATTCCAGGTACAGAACTGAATAACCCCTCCTAGAGAATTCTTTAGTTATTCACTTGGCAAAAACAAACTTAACTTAAACTGTAACTTTCTATTCCCGCCCACGTATTAGACTTAGGTCAGGTACACGGGGTAGGCGTATTTAGAAACACCAGTTGAGCACGTTTAGTCAAATGTATATGTGTATGTAAATATATTTTAATCATTTTAAAACATCATATGGCTCAGAAACCATATCAATGTTTTTACAGTATTATTTTATACTATTGCTTTTAATGTATGCACTTTACTTAACTATAAGTATTGCAATAATATCGATCCATTTCTCTTGTACGAGAAAAGAGACTGATCAATAAATAACATCTTTTATTGAACACGCCCGTCTCTTCCTTTTCTCTACATTCTGATGAGACTAAGAATGCACGTACTGACTGAGTAAAATAATTGCCTTGTGCTCACACGACTCTTGAGATTGACTCTTGATTAGGGGAGAGCAAAGTTGTCATGTTCTATGGTTGTCAGAAACTAAATCCCTTCTTGTCTAATCAGGGGAGTTAATCCTTCCTTGAACATTCGAGAAAGTTTCTAGCGAACTCTGAGCTTAGCTGGCAAACCCAAAAATTAAGTCTAGCATCGACAGTAGTAGACCTAGTTAACGTCTGGCCTAGGCCTTTACTGCTGTAGGTACTATTCCAATGCGCAGAGCCTATTGGGAAAATAGGAGCTACACTACAATACGGATGACGTGACATAAAATCAGCCGTCATATTTTTCTTTCCAGGGACAAATTCAGTATTGAAACAATTTTCTTGTAACCTTGATGTGAGCCTCGCAGTTCTTGCTGTTGCATTCCAACCTCCACCTGGTGAGAGTATATTTACCAACGGCTTGTGATCTGTCCTTAATGTGAACTTGTTACCCCAAATGTAATTTCTATAATGTTCTATAGCCCACACACACGCTAGTAATTCCTTTTCTATAACAGCATAACGCCTTTCCATTTCATTTAATGTTCTTGATGCAAAACAGACATTCCATTCTGTATTACCACTAATCTGCGATAAAACTCCTCCAATACCATATAAACTGGCATCTACCGTGATGATGCAATTTTTTTTAAACAAAAAGGTCTTAATGTTGGAGCATTCAAAATATCTTGTTTGATGCTAGAAAATGCCTGTTGCTGCATCTCAGTCCATTCAAATTCCGCACCATGTCTTAACAATAACCTTAACGGCTCCATCTTTGTTGCGAAATTAGTCACAAACTTTGAATAGTATTCACACATGCCTGTATATGACAATAATTCTTTGAAATACTGAAGCCGCCGAAGCTAACCCAAACAGCATTCTTGTATATTGGTATAATCCCTGTGGACTAATAAATGCAGTCAATGTTTTTGAATCTTCCATCAAAGGAACTTGATGATATGCTGATCTCGAGTCTAATGTGGAGAACACTTTAGCACCTTCAAGCATAGAAACAACTTCATTTATGTTCGGTAATGGGTGACAATCCACAATAATGCCTGTATTTAGAGCTCTTAGATCGACACACAATCTCAATGTATTATCCGGTTTCCGGACTAAAACTATGGGTGAAACCCATTCGGATGAGTTTATAGGTTCAATGATGCCATCTGCAACCAGATCAGCTAGTATTTCTTTTAACTCTTCTCTTACATTAATTGGAACAGGTCTAATTTTTTGTCTAACGGGTGTGATTTGGTTCTTAAGTTTAATCTGATGAGCATAGTTCTTAAGTTTTCCCAATGAATCTGAAAACACTTCTTTAAAGGAATCCTTCACCCACTTTTCCATGTTTTCAGCATCGGCTCCAGAAATATAATTTATACCCCATGACTCATCCAAGACCACTGGATCCTTCAGCCTTGGATTCAACATTATGCCCAGCTTCCATTGATCTTTCCAGCCAAGAACATTTATGCCTTTTACTGCTACATATAGGTGTATGTTGGCAAACCTTTTTTTAAAATGCAGAACAGTTTCAAAATAACCCACCAAATCAATATTTGAACCATTATAACATAGCGGGTTTATATCCGATGGTACAATTTTATTTATGTCCCAAACACTACCCAATTTTTCTGCAAAATACTCTCTTGAAATGATGGTCCATGGTGACCCTGAGTCAGCCATGAGATTAAGTTCCACACTGCACACTTGTACTAGACACATAGGGGGATTGATCACTAAACTGTTGTTTGAATCCTCAAGTTTCCCTACCGTTTCCATTAAGGATACCACAAAACCTGAATTGGATGTACTTTCCAAATACTTTTCTTCCCTTCTAGGAGCCATCTCCTGTCCAACTCATTCTCGCATATATGAAATCCTGGAATGATATTGATTAATATTTTTGGGGGGATCTCTACACATGTTTGCAAAGTGTCCAATCCTACCACAGTTTTTACATTCTCTTTTAATAGCCGGACATCCATTAAATGAAGCAATGTGACCTCTATTTGCACATCTGTAACAAGACATACTTCTTTCGTTCCTATCAAACCTCTTAAATCCAGCACCATATGAATTCTCTGACATCAATGGTTTTGAACTGTGTGTCTCATTCTTTGATTCATCCTGCCGTTTTATAGCACACACTTCTTCTGTATTATTATTATTTTTATTACTTATATCCTTGACTGTGTGCATCCATTTCTCCGTTTGTTCAAAAGCCTTCGCCGTAAATTCAAATCAAACCTAGGGGTATATCTGACCATTCTCCCTTAACTCTCACGCTATCATGTCCGGAACGGGCGTATAGACGAATGTATCAATTACGACCGGGATATCTAGCAGTCCCAGCAATAAAAAAGGAACTGAAAAAAGTAACCCATAACTATTTTGCGGAAAACATGGACTCAGTAGACTCCCCCACTACCCTTTGGGAAGCATATAAAACGGTTCTCAGGGGTCAAGCGATATCGACTATCGGTGGGTACAAACGCACACAGGACCTAGAAACCGCACACTTGGAGCTCCGCCTGGCTGAGGCGCACACAGCACACACGAAGGATCCGTCACCTGACACCCTACACTCCCTCCGTTTGAGTCAGCAGCTCCACACTGACCACCTGAAGAAGAGGGCCATGGAGCACATAACCGCTACAACGCAGACTGTATATGATGTGGGGGACAAGGCAAGTAAGCTCCTGGCATGGCTGGAAAAGAAGGGGGGGGGGGAGCCAGGAGTATACTGCAACTGGCAGACAGGGATGGTGAGCTGCACACGCGACCAGCGGTGATAGTGGAACTACTGGCGGATCACTTTCAGGAGGTCTATACCCCTGAGGAGGAGGTCACGACGGAGATGGCGGAGGCAACATTGCGAGATGTGCCGACACCAACCGTGTCGCAAGATGCTGTGGATGACCTTGAAGCCGACTTCACGGTGGAGGAAGTCCAGGGAGCCATACACATGATAAACTCAGGGAAAGCAATGGGCCCCAACGGTGTCCCGATTGAATGGTGCAAGGCAATGTCGGATACACTAAGCCCGCATCTGTTAGCTATGTGCAAAGACAGTCTAGCCAAGGGGGTGTTGCCCCATGATCAACGACAAGCCACCATTGTGGAGATCCCGAAACCCGGTAAACCGCCAGAGGACTGTGGCTCCTACCGCCCGATCTCACTCCTCAATATAGAGGCTAAAATATTAGCAAAACTCCTAGCCACCAGGTTGATGCCATACCTCGCCCAGCTCATTCACCCGGACCAATCGGGCTTCATGCCACACAGAAGCACGGCACTGAACCTCCGGCGAGTCCATGGTGCGGTGGTCCGTGCATCGCTGTTGACTGCACCGACGGTCATTCTCTCCTTGGATGCTAGGATGGCATTCGATATGGTGGAATGGGGATACCTTCTTGCGGTGCTGGCACATATGGGCTTTGGCCCCAAGTATATAGCTTGGGTGCGACTGCTCTATACTGATCCAGTGGCACGGGTGACGGCGAATGGCCATATCTCCCGTGAGATACCTTTGAGCAGGGGAACGAGGCAGGGATGCCCGCTCTCGCCATTACTCTTTGCGTTAGCCCTACATTTATTTATTTACATTTACGAGAGGCTGGTACGATGGAGGGATAGCTCTGCCCCACCTGCAACTGTACTACTGGGCGGCGCAATTGAAAGTTGTTAATCAGTGGCTTCATGCCCCACAGAACGACCATGCTTACATGGCAGACAGATATCAACTAGGATTGCCGGGTTTGCTGGCACCGCTATATCATAGAGGGAAGGTAAATAAGCTCCTAGGGCCGACAAAACACACGGCGACTCTCTGGCACAGCGCACAGGCGAAGCTTAAATGGAAGGGAGTCATAACGAGAATGACACCCTTGTGGGACACCAGGGCGCTTGGCAGTCTGAGACAATCCAAAGGGTTTGATGCATGGGATACCATAGGAATATCAACGGTAGGAGACATGTGGGTGGAGGGTGGTGTGGTCCCATTTACACAACTGCAACAGACCTATCAACTAGGCCCCACCGAAACATATCGTTATATCCAAATTCGACATGCACTCATGACAGTAATTCCAGCGGGGACTACGATACCGGAGTCTTCGCCGTTGGAAGACAGACTGTTAACAGATTTTATGCACACGAGCGCCACCTCCCTCACATACCGTAAAATACTACATAACCTGCCAGACCCCTTACTCAAATTGCGAGAAAAATGGGTGGGAGAGTTGGGGGAAATGGACGGAACTGAATGGAACGAGGCGCTGGCCTCCCCCAGAGAGGCGGGCATCTCGGCGAGGTTCCGTCTGGTCCAACTGAAGGTCCTCCACAGCATATACTTCACTAGGACAACCCTATATAAACTGCACAGGACTGATAATCCGCACTGTCTGAGGGGATGTGGTGGGGAGGGTACCTTCCTACACACACTATGGGAGTGCCCGAAAATTGCGGACTACTGGAGGCGTATAGCACGTACCATTTCGCAGACGCTTGCCACGACACTGGTACCAGAACTACGTATGGCCTTATTACACATATGGGGCCCGACTGACATCACACGCCAGGGGAGGATATGGACGACGGTGTGTTGCATGGTGGCGAAGCGGGATATAGCACAAAAATGGGGAGTGGCGGGGACACCAACGCTAGATCAATGGTGCAGGAACATGGATGCGATTATGGTGACTGAAAGGGCGGTGTATAAAAAGAGGGCTAACCCCCGCAAATGGAATGCAGTCTGGACACCCTGGAATAAATACCGGGGAGACATATGTGATCCTCTGACAGAAGATGAAGTGGATAGCTCGGATGGGGAGGACTCGGATGAATGAAGGGGATGAATGTTGGCATGGGGGTCTCCTTAGCGCCTTGACTGACGAGACGGTCCCCTGAAAGGCGGTACTTACACCCGACTCAAACACGAAGGAGGGAGCGGGAACACAGGTGTACAGGTCATATGTACGAGGCAGAGCGATGGGGTGTATTCCACTGTACTGTATCAAAAGTTTTAAGTTGGTTTATAAAACACAAAAGTGAGAGTCACTGATTCGTGGTATAGATATTTTTTGACTGTATGGACTACTCTGATGCCGTTGCTGCCGGACCGTTGGTTGTCGGCTGAATAGCTGTGTATTATCACATAAACTTGTGAATAGAAATGGAGCCGGCCTCCGGATTGTAGGCGAAATGATTGTAATAATGTCAAAAGTTAATAAAACTCTTGCGGACTAAAAAAAAAAAAAAAAAAGCCTTCGCCGTTGAAATTGCTTCTGATAGTTTGGGATCACCCATAACCCATAGTTGTTCTTGCGTCTTTTTACATTTAACATGCACTATAATTTGATCCCTTATCATTTCATCTGAGATAGTTCCAAAATTACAATGCAAACTTAGTGAACGTAAGGCAGTCAAAAATTCATCAAAGGACTCCGAGTCTTGTTGTTTCCTAGTATAAGATTTGAATCTATTTAGTGCAATATTACTAGTAGGTTTAAATCTTTTTTCCATCCTTAATAGAGCTTCATTGTAAGCATTTGTTGCCTCTGTATTCTCCGCAACAGTTATTTGAGGCAAAGTCCTAAACACCATTTGCCCTTCTGAACCAAGGCAATGTAATAATATGCTTTTTTTTCTCTCTGCCCCCATCCTTTCTCCATCTATTGCCTTCATGTAGTTTACAAACTCTTCTTTCCATCTTGCCCAGGGTAATGGTGGATCACCCTTTGTTTGTAAAAATTTTGCTGGTGGATCAAATTGCATTGCCATGTCTCTCCCAAAAATATGTATGGACTACTTACGATGTTTAATAATAAAAATTAATAAATAAATAACCTGTATATGTATTTTATGTCTGCCAAATCACAAAATGAATATTCCATATGTTTCTTTTTCTTAACACTTTAACTGTATTTATTCTCTTTTCATTAAGTCCTTTTACTTTTCCATTAAAAGGTAAGGAACATCGGTGCGGGTGCAATGTTATTATCATTTTTTTTAATGCCTTCAGGAACATCCTTAAACTTCCTAAATGCTCCTAAAATGTGAATAAACCTACTTACTTCGTAGATGTTAAATGATTCCTCCGTGTAAACAATTCCTCCGTTTTTTTTAATCAAAAATAAGACGATCGTGTCCTTTACAGCTAGCGTTTATGTTGCTAAGCTGTTACCAAGAGACACAAAGATGGCTGCCACATCTTTGCGTGATGACGTCCATCCCTGCATGCATTGCGTCTCCCAAGATCCTTTGCGAGACGCTCGGCAATGCAGAATCTGACCGGACCGAAGATTCCCCTCAAGAGATTGCGGGCCATATGTATGAACACTTTTTCCCATAGACACAGAATGAGTAAAACTGTTTAATACATCTGGCCCTAAGTCTTTTGTTGACTTTTAAAATGTCAACGCGCTCAGCCGGTAAGCGTTCAAGATTATTTTTGAACGTCTTGAAGTGCCCACAAGTAATTTCTTTAAATATATATAGTCACTTTACCTTCACTTTAGAGTTGGCGGCATCGAATATTCCTGGTGTCCTTTATACTCCATACAATTGCTTTTCCATAGGTTATTTTCTCTAGATATACGTTTTTTTTTTTATTTGAACAAAAGACGAATTTTTTAAAATAATATACCACTTGCTTCCTTTTCCGTTTTGTATGCAGGAACACGTCCGATTTCCATTAAAATGACTCTTCCTGCTTTTTTAAATATAATCATTCTTCTAACTTGTTGGGTTCAGGAAAAATGTACTCTTCTGTGCTGATACCTGAGTGTTGAGAGTCTTCGTCCTCACCTCGTCGCCATTAAAAGAATCCAATAATCCAAGTTACATTTAAGTAATTTAATATATAAGTTACAGCACAGCAACACAGCTCTCAGGCTTACAGAGTCAGAGATAAACTGATTGCCTGGGAGCTCGGAATCATGGAGCAGCATTCTAATGGAACTAGAATGATATACAAGAAACAACACATAGAGATGACGTGATGCTAAGAATGTAACACCAACGTGCACAACCAAAGACATAAATCAAACCAGCCCAGCCCATCCACACCAACTGATTCACACTTCCAATCCAAACACAGTCAACATTCTATCTGATCTCATCATAGGCTGAGCAGCAAGGAGAGAACTTCTGTAGGGAGAGTGCATTGAGTAAAAGATACATTACAACAGTGGAGCAGCAGGGAGAGTGCACAACACAGAGGGTGGACCGGCAGGGAGGGTGGGCAGCAACAGTCCAGCCTGAACTGCCAAGCTATGTCTTCCCTGCACCGGAAACAAGCATCTCGGGACCAGTTTCGGGCTAACAGCCCTCCTCAGCCAGGATAGCTTGACTCCAGTGGCAAAGTGAGCAAGGGACCCCCGTCTGGGCATACCCTGCCAACTTAGGGTGAACATAGCAACCACAAGGAGATGATGGACGGATGTTCTTTTTGCAAACTTCAAAGGGACCTTACTGTTATCATGACCCAATCATAAGGCCATGGGTTTGATAGCCCGTCAAGTATGCCGTAAGTCCACTGCAAATTGTCGCAATGTCAACTGGGTAGAAGTCAACGTGAGTAATATCATCATCCAAAGGCCCTAGTGACTTACCCATCGTTAGCACCACCCATCTGTCCAAATCCCACACAACTTTTCCCTTCTGCAACATTTGAATTTGCACAACTTGTTATTTTTGGTTTAACAGACAGGGAACCAGCAAAAGTACTTGAACGCTGAGGAGAACAGATGGGTAAAGGTGGAACATTAATGATGGTTTCCAAAATAGGCCGTTTGTCGATAGCAAAAAAAGATGGTCCAGGGATACAAACACTGCTTGAAGAGGAAACATCTTCAATCCAATTGATAGAGATCGCAGGTCACCCGGTCAATAATTTCACCATACACGTACCAGGCCCATATACTTTTAAATTTTTCCTACACATTAATCGGATGACCCAACACTCTACTACCAGCAACCCTGGGTCCTTCCTATTTTCTCTACAGTACCCGACTTACCAATCCACCCTTACGGGTACCTATGACCACAATGGATCAGGGAGCTAGCTGTAAAAGAAAGGTAGACAACCAAATACCAACATATACTCTTATACTTTCATTAAATGACCACAAACTACTGGAAAGTTTTAAAGGTTTTATCTAGAATTCAGATTCGGAAAGCATACAATTTACCACCAAAAGGCAGTAAATAATCAAAATAACGAATATCACATAACCATAAAGAAAGAAAACTAAGGCAACCATTTATAAGTCTATAGGAAGGTAAGAACATGGGAAAATGCTAAACAGATTTCAGGAATGGAACTTAAGAAAAATATAACTATGAATGGGCAATGTTATGCACGTACTAGAATTTCACTACTGGGAAATACTTAAAAGGTTGGGTAAGAATTTAGAAATCCTATACATCTATAGGAAGGGGAAAAAATTGGAACACGCTATAGCTCTAGAAATCTTACTTCAATCAACTTAAAGAGAGAAATTATAATCACATCTATATTTTATAAGCGGTATGAAAAATTGTGCTTAAAGGAAGGGTAACATGGGAACATGCTAGAAAATAGCAATAATGTATGAGCATTCATTCAGTAGCTTTGCGAAAACATGGAAATCAATTATGCGCAAGGGTATGTCTTTACTAAAGCAAAGACAGAAAATAGAAGTGCAGTATAGAGGTTCAGCACTATATATTTACCTAGAATGGTGTGAAGACCAACCCTGGCCACGGATCAGTCAAGGACAGGAAAATACCCCAAGGAAGGACAGACATCAATGGGACAGCAGATGCAGAATGGACACCCCAGGACAGGACAGGAGAACCAGATTAGGATCAGGACAGGACCACCAAGGAACGACCAGCACCCGCAGTTCGGAAGCAACGCCTGCGCTCTACCCTCTCTGCAGCTATCAGTCAGAACCCCGATTGGGTTAGCGAACTCTCCAGCAAAGTGCTCCGCCAGCACTTAAGGTTTAGTAAAACCTTTTGAGTCTATGGCCTATTTGGACAGAGTGCTCCGCAGCACCTCTGTATCAGTCACCTATTGAGTGCGTTGGGTCAGTGACAGGTCAGCTATTCAGACAAGTCGGACAATTTCTCTAGCTAAACCTAGGCTAGTTATACTGTTTTCGGGTCAGTGTACCACCCCCCAAATGTTGCAAGTGTCAGAATCCCCAATTTCGATTGGTCCCAAAGTAGGATAGGTCAACACACCAATCATATTCGTACTCTACAAGCCTAAATTTGCATGCTCTGGGACCGCCTAGTGATTTTGGGGTTCCCACGAGATATTCGATAGAATACAATAGAGAAATAACAATTGTAGCAACTGAGGAACAGTTCTACTCCATCCTGCTGGGTCACAGGTCGCGTTCACAGGAGCATCTTGACTGTGGCTGCCAGCTGGCTGAGTTCCACTGCTCAAGGTTGCCTTCTCTCTGCCTGCGCGACATGCGCAGTAGGGACTTTCAAGATGGTTCGCGTCTCCCTCCGACCCCCAATATCGCGGTACATGAAAAGTAAGCGAAAACAAATTTAAAACACAGAATATAAATGAAATCATCGTATATCATGAATAGCTACTCTATACCTTTTACTATAAAAATATACTATGCCATTACGAATTAGTGCAACAGAAAATAACACGTAAGCATCAGCGCAAGCTTCACCATGTGAGTATACAGACAGCCAATTTAGAAGCAAGTGCGCAGGCGCAAGAATTCCCACCAAAACTGCAAGTACGTCACGTCACGTGAGTGTGACTAACGCATGCGCAGAAGAAACCCATCAAGCGGCGGCCATTTTAGGAACAAGGGTTATTTAAATTAGTAAACACATAGGCAAGCGTCACTAGGATACACGAACATCAAAAATAAAGAGAAATTAGTAAAACGTACAGGTTGAGTTATAGGGTTATAAGTTATTCGAGGTTCTTGATTTCAAGCAAGTCGCGTAATATGCGAAATCTTGCTCTATCACAAACATACTTCAAAGGACGCACATTTGTTCCAAAATCACAACCAACATCTCCGACGCTTACTCCTGTATCCCTCTGTGCCGTTTAACAAAGCTATCCTATTAGCATGCTGTACCTTGCCATCACTGAGGACTGCGGAATTGCACACAACCTTAACAACTTTAAGAGGAGTGGAAAATCTACTCTCTCCTTTGAATGTCAATCTTCCCTTCTTGATGATGTCCCCAACACGTAAACACACTTTCTTAGTCCCATGAGAACGGTCATACCTGTCCTTATACTTCCTTTGACCCGCCACAAGGGAGTCTCTTACCCTCTTGGGAGACCATGAAACAGTTTTGGTGCTATTCAACCACCCCCTGTTGTCCTTGGTGCGTGGGAATCTACCTCTCATCAACTCAAATGGGGAAGGCTAGGTAAACTCACAACAAGTGATCCTGTAAGCACACACAGTTTTCACAGTAGTTCATCTTCCCAGTCCACATGGTTACTAAAAGACAGCTCAATAATACCTTTAATAACTCTATTAAAGTGTTCAAAGCAACCATTTCCCTCTGGGTGATAGAGGGAAGTGGTCCTGTGAACTATAGCTGCCTCTTTCATGAATTAAAAAAACATCAATAATGAATTGACCACCATTGTCAGAGATTATAGCCTTAGGGAGGCCTTCTCGTCCAAAAACATCTGCCAAATGTTTCTGAATCAGCCTTTTCCACAATCTTGATTTCTGGCCACTTAGAAAAGTGATCCACTAAGACAAGAATGTACTTTTGAAAACCATTGATGTCCCTCACAGGACCAAAGACATCAAATCCTACTCTCTCCCACGGCATGCTGGGAACAACAATAGGATGTAAGGGAGATCTGTGGGTGACCAAGCTCTTATCAGAATCGATACATTGCACACAATCTCTGACAACTCTTTCCACATCCTTCTCTATGCCAGGCCACTTGTAAGACTGTTTAACCCTGCACTTACTCTTAACAATACCTAGATGAACCTCATCATGGAGATTGATGACTTTGACCCGTAAATCCAGTGGTGGAACCATTCTGCCGCTCCTACGTAAGAGGCCTGAAATAAAAGTTGCACTGCAGGTAAGTCGATGATTTATTAGATCCTGAAGAAACACTGCCAGGAAGGAGCTGCCAGCCAGTAACACCTCTCTCAACTGCAGACGCAAGAATTCCCACCAAAACTGCAAGTACATCACGTCACGTGAGTGTGACTAACGCATGCGCAGAAGAAACCCATCAAGCGGCGGCCATTTTAGGAACAAGGGTTATTTGAATTAGTAAACACATAGGCAAGCGTCACTAGGATACACGAACATCAAAAATAAAGAGAAATTAGTAAAACGTACAGGTTGAGTTATAGGGTTATAAGTTATTCGAGGTTCTTGATTTCAAGCAAGTCGCGTAATATGCGAAATCTTGCTCTATCAATCCCCTCTTTGATGATATTTACTATCATCACAAACTAATGGAATCAGATGCCAACTTTTCAAACTTTGTGCATTTCAATTTCTTCCAACATTCGATTCAATTTCTCTTTCACATCTTTATTAGGGTGAGAATTTTTCATCTTTTTGTAAATCATATTATTTAAGTCTTCCAATTCAAGTTCATCCACACTCCGTTTCACACCTCTCCTATTCACAGTGTACTTCTTCGTGTGTTTGCGACATTTGCAACAGACAAATATGAGGAATATGACGAAACCTATCACTCCAATTGGCATCAGTACCGTAAACAATAAACCTTTACCTAAATTATAAAACCAATGACCTATAGAGGAGAGACCATCAGTAAGTCTCTTCCAGGCACTATCAACCTCCAGTGGTTTGAGTTCTTTTTCCAAACTAGTAATGTTCTTCACATATTTTTTGATTTGTACACTTTTGTCCGGTATGTAAGTGCAACAATGTTGCGCTTTCAACATCCGGCAGACTCCGCCCTCTTTTGCTAATAAGGTATCAAGAGCAAGTCTGTTCTGTAAAACCATAGATCTGATCGCAACCATTTCGGTATTGACCAACAGAAATCCATATGCTGTGTCAGTAGACAACACATCCACTATTGTAGACAATTTGCAAATTCTGTGTGTGTTCAGAACCACTCCCACTCCAGGTATCAGTGCACTAAAAATACTATCCATTATTTCCCCTACGCTTTCTCTTTTACTACGCACTAAGCCATTAGTGTTTTCACTGCTTCCAGCAATTTCATTCACATGGTATATTTTCGGGAAGACAATGCCAAAGTAGCAGCTTCCATACCAGTGATCCGGCAATTTGAAATAAGCCTTGTTTCCACATATATAATAAATTCCGGGAAACACAGGTTCTGACCCATTTTTGAAACCCCAACCTCCAATTACCTTGTAATTGTGTTCACATTGACTGGAACCAATGAAAATGTTATTATAATAACTAGTCTTTTCGCGGTGAAGACAGAGTTTCCCCTTTCTCTCGAAATCCAGCAACAAAGCAGGACCCGCCCCACCATTTGAAGTACTTTCCATGTTTTCAGCCCATTTAGGAGTTTTCTGTCTTTTATCATTTGCCTTTCTTTGGAAACTCTCCCTTCTTTTCTCTGCCATGTTTAGAAACATTTTCTCTTGTTCATGTAGTGAACAGGTCAAGTTGTCTCGGTGTGCTTCATTCAAATCTATAGTGCCTATAGTCAGAAAGTATTCTCCCATATAACGTGTAACGTCACTTTTAGTATGTACAGGATTCAGATGTCCACGTATTGGAAGTTCAGAAAATATCACGTCTAAGTTAGAATAGTAGTACTGTAACGGTCCTCTTTTGTAAAATAAGCTAGCTAAAATACTACAGGAAATTCCATAAGTCAATGGCAGGTGATGATAGGTCACGCCTTCAGCTACAGAAGTAGGTAGCTTCATGCAGACATAACAGTCTTCTATCTCCATAGTTTCTACGTAATGTACTAACAGGTTTGCAAATACATTTAGATGAGTCTGGTTCTTAACTCCATGATAATGTAGTCCTTCCTCATCTGGTGCTTCTAAGTCTGATTTTGTCTGTCTGAGTGCCTTTTCACGTCTTTCTACACTTCGAGTTGTCAGTTCTTCAGTGTCAGTGGTCACAGTCTGTGTAAGGTCAGTATTAGTATTTTTGTTCACCATATAAGGAATGAAAACTGTTAGTCCTATCCAAATTATTAACCCTATAGCTATACTACATATACATACTTTGCAGCATGTTTTGCAACAATTGCCTTTAGGTCTTCCATTCACACTTGAATCAGACATTTTCGTTCAGAAGAAGTTTCTCAACCCCTCTTTCTAACTTTGCACAGGTAGCTTACACTGCGCAATTTCAGGTTGGTTCTTCTTCTTTGGCAAAATGATCAGCTGTCTGTTCTTCGTCACTTTCGTCAGTTATATCAAGATCCTCAAACTCCTCCAAAATCAAATATGTCCATTCAGGATCTTGATATTTTTCGTTCAGTCTTTTTATTCGATCACTTCTTCTTTTGGAGCTTTCTCCAGCCTGCTCTGCAATACGGGAACTTTTCCTTCTTTGCTCGAGCTTTTCTTCTACTGTTTTTAGTCTCAGTCTCAGTCTCTTGATATATCTAGGTTCGATATTTTTCTTTTTCTTGAGTCTTTTAGCCGGCACTGTGATTTGGCTTTCTTCTAATGCTCTTTTATTTTCGTTTGTTTGTGGCACTTCTGCTTCTGCTTCTTCCCTTCCTGTCTGACTAGTCCCCGGTCTTGTCTCTATTTCTTCTGCCTGGTTACTAAGCTGGCCTGGTTCAGGTGTATATTGGATTAGTCTTTTGGGTGTTTCAGTTTCTGTATCCTGAACACGTTCTTCTAGTTCTGTCTGATCCTGTTCAAGCACTTCGAATCCTTGATTTTCTTCTGCTCGAACTTTTACACTAGTTCTTGTCTGTCCCTTTTCAATTTCAGGAGTTTGTGGAGGTGTGTCGATCACTGGCTCTGTCCCTGTCTGACCTTCTTCACCTTCAAATTTGACATGGATTTCAATAATCTGATTGTCTTCGCCTGTGCCTGTCTCTTCCTCTCTATCCCACTCTCTGTCTGCATAGGTTTGACTTCTTGTTCTGATGGGGTCGTCAGTCAGATCGATTATGGGTATCTACTCATCTCGACTGGTGCTCGGTTGTTCGTCATCAGCTACTTCAGGACCATCGTCTGGAGACCCCTCAGCTGGACAACCTTCAGCGTCAGTTTTCTCGTCTCTGATCCCCTTCTTGGTATGGCTGGCATGGATCCACTTAGGAACGCCGGCACACTTCACCGCTGTCGTGGTCACCAGTATCACTTGGCGTTGTTGTCCCCACTTCGGTGCAAGGCAATCTGAACGAGTATGCTTCTTGATTACAACCCAGTCACCTGGAACCAATTTATGGACTGGAGTTGTTGGATTGGCGACGGCGTCTTCCCCAATCTGGCGAGAGATAGAACGCACTTGGTCACCTAGTTGCTTGCAGTACTCAAGTACCAAATCATCAGAAATGTTTATCAGTTTATGTCTTGGTACCCATGCCTGTCTCATCACTCTTCCCATCAGGATTTCATGGGGGCTTAGGCCTGTGTTTCGGTCTGGAATACTTCTGAGTCCCATCAGAACAAGAGGTAAAGCATTTATCCAGTTCATGCCAGTAGATTCACACATCTTTCCTAATCTCGATTTTAGAGTGCCATTTATCTGTTCCACAACTCCAGAAGCCTCTGGACGATATGCACAGTGCAGCTTTTGTGTGATCTTGAATGCTTTACAGAGCTGATCGATTACCTCATTCTGAAAATGTCTGCCTCTGTCTGATTCAATTGTGACTGGAACCCCGAACCTAGGTATTAGTTCCCGTAGTACCAATTTGGCTACAGTTATTGCGTCATTCTTTTTGGCAGGGTAGGCTTCCACCCATTTTGAAAATAGGCAGACAATGACAAGGACATATCTCATTCCCTCACAACGATTCAGGGTGATGAAGTCAATCTGTACTCTTACAAAGGGACCTCCTGATTTCCCAATTTTCCCCAATTCAACTACTGTTCTTTTCCCAGCGTTGAATTGCTGACATGTCAAGCACCTCTGGCAGAGTGACTCTGCTACTTTCCTGAACTTCGGATTGTACCATGTTTGTTGGAAAACCAGAACCATGGCGTCCCTACCAACGTGTGAATCTCCATGTATCAACCTAGCCATTGAAGCAAGCAGATGTCTAGGCAACACAGGCATACCATTAGGGCCCACAATGACACCATCCTCACTTCTCTGTCGACAACCAAGTTTCCTCCATTTTTCCTTTTCTTTTGATGGCACAGCATGCTGCCAATCTTTCAACTCTTCCCAGGTAGGCACATCCTCAAACACCATAAGTTGGCAGCTGTTTCCAGTTCCCCCAATTTAATATTTACAGACATGCGATGTCTGGCACAATGTTGGGCCACTTCATCAGCAAATCGATTTCCTAAGGTCACATGATCAGTGCCAGATTTGTGAGCAGCACATTTGACCACTGCCAATTCTTTTGGTAATTGGATTGCCTCCAGTAAATCTTGTACAACTTTTCCATTTCTGATGGGAGTACCTGAAGAAGTCAGAAACTCCCTCTGTAGCCACAATTGGCCGAAGTCATGCACAACCCCATAACAGTATTGACTGTCAGTATATACTGTTATTCTTTTGTTTTTCCCAATTTTACAGGCTCTTGTTAATGCAATCAATTCCGCTACGTGTGCAGACTTCACTCCAAATAAACAGGATGCTTCTTCAATTTGTTTTACTGAGACTACAGCATAAGCAGCACTTAGGCCTACCAGTTTGTGTCTCATACATGAGCCATCCACGAACAGTTCTTCATCTTCCACAGGCAAGGGCACTTCCTTGATGTCTGGGCGTGGTTTAGTACTAAATTCTGTCAGGTCAATGCAGTCATGCTCGTCCTCTCCCTTTGCTTCTGCAGTCATTGAATCAGGTAGCAAGGTGGCTGGATTCAGAATGTTGCACCGAGTAATGACTACATTTGCAGCACCCACGAGAATCCTCTCGTATTTAGTCAGCCGACTAGGGGTGAGATACTGAGCTTTAGTTCTGGTCAGTAAAATCACAACTGCATGTGGAACATACACAGTTACAGGATGTCCCATAACAATAGATTCACTCTGTTCTTGACTCGTGCAAGTTGCAGCTACTGCCTTCAGACATCAGGGTAATCCAGCAGCTACTGGATCCAAAGTGGCAGAAAAATATGCCACTGGACGTCTAGTCAAACCATGCTCCTGAGTTAGGACTGACAGTGCACAATTATCTCGTGTGTCACAGAATAGTGCAAACTCCTTGGAATAGTCAGGCATCCCTACAGCAGGGGCTGTACACAGACATTCTCGTAATTTAGTAAATGCTGTCAAGCTTTCATCATCCCATTCCACTGGGTCTTTTGCTCCTTTCTTGGTCATTTTTATCAAAGGTTTTGCTAGGACTGCAAATCCCACAATCCATTGCCTGCAGTAACCTACAACTCCAAGGAACATTCTGACTTCTTTCTGAGTACGGGGTAACTGCATGTTCCGAATTATTCGGACTCTCTCTGAGGTGACTTTTCTGATGCCTTTTTCTATCTGGTGCCCCAGATATTTTACTGACTTTGTACAGAACTGCAATTTGTCAGGGGATACTTTATGTCCCCTTTCACCTAGGTGATTCAGTAAGGCAATGGTGTCAACAACACAGTCTCTCTGACTTTTAGACGCCACCAAGAGGTCGTCTATATATTGCACCAAAACAGATTTTCCAGGTAAGACTAAAGATTCAAGGCACTTTTTCAGAATCTGATTAAAGATAGAGGAACTTTCTGTGTACCCTTGAGGGACGCGATTCCAAACGAACACGTGACTGTCGAATGCAAATGAGAAAATAAATTTGCTGTCTGGATGCAATGGGATCGAAAAGAATGTGTGACACAAGTCAATCACAGTGAACCACTCAGCATCCCAGGGGATCTGATGTAGGATCACTGCTGGGTTGGGAACAATAGGACAGCAAGGAACAACGATTTTATTTACCTTTCTCAGGTCCTGCACTACCCTATACTTGCCACTAGGTTTCTTGATTCCAATTATGGGTGAATTACATGGGCTACTCATCACTTCTTGTATGATGTTTGCTTCTAGCAATCTTTTATTTCAATGGCAACTCCTGCTCTCACTTCTGCACTCATTTTGTATGGCTTGGTATTGGGGTAAACTGCATTTTCTTTCATAGCTATTTTTATTGGGTCTACATTTGCCATTAAACCTACATCCTTTCCAGTAAAGTCCCATACTTCCGGTTTCACTGTCTTTTGGAGTTCTTCGGGTAAGTCTTGTATAGTCATTTGTTTAATTTCTGAGTCTGGTCTAATTAACATTAATTTGTATATGCCATCCTCGTCTGGGGTTTGAATTTCGACGCCTTTGGTGTGCAAAAGATGGTACAGTTCATTTTGCACAACAAATCACGTCCCAGTAAGTTTACCAGACTGGTATCACACACTACAAATCTATGCATTTCTTTGAAATTCCCTATCGTGATCTCCATGGGCTCAGTAACTGGGGTACTAATCAATTGATTAGACACGCCCACTACTTGGATTGCTTCTCCCGAGAGGGGTAGGTTTGGAACGTCCGCTGTTCTCACAGTAGAACGGGTAGCACCAGTGTCCAACAGAAAGGTGACATCATTTCCGTCAACCTTTCCTTCAATGTATGGCCCTGACTGGTCTACCGGCAAGGAGGCGCCAAGTACACACTCCTTGTCCTCCCCTCTCAGGCCCCGTCAATATAGACCTGTTACACCTTATTATTGTAAAAAAAAAAAAACAGGAGCGGGTTGGAATTATCACCGTTCTGCCGATACTACAAAACTCCATACATTCTCAGCCCTGAAGAGTCAGGGGTCATTACCCCAATTGACGAAACACGTGTCGGCTGGTTTTCTTTTGTATGGATCTCCTAGATAGGAGAAACATTCACAAACTCATTAAAACAGGAATGAAAAGAACATTTGTGTGTGATCTTATCCTGTGAATGACTTCAATTTGATTACTCATATCATTAATATTGTTGTGTGCGCTTGACTGGTTAGTTTATTCATCATAAGGGTTAGCCTTCTCACGCTTTGGTTTCAAAGTTTTGGGGTTTTCTTTGAACAAGCTGCACCAAACAAATTTACACTATCGTGACTACTCAACCACTACATGTTGTGCGCCATCCATTTCTGAATACTGATAACCCTTCGCGGAACTGTTTATCCTTCCTATTTTCTCTACAGTACCCGACTTACCAATCCACCGTTAAGGGTACCTATGACCACAATGGATCAGGGAGCTAGCTGTAAAAGAAAGGTAGACAACCAAATACCAACATATACTCTTATACCTTCATTAAATGACCACAAACTACTGGAAAGTTTTAAAGGTTTTATCTAGAATTCAGATTCGGAAAGCATACAATTTACCACCAAAAGGCAGTCAATAATCAAAATAACGAATATCACATAACCATAAAGAAAGAAAACTAAGGCAACCATTTATAAGTCTATAGGAAGGTAACAACATGGGAAAATGCTAAACAGATTTCAGGAATGGAAATTAAGAAAAATATAACTATGAATGGGCAATGTTATGCACGTACTAGAATTTCACTACTGGGAAATACTTAAAAGGTTGGGTAAGAATTTGGAAATCCTATACATCTATAGGAAGGGGAAAAAATTGGAACACGCTATAGCTCTAGAAATCTTACTTCAATCAACTTAAAGAGAGAAATTATAACCACATCTATATTTTATAAGCGGTATGAAAAATTGTGCTTAAAGGAAGGGTAACATGGGAACATGCTAGAAAATAGCAATAATGTATGAGCATTCATTCAGTAGCTTTGCGAAAACATGGAAATCAATTATGCGCAAGGGTATGTCTTTATTAAAGCAAAGACAGAAAATAGAAGTGCAGTATAGAGGTTCAGCACTATATATTTACCTGGAATGGTGTGAAGACCAACCCTGGCCACGGATCAGTCAAGGACAGGAAAATACCCCAAGGAAGGACAGTCATCAATGGGACAGCAAATGCAGAATGGACACCCCAGGACAGGACAGGAGAACCAGATTAGGATCAGGACAGGACCACCAAGGAACGACCAGCACCCGCAGTTCGGAAGCAACGCCTGCGCTCCACCCTCTCTGCAGCTATCAGTCAGAACCCCGATTGGGTTAGCGAACTCTCCAGCAAAGTGCTCCGCCAGCACTTAAGGTTTAGTAAAACCTTTTGAGTCTATGGCCTATTTGGACAGAGTGCTCCGCAGCACCTCTGTATCAGTCACCTATTGAGTGCGTTGGGTCAGTGACAGGTCAGCTATTCAGACAAGTCGGACAATTTCTCTAGCTAAACCTAGGCTAGTTATACTGTTTTCGGGTCAGTGTACCACCCCCCAAATGTTGCAAGTGTCAGAATCCCCAATTTCGATTGGTCCCAAAGTAGGATAGGTCAACACACCAATCATATTCGTACTCTACAAGCCTAAATTTGCATGCTCTGGGACCGCCTAGTGATTTTGGGGTTCCCACGAGATATTCGATAGAATACAATAGAGAAATAACAATTGTAGCAACTGAGGAAAAGTTCTGCTCCATCCTGCTGGGTCACAGGTCGCGTTCACAGGAGCATCTTGACTGTGGCTGCCAGCTGGCTGAGTTCCACTGCTCAAGGTTGCCTTCTCTCTGCCTGCGCGACATGCGCAGTAGGGACTTTCAAGATGGTTCGCGTCTCCCTCCGACCCCCAATATCGCGGTACATGAAAAGTAAGCGAAAACAAATTTAAAACACAGAATATAAATGAAATCATCGTATATCATGAATAGCTACTCTATACGTTTTAATATAAAAATATACTATGCCATTACGAATTAGTGCAACAGAAAATAACACGTAAGCATCAGCGCAAGCTTCACCATGTGAGTATACAGACAGCCAATTTAGAAGCAAGTGCGCAGGCGCAAGAATTCCCACCAAAACTGCAAGTACGTCACGTCACGTGAGTGTGACTAACGCATGCGCAGAAGAAACCCATCAATTGGCGGCCATTTTAGGAACAAGGTTTATTTGAATTAGTAAACACATAGGCAAGCGTCACTAGGATACACGAACATCAAAAATAAAGAGAAATTAGTAAAACGTACAGGTTGAGTTATAGGGTTATAAGTTATTCGAGGTTCTTGATTTCAAGCAAGTCGCGTAATATGCGAAATCTTGCTCTATCACAAACATACTTCAAAGGATGCACATTTGTTCCAAAATTACAACCAACATCTCCGACGCTTACTCCTGTATCCCTCTGTGCCGTTTAACAAAGCTATCCTATTAGCATGCCGTACCTTGCCATCACTGAGCACTGCGGAATTGCACACAACCTTAACAACTTTAAGAGGAGTGGAAAATCTACTCTCTCCTTTGAATGTCAATCTTCCCTTCTTGATTATGTCCCCAACACTTAAACACACTTTCTTAGTCCCATGAGAATGGTCATACCTGTCCTTATACTTCCTTTGACCCGCCACAAGGGAGTCTCTTACCCTCTTGGGAGACCATGAAACAGTTTTGGTGCTATTCAACCACCCCCTGTTGTCCTTGGTGCGTGGGAATCTACCTCTCATCAACTCAAATGGGGAAGGCTAGGTAAACTCACAACAAGTGATCCTGTAAGCACACACAGTTTTCACAGTAGTTCATCTTCCCAGTCCACATGGTTACTAAAAGACAGCTCAATAATACCTTTAATAACTCTATTAAAGTGTTCAAAGCAACCATTTCCCTCTGGGTGATAGAGGGAAGTGGTCCTGTGAACTATAGCTGCCTCTTTCATGAATTAAAAAAACAACAATAATGAATTGACCACCATTGTCAGAGATTATAGCCTTAGGGAGGCCTTCTCGTCCAAAAACATCTGCCAAATGTTTCTGATTCAGCCTTTTCCATAATCTTGATTTCTGGCCACTTAGAAAAGTGATCCACTAAGACAAGAATGTACTTTTGAAAACCATTGATGTCCCTCACAGGACCAAAGACATCAAATCCTACTCTCTCCCACGGCATGCTGGGAACAACAATAGGATGTAAGGGAGATCTGTGGGTGACCAAGCTCTTATCAGAATCGATACATTGCACACAATCTCTGACAACTCTTTCCACATCCTTCTCTATGCCAGGCCACTTGTAAGACTGTTTAACCCTGCACTTACTCTTAACAATACCTAGATGAACTTCATCATGGAGATTGATGACTTTGACCCGTAAATCCAGTGGTGGAACCATTCTGCCGCTCCTACGTAAGAGGCCTGAAATAAAAGTCGCACTGCAGGTAAGTCGATGATTTATTAGATCCTGAAGAAACACTGCCAGGAAGGAGCTGCCAGCCAGTAACACCTCTCTCAACTGCCTTGCTCTCGAGTCTCACTCATGTTCCAACATTCCATAGAATCTCGGAACGGGAAAGGCTCCAGAGCAGAACACAACACATCTCCCCCTTTACAATGAAATGTTTAAACTGTAATAACAAAAATGCACACAGGATATAACTAACTGAACACGTGGTGAATGTCTACAAGATATGCATCCATAAAACCTAAGAACATATTAACAACATAATGCAGGAAATGACCAGCAAATGGAACATATACACCATAGAGTAGTTCTCACTGGTTCATGATGAAATCATCGAACCATTTAGGCAAATTGTGAGTATTGGACCACCTCTCATCCAAGCGTTCAGCCAACCCATCAGACAACCCACTGTCACATCTCCATCCCTGCTGCAAAGTACTTTTCTCCAACAAGCACTCAGACACCTTTACCACCTTCTTGACATTCCACACATTACCATCACTAAGAAGAACAGAAAAACGATTCACCTTTTTATCTGAACTGGCTTAGAAAATTTTGACAAACCCATGCACCGAGTCTCCCACAGCCAATCGTCCTTCAACCAGACCAGGTCCTTCACTACCAACCCTCTTCTTCAACACCCCTTTGCCAAGCAATGATTGAACCTTCCTTCAACTCATGACTTCAAACGGTACCTTGCCCGTAACACTATTAGGGGATGTGCGATATGCCCACACTAGCTTACGTACAGCACCTCTCCACTGTTCTCCCCGGCTCAAGGTAAATTGAATCCCCTCCTTCAAGGTTCTATACCATCTCTCCACCAATTGCTCTGTGGATTACCCTGTGTGCTCCACCCCATACCACTGCAAGAACATCTTCATAGCATGTGACGTGAACTGTGCACCATCGTCAGTTACAATTGCTTCACCTTCAAATCCCATAATCTCTCCAAAGCTTTGATCACATCCTGCGTAGTCAAATGATTCATAAATTCAACCTCTGGCCATCTTGTATGATAATCTATCATGATGAGTATGTACATGGCAAGTATCTTGCACTTTTTTATGGCAAGTATCTTGCACTTTTTAATGTTTTTTTACTATCTTAGCACCACTTAGGATAAATCATCTTTTTACCCTACACAGATCTTATTGGACGCCAGAGAGGCTTTCTAAAATAAATAATGAGGTGACAAGAAAATGCCCCAAGTGCGGTGAAATAAAGGCAAATGATATTCACATGTTTCATCAATGCCCACACCTTGACATCTATTGGAAGGAGATTGGTGAGATAACTAATAAAGCATTAAACGTAAATATGAAGGTAAGCTCTTTTAACATTATCTTTGGTATTTTAGCCCCTTCGATGCTCATGACGAGCTCAGCTCGTCATGAGGTACGCCTGTCGTACGCTCATGACGAGCTGAGCTCGTCATGAACAGCGGCTTTTTAAAAAGTCAGCACACAGCGGGAAAACCCGCAGCGCTCATGGAGTTAGAGGGTAATGACCAGGATGGTGTCCTAAATAAAAATCAGAAATGTCTGCTATTCATCCTGATGTTACCAGCTAGACGTGAAATATGTAGAAACTGGATCCTCCCATCTCCTCCTAATATAGATCATTGGCTCACACAAGTCAATAAGTTTAGGAGCCTAGACACACCTAGAGGGGTGACCAAACGAATGGTATATTGGGATTTATGGGACAAGAAGATGGTATAGGATAGGAATTGCTGTCCAATGATTTTACAAACTGCGATTAAGTGAGTCCATGAGGATCCATTAGAGCGGTCTCAATATGTCAGATCCAAAAGAATTCTAATAGAATTTGTTGGCAGTTTTTAGACATGGTCTTGCCTCTTCCATCTTGGGCGGGTCACTTCACCAGAGGAGACCTAACTTGCTAAAAAACTACAAGATCGCACAAATGAGGACAAAAAAAAATGATGATTGTGTACACAGGACAAGCACCCAACACATTGTAAGGTCCTGAAATGTCCATCCCAACTTTCTTCCATGTTGTGTCTGTCTTTTCCACATCCATGGGAGGATAATTCACAGTTTTCTGTGACTTATCACTCCAAGCACACGCCAAACACTCCTTGACCTCAATTTCCACACCTACATCCAAACCTGGCCACCAATATTCCGCTCTTATCCGCCACTTGGACGTGCGCATGCCTACATGCCCCTCATGTGCTAGCCTCAGAATACGAGACCTGAACACCTCAGGTACCACCAACAACTTTCCCCTCAACAAGATCCCACTCACAAATGACAATTCCGTTGTTATGTTTCCTTCTCAGAAACTTTTCCCTTGACAGGCCATCTACAAGACATGTACTTCATTACCTCCTCCAACTCCCTGTCTTCCTTTACTGCCTGCTGCCACTCCTCATGCCCAATGCGACCACCCAAAATGGCACATACAGCCAACATCATTTCACCATTATCCTCCGCCACACCACCATCAAAGCCCTCTACTCACAACCTAGATAGGCAATCTGCCACTACATTTTTTTTCTCTGCATGTACTCTATGGAATATGAAAATTCCATCATCCGCAAAACCCAATGCATTATCCTGGGTGAATTAGAACTAGTCCCCTTGTTGGTAAACACCTCCACCAGAGGACGATGGTCCATGCGAAGCACAAACTGTGTTCCCCACACAATTTTAAAAAAATGATTCACTCCCCACCAACATGCTAGGGCCTCCCTCTCAATAGCTGAATACATTATGTAGCAGGGATTCCGTTCTCATACAGAACTGTGCATAGAGACTTGGAACCTCAGTGAGAATGGGTGTGCCAAAACTCACCTTAGTACCCAAAATCCCCTACCAAGCTAGCAACAGTGTCTCATTGGTTCTTACAAACTCCCAATGTTTAGACAAACCAGAACATGAACTTAGGATACCTCAGGTAACGTGGAACACATGAACACTGTTTTGTTATACAATCAGTTCAATCCAGAACAAGGAGTAAAAGAGGACGCGTGCACATTTGAAATGTTTATTTACTAATGCAGTGTTCTCAAACGCAGTATCTTAGCTAATACAAGCAAACATATTATAAGAAAAAAGTAATCAGCATAGTTACTAGTCCATAGAATACAAAAGGTGAAAGCATGTTAAATAATGCTAAAAATGAATAGGGTTGAACAACACCTAATTCTCACCCTCCCTAGCTAACATATTATATTGTATCTAAGAAGGTCTCTTTGGGTTTTAGCAGGGCGGGCCCATACCTCAGATCTTAGTGGTAAGGGATCACATCATCTTCCACCAGCTCTCTGCATGCGAAGCACCATCAATTGTGTGAGTATGCTCTGTGCAAAGCAATATAAAATGCGCCTAGCACCTGAATTTGGCCGCAGCTGCATGTATGTTATGTCTAGGAAGGTGTGAAGATCAGACCTCATAACAACTGTGTTGAAATATCCTTGAAGGCTTCAGCACTCGCTGTACAGACATGGCTCACTAAGCAAAGCTGATATCAGAGTAACAACATATTATTCGTGTGTGAATCAAAACACTCTACTAGGCTCAAAGCTACAATAACAGTTATGTGTCGTGTGCAGAAGCAGCAGAAAGGTAAAATGGCGTTTAAACTCCTAATAAGCTCATGCTAACTTAACACAGCATATAGGTAAAGCATAACTATATGACAATTATCTCTGCACCCTTTACTGGTCTGGAGGAATAAGCAATGGTCCCTTCCCTACCTGGTCTTTGCCGAATAAGCACAGCACCCAATCCCAACGCACTAGCATCAGTACACACTATGCTTTTGTCCAAGGTGTCGAATGGCTTGAGAACAGGCGCTGAGGCAATCTCTCCCTTGATCTGCTTAAATTCATGTTCACATTCAAGAATTCCCCACAAACTTGACATTCCTAAGCATCAAGCCACGCATTTAAACAGTTTTGTCCACAAATTTAGGAATGCACCGTGAATAGTACTCAGCCAATCCTAGGAAAGATCTTAATTGATCTTTATCCAAAGGTGACAAAGCATCCGCAATAGCTCTCACCAGAAGTAATTTGGGAGATACGCCATTCTCATCTAGCCAATGACTTAGATATTCAACACCATTGACTCCAAATTTACATTTTTCTAACTTGATAGTCAGCCCACTGTGTTGTAAAATACTTAATACTTCGACCAACACCTCATGATGTTTTGACAACTTTTTAGCAAAGATGAGTATGTCATCTTAGAAGTATGTTACATTGTTCAGTCCCTTAAATAACTGGTGCACTGCCTTTTCAAATACAGCCGAGGTTATGCCAAGCCAAAAGGCATGCGCTTGAACCTGTAAGCACCCTCTGCGATGACGAAGGACGTCAGATGTCTAGAATCAGAATGTAGCACAATCTGATGATAAGCTGATGACAGATCTAGGGTAGAGAACACCTTTGCACTCTTGATTGTCCAAAACACCTCTCCGAACTTGGGCCGAGGATGTCTGTCAACCCAGATTGGCTGGTTAAGATCTCTTAAGTTGACACACATCCTCAACTCTCCACTAGGTTTCTAAGGCCAACAATACAGGGGCTAACCATTCTGACGCTTCAATCTCTTCAATAATACCGGAACAACACAATCTCTCCAACTCGATCTTAAAAGGCTACCTCATCACCATAGGTACCGTCCGGACCTTGTGCACTTCGGGAATCACTCCATCCTTCAATATAATCTTATGGAAGAATCCTTTGAGTAAACCCAGCTCATCCTTGAATACATTGGAGAACTGCGCTTCCCTTTTCTCAGCTCGTACTACACACACACCAGAGGAAAGCTCATGTTTTGATACCCTAGCTGTACCTGTCATCTGAGGGAGAAAAGGTTGCACTGTTTCTGCCCCCTGATGCTGCTTCTACTGTGGCTGTACTTAACCTGTGAAGGAGAGAAGCTTTCACTGTTTCTACCCTGTGCCGCTGCTCCTACCCTAGCTGTACCTGTCATCTGAGGGAGAGAAGCTTGCACTGTTTCTACCCCCTCATGGTAGTGCTACCCTAGCTGTACCTGTCCTCTGAGGTAGGGAAGTTTGCACTGTTTCTACCCCCTGATGCTGCGACCCTAGCTGTACCTGCACTTTGAGGTAAGGAAGTTTGCACTGTTTCTATCCCCTGACACTGCTGCTATCCTAGCTGTATCTCTCCTCTGAGGGAGAGAAGCTTGCACTGTTTCTACCCCTGATGCTGTTGCTACCCTAGCTGTACCTGTGCTCTGAGGTAGAGACACTTGCACTATCTCTACCCCTTCACACTGCTCCTACCCTAGTTGTACCTGTCCTCTGAGGTAGGGAAGCTAGCTGCCCCAGTTGTATCTGTCCTGTGAGGAGGAAAGCTCACGCTGCTCCTACTCTAGCTGTACCTGTCCTCTGAAGGAGAGACGCATGCACTGTTTCCAACCCCTGATGCTGCTGCTACCCTAGCTGTACTTGTCCTCTGAAGGAGAGAAGCTTGCACTCCTTCTACGCCATTATGTTGCTGCTATCCTAGCTGTACCTGTCCTCTGAGGGAGAGAAGCTTGCACTGTTTCTACCCCCTCATGGTGCTGCTACCCTAACTGTACCTGTCCTCTGAGGTAGGTAAGCTTGCACTGTTTCTATCCCCTCATGGTGCTGCTACCCTAGCTGACCCTATCCTCTGAGGTAGGGAAGCTTCCACTGTTTCTACCCCCTGACACTCCTGCTACCCTAGCTGTACCTGTCCTCTGAGGGAGAGAAGCTTGCACTGTTTCTACCCAAGGTGCACCTGTTCTATGAAGAAAGGCTGTTTCCACTGCTGTTGATGCACCCATTAAAAAACACATAGGATATGTTGAATGCACTTACATAACAAGCTCTTTGAACCCGGAACTGCTTCACAATGTTTGATGTGAGCTAAGAAGACATATAGTCCTATGGAAGATGTCTTATCTCACAGGAGCAATAGTCAGCCCCGAAAAATGTTGAAGGAGAAGCAGCGTCCACTGCTCAACCCTCCTGTTTTTCAGTATTTAACTCTTGGGCTGGGAGACACAGTAAAAACATTTATAGCTCACCCTCACACATTATGAGTCTGACTATTTAACAAAGGGAAAACATAAATATTTACAAAAGGGTCATAATCTTATCCTAACTAGGGAACCTATAACTAGAGGACTGCACAACCACTGGACAGCTGCACTCTCTGCTTCAGTGCCAAATGGGGAACTCACTGAAGAAGCATGCCACGCTAGGGAGACGAGGGTTTAATATTCAATGTGGTTTGGGTGTTTCCTCCAGGAGTTGTGTACTTCTTGTATATTTTGGTCTGTATACAGTGAGTGTATCTCACTCCCTCAGAGTGTTATCTGCCTGTGTTTTAGCTTCCCTGCTTATGTCTGATAATCGGATCGGGGTGGGTGCACACTGCCTCACACTCCAGCACTCAGTTTGCCCCGATGCATCATAATAAATGCAGTACATGATAACACTTTCTTCGGTGTCAGGCTTTAGTTTTTCACCCTTGTTTCAGGATAATTGTTTGTCCTTCTTCAGTAGAGAGCAACACTTTTTTGGGGGTGCTGGAGATGCTGCCCAAAGTCTGATAATCATGCAAGAGTGGCTCCTCCATTAAGGCGGAGGAGCGGCGCCCCACTAACCAAATTGCCCCCAGACATGGAAAAATAAACTTTATTGATTACCATTTTATTTTTCCAAACCCCTTCCCGAGCATGATGTTTTGACATATTTTTAGCAAAGATGAGTATGTCATCTTAGAAGTATGTTACATTGTTCATTCCCTTAAATAACTGGTGCACTGCCCTTTCAAATACAGCCAAGGTGATGCCAAGCCAAAAGGCATGCACTTGAACCAATAAGCACCCTCTGGGGTGACGAAGGACGTCAGATGTCTAGAATGAGAATGTAGCACAATCTAATGATAAGCTGATGACAGATCTAGGGCAGAGAATACTTTTGCACCCTTGATTGTCGCCAACATCTCTCCAATATTGGGCAGAGGATGTCTGTTAACCTAGATTGCCTGCTTAAGATCTCTTAAGTTGACACACATCCTCAACTCTCCACTAGGCTAACCATTCTGACGCTTCAATCTCTTCAATAATACCGGAACAACACAATCTCTCCAACTCTTTCTTCAAAGGCTCCCTCATCACCATAGGCACCGTCCAGACCTTGTGTACTTTGGGAATCACTTCACACTTCAATATAATCTTATGGAAGAATCTTTTGAGTAAACCCAGCTCATCCTTGAAGACATCGGAGAACTGCTCTTCCCATTTCTCAGCTCGCACTACACACACACCAGGGGAAAGCTCATGTTTTGCTACCCTAGCTGTACCTGTCCTCTGAGGGAGAAAAGATTGCACTGTTTCTGCCCCTTGATGCTGCTGTTACAGCGGCTGTACCTGTCCTCTGAAGGAGAGAAGCTTGCACTGTTTCTATAACCCTCTGATGCTGCTTCTACCCTAGCTGTACCTGTCATCTGAGGGAGAGAAGCTTGCACTGTTTCTATCCCCTCATGGTGCTGCTACCCTAGCTGTACCTGTCCTCTGAGGTAGGGAAGCTTGCACTGTTTCTACCCCCCTGATGCTGCTGCTACCCTAGCTGTACCTGTCCTCTGAGGGAGAGAAGCTTGCAGTGTATCTACCCCATACGCTGCTGATGCCTTAGCTGTACCTGTCCTCTGAGGGAGAGAAGCTTGCACTATCTCTACCCCCTCACACTGCTCCTACCCTAAGCTGTACCTGTCCTCTGAGGTAGGGAAGCTTGCTGCCCCAGATGTATCTGTCCTGTGAGGAGGAAAGCTCACGCTACTCCTACTCTAGCTGTACCTGTCCTCTGAAGGAGAGAAGCTTGCACTCCTTCTACCCCATGACGCTGCTGCTACCCTAGCTGTACCTGTCCTCTGAGGGAGAGAAGCTTGCAGTGTATCTACCCCTGACGCTGCTGATGCCTTAGCTGTACCTGTCCTCTGAGGGAGAGAAGCTTGCACTATCTCTACCCCCTCACACTGCTCCTACCCTAGCTGTACCTGTCCTCTGAGGTAGGGAAGCTTCCACTCTTTCTACCCCATGACGCTGCTGCTACCCTAGCTGTACCTGTCCTCTGAGGGAGAGACGCTTGCAGTGTATCTACCCCTGACGCTGCTGATGCCTTAGCTGTACCTGTCCTCTGAGGGAGAGAAGCTTGCACTATCTCTACCCCCTCACACTGCTCCTACCCTAGCTGTACCTGTCCTCTGAGGTAGGGAAGCTTCCACTCTTTCTACCCCATGACGCTGCTGCTACCGTAGCTTTACCTGTCCTCTGAGGGAGAGAAGCTTGCACTGTTTCTACCCCTTCACAGTGCTGCTACCCTAGCTAACCCTGTCCTCTAAGGTAGGGAAGCTTCCACTGTTTCTACCCCCGACACTACTGCTAACCTAGCTGTACCTGTCATCTGAGGGTGAGAAGCTTGCTCTGTTTCTACCCAAGGTGCACCTGTTCCATGAAGAAGGGCTGTTTCCACTGCTGTTGATGCACCCATTAAAAACACATAGGATATGTTAAATGCACTTACATAACAAGCTCTTTGAACCCAGAGCTGCTTCACAATGTTTGATGTGAGCTAACAAGACATATAGTCCTATGGAAGACAGCTGATCTCACAGGAGCAATAGTCAGCCCTGAAAAATATTGAAAGAGAAGCAGCGTCCGCTGCTCAACCCTCCTGTTTTTTAGTATTTAACTCTTGGGGTGAGAGACACAGTAAAACATTTATAGCTCACCCTCACACATTATGAGTCTGACTATTTAACAAAGGGTAAACATAAATATTTACATAAGGGTCATAATCTTATCCTAACTAGGGAACCTATAACTAGAGCACTGCACAACCACTGGACAGCTGCACTCTCTGCTTCAGTGCCAGATGGGGAACTCACTGAAGAGATAAGAATTGGATAGATGCACAGCAAATGGGTTATGTGAAGTGATCACGTTGGTTTGATTTTATGGTGCACCGAAAAGGAGGCGTCGAGGGTCCAACGACGTCTTAGCAATTGAGATAAGAAGTGAGACTAGGTGAAACCTAGAATCATCCCTTTACGGGCACACAGTTCATTGTCTTCCCTGTAAGAAAGACTTCCACTCCTGTTAGTTTCTTAGTATTTGTCTTTATTTCTTAACGTTTTGAGTATCAAACGTTCAAACAGGCTTGTGTTATCCTCTTAATTTTTTCTCAAACATATTATTATCTTCAGGCAATGTCATAATGGTATTACCAATGCATTTCGGGCATTAAGAATCATGCCCTTCATCAGGGAGACGACACTGTAAAAAATGTAATAAATTAACATTACTATCTAGTGCACGAACGTATATGACAAAAATAATCTCATTACCACATTATCAGTTGGCTGAAAAAACATAAACTGACATAAGAAATGTAACGGTAACACTGGAAATGTGAAAAAAATATATGGGAGACTGGTGTTTTTACGAGGTGTTCACAAGGTAAGTAGGGTGAAAAGAATGTGGTATCACTTACATGCCTTTCGTTGTGGGGTAGTACCAATCTAGAAAAGAGAGATACGAAAAGGCTCAGTTATCGAGTGACCGATTAAAACTAGGGCGAGCTCTCAAAAGAGACGTGTCAATCTGTCGTCGGGAATCAACTGACCTGAAATTGAAAAGTGAAGCTGGCTCAAGTCCGTTATTCGTCTTCAGTGATGGCGGCACGAAAATGTTCGGTCGCGCTTAAATATTTTGAAAAAGTTCCGGTCATGTGAAGTGTCACATGACCATAGATAAGGAAAAAAGACTGATGCTGATCTAGGAAGTTCGGCTGTGTGTCAAAAAAGACCACCCAGTGTATATCACACTCGGGGGAATAATAGCCAAAAATGCACGTGTGCCCATGGTTTATGGTGTATGCAAAGTCAAAAAGGAAAAGTGTCGGTGATACCGAGGGTCATAAAAATTACGGACGGGTGTGGAGGAAAACGTCAGGGTTCGAAGCTACGTGTTATTGGTCTTAAAGTAGTCTCGTTAAAGTGGTTGTGCCGTTGTAGGGTGTACATGGATAGTGAAGAATTCAAGAGGTACTAAAGTAAAATAGAAAAAAATTAAAAAGACAGTTGACAGAACAAAGAGTGTCAGATATCATGTATACAAACACAATTACCACAATGTACGGTCTTTAGAGCAATTGATCACAAATAACATGAGAGTTCAATTCTTTCGTTCAAACCCATCGGTTTTTGGGTAGAAAGTTTTTGAATCCAATGATTCTCCCTTCTGAGTAGATGTTTGGAATTGTCTCTCCCTTCTATTTTCTGGACAGTTTCTAAGATTATGAACTTGATTTGGGAAACGTTGTGATGTTCTTCCAAGAAATGTAGTGATAAGGCTGATTTGGTGTTCTTCAATCTGATGTTGGACTTATGTTCAGTTAGTCGCACTTTGATGCGGCGTTCTGTTTTGCCCACGTACATCTTCCCACATGGGCATCTTATCCCGTAGATTAAGTTGCTGGATTCGCAGGTGGCATTTACTTTTAGTTTGATGGTGTAGCCTTTTGAAGGATGGCTTATGTTGTTTCCTCGAATTATACTGTTGCAGTTCCCGCAATTTAGACAGGGTTTAGTTCCTGAGTAGGTTATGTTCTCTATGGGTTTGTGCTGGAGGATTTCTCCCAGGTTCTTAGCTCTGGTGAACGCAAATATCGGTGGTTGGCTAAATGACTGTTTGAAATCTGGTTCAATGTTAAGGATTGACCAATGTTTTCGAATGATTTGCTTGTATTTCTTGCTGGCTGTGGAATATTTAGATACCACCACTGTGCGTGATTGGTCAGTTTTCGGGTTAGGGGTTAAGAGATTAGGTCTGTTGATTTTGTCAATTCTCTCTTTGGATTCCTCCACTACTACTGATGGGTATCCTCTAGCAATAAATTTATTGGTCATTTTTCAAGTCATGTCTCTAAAATTGTTTCATCGGAGATTATTCTTTTCACTCTGGCCATTTGTGAGAACGGTAAGTTCCTGATTAGGTTGGGTTCGTGAAAACTGGAATACAGTAGCATATTGTTCCTGTCAGTGGGTTTGACATATAAATCGGTTAGAAATCCATTGGGAGTTATAGAGACTTTTACATCCAGAAAGTTAACCATGGTATCAGATATGTCCCATGTCAATTGGATCCGTTGATCAATATCATTAAATTTCATCAATTCAGTTCGTAATTTTTCTTCAGTGTTGGTCCAAATGATGAAAAGATCATCAATATATCTGATAATCATTTTGAGGTTGTCTGTCCATTCCTTGTTAGAAAGAATATGTTGATTTTCATACCACTGCATGAATATGTTGGCATACCCGGGAGCTGCCGAATTGCCCATGGCCATGCCAGTGAGCTGTTGGTACCAAGTTTCGTTGACTTTGAAGTAACTGTGATACAGTATGAAGTACATCAACTTCATAAGAAAAATCTGAAAGTCTGAATCAAGATCTGTGTGCAGCAGAGCAGTTTCCATTGCTTCTATGCCCATGTCGTGGGGTATACTGGTGTAAAGACTCCGTACATCAGCTGTACATAAGATTACCTTTTCAGTTGGATTCAAAGATATCTGTTGTAATTTCAAAAGAAATTGTGAGGTGTCCTTGACATAGGTTTGCATTGATTGCACTGTGGGCTGCATGTATTTATCCAATAGTTGTCCTATTGGTTCGTGTAGGCTCCCTCGCGTTGACACGATTGGCCGCATTGGTGGATCAAACATGTTTTTATGAATCTTAGGAACCATTCTTAATGTTGGACTTTTCGGATTCGCTGTAATTAGAAAGTTCTTGGTTCTCTCTGTTATGGTGCCTTGTTTGTATGCTTCGTCTGTGATAATTTTAAGATTTTTAGAAAACTCCAATGTGGGATTGTGATCGAGTTTACTGTAGGTGTTGGTATCTGTGATGTGTTCCATCACTTTGTTGTTATACATGTCGGTGTTCATAATCACGATGGCTCCACCTTTATCTGCTTTAGTAAATATGATTTTATCATTAGTGGCCAATCTTTTTAGAGTATCAAGGTCCTTTTGGGTGGCGTTCTTTCTTTTGGGTTTGATATGTTTAATCCTGTGTAGATCTTGTTTAACTAGGTTTTCGAATAAATCCAGAGTCTTGTGACTTGATGGGGCCTGAAAGGTACTTTGTGGTCGTAATCCTAGTAGTTGATCTTTCTCGGGCTGAGGACGATCAGGGAGTGTATTGTCAAAGAAATGTCTCAATCTAAGCTTCCGCATTAACTTAAAGAAGCTAACTTCCAGTTCCAAGTTGTCAGTGGTAGCTGTTCGTACAAAAGATGTGCCCTTTTGTAGTAACTCTAATTCATACGGGTTGAAGTGTTCGTCACTTATATTGATAACTAGTTGTTCTGCGGTTGGTTCTTCTTGGTCTTTCTCTCCTTCTCTTTGTCCTTGGATAGTGTTGATGTGCTCCGAGTAGTTGGTGGGTCTCTTTCTTTGTCTTTTGCCTGTCCCTCTCTTGGGGTCTCCTTTTTGGGATTGGCCCTGGTCTAAAAAAGGGTTGGTTTCAGTTGTTTTACTGGTGGTAGGTTCTTCAGTAGGTGTTTTGTCTTGTGCTGTGCGAGTGAATTGGGGTTTACGTGGTCTGTGGCTGGTGTCGCTGTCAGTAGAAGATGATTCTGTGTTAGAATTGTAAGGACGATTCCTCCGTTTTTGGGCGTAGATATCCGCCCATGTGTATACTTCCCCGAGGCGGTAATCAAGGGCATCTCTCTTAAATTTACGGATTTTCCGTTCATTGATTTCCTTGGAGTGTCGGTCTATTTGGTTTTTGATGTCTTCTAGGGTTGTACTTAATTCTTCCTCAGTCATCATTTTAGATAGCTCAGATGAGGTTTCTTCAATTTCTGTACTTAATTCTTCAAGTATGGTAGATAGTTCTTGTATGATCAGTAAAATCAAATCTAAAGAACATTTGTTCAGAATTTCATACCACCGTTCTTGAAACTTTTTGGAATGTTTACAGAGGGATGGTTTCAGTGCAATTCTTAAGCCTCGTGGTATGCGCGAGTTGCGATGGTATTTTATCAGTGTGCTGGCATGTAGTTGTTGGTTGGTTTTCCGTTTGGACAGATACAATAATTGTCTTATATTTTGCTCTTTGGACCGGCTTGTGTTATCTTGTGAAAGTTCTTCCCTGATTAGAGAATATATTTGATCCGCATCCTTAATTTCAAATGCAAAAGTTGAAGCTCTGGCTTCCGTACTTTTCGATATGTCCTCGTAGTTGCTCATTGTTTAATAGTTCGTGTGATAGTTAGGTGCGTGCTATCTGACAACTGACAACTTGGAACTGGAAGTTAGCTTCTTTAAGTTAATGCGGAAGCTTAGATTGAGACATTTCTTTGACAATACACTCCCTGATCGTCCTCAGCCCGAGAAAGATCAACTACTAGGATTACGACCACAAAGTACCTTTCAGGCCCCATCAAGTCACAAGACTCTGGATTTATTCGAAAACCTAGTTAAACAAGATCTACACAGGATTAAACATATCAAACCCAAAAGAAAGAACGCCACCCAAAAGGACCTTGATACTCTAAAAAGATTGGCCACTAATGATAAAATCATATTTACTAAAGCAGAGAAAGGTGGAGCCATCGTGATTATGAACACCAACATGTATAACAACAAAGTGATGGAACACATCACAGATACCAACACCTACAGTAAACTCGATCACAATCCCACATTGGAGTTTTCTAAAAATCTTAAAATTATCACAGACGAAGCATACAAACAAGGCACCATAACAGAGAGAACCAAGAACTTTCTAATTACAGCGAATCCGAAAAGTCCAACATTAAGAATGGTTCCTAAGATTCATAAAAACATGTTTGATCCACCAATGCGGCCAATCGTGTCAACGCGAGGGAGCCTACACGAACCAATAGGACAACTATTGGATAAATACATGCAGCCCACAGTGCAATCAATGCAAACCTATGTCAAGGACACCTCACAATTTCTTTCGAAATTACAACAGATATCTTTGAATCCAACTGAAAAGGTAATCTTATGTACAGCTGATGTACGGAGTCTTTACACCAGTATACCCCACGACATGGGCATAGAAGCAATGGAAACTGCTCTGCTGCACACAGATCTTGATTCAGACTTTCAGATTTTTCTTATGAAGTTGATGTACTTCATACTGTATCACAGTTACTTCAAAGTCAACGAAACTTGGTACCAACAGCTCACTGGCATGGCCATGGGCAATTCGGCAGCTCCCGGGTATGCCAACATATTCATGCAGTGGTATGAAAATCAACATATTCTTTCTAACAAGGAATGGACAGACAACCTCAAAATGATTATCAGATATATTGATGATCTTTTCATCATTTGGACCAACACTGAAGAAAAATTACGAACTGAATTGATAAATTTAATGATATTGATCAACGGATCCAATTGACATGGGACATATCTGATACCATGGTTAACTTTCTGGATGTAAAAGTCTCTATAACTCCCAATGGATTTCTAACCGATTTATATGTCAAACCCACTGACAGGAACAATATGCTACTGTATTCCAGTTTTCACGAACCCAACCTAATCAGGAACTTACCGTTCTCACAAATGGCCAGAGTGAAAAGAATAATCTCCGATGAAACAATTTTAGAGACACGACTTGAAGAAATGACCAATAAATTTATTGCTAGAGGATACCCATCAGTAGTAGTGGAGGAATCCAAAGAGAGAATTGACAAAATCAACAGACCTAATCTCTTAACCCCTAAACCGAAAACTGACCAATCACGCACAGTGGTGGTACCTAAATATTCCACAGCCAGCAAGAAATACAAGCAAATCATTCGAAAACATTGGTCAATCCTTAACATTGAACCAGATTTCAAACAGTCATTTAGCCAACCACAGATATTTGCGTTCACCAGAGCTAAGAACCTGGGAGAAATCCTCCAGCACAAACCCATAGAGAACATAACCTACTCAGGAACTAAACCCTGTCTAAATTGCGGGAACTGCAACAGTATAATTCGAGCAAACAACATAAGCCATCCTTCAAAAGGCTACCCCATCAAACTAAAAGTAAATGCCACCTGCGAATCCAGCAACTTAATCTACGGGATAAGATGCCCATGTGGGAAGATGTACGTGGGCAAAACAGAACGCCGCATCAAAGTGTGACTAACTGAACATAAGTCCAACATCAGATTGAAGAACACCAAATCAGCCTTATCACTACATTTCTTGGAAGAACATCACAACGTTTCCCAAATCAAGTTCATAATCTTAGAAACTGTCCAGAAAATAGAAGGGAGAGACAATTCCAAACATCTACTCAGAAGGGAGAATCATTGGATTCAAAAACTTTCTACCCAAAAACCGATGGGTTTGAACGAAAGAATTGAACTCTCATGTTATTTGTGATCAATTGCTCTAAAGACCGTACATTGTGGTAATTGTGGGGCATATTATCAAGGGGCTTTATCTCCGCTTTTTTGGCTTTAAAAGCCAAGAAAGCGGAGATAAAATTATCTCCCTATTACCAAGCTGTCGCTAACACCAGTTAGCGACAGCTAATAGGAGATAGTGACCATCTTGGGCCCCGCTTTGCATGTCAGTGATATTTATCACTAATGACATGCAAAGTGGGCGTGCCAAGATGTTAGCGACTGGAAACAGTCGCTAACATCGCTATCTCCTATTACCAACTTTTGGAGATATTCGCGCTAAGCGCTAATATCTCCAAAAGCTAACACTTGCCCAGGAGCAGTTCTTAGTCATGTTATCCAATGGGAGGTGGATAACATGGCTAAGAGCATTTGCTCGATAATGCATGAATATCGCTGACTTTTCAGCGATATTCATGCATTGCGGCCGTTTTTTATCGCATTTGCGATAAACCTTGCTAATAGCAAGGTTTAATTGCGATAAAAATCGTCGATTTGCGGCGATAATTTTTGTCTCTAAATAAGTTAGAGACAAAAATTATCTCTATTGGTTGGTAATATGCCCCTGTGTTTGTATACATGATATCTGACACTCTTTGTTCTGTCAACTGTCTTTTTAATTTTTTTCTATTTTACTTTAGTACCTCTTGAATTCTTCACTATCCATGTACACCCTACAACGGCACAACCACTTTAACGAGACTACTTTAAGACCAATAACACGTAGCTTCGAACCCTGACGTTTTCCTCCACACCCGCCCATAATTTTTATGACCCTCGGTATCACCGACACTTTTCCTTTTTGACTTTGCATACACCATAAACCATGGGCACATGTGCATTTTTAGCTATTATTCCCCCGAGTGTGATATACACTGGGTGGTCTTTTTTGACACACAGCCGAACTTCCTAGATCAGCATCAGTCTTTTTTCCTTATCTATGGTCATGTGACACTTCACATGACCGGAACTTTTTCAAAATATTTAAGCGCGACCGAACATTTTCGTGCCGCCATCACTGAAGACGAATAACGGACTTGAGCCTGCTTCACTTTTCAATTTCAGGTCAGTTGATTCCCGACGACAGATTGACACGTCTCTTTTGAGAGCTCGCCCTAGTTTTTATCGGTCACTCGATAAATGAGCCTTTTCGTATCTCTCTTTTCTAGATTGGTACTACCCCACAACGAAAGGCATGTCATTGATACCACATTCTTTTCACCCTACTTACCTTGTGAACACCTCGTAAAAACACCAGTCTCCCATATATTTTTTTCACATTTCCAGTGTTACCGTTACGTTTCTTATGTCAGTTTATGTTTTTTCAGCCAACTGATAATGTGGTAATGAGATTATTTTTGTCATATACGTTCGTGCACTAGATAGTAATGTTAATTTATTACATTTTTTACAGTGTTGTCTCCCTGATGAAGGGCATGATTCTTAATGCCCGAAATGCATTGGTAATACCATTATGACATTGCCTGAAGATAATAATATGTTTGAGAAAAAATTAAGAGGATAACACAAGCCTGTTTGAACGTTTGATACTCAAAACGTTAAGAAATAAAGACAAACACTAAGAAACTAACAGGAGTGGAAGTCTTTCTTACAGGGAAGACAATGAACTGTGTGCCCGTAAAGGGATGATTCTAGGTTTCACCTAGTCTCACTTCTTATCTGAACTCACTGAAGAAGCATGCCACGCTAGGGAGACGAGGGTTTAATATTCAATGTGGTTTAGGTGTTTCCTCCAGGAGTTGTGTACTTCTTGTACATGTTGGTCTGCATACAGTGAGTGTATCTCACTCCCTCAGAGTGTTATCTGCTTGTGTTTTAGCTTCCCTGCTTATGTCTGATAATCGGATCGGGGTGGGCGCACACTGCCTCACACTCCAGCACTCAGTTTGCCCCGATGCATCATAATAAATGCTGTACATGATAACACTTTCTTTGGTGTCAGGCTTTAGTTTTTCACCCTTGTTGGTGCAGCCAGTGCTGTGTATCTCTAGGCGTGTGTTTCAGGATAATTGCCTTCTTCAGTAGAGAGCAACACTTTTTTGGGGGTGCTGGAGATGCTGCCCAAAGTCTCATAATCATGCAAGGGTGGCTCCTCCATTAAGGCGGAGGAGTGGCGCCCCACTAAACAAATTGCCCCCAGATATGGAAAAATAAAATGATAATAAACTTTATTGATTACCATTTTATTTTTCCAAACCCCTTCCCGAGCAGAGCGTCTGGACGGTGGGCGGAGCATTCTGTTTTCTGCTGCTGCCAGTCAGGCAGCAGCAGCAAGCAGTGATAGGCAGAGAACGTAGATTTAAACTATGCAAGTCTTTTTGGCCCGTCATCTTGCAACGGCCAGCCAGACATGCATAGTTTAGCCCTCTCTAACCCAGAGACCGATAGGGCTCCAGTGCCCTCAGGAGCGGCGAGAGAGGCCGCTCCCTCCAATCCTGGCGCTTCTTTCATTCTGCATGAAAGCAGCACCAGGATTATTTACTGCAGCTTCCTGGTCCTGCCACGCTGGAGCCTGTTTGCCTGCCTGTACCCCAGCTAGGAGGACGTTGCACCAGGATCGAAGGTAAGTATGTATTTGTTTATTTTATTTGTTTATAACTTATTTTGTTTCCCTTCCGCCCTACTACCCTCCTTGCATGCCAGCCGCCACTGGTCAATCATGTGATATTCCTCCTGCTACAGCCACCTGTTCTGTGCATATTCTCTGTGGCTGTCCATGTTGTACAATTGTTATGTTGTGGAGCTCAGTATAAAACTTTCTACTACAAAAATACAAAATGATTTGCCTTGCCAATGCTTGTTTTGATGAATATCGTGCATAAAACAGCAAACCATCATAAACGACAACATCACTTCTTCATTTTGAAGCCACTGTTTTTTTCAAGTGGACTGGGCATCTGAAACTGTTTAAAATATAGCCGACAGGTCGACCCAAGTATTGTACAACACTTGAAGCAAATACTGGTATTTTATCCAACAACACTTTGCATGCTGGGGTTTTGAGCCCTAACAACAGTGTAAATAGCAAAACTACAAGCCCCACAATGCAACGGTCCGATTGGCTGAAAAGCTCAGTGGGTAAGAAGAAGGAGGTAGCCTTTCAAATGCAAATGCAAGCCTCTTACCTCTACTAGGTTAGTTTTAACACTCCACTGAGTAAGAAAGGGGTTCCATTAGAGAAGCAGGTGAAAAGGTCTGAAGAATCAGATAGAAATAAAAAAGCAGTGTCCAGGCACCGCTCTTCCTGGGCCCCTTCTATGCTTTGTGGGGCCTCTGCAACATCACTTGGGTGTTCCCTGCATGAACAGGTGCAGCACGTGCTGCAGGGACCACCAGTGGTACTCACTGCAGCCAGAGCATCCTCTGGCAAATGTGAGCTCCCAAAGGCAGCCCACCTTCCGTGGCACCCACTGCAGCCTGTTGTATTAGAAAAGTGCTTTTCCCAAATTTCCCATACACTGTATGACTTAAGTTAGCATTCCTGGCACCATTTTGTATTTAGCTGCCATTTTGAGCTATGATCAAAAACTAACTTCTATCTCGCTTTGTGTTTGCCTCACCGAAAAGCAGCTGCAAATGTGTCCTCTGTACATGTGTTTCTCCAAGGCTGAGTTTGCTGTGCTAATGAATAGAATTTTTATTAGTGCATACCTTTCTGACTAGATAGGTTTGCTCCCAATGCTCAGAGCGGTGAGGGCAGGCAGAGTAATCTTGAATACAAGATAATGTGTGCCCGGTCCCAGGATTGTAACTCATCCTTCTGTACCTCCTTTGTTCATTAGCTCCCAACTGGAAAAGTCCAGTCTGGGCGGGTCTTTAGGGGTGCTGGAAGTGTACTTTACACTTAACATATTGTCTGATGTCAGTCCCCTCTGCAGCAATCCAAGGAGGCTGGTCAGACTTGACTCCGCTCGAGTGTATGACTTGTAAATCACTTTGGTTTGTATTCTCTACAGTCTGACCAACTCTTTATTTTTGTGGTAGGCTGAGAGGTGGTTGCGAGTGACCCAGTGGCCCTAATCGGGTCACTTCCTTCAGTTGGCGCCCAAACAGGGACTCCATCGGGTGAGTGACCCATCCTTGCCCGCAAATGGGTGAGGTGGTCGGGCCGCGTCACGTCAGACAGGTGAACCGGGGATCCCTGCATGAGAGAGTCTTGTGGGTGCAGCTGCCCCGTCTGTCTGACCGAGCAGTGCTTCGTCCAGTGGTCATCCCTACTGGGGTCCTGAATGGCAAAACCCTTGGATCCGTTTGGTTCATAGAGTCAGCAGTGGAGAATAAATTGGTTTGACCTGTGTGTACCAGGTGAGTTTGCTTTGGTTCTTTCTGGAGATGGCGCCAATTTGATTTTTATTTGACACGGTCTGAGGACCGTCTTTGGACAAGCGCTTAAATTTGTTTGAGTTCTTTATGAACATGGTACCACTTAGATTTGTATTTGATGAGGTCTGGGGACCAATATTTGGTAACAATATTTGCAAATATCTGCTCGGCATAAATAGAGAACCTGTTTTCTTCTGAAAAATGGTGTGCTTTAGGAAGGTGTTTTGTTTGGGCTGTCGCTGTTGTTCTGCTGATGCTCGATTGGAAGAAAGACAGCCAGCGCCTCCGGAAGGCACTCCGAATTTTGACAAGTATGTTAAAAATGGTCTTGGCCCTATTATGTTTAGCCAATGAATGTGTGAACACGATCAGTGCGCACATCCCAGTAATTGGGCACTCCCTCTGGTTCAAAAAAGAATCCGGTGAAGTTCCAAAATTTTATTCAATTTTTGATATTTTCAAATGAGTTTCATAAATTGATAGGTAGCATCCAAATCATATGGCTTTATACAAAGTCATTGTTGCTCCAATGCATTTCGGGTGCGTTACCCTTTCTCAAGGAGCTCTGAAAATGAAAACGAACTGCATTTGTATCAGCATTACATTCACAAAATCGTAAAAGACAAAAATAAACATTTCCAGTCGTGATTTAAAAGAGAATACAGGAGTGAATTTAAAAACAGCGTCAGCGGGTGAAGAAAGTGAAAGAGATAGGAAAAGAGATGACTAGTTAGGTGGGCAGTAGGTAATGGAGAATATGGTTTAAGAATACCGGGGTGCTACGGTGGTTTTGGAAAATCATGGGCTCACCCAGACGTGGTAAGAGGTGCCCGGGGGTGAAAGACGGCTCGCAAAAGTGAAGATAAGTAAAAGGAGTCTGAAGTGCGCTCACGTAGACTTGAAGCTGTAACGCGGTGCTGTGAAAGAAAACGGGAGGTTAGCCATTAACCAAACAATCTGTGTTTGCCACGTTTAACGGAGGCTGGCTGGCAAGAACGAGGCTTAGCTTACCTAACTGGATTCTATCAGGGGACTGAATAAGTCTCCAAACGGGTTAGCTGCTAGTCGGCTGCTACGCCTGGACGCCCGGTAGGTGTTGGGGCTTGTGTGAGAAACTGACTCGGTAATAACAAAAACCCGAGTTTGCTATCATGGAGATTGAAGAAGGACTCAGGTGCGTCGGCTACGGGGGCCATGTTGGAATGGGTGAAGGGAAAAATCTAAACGGCCGAGTGTATCGTAAACAGATGGTGTGAAGGTGACATAGATGGAAAAGGTGAAATGAATAAGCCCACATCTCAGGGGGTGAAAAGGGGATGATAAACAATATTGCATAGATTAATGAAAGGGGATGATGGTTGTGAATAAAATTAAAAAAATGGAAACTGTGACAAATAAAGAAATTACAAACAGTGATGTTTCAAAGACTCGCAATGGATCAAAGTGTCCTTGAATACCCGGCCGGGTATTTATAGAAAGCAACTAAGTTCGATCCGATCATTAAGACCAAAAGGTTTGCAAGCTTGCAAGCGGTAAATCCATGACGTTTCTCTTTGTAAAAGGAACTTGTTGTTATCTCTTCCTTCCTTTTTGTCGACAATTTCAAGGACCATGAACTTCAACTGTGCAATGGTGTGATGACATTCCATGAAGTGGGTTGCCACACTGGATTTTGTTTGCTTTGTCCGGATATTTGATTTGTGTTCATTCAATCTAACCTTAATTTTACGTTCTGTTTTGCCAATGTAGATCTTGCCGCAAGGGCATTTCAGTAAATAGATGAGGTTAGATGAGTCGCATGTTGCATTGACGTGCACCTTAATTTCTGTACCTCTCATTGGGTGATTTATTTTGCTGCCAGTGATAATGTTGTTGCAGTTATTGCAGTTGTGGCACGGTTTGGTGCCTTTGTAGATGGTTGGAGTTGGTGTTTCTTTGGAAAGGATCTCCTTTAGATTATTAGCTCTTGAGTAAGCAAAGATAGGGGGATTTTTGAACATTTCATGAAAATCTGGTTCAGATGCTAAGATTCTCCAGTGTTCCAGGATAATTTTCTTGTATCTTCCGCTAAGAGTGGAGAATTTAGAGACAACTACCATCCGGTTTGAGTCTTTCTTAGTTGTTTTCTTTAAGGCAGTTTCACGGTCGGTGGTGGAAACTTTGTTGGTAGCCTCATTGGTGATTTCTGATGGGTATCCTCTAGCTGCAAATCTAAGATTCATTTCATTGATCCTTTGAGCATATGTGTCCGGGTTGGATACTATGCGTTTTAGTCGTAACATTTGACTGTAAGGGAGGTGACGTTTTAAGGAGTGTTGATGGAAACTTGCATAGTGCAACGTGTTATTCCTGTCGGTTGGTTTCCTATAAAGATCGGTAGTTAAGCCTGTATCAGATCTGGTGATGGATACGTCCAAGAAGTTGATTCGGGAATCGTCCAGATTCCAAGTCAATTGGATTCTTTGGTCTTTGGAATTGAGGTTGTTTAGTTCATCTTCCAGCATAGTTCTGCTGCCTTTCCACAAGAAAAACAGATCGTCAATGTATCTGACATACATTAACAAGTTGTTGGTCCAAGCTGGATTGTCATAGATATGCTGTAGTTCAAAATCAGACATATAAATATTAGCATACGCTGGTGCCGCGCAGTTGCCCATGGACATTCCAGAAGATTGTTGAAACCACTGGTTGTTGTGGCAGAAGTAGCTGTGATAAAGAGTGTAAATCATCAGCTCCATGAGGAACACTTGCATAGCTTCAGGGATGTTGCTGTGTGTGAGAGCTTTCTCAATCGCTTCAATACCCCCTCCATGTGGTATGGAGGTGTATAAACTGTTCACATCCGCTGTGCAGAAGATTACGTTGTCATTTTTGTCGATCTTGATTTCTGCTAGTTTGAGTATGAACTCGGTAGTGTCTTTTACATAACTTTTGAGTTCCTTAACGAGAGGTTGAAGGTAACGGTCAAGGAATTTACCAATAGGTTCATGCAAAGATCCCTTGGTGGATACGATTGGCCGCATTGGCGGGTCCGTTAAGTTTTTATGTATCTTTGGTAGCAGGGTTATCGTGGGACTTCTCGGGAAGTCAACCAGTAGGAATTTTTTGGTACGCTCATCAATGGTGCCTTTGTCGTGAGCTTGATCGATGATGGCAACTAATGCAGTTTTGTATAAGTTGGTAGGATTAGATTCAAGCGGAATGTATGTGTCAGCTTGGCCGATGTGGTCGTTCATTTTTGCATTATACATGCTGGAGTTCATCACGACGAGAGCCCCGCCTTTATCGGCCTTGATGCATTTAATCGATTTGTTGTTAGCAAGCTTTCTCAAGGTATCCTTATCCTTTTGTGTTAGATTTGTGCTTTTGATCTTTTTCTTGAAGTTTATTTTTCCCAGATCCTGCTTAACCAATGTTTCGAAGGTATCTATGCTTTTATGGCTGACTGGTGGTATATAGGAGCTCGTTGGACGTAGTCCACGTAGTAGGTCCGGTTTTTGATCAGTTGGGGGTGGAATAATATTTTCAAAAAAATGCCGTAACCTAAGTTTTCTCGTTAACTTAAATGTGCTAGTCTCCAATTCAAGCAAGTTAGTAAATGAAGTTGGAATGAAGGAAGTGCCTTTTTGTAGCAGATCAGTCTCATGTTCCGTTAATACAATGTCAGAGATGTTAATGACTAACGATTCATCTTTTTTCTGTCCTTTTTGGAGCCTCTGGTGTTTGGAACCTCTGGTTCCTTTTCTCTTGCTTCGCCTGGGTCGACGATTTCTGGGGGGCCTTTCTCTAAAAAAGAGACACTGGCAGATGTGGACGCATTCTCATCGGTTTGATTTCGCTGGTTCCTGGGGTCCGCAGTAGACTTTCTTGGTTGTCTGTTCGGGGACTCGCTCCCGGAGGACGAGGTGTCCGTATGTTGGCTTGACGGTTTATTGCGGCGACGTTGGGCATAGATGTCGGCCCAAGTGTAGACCTCATCTAGCTGGTAATCCAATGTGTCACGTCTAAATTTTCTTAGTTTCCTATCATTGATATCCTTAGTGTGTTTTTCCAATTGTAATTTCATGTCTTCTAACATTTGAGTTATGTCTTCAGTAGATTTGAAAACTTCAAGTTCTTTTTCAACTTCCTTGATTTCATTGGTGAGTTCGGTCAAGATGTTAGAAAGCTCCTCAATAATGAGTAATATCAAGTCTAAGCTACACTTGTTGAGAATGGCGTTCCATTTAGTTTGAAAATTTTTTGAGTTCTTGCATAGAGACGGCTTTAAGGCGATTCTGAGTCCACGGGGGATGCGAAGAGCTTGGTGATATTTCACTAGTGTCTTAGCATGTAATTGCTGGTTAATGCGGCGTTTGGAAAGGTATAGAAGATGCTTGACACATTGTTCTCTAGTGCGAGTATTAGATTCATGTGAAACGTCGTCTTGGATTAATGCGTAAATGCGTTCTTTTTCATCATCACCATATGCTAGTAGTTCAGCTCTAGCTTCAGTAGATTTTGTGATGGTTTCAAATTGCATTTTAGGGCGTGCTATTGCCTATTTGGGCGGAAGAAAATGGAATCAAATCAATAAAGCAGGCAATGCACAGCTGTATTGGGGTAGAAATGTTTGAGAGAGGGACGCCAAAGCAATCCGGTTACGCCACCAGTTGGAGCACCTTTAAATTTCCTACATATGGTTAACTTTCCCACTTAAAAACATTTCTACCCCAATACAGCTGTGCATTGCCTGCTTTATTGATTTGATTCCTATTATGTTTAGTACACTATGGTACAAATATACGAGGGACAATACCAAGTTACAGTGGCCGTTGATGGGCATTTTTGTTGAACAGCAAATTAATTTCCTACAGGAAAAATTGTTTGCAAGAAGTAGCAGGCAGTCTATGTTTGATTCACTCAGAACATGGCAAAAGGAGGCTATACAGAGACGTATGAAAGCAGAGAAAAAGGCCCGGAAGGGGAGAATGCAGTTGTCGACTCAGAAAGCTATAACACTTGATAGATAGAAAATAAAATAGGGAATAGAGTGTGCCAATAGGATGTTTAGATTACAATGTAAAAAGTCTTATGTTGCTCGAGAAGAAAATGACACTTTTGTTGAGGAATTGCTGGATGTTCGACTTCTGCCTCCGTATGCCCCGCAAAAGGTATACCCTGTACTTTCCCTGCAACCCTAGTTACCCGGTTCCTCTGCTTCTGTTGTCTCTGTCCCTGCTACTGTTGCTCCGTCTGCCTTTGTCTACAGCACCCCCTGTCCTTTCTTCGTCTCCACCTTCTGTGGCAACTACCAATGTTAGCATCCCGACAATACCTATTGCTTTGGCGTCCCTCTCACCAGCTCCTACGCCCACAACCCAGTAAGTAGCGACCTTATTGCCCTGTAGCACTATTATCACTCCCACTGTTTTCCCCTATTCCCCGATGTTACAGAATATTGAGACGCCAGTACGTGGCTCTGAGGACAGGGACTGGACGAAATCCAAGGACTGGCTGGGACGGACATTGATACGGTCTGATGTAGGGGAAGCTGAGAAGAAGGTGGTAGTTTATCAGGCTGCGCAGTGGGCATGTAGTCCCATTTATAGTGTGGAAGATATGTGGGATGTGATGAAAGACTATGAGCCGTTTGTGCAGCAACATGCCCTTTAGCAATGTCGGCAACGTTGATTGGACTGTGGGAACAATGCTTCAATGATGTAGCACCCCAAATTATTTATGATATTAGGGACCATGTATATGCTGCTGGTATGTCACCTGGTGAGGTTTTTGGTAATGTCACAACACTGGTCGCTTATCGCAGTAGACTGCTTGAAAAGAGCCCGAAGATAGTATCTTACAGCCTGATTCATGAAGCAAAATTGCACTCGCAAAGGGCAAGATTCTCAGAATCTTGCCTTTTGCGAGTGCAATTTTGGCATTTGGGATTCACAATCCCAAATGCAAAAATCGCTAATGAGGAATTAGCAAATATGCGAGGATTAGCATTTAAGGAATCTCTATTAGAGATTCCTTAAATGCTATTCATGACACTTGCAAAAATTGCGACTTAGCAAAATTGGGCCGCTATTTACCGAGAGGTCAGACCTCTCGGTAAATAGCAAAAACATAGAAAAATGCTTTTAAAAGCATTTTTCTAAGTTGCATGTTGCACACACACATGTCCTTTGGACATGTGTGTGCGCAACACCTGTTCAAATGTGCATTTTAGGGGTGCTACAGGGTGTCCTTTGGACACCCCTGGCACCCTTAAAATCGCTATCTGATTTGCGAGTAGCAAATTGCTACTCGCAAATAAGGGATACTCCCCATTCATTCCTATTGGCCTTTTGGCCCATAGGAATGAATGGGGAGTTATTCCTTTTTTTGCGAGTAGCAAATTGCTACTCGCAAATAGAGAACATGTAGGAATCGCTATTGATTTAGCAATTCCTACATGAATGCCGTTTTGCGTGTCCTCAATAGCGAGTCGCTATGATTCGCTATTAGGGCCACGCAAAACGGCCCGTACATGAATCAGGCTGTTAGTTTCCGATGAGGGAAGTTCATCCCATATTCCACCCTGAATTACCAGAGCTATGGGATCAGCAGAATACTATTATTAGACTGAGGGTAGAGGCCTGTTTCCAAGAACAATGGGTTTATACTCCGGGGAAAAGAAGTGAGGTTTTGTCCCTTAAGACTGAGGGGCATATTACCAAGCAATAGCGATAATTATCGCTATTGCTTAGTTAGAGACAAAAATGTACTGCTGAGCTGCGGCGATTTTTATCGCAGATAAACCTTGGTATTACCAAGGTTTATCACAAATGCGATAAAAATCGGCCGCAATGCATGAATATCGCTGAAAAGTCAGCGATATTCATGCATTACCGAGCTAATGCTCTTAGCCATGTTATCCACCTCCCATTGGATAACATGGCTAAGAACTGCTCAGGGCAGGTGTTAGCTTTTGGAGATAGCGATGTTAGCGACTGTTTCCAGTCGCTAACATCTTGGCACGCCCACTTTGCATGTCATTAGTGATAAATATCACTGACATGCAAAGTGGGGCCCAAGATGGTCGCTATCTCCTACTAGCTGTCGCTAACTGGTGTTAGCGACAGCTAGGTAATAGGGAGATAATTTTATCTCCGCTTTCTTGGCTTTTAAAGCCAAAAAAGCGGAGATAAACCCTCTTGATAATATGCCCAGTTACCTGACCCTAGGAAAAATCTCACTGTATATTATAAGGAATTGACTGAGGCTGCTTCATCGATCGTGATGACGCTTGCGGATATTGAAATGTTCTTTGGTCTGCTGGTGCCCATTGATATTTGGAGACAGATGCACAAGCAGGACCAAGTTGTGGAATTGGGTGGTACCTGGGATCAGATTAAAGCATGGGATCAGGAGGGGAAGCCTGGGGAAAAGCATATGATTCTAGATTTGCCTGGCCAAATTATTACGTATATACACTCTCTCATTCCACCGAGAAGGGTAGATTGGGACAAGTTACCAGCAGATGAAAGTGTGTCAGATTTCATCACCCCATTTGAGGGTGTCTTTTTGGACAGGTTTTGTCAGTGGATGGAGGTGTTCGGTTGTTCATTAATAGATTTGCTATAAACTTGCTTCCTGAGATAGCAACTCGGTTGCAGGCTTCGGAGAGCACTTGGACAGGACAGAGCTCAGCAGGCCGTGGCATCAAAGAATAGTTCAAGAGGTAACTACTTTGGTGATACTAGGGGTGGAGAATATTATCATGATGATTATGACACGGATGAGGTAACAGGGATGTCTCACAGTTAGGACAGCCAAGGGCAGAGTGAGGGACCAGTTCCGATACCTGTAGATTAGCGCAGTCCATATGTTACTGGGGATTTGCATTGCTCAGCCGAGGAATTTCTGGTGGATACAGGTGTAATGAATAGCTCCATTTTTTGTTCACTGGTCCATGGGGCAGCTCTGTCCGGCCAAAATAAGGTTTCTGTAGGTTTTTCTGGTGTACCGGTTGTGAGATCCATTTCTAGACCTCTTGCACTGACTATAGTTCCTTTTGCTGTGGATTCGCCATTTTTGTTGACATCCAATTGTGGAGAAAATCTGATGGGTTTAGATTTGTTAAAGAAGTTGCATGCACAATTTATTATTCCCCTGCAGGTGTTTACATGGCAATGGGTTCTGGTGTGGTCAACATTAAGCAGTGTCTGTTCAAGGATGCACCACTCCCTGCTGAATTCAAAGACGTCCCACCCACACTGTGGGCAACTGTTGAATCGGACATAGGACTATTGCAGATCCCCCCGGTTTCCATTAAAATAAAAGACAATGCCATCTTGCCCCACATTCCTCAGTACAAGATACCGCAGGCTGGGGAGCGAGCCTTGTTGCAAATTATACAGGACTTGATTGAATCAGGGGTTGTTGTATGCGAATGTATGCAATAGCCTATTCTTCCCATCCTTGAGAGGGCTCTCTCTGGGTTCCTCTGAAGACCATCCAGATGTTTATCATTTTGTGATTGACTTCTGCGAAGTTAATAAAATAGTGGTTCCTCAGTTTCAGGTGGTCCCTGGCATTACTGCCTTTCTGACGATGATAACTTCCTCTGCTAAATACTTTTCTGTCATTGATCTAAAAAAATGCATTCTTCAGTATTCCAATACATCCAGACAGTAGACATTTGTTAGGTTTTACACTGACTGGCAGGAGCTTTAGATTCTGTCATGCTCCTCAGGGGTATACTGAGAGCCCTAGCATACATAGTCAAGCTTTAAAAGCTCAATTAGATTCCCTCACCCTTCCTTCAGGTAATATATTGCTCCAATATGTCGACGACCTTCTCATTGCTTCTGACACTGAAGAAAGTTGCAAAGGCAGCACAGTCAAATTGTTATTGCATTTGACACATCATGGACATAAAGTGTCTCTTTCTAAATTTCAATACTGTCGACAGGAGGTCACCTACCTAGGTCACCTACTGTCGAAGGAGGATAGGTAGGAGATTGACTCCTGAGCACATCAGTACCATAGTTAAAATGCCTACCCCCCAACACTCAGAGAGAGGTGCACACTTTCATTGGCATTACTCCCTATTTTCAGCAATAGCTTCCTAACTATTCATTGTTAATAAAGCCCCTGTTAGCACTAACCACTAAAGGTGTGCATGAACCCCTGCCTTGGACTCATGAATGTCAGCAGTCTTTTGAGCAATTAAATGTCACACTTTGCTCTGCTCCTGTGCTTGGCACGCCTGATTATACAAAGCCGTTCATGTTGTACATACACGAGGAAGCTGGTTATGCACTTTCTGTCTTAACACAGGCCTTTGGAGGTAAGCAACGTCCATGTGCTATTTTATCTGCTTTGCTTGATCCTGTCGCCAGAGCCCTCCAGAGCTGTCTAAGAGAGGCTGCGGCTGTGGCTGTCTCGATAAGACAATCAGCTGGGCTCGTACTTGATACTTACCTCACAGTTTTGGTGCCCCATGCTGTGGATACCCTTTTGAATAAGACCAAGATGCAGCACCTTCCCATTGGCCGTCTGATCGGTTATGAGATAACTTTCTTTGCCCCGCATATCACGATAAAAAGATGTGCCACTCTATAAGTGATGCGACCATCTGCTTTGTTGTTGTGTTTATTTTGGTTTTGAAAATCAAGAAATAAAGTTTATTTAAAAACAAAAAATGTGCCACTCTGAACCCAGCCACGTCACTACCCCTCCCTTCTGAGAGTGAGGAAATTGACATACATGATTGTATTTTTTGGACAGAGGAAGAGACGAAGGGAGAGGTAGACCTGACTGATGTTCCCCTATCTGACCCCCAAGGGGAACAATATGTCGATGGCTCTTGTTTCAAGTTACCAGATGGCACTACAACAGCTGCATAAGCAATTACGACACTACACACTTTAGTTGAGACATCACGAGTTCCCTATCAGTTGGCACAAGCTGCAGAGCTCATTGCCCTCATTTGAGGCTGTGAGTTGAGTGTGGGACTGGCTGTCAACATCTATACTGACAGCCAGCATGCCTTCGGAGTTGCCCATAATTTTGGGCAACTCTGGGCAGAGAGAGGTTTTCTCACTTCCCCTGGGATGAGGATCCAACATTGCCCCCTTATACATAGGCTCTTGTCAGCCTTGACACTTCCCCAGAAATTAGCGGTAGTGAAGTGCAGCACCCACAAGGCAATTACGGATGATGTGGGCAGAGGGAATGCATTTGCAGATCAGACAGCTAAGGAGACAGCTCGAACAAGAATGAAAAGGATGTTGGTAAATGTCAAGCAGATTCAGAGTCAGGCAACGATTGAGGAATTAGCAATATGGCAGGAAAGCACAGCACGTTTGGACGAGGATGGGTGTTGGACTGATAAGTCAGGAAAACAGAGATGGATGCTACCATATGCATATGTTCTTCCCGTGGTTACCATGGCTCACGGGCCTGCCCATATCAGTGCGAAAGGCATTTTCAAGTTGTTAGACCCAGTGTGGCAAAATGTAAATAGCCAAAACACAGCCGCCCATTTGGTTAAATATTATATGGTGTGGATGATGCACAATCCTGGGAAAGGTACCCTACCCCACCTGGTAATTTTGCACCTTCTGCTTTTCCTTTTGAAGTTCTCCACATAAATGTTATTGAGATGGACAGGTTCAACAATTTGAAATATGTGTTGGTGGTTGTTTGCACATTCACATTACACACAGTAAATGGGCCGAGGCTTACCCCACTAAAGAAAATACAGCCATGGCGACTGCAAAGGTACTCCTCAAGGAGTTCTTTCCTTGTTTCAGCTTGCACCGTTTGCTTTGGAGTGATAACGGAAGTCACTTTAATGCAATAATGAAACAGTTGGTTTTGTGAGGGACTCCACATCAAAAAAAAGTTTCATGCTGTGAACCACCCCCAGTCAGCAGGCCTGGTTGAGAAGTACAATGGTACTCTTAAACTGAAGTTGGCAAAGATACAGGAGAGTACAGGGTTGCAATGGCCAGATGCTTTAACATTAGCCCTCTTTTAACAAAAACAACAGCCCACTTCAGAATGGGGCTGATGCCCTATGAAGTTGTGTTTGTACGCCCGACAAATGTCTGGGGCGTCCCACAGCCCAAAAATGTTTTCTGAGTTGGAATACCCTATGTTGGTGGACTATCTGTATGCGTTATCTAAAAGTCTGCGTTCTATTCACCAACAGATCCAGGACACCCTACTGCCAGCACCTGAGGGGCTCAAACATGATATTCAGCCTGGCGACTACATCCTCACTCGTAATTTTTAACGCAAGAAAGCCTTGGAGCCGCAGTGGAAGGGGCAGGTACAAGTACTTCTTGCCACCCATAGTGCAGTCAAGGTTGCAGGCCGAAAGAACTGAATTCACCTACAGCACTGCTGCCGGGTACCTCTTCCCCTGCCTTACGACCAATGGGCCCTTGAAGGCATCGGGATTTTGAGGGGGAGCAGTTGCCCCGCTTCGTTCCCTTCTCGGAGAACGAGGCAGTGTTGAATGAGGCAGTTCCACCTGAGATCAGGGCTGTCCAGGAGTCCAGTTCTGCTGGCCCATCTGTGCTTGAGCCCCAGTCCATTGGCCCCTCTGTGTCTGAGTCCCCTGAGCCCCTAGCCTTCTTTTCTGACCCCTCTGTGCCTGGAGTTACTAGGTACAACTTGTGCCCTCGAAGGAAGAATGGTGCACCAAAGGAGAAGTCAGACTAGTTAGGGACTGACTGTACTAGTTAGGGCAGGGGTCTCCAACCAGTAGCTCGGGAGCTACTGGTCGCTCACCAGCACCCTCAAAGTAGATCTCAGAGGTGAAGCCAAACTAAGCCAATCTCAGAGATTCTGTGTATATTAAAGAAGGCAGCACTGCTCATTTCACTACCCTTAAGAGTTACAGACAGCCAAACCAATGACGAGCCTGTTGATAACACTCAAACACACACTGTGATGGCCTATCAATCAGGGATTTATAGAGCGCAATACTCCCCTGTGAGGGTCTCAAGGAGCTGGCAGACAGTGTGGGGGATTGGGCAGCTCAGGTCATTCGAAAAGCCAGGTCTTGAGGCTCTTCCTGAATGCTTTCAGTGTGGGGCTTCATCTGATGCTGAGGGGGAGTTCATTCTGGGTCTTGGCCATGATGTAGGAGAAGGGTGAGCCTCCTGTTCTGGTTCTCTGGATGCAGGGGATTTCGGCCAAGGCCTGGTCAGCGGAGCGGAGGTTTCTTTTGTGTGTGTAGAAGGAGATTCTTTCGTTGAGGTATTGGGGTCCGGTGTTGTGGAGGGCTTTATAGGAGTGTGTGAGCAGCTTGAAGGTCACTCTTTTTTTGGCAAGGAGCCAGTGGAGTGCTCGTATATGCTGGGTGATGTGGTCTTGTCGTGGGATGCTGAGGATGAGTCTGGCTGCGGCGTTCTGGACAGTCTGAAGTTTGTGGAGTAGAGATTTGTTGATTCCGGCATAGAGGGTGTTCCTGTAGTCCAGCCTGCTTGTGATGAGTGCATGGGTGACAGTCTTCCTAGATAAGGGGGGTGGGTCCAGGTCTTGCTGAGTATGCGGAGGGGGTTGAAGCATGTGGAAGCTGCAGCGTTGGCCTATGGATCTGCCACATGAACCATCTTATCCACTTTAAATCTACCTAAAAAGGAGCTTGGCCATGTTATCCGCCCTGCTCGATCAGTCGCACTGTGTGTGACATCAAAGAATAGTAGCAGCAGTAACCAGGGCTGACCCACCAAAGGGTGTGACTGCAAAAACTAGAGTGAAAATGTGTTACTTGGGAGCATGATCAACCAAAGAGCTGAGGAGAAGAGCGTATGGATCCAGGGCAGAGAAAATTAAAAGCATCACATTCATTTTTGAGTGGGTGTGTGACATTGTGTCCTTCCCAAATAAACAGTGTTGATTCCTTAAAGCTACACCTAGCGTCAAGGATTGCCAAATATGTATGCTGGTCTCCGTCATAAGAGTATTATCTCTGACGCAATTGTGCCCATTCATGGTATAATTCTGCAATAGCCATAATATTGTCGTCCTTGACTATTTTGGGCATACATGTCTAGTAATTACATACTTGCTGCCATCACTGACATATTAAGAGCATGACTGGCCTGCTTTTAGCCATTCCTGACAGAGTGGCAACCGCTTCTCCCATAACATTGTCCATAACTGATGTATGTTGGGCATCCAGCTGCGGCACAGTGGTAGCCCTGGTTTAATGGTGTGCATTATCGGCATAACAGAGGCAATCTTAGTGTTATGGTGAGGAAGCATGGCCTATGATTCCAATACCTGGGTATTTGAAGCATAATTTGCCCAAGAGAGGCATTTTTACATGGTGGTACTCAATGAAAACAAAAAGCTGATGTTTAGGGACTGTGCATTTTGAACGATGAAAACTGATTTGATTTTTAAATGAAAAAATTATGCTTTTTCAGAAAAGGTTTTTCTTCTGGAAAATTGAGTTTGATTGCTCAAAGTGGAAAGGGATTTTGAAAGAAAGATGTGTTTTTTCAAAAACTAATATGCTAATGATGACAAAATATTTAGGGGTGGGTGGAAGTCGCATAAGGGACTTACGCGGAGAGGCACGAAGATTGAACCAGTCTCCGTGCCTCTCCGCATATTTCCGTTACGCGCCGACCACCTGCCGCCCGCCTCCCGCCCGCAATATTAAATGTGATTAAAAAGCCTTAAGATAATATTCAAAATAAAACATACCTTATCGCGGGGTCATCCTGGGCCATCTAGCCTTCTTCTTGGAACTGCGAATGCGCGGGAGCCTGCGCATGCGCATTCCTCGCTAGGAATGCGCATGCGCAGGCTCCCGAGCATGTGCAGTTCCAAGAAGAAGGCTGGATGGCCCAGGATGACCCCGCAATAAGGTAAGTTTTATTTTAAATATTATCTTAAGGCTTTTTAATCACATTTATTATTGCGGGCGGGCGGGAGGCGGAAGGCGGGCGGTGGGCGGGCGGCCACTTCCGTTACGCCCCTGAGTGTGCAGAGATTTGCCCGTTTCTCTGCCTTCATTGCGAAAGGCGACAGGGGCAAATCTCCGCACATTCCATGGGCGGAACGGAGATGTCTGCCCACCCCTAAAAATATTGCAATTCTAAAACACATTTAAAGTTGTTGTTAGGGTGTACTTTGCTGCAGTACCAATGGAGTTAGTTGAGGGAAACGCGCAATTGGTGCACCGTTCGGATATTGGACAAGATAGATTGAATGTGCTCTCCTGGAGGGGGGTACTTTATCCTGTACAACGTGGGATTTTCTTCAAGAGCTGGTCCGATAGCTCCACCGCTGGTGCTCAACAGCGCCAACGTTGATAAACAATAGGAGTCTGCCAGCGAGGCTCTAACGGATGCTGGGAACTTTCCCTTTTTGCCCCTAGTTTTCTTGCATTCTTTTCCCTTGATTTCACAATGTACCTGTTAGGTCGACCCATTGCTCAAGAAGAACAGCCATTTGTAGCCACTCGTTCAGAACGGAATGAGTCTAGTTGGTCTATTTGGTTCATAAAGAGTAAAATAGTTTTCGTAGTGATTGTTGTGATATTTTTAGTAACAGTACTTGGAGTAGCATGGTTCTTAGAAACAAAATATCCATTGCATTCCCTGGTTGGTACAACACCTGTTTACCCTGAACACATGTTTGTTACTTTGGCCCCTCGCAAAGGGGAACATCGCAAAACAAATGTAGATAATGTATTTTTGCAAATGCTGGATCAAGCCCATGGTAGGTCCAATGTTACGAATTGTTGGATTTGGAGTCTACTCCCCTCAGTTGCACATAGAAGCAATATTTTGCTGTTGATGCCATTATCATATCTCGCAAGCTGTGAGGGATGGTTTGAACTGTTTACTATTGTATACAATCATTTTCATTCTTCTACTATGGATATGACATCTCCTGAATATATACATGTTCATCAAGGGTTCACTTCCGGGGAGCAAGGGGCCCCTGATACATTGTCCCCTGCAGCCTGTTTGAATGTATATGAACAGGAGAAAAATGTAATATGGCTTCAAAATGAAATATCAGACTTCCAGGGGTTTAATGCTACAGAATACTTCAAATGTTTCCAGACACGTAATATTACTAAGGACAAAGTGATGCCTATCTGTAATCTGGTATTCGGCTCATATTACATTTTATATTATTTGTTAGGCGCCTTGATGCCTTTTGGGCTAAGTTGTGCATTATAAGATTGCCTTCATTCATTCATTCATTCATGCCAATACCAGAAGACAATACAACAGCTGGGTTTTGTATGCACGAAAGAGGGAAAGTACAAGTAGGGGAGAGCAATTGCAATTATAAGTATATGTTAAGTACAAACAGTAGTACACCTTTGCTCCCACCGCATAATGTCTATTTTGTCTGTGGGTCTCAAGCGTATGTTTGGCTTCCTAGGGGGTGGTCAGGTATTTGCTATCTCTCTTTCCTTCTTCCCCCAGCGTATAGAGCATCCTCCACCTACCAAAGGGATTACCGATTACAACGTAGGAGTGCATTCCTGCCCCAAGTTAGAAGGGTAATAAATACAGAAGATATAGATCAGACAGATACCACTTTGCAGCAGTTCACAGATGCAATGAAGGGCATCGTACCCTTTTGGGGTCCTATGTTTAACAGTCTTAATATCCTTTGCCTCACACAAGTAGTAGAGGGGGTCATTAATACCGCAGATGGTATTTTGACGAATATTACAGCTGAGCTCCAGGCTACAAGTCTTGTTGCTTTGCAAAACCGGATGGTGTTAGACGTCACCCTTGCTGATCGGGGAGGGGTCTGTCAGGTCATTGGCAGTAGTTGCTCCGTCTATATTCCAGACCACGTCCCTAATGTATACTCTGCCATTCAGAAGTTGCACAAACTTGCATCTGACATCCACCAAAAGAATGGCACTTGGTCCCCCTCTGGATGATTCTGGGGTCTGTTCGCATCCACTGGGTTGGAAGATTCTCATTGTGTTAGCTGTAGTTGCTGGTCTACTCTTCACCTGTTGCCTGTGCATACATTGTCTCCCTGCTTGCTGTGCTCATTGTGCCAAGACTCTAATGCCCAAATCGAAGGGTTTAGTATCTGATCCTAAATTAACTGCCATTATGATGCAAAATATAAAAGATACCATGTCAATAGATGAAGGTATTTTTGAATATTGATAATGCATATATTAGCTTGCACTTGGTAGACCTTTAGTTCTGTAGGGAGTCGTTTGCTCCAAATAGTAAGAAAATGTATTAGCAAATGGTAAAAGCAGGGTCTGTTGGAGTAGAAAATTGCTTTCCCCAAATTTCCCATACACTGTATGACTTAAGTTAGCATTTTCTGCACCATTTTGTATTTAGGCGCCATTTTGAGCCGTGATCGAAAACTAACTTCTATCTCACTTTGTGTTTGCCTCACTGAAAAGCAGCTGCCAATGTGTCTTCTGTACGTGTATTTCGCCAAGGATGAGTTTGCTGTGCTAATGAGTAAAATGTTTTATTAGGGCATACCTTTCTGACTAGATAGGCTTGCTCCCGCTGCTCAGAGTGGTGAGGGCAGGCAGAGTGACCTTGAACACAAGATAAAGTGTGCCTGGTCCCAGGATTGTAACTCATCCTTCTGTACCTCCTTTGTTCATTAGCTCCCAACTGGAAAAATCCAGTCTGGGCGGGTCTTTAGGAGTGCTGGAAGTGTACGTTACACCTTACCATGTTGTCTGAAGTCAGTCCCCTCTGCAGCAATCCAAGGAGGCTGGTCAGACTGGACTCCCCTTGAGTGTATGACTAATAAATCATTTTGGTTTGTATTCTCTACTGTCTGGCCTACTCTTCATTTTTGTGCAAGGCTGAGAGGTGGTTGCGAGTGACCCGGGTGACCCTAATTGGGTCACTTTCTTCAAGCCAGAGCATCCTCTCGCAAACGTGAGCCCCCAATGGCAGGCCACCTTCCGTGGCACCGTAGTCCCAGCCCAGTGGGTTAATGCAATCAGCACAACCAGAACAACCCCTACTGCCTGTGCTTTAAGTGGGATGAAAAAGGTGGTGGTTCTCAAGTAGGGCGTGGCCAAGGCAGTGTAACTAGTGATCCTTTCCAGGAGGAGTGGCCTATTTAATGATGGGTGTGGCTTCAAATATTTGATCTAAAATCCTGTGCTTCACAGTGTGGCAGCTGACCAGTATTTTGGTGCCCCTCTGTGAGGTTTTTGTCATTGCATCCAGATGTATCACACAAATATGAACATATGACAGACCTATTGGCTTAGCCAGTGCTTGTTAGCAGTATCAGATACATGAGTAACAATGATTTTCTTGTGAATACATATGAACTAAAATGTTTAAATTTTGAAAATATGAAAGTGTGAGTCAAACATTACTCTGGTCTGTGGAATGAGTGCTGACCTCGGTCACTGCTGCCCTCCCCTCTACATTAGTTAGACTCTTACGCACTTTTCTTCCCACATCTTTTGGAAATCCTCCAGCTGCATGTTTCACACATCATGTCCTTCCTCTTCAACACTGCCCTTTCATCTTTCTTCTGAATTTACTGCCTTGTATGCCCTTCGCTTCACCATGTCCTCGCCCTCTCACACAGTCAGTCCTTCTCCTCATTGGGAAAACAGGGTTTTTTGGTGTCAGTATTTCAACAGATGTGAATACAACCTTCATGTACTGTCATTTCAAAGAGGAACTACAAATTACATGTGCAATGATCGCTCTGTGCGCTCTGCAGAGAGGCCAAAGATTGGATGAGCATGCACTCTGAACACCTTTATGACCCACTGACAGGCAGTGTGAGAAGCTCACAGTGCCTTGAGCCTAAACTCCACAGCTCTCAGTTGTGCCCAATCATGCACACCCACTCACAACTGGAACTCATCAGGACACCTAGAAGTGACTTAACTCACAATACCAACTGTGTACGAATCACATATTGTGTGACAAAACTACAGAAAGACAACACTTTGAAAAAGTAAATAGCCTGCAGTGCGCAGGATGGAATAAAATACCAGGGGGCAGATTTACAAGGACTGGCGCATCCCTGAATATCAGCAGGGATGTGCCAGTAAAGATGCGACAGGCACTTCTACCCTTGCGCCACCACAGATGTGTCGCATTTACAATGCGGCGCACTGTGGCGCAGTGATAGACAGATGCGTGTCGCATCTGATGGTTTATGGGCGGTGCATTGCTGGATTCGTGTCGCAAGTGCAACGCAACTCTAGCAATTCTCAGGGGCGCTCTATGCTTAACATGCTGCGTCACTCCTTACGCCTGCTTCAAGCAGGCACAGGGTTTTGACGCAGCATAGACGTAAAAGTGACTCCGTAAAATCTTGTAGATTTCACTGCATCACTTATACTGGGCTTCCTTGCGACGGACCGCCCACCCTGCATACATTAAACCTGATGCAGGTTTAATGTGGCGCAGGGCTTTATAACGTGACGCATCTCCCTAGATGCATCACGTTGTAAATAAGTTGCAGCATGGCACATGATTTACGCCGCTGCTGCGTCACAGAAGTGACGCAATGGCGGTGTAAATGAGTCGCAAGGGGCTTGTAAATCTGCCCCATGAGGTGTAAACTGGGACTGAGTTGGGAACAGATTCCCCAGGTGGTTTTCACGGTCCTTGTTGGGAAATGGTTCAGTGTTTTTGCCTATAAAGTTAAAGACGTAAACATAAGGCCCGTTAGGAACCCTTATCACTGCCGGATCCGAGACCCAGCAGGACCTGGTCCAATTAAAGCACTTCCCACTGCCCTCCACTGAGAACCAACTCCCCAAATGAAGGATAGACCGCACTAGAGGCCCCGTAGCCCCAGTTTAGCGATTGACAGTGCTCACCGCAGGCAGAGCTCCGCCCCCAAAGCAGGCGTCTGCTGAAGCACCACTGTCACACAGACAGCTCAGTGGGTTAATGCGCTCAATGCAGTCACAGCAAGTGGCCCAAAGGCAGATTGAAGTACCCGCAGGACAGACACGAGCAGTGCGCTACTGCAGTCACTTTGGCCAGCACAACCTCCTTTCTGACATGTTTCAATTGAAGCTAGAAACATCAGGGGGTTAATGAGCCTGCTGCAGAGTCCCATGTGGGCATTAAAGTCTCAATCCAAGTTAGAAACAACGCCACCCCACCCGCTGGGTTAATGTGCTTACGGCATCGACCATTGTGCTCCATGAAGTTCCCTCGTTCCAGTCACAGTATAAAACTTTTAATTTAAATGTTTGTAACACAGCCCGTTTACCTTTAGGGAAAATGAGCTGCATTACAAAAAAAGATTGATTTATTTAAAAAGCAATCACAGACATGGTGGTCCTTGTTATTGTCGCCATTCCCAATGGGTCACAAATTGCTACCTGCCTCATGAATATTGATGTGGCAGGCCTATTTGGTTCCCTTTGGGAATCACAAACAGTGTCTGAGACACTGTTGTGCATAGCTGTTTGTGATTTCCTAATTGTGAATTGCAAAAAAATGCTCAAAGAAATCACAAACGGAGTTTTTTGCTCATTTGGCCCCAGCTCTTCCAGATAGGTCTTTACAGCTCTTCAGAAATGGAGGCGGGCACAGAGCGAGCATCTCTTGATGGGAGAGTGTTCCAGAACGTGCCCCACGTGACATAGAAGCTGTACTGCTCCTTATAGGACAAGGCCAGGTCTGGTTTGTACATGTTGAGCCTCCTTCTATAAGAGCAATGAATGTTCTGCAACACAACGCAGAGATTTTCTGACAGCAACTGACTCATGGTCCAAGAAGACAATAATTACTGAACCAATGTCTTGTCAGTGACAACCTCCAAGGCGCTCTGTACCTTCACTGGGCGGCAGATGTATCAAACTTTCACACAGTGCAACGCAGCAAGCCACCTCATTGGGTGAAAGGAAAAGGGCAGGAATGTGACGTGTTTAACATTTTACAAAACATTTCTCCTCCTTACACCTCCCCTGGGGATGGGTAGCATTTTGACGCATTCCCAGGTTTACCTGTAATGGTAAATATGGGTATGTGCCCAAATCTATGGATGGGTGCATGGGGCCACCCTCGCTCCACCCATGGAACACGTCCCTGGGGCAGCGCAACGCAATGCAGTGATTTCGCTGCGTTGCGTTGCTCTAGATTTATCAAGCCCCTCATGGCCATGCAAAGTGGCCTCGTGTGGCCTGATATATCTTACTGAGTAGTTGCGTTCCCCTTGAGCCCCCTCCCGGGGTGCAAGGACACCACCGCTCAATCATAAATACGCCCCCGCTGTCCTCCCCTCTGATCTCTTCTCAATGAAGCAACAGCATCCATGTGAGATCCCTCCCAAATCTTCTGCTCTGCATGGCAATCTAGCGGCCAAACTAAAAAGGCGATTATTTGTCATTGCTGCTCTGGAAAGAGGACTACAGTTCACAAAATGCATAACACTGGCAAATGACAGCTTCTTTATAGATATGGAGTCATCTGATGATCTTAACCTCAATTCATATGGAGAAAGATCTTGGGACTGACAGTCAGTGCTAACTCCCTGGATAGCCATGCTGGCTGACAGGGGGCGGGGGGAGGAAGGGGGGAGTCTTGTTGGCCTGTGCCTAAGTTGCAAACTAAATTATTCAATAATAATGTGATGGGCCTAATGTTTTGTTCCAGGGCCTAAAGCCAGTGCTATCGAATGTTATGATGCCAAATACAGAGGCTGCGCGGTATAGATTATACCTCATGCCTCTTTCATGCACCAGCAGACCCTCTCTTCCCCTTTTTCCTCACTCTTTCGGGTCCTTTTTTGCCCTGCTTCCTTCCCTTTGCCAGTGTTTTCATGGTTTTCGCTTCCTTCTTCCCGCCCTCTTTTTCTCTTGCTTGCTTAGGGCCAAATACTGATGAGGAACATTATGGGCCCGATTCTTAAGACAAAACTTAAGACAACTTAAGACAAAATCCTAAACTTACTATCATTTTGGTATTCACAGAAGTTAGGAGTCCTAACTTTAGGACTCCTAAACTGAGAAAAATCCTAACTTTAAGACTTTCGGTATTCACAGAAGGCATTTAGGAGTCCTAAAGTTAGGAGTCCTAACTTTACTACTCCTAAACTGAGAAAAATCCTAACTTTAAGACTTTCGGTATTCACAGAAGGCATTTAGGTCTCCTAAAGTTAAGACTCCTAACTTCTTTGAATACTAAAATGAGTAAGTGCCTTCCAAAATGAGTAAGTGCCTTCTGTGAATACCAAAGTAGTAGCAAGTTTAGGATTTTGTCTTAAATTAGTTCTGTGAATCAGGCCCTAAGTGCCAGCCTCCAAAAAGTGAGTGCTAGTGGGCCTCACCTGCAACCTCCGGCTCAAATTAAGCACTGTTCACGGCCTGATAAAAGCCCAGTCTGTGGGGTTGGGACCCGACCTGGTGGCTGCATGAACGCAAACATCCCTTCACAGGCTACGCTCTTTGCAATTGGACCCAGAACTGTCTTAGTGTATCTCATTGCCACGCGTGAACCCCGACAAGAAGGTACTGGGCCCACATTTCGGACCAGACATCTGGTTGGCGCTGGTAACTGATTGCAGAATCACGAAAGGCCTGATAAGCTGCCAAAAACACAGGTGCCCCAGAACTCAACAAAGAATATGCCAATACTTTCTGAGAAGACTTTAACAAGGACTTGATGGTCAACAGTGTAAAGGGTGCTGAGTGGCCAGAGGGACTCTCCAATGAGGGATTTCAAGATGGCAGCCGAGTGGTTGTCTTGATAGCAACAAGGAGGTCTGTGAGGTCAGCAATTGAAAGTTGGTCCAATTAGGCATGTCTCACAGTGCGACTGGTGGTGGCTTGGTGTTGCGGTGATGATCTTACTACAAAGAACGTGTTGATAGTGCAGTATTTGAATATTGAATGGGGCATTGGTGAATCTGTCAGTCCTGCATGGTGTTAGCATAAGAGGCCTTTGCTTCTACACAAGACTGCTTTTCTTGTAGATATTTAATTGAAGGTTGTGTTCAGTTCGGATTACCAAATAGGCAAAGTAGGCACCAGCCTGTGGGTCCCACACCTTTTAGGGGCCCTGTGTCAACAGAGCAAAGAACATGAATTTGATCTTGAAAGAACTGTAATTTTTTAAAATAACATTAACAATTATTAATGATTAGTTTTGTGCAATAAAATTGGTTTATTAAAATGGTTCTTTGGTAAAATTAAAAACGTATTAGGAGATCATTTGCGGGAGGGGCGACATTTCCACAGGGCTTCATCCGGCACTGGTTGTGTTTACCATGATGAGGGTCTTCTATGTTCAGTTGAGTTTTTCAGTTTATTTAGGCCATCCTGGTCTTTTACTTTGCATCATTTATTTTCTTCTATGTGGATGAGTCATTTGCAGTTGGTGAGTTCTTGCATGTTACAAATAGTGGCGTTTTGGATTATGTGGATCACGGTGTCATTGAGGCACAGCATTTGGTGTTCTCTTTCATGGTGTTGTTGAGCATACACTGGAGTAAATTGACAATGGCTGTGGGTTGAGCAGATGTGTGGACATTTCACCGTGGGGTCAGACACAACTCGCTCTCAATGCCGGTGTTTGCCCAGAGGTGATTGATGTTTTTTTTGGTTTTTTTTTACAGGGATGCCCCCCTGTTTCCCTGCTTCCCACCTTGCCCTGCCACCTAAAACTACTGCATTATTTAATTAAGCGCTGCAGTACAGGCAGCAAAATATTTTTCAGTAAGGATGACGCGTCCCAAAGTCTGCATACTGGTTGAGAAGCGGTTGGTAGGTTGAGTAGCTATTGCTTGTGTGTGTGTCGATGGACAGATCTTTGCTGGTTGCTTGGCTGGGTGCAATGGACCATGGTTGCTGGTCAGTTTGTGGTGGATGGCAAATAGTAAAGTGGAGTGGTCGGTGAAATCCATTCAGGTTGGAAGGTGGTCTTCCAGGGATGGCTCGGGAGATGATGATGATGAAGTTGTGAGAGTTGCCGAGGATGGCTCTTGGTTCCTTGGTGTGCTGCCTGGTGGTGAGGGTGTTTTGAGAATTGATAAGTGCAGTGTTCATTTTCTTGACAGTTGCCATCTCTTAGCAGGCTAGCGTCCGCCTGGTTTATATTCTTGAAGTGATTTATGGAAGTGCTAGTGATGGGATTGGTAATTTCCTGGTGGTCTTCAGATCAGGGGATAAAGGTGATCATCCGTGAGGTGGACAATAGGAAGGGCATTTGAGGAGTGCAATGGATGTGAGAAGTTTGAGGATTGCCAGGTAAAAGGTTTTCGGAGAATGCAAGACCATGAAGGACAAGCATATGTCAGAGAGTCCTTCCCTATGTTGGTCTCTTCCATTGGTGTGTTGCATGGTGTTGCATCTGGCGTTGACGATGTCCATGGCGTGAATGGAGCTGTGGCTTTGTCATGGTTCATTGATGAAAGTGTGTGACTAGGTTAACTATGGTCAAGGTATCTGCTTTTTTTAGCTGTATTTCAGAGAGTAATTTTCTGTTGGAGCGTGTAATATATTCATCTCTGGGATCAGTCGTAAGCCGGAGATCCTGAGATGAGGGGTGGAAATGTGAGAGGTCAGTGGTTATCAGTGGGACGTATATGAACAATATAGTGAGTTAGAAGTAAAGGAGGAGTAAGAAAGGAAAAAGGCCTGGACCAGAGTATGTTTTTGTGGGTGTTGTTGTGCTGCACTGAAGCATCCAATCAGCTGACTAGGCACCTAGGTAGGACTTCCTCTGAAGTCTGTGGACTTGTAGCAGAGTCCACAGACTTTTCAATGGCTGGAAGTAATTATATCCTTCCACCACATTCAAAAAGGCCGGCTCCATAGCAAGAGTGGGCACAGCCACCATTTTGTGAAGAGGAGCACACCTGTAGAGATCCCAAACTGAGTCACTGCAGCTATGAAACTTCAAGAATGACTGACGCAGATGACTAGGAACTTCCTGGAACATCATCTGAAGCTGAGGAATGGCAAGCTACCTGCACAGGAGGGAGAATATAAAAACAATACATTGTATGGGAGCTTTTCACTCAGCTACCTGGTGAGAAAACACCTAAAGCTTGGGTACAAGCAGGAGGCAGAGAAGTTTCCACTCCTTCGGCAATTCTACAATGACTTTGCCTTCTCAAGTGAAAGCATTAAAGAGAGTATCAGGAAGACCCGTAGAAAATAAAGGAAAAAAACAGCAAGCCCGGATACAGAGAGAGACCCAAAATGGTCTGGAAAAGGTGCTGCAGGAAGTGTGTAAAACAATCCTCACCTAATAATCTTTGTTCTCTATTCTCTATTGCACTGGGTGCAAACAATGTTAAATTGTTATAAGTGGCAATTTGCCATGACTGTTGAAAAAAAACAGTAAAAACACACAATAAATCCCCAAAAACAAAAACTCACCAACCAAAAAAAATTGTTCTTTTCAGAACCACCAACAAAACTGATTGCATACAGAGCTTGTCAGAAGACTTGACTCATTGGCCAGCCCCACAGAACACAGACGAAGACCAGGCATAAGATCCGCAACTGCATAGGGCTAAAGGCCGTGTATATGGGGAGGTTGGCGAACAGAGGCGGGTTAGGTGCAGGGCTGACCAGAGGCTAGACCGGCCAAAGAACTGCTGCTGTGCACGGCCGAAGGCCATGCACCTCCAAGGTGGCCTACCAGCAGTGGGTTGGGGGAAGGGCCTGACAAAAGTTGTGGAGAAGTGTGGCTCACTGGTTAGAGGAGGCAGACCTGGAAGCAGAGGTCAGCCCGGGACCAGGGTTCAATTCCCGTCTCGGCGGGGTCTTGAGTCTTAAAATGTCCATGGACTCGACAATTCTTGCTCCGGTGCCTACTCGATTCACGGGTTCACACTCTGCGACTCTGGGCAATAGCTTGCTTAATCTCCACAACGGCCCCTCACGGCGGGATGCCTGGCTTTCACCTTGCGGATACCCTGCTGGGGTTATCTCACAGGGGAATACCAGGACGGGTTCCCTAAGCAAGTGCTTAGAAACCGCTTGGTGATTTGCGCTATATAAATTCCTGTACATTTACATTCCTGTACATTTACAAAAGTCCAGCCCCAGCAATCAACTACCGCTGCACACGCCAAAGACCATGCTCAGAAGGTTTTTGTTGCCCACAGTAAGTTGTCTTCAGAGGATGGGCCCAGGGCCTGGCCAAAGTCTAGTACGTCAATGTAACTCTTTTTTGAGACAGATAGACAGAAATACAGATATATGGATAGACCTACAGATAGACCGACAGACAGACAGACAGACAGACAGACAGACAGACAGACAGACAGACAGACAGACAGACAGACAGACAGACAGACAGACAGACAGACAGACAGACAGACAGACAGACAGACAGACAGACAGACAGACAGACAGACAGACAGACAGACAGACAGACAGACGGATAGACGGATGGATGGATGGATGGATGGATGGATGGATGGATGGATGGATGGATGGATGGATGGATGGATGGATGGATGGATGGATGGATGGATGGATGGATGGATGGATGGATGGATGGATGGATGGATGGATGGATGGATGGATGGATGGATGGATGGATGGATGGATAGATAGATAGATAGATAGATAGATAGATAGATAGATAGATAGATAGATAGATAGATAGATAGATAGAGTGAGTCCAGGCTTACAGAATTATATGTCTGATACCAAGGACCATATTTACAATGAATTATAGCTGCGCGTTGCCACAAGCCATTTTGCTGCGCCACGCTGCGTTACTTCAGAAGCAAAGGGATGCGCCATATCTACAATGATATGACGTATCCCTGAGCTCTCCCTTGCACTGGAGCACATTTGGCTGCCATGCACCAACATAGGCCCCCTTGCACCATGGTGCGAGGGTGCCTGCATTGCAGGGATGATTGTTTTTGTGCAGGAAGGGACATCTTCCTGCACTAAAACAATCACCGGAGGTGTTTTCCTCTTTCAATATGTGCTGCATGGAGCATGTAAAGAAAGAGGAAAAAACGAGGAGAAATGAAAGTATTTCTAAAAGTATTTCTCCTGGTTGCGCCTCATTACGCCTCCCATGAGGATACGTAGGATTCTAACACATTCCCAAGTTTACGAAATGTTGTAAATCTGGGAATTCAGCCGAATCCATGGTGGTTACGTGGGAACACCCACAGCAACACCCATGGAATGCCCTTTTCACAAAAAGTGCTGCATGAAAAGGGGCAGTATTTACAGGGACAGGAAAAGCCAATCAGGGTGGCTTTACGTGTCCTTGGAAATACGGGGCAGCAAATTCTGCCACCGATGCATCATGATGCACCGGCGGCTCAAGGGGCATGTAAATATGCCCCCAAGAGTTTTTCCTTAGTTTTTTAGTCCCCCTTCAATGTCATTATCACTGGCCCAGGGGTAGTCTTGCTATTCATGACGCATGCTTGAACCACTAACCCCACCAGGCCGTCTACAGCGAAGGGGCCCACTCATTAATTCCAGGGGCCCCACCCAGCGGGCAGTGTCTCCTTCCAGAGAATAGTCCCTCTGCACCTCGATGTCTCATGCAGAGCTGTCGCCGGTATCAGAAATGGAACCTGAGCGCCCTGCCGGTGAAATAAAACCTAAGAGAACACAGCCGCCTGCGGTCGAAGTTGAGTTCTTTAGTTCTCGAGACTAAAATATTATGTCAGGTCTCTTGCTCTGACGAGCCTGCTGGGACCTTGCGCTGAACGCCTCTTGGGATTTGAAAACGACATTTGATATAGACAAGGAGAGCGGTCGGATACTGGAACCTGGAGATATCACACATCCTGTATCGCTGAGGTAAGAAGCTTTAACATAAAAATCTATTTGTGACGGCCAATGATGGACCACAGAATCAGGGCCGGACTGGGAACCACAACTGGCCCTGGCAAAGTACTCGGCCGGCCCCCTCCCCACTCGGGGGTTTGGAGGTACCGCCGAGCTCTTTGCCGGGGCCAGTTTTCGCCCGATTTTGGTACAGGGCCGATTTTGCAGCTATGCTGCAAAAACTGCCCTGTAACAAAAACGGCCTCCAGGGGCCCAAAACCGGCCCCCACCCATGTGGCGCACCGGGGGATTGCCCAGTGCCCGCTATGGCCAGTCCGGCCCTGCACAGAATCATAGGACTATAAAAGTCCATTAGATTTCTGTGGGTGGTCCTGAAGAAGGCCCACACACCATAATATGAGACACCCCATCTTCCAGGCAGGAATCTCAGGGTATTTCTCCTCATTGCGCCTCCCTTACGCCTCCGCTGGGGAGGTGTATGTTTTCGGCACTGTCTCAGAGTTATGATTCCTCATAAATTTGGGACAGAATCAAAAAGACATTGATGTTTCTGGGAACGCCCACAGCAACACCCATTGCACGCCCCTTTAATGCAGAAAATTGCGTTAAATGGAGCGATATTTACAAGGCCGCATTAAGCAACGCAAAATGGCTTAGTGCTGCCTGGTAAATATGGAGCAAGACCCTGCGTTACCGGAGCTTCGCAAAAAGTGACACTCCAGTGGCGCAGCCTCATTATAAATGAGGCCCGGTGTTTGGAACCTTCCCACTCCTCCCACCTTAAGAGGGATTTACACATGGTCTACATTACTCCATCCTGGAGTACTATTGTGCACGGCTAAAAGGATTTACTGATGCAAGGACACGTTTTATTAATACAGTGCACTCATGAATAGGGTCATTTGTACTGGCTTGTCGGACTTACAAGCCTCAAGGTGATGACTCAAGAAAGGGTGGGGCTTACATTAAGTGCAACAAACCAGAAGCAACCGTGCCCCCACAACTCACATCCTTACACCCACCTCCATGCGTAACCTGTAGATGACTGGTGTGAATTCTGCCCGGGCCAACTCAGTCTTTCATCCTTCTGAAACTGAAAAAATTAGCATCTCTGGAGAGCTGTGGCACAGTAACTGGAGTGGCTGACTCCGGAGCGCAGGGGGTCATGGTTCGACCCGGGCCTCAGATCCGCTCAGACACATGTGACTCTAGTCAATAAGTCATCTAATCTCACCGACAGCCCCCAGCGCCTTGAAACCCTTAAGGGTGATATGTTCACCCTTTAAAAATGGGAACTATTATTATAATAATCATTGAGCTGATTGAAAGCGTTGCCAAGCTGCGGGACTCTTGTACCACGTGATGCGTAAAGAAATAAGTTACCAACATTCATTCTAGATCAAAGAAGGGGGTGGTTCACAGAGAGCATTGATTCCTGCACAGGGAGGGCTGTGTTTGCTGGGCCTGTCCCAAAGCCAAGATTCCACAATCACTAGCCTTGCTGCCCTCTGCTGGCAGACAGCAGAATAGCATGCGCTGTCCATGGTGCTGTAACAAGGGCTGAAACAAGCATGTTAGAGGCGGGGGCACAATACACGGTTGTGTGAGGTGGAGGCCCCCTGAATGGGCGGGGCCTGTACACGATAAGTAGAGATGTGCTGCTCTGGGCTGGGTGCACGCCCCCTGCGGATGAGACGCTGCCTCACCCCAGGTAAAGACACAGAAGGCTGCCGAGCGGTGAGAAGCCACGGGCGCCTTTACTATGCGCATGGTGAAGCCGTATCCTTGGAAGGGGCCTCATCCTGTTCTGTGATTTCGGGAAATGTAATTACCAGTCTGAAAATACCACTCTACAATACTACCAGTGTTTCCAGAAATGCAATTACCAATACGAAGATATCACTGCAACACTTACTTTTCCGGACTGGCTTAATCACCAATTTGAAAATCCCAAATCCAGGTTTTACTAGCTGCTGGTTCAAATGCTGTCAGCTGTGGCTGGAGAAGGGCTAACTCATGTGGCAGAGAATACTTTGGGAAAAAATGCGGATTTTCACCCGGCGTTCCTGGCTCCGCGGAGTTAATCCTCATTCTGGGGACTACGAGTCACAATGGCATAGTTAGGCGCAGGGATACAGGCTGGATTCGGGGAGTCCTGGCCCCGACACCTCTGCACCCAAACGAGTGATGCAGAGAGCTGTGTGTGCCAAGCTCTCCTGAAAAGTGTGGGGTACAGATACTGCGGCTGAGCTCTGCACCCACACTGCAGAAGGTATACTGAGCGCCTCTGAATCCAGCAAATCCCAGCTCCCACTCTAAACCAAACCATGTGCTCGTGTGCACAGACAAGTCACTTTATCTTCACACGGGATGAGATGCTTCGTCTCCACCATCAAACATCACATAAAACGTAAGACGTCCCAGGAAGGGTGTCAGAAAATCAGTCATGACATTATATTCTAGCGCCTATGAGTATAGGGCTCTATTTTAAAGACTCACGACAAGTACTTGAGGGGTTCCCTCGTTGAACAGTGCGAAGCGTTCCAGGTTAAAAACCATTCAGCATCGCTGTTTGTCACATCAAGCTGCAGTCAGGGAATGTCCTTAAAACAGACATTGGCCAATGAGTGGGCCTCTGACCCTGATAAACCCGAGTTGCTGCAAGCTGGGATGAGGGATGGGCGAATTTTACACATTTTCTAGAAAAGTAATTAATAGTGCGCTAGACACAACACTGTATCATTGAGTTTTACACGTTTTCTAAAAAAGTAATTACAAGTGTGCTAGACACAACACAGTATCATTGTTTTACACATTTTCTAGAAAAGTAATCACAAGTGTGCTAGACACAACACTGTATCATTGAGTTTTACACATTTTCTAGAAAAGTATTCCCAAGTGTGCTAGACACAACACAGTATCATTGAGTTTTACACATTTTCTAGAAAAATAATCCCAAGTGTGCTACACACAACACTGTATCATTGAGTTTTACAGGTTTTCTAAAAAAGTAATTACAAGTGTGCTAAACACAACACAGTATCATTGTTTTACACATTTTCTAGAAAAGTAATCACAAGTGTGCTAGACACAACACTGTATCATTGAGTTTTACACATTTTCTAGAAAAGTATTCCCAAGTGTGCTAGACACAACACAGTATCATTGAGTTTTACACATTTTCTAGAAAAATAATCCCAAGTGTGCTACACACAACACTGTATCATTGAGTTTTACACATTTTCAAGAAAAGTAATCACTAGTGTGCTAGAAATACCGTATCATTGATTTTTACACATTTTCTAGAAAAGTAATCACAAGTGTGCTAGACACAACACTGTATCATTGAGTTTTACACATTTTCTAGAAAAGTAATCACAAGTGTGCTAGACACAACACCTTATCATTGAGTTTTACACATTTTCTAGAAAAGTAATCATAAGTGTGCAAGAAACAACACCATATCATTGAGTTTTACACATTTTCTAGAAGAGTAATCATTAGTGTGCTAGACACAACACCTTATCATTGAGTTGTACACATTTTCTAAAAAAGTAATCACAAGTATGCTAGACACAACACTGTATCATTGAGTTTTACACATTTTCTAGAAAAGTAATGCCAATTGGGCTAGACACAACACCGTATCATTGAGTTTTACACATTTTCTAGAAAAGTAATCACAAGTGTGCTAGAAACAACACCGTATCATTGAGTTTTACACATTTTCTAGAAAAGTAATCACTAGTGCGCTAGACACAACACCTTATCATTGAGTTTTACACATTTTCTAGAAAAGTAATCACTAGTGCGCTAGACACAACACCGTATCATTGAGTTTTACACATTTTCTAGAAAAGTAATCCCAATTGGGCTGGACACAACACTGTATCATTGAGTATGACACATTTTCTAGAAAAGTAATCACTAGTGTGTTAGAAATACCGTATCATTGATTTTTACACATTTTCTAGAAAAGTAATCACAAGTGTGCTAGACACAACACTGTATCATTGAGTATGACACATTTTCTAGAAAAGTAATCACAAGTGTGCTAGAAACAACACCGTATCATTGAGTTTTACACATTTTCTAGAAAAATAATCACTAGTGTGCTAGAAATACCGTATCATTGATTTTTACACATTTTCTAGAAAAGTAATCACTAGTGTGCTAGAAATACCGTATCATTGATTTTTACACATTTTCTAGAAAAGTAATCACAAGTGTGCTAGACACAACACTGTATCATTGAGTATGACACATTTTCTAGAAAAGTAATCACAAGTGTGCTAGAAACAACACCGTATCATTGAGTTTTACACATTTTCTAGTAAAGTAATCACTAGTGTGCTAGAAATACCGTATCATTGATTTTTACACATTTTCTAGAAAAGTAATCACAAGTGTGCTAGACACAACACTGTATCATTGAGTATGACACATTTTCTAGAAAAGTAATCACAAGTGTGCTAGAAACAACACCGTATCATTGAGTTTGACACATTTTCTGGAAAAGTAATCACAAGTGTGCTAGACACAACACTGTATCATTGAGTTTTACACATTTTCTAGAAAAGTAATCACAAGTGTGCTAGACACAACACTGTATCATTGAGATTTACACATTTTCTAGAAACGTAATCATGTGTGCTGGCACACACACTGTATCATTGAGTGTTAAACATTTATCAATGAGTTTTACACGTTTTCTAGAAAAGTAAACACTAGTGTGCTAGACACAACACTGTATCATTGAGTTTTACACATTTTCTAGAAAAGTAATCACAATTGTGCTAGAAACAACACCGTATCATTGAGTTTTAAACATTTTCTAGAAAAGCAATCACTAGTGCGCTAGACACAACACCTTATCATTGAGTTTTACACATTTTCTAAAAAAGTAATCACAAGTGTGCTAGACACAACACCGTATCATTCAGTTTTACACATTTTCTAGAAAATTAATCCCAATTGGGCTTGACACAACACCGTATCATTGAGTTTTACACATTTTCTAGAAAAGGATTCCCAAGTGTGCTAGTCACAACACTGTATCATTGAGTTTTACACATTTTCTAGAAAAGTAATCACAAGTATGCTAGAAACAACACCGTATCATTGAGTTTTACACATTTTCTATAAAAGTAATCACAAGTGTGCTAGACGCAACACTGTATCATTGAGATTTACACATTTTCTAGAAAAGTAATCACGTGTGCTAGACACAACACCGTATTATTGAGTGTTACACATTTTCTAGAAAAGTAATCACAAGTGTGCTAGAAACAAAACTGTATCATTGAGTTTTACACATTTTCTAGAAAAGTAATCACAAGTGTTCTAGAAACAACACTGTATCATAGAGGTTTACACATTTTCTGGAAAAGTAGTCACACGTGTGCTAGACCCAGCACTGTATCATTGAGTTTTTAACATTTTCTAGTAAAGTAATCCCAAGTGCGCTAGACACAACACTGTAACATTGAGTTTTACACATTTTCATCATGAACAGTTACTGTTTAAATACTCGTATATAGAGATTACAATAAACAATGGGGCATATTATCAAGAACGGAGTTTAGATTATCGCCGCTTTAGCGACAGGAAACTGTTGCTAAAGCGGCGATTATGGGCTAGATAATATGCCGTAAAGAATTCCCATAGAAGCCCATGTTCACACCAGAACATGGGCTTCTATGGGAATTCACAAGGGCATATTATCAAGCCCATTATTGCTGCTTTAGCTGCAGTTTCCTGCCGCTAAAGCGGCGATAATTTAAACTCTGTTTCTTGATAATATGCCTCAATGTTCTTCGACACAAAGTGTGGATATTGACATATTCAAAGATTAAGGACCATTGTAACTCATAAGCAATACTCTGAGAACTCCTGAAAATAGTAAAGCACTCAAGAGGACAAATCCAGGAAGTTGTAAAAGTGCAGCAGAGGACAAGGGAGCTTGTGAGAGGGTGGCAGAGCCCAGGCGCACTTTGTTGCGTCAGTTGTCTCTATGTTGGATAGTGTTGCAGTGATGCCTTGTTGGAACCTTTTGATGGAAGGAATGAACCTGAGATCACAGGAAAATGTTTGGAACTTTAAGTATCAGTAGTTCAGACACTTTTAATCTTCCCTTATCTTGTTCAGTTCTGTCTAAAGTTGCTTTCCCCCGGCTCCTGTCAGAAGCAGCAGTAGACTAACCCACAGCACGGATATCTGGGGAGGGGCAGGAAAGCAAGTTCTATCGTGTAGCTACCCCAAGAATACAGGTACGGCAGAACAGGGGTCATTCTTCCTCATTCCTGGCTTCAAACCTCTGTAATGAGACGCCCTCTCCCTGAAAATGGCCTCAGATGAATTAGCGTTCAAAAGGACTTAAAATATGGCTTTTTTTGATGAATCTCTTGACAGTATTTTTGAGCTTTTCGGGTTCAAGGTAGTTGGTAGTCATGAGCTTTATTAACCTGGCAAATGGAAATAGAAAGCAGACTACAAGACTGCAGGAAACCAGATAAGACACATTTGAGATAAATATAAACATACATTGAATCCCACGCCAGATTTTAATCCAATAGAAGCTAAATTGACTTTAGTGAAAAATCATCCGGGATAAGGTCATAGTCGACCTGTATTGGGTTTAGTAGTGAATACATCCGATCTTTTAATGGTGCTCAGATCCAAATGGACGAAAGATCTCAGCCAGATCGATGATGACTGTTGGTGTGGCGCAAAAATAGCTGCTATAGAAACAGATATCTCAGCCAAGCAGAGACTAATTTAATTAAAATTGTTTCATTGGGTCTACTAACCCCCAGAGAGACTCCACCGTATGAAGAGGATCCTGTGACCTGAATGTACGCAGTTTATTGGGGCAGCAGGTATTCCTATACAGAGGAAACAAACGGAGACCGGCAGGTAAGGGTGAAGATGATTCTTTATTCTAAAACATAACATGTGTATTTGTAAAGCACAAGTTCACCCCTAACAGGTATCTTGACACTGAATGACAGATGTTTATTGTTACCCAACTCAATGGCACTCATTTTATCGACCTCAGATGGATGAAAGGCTGAGTGGACCCACCGGGATTTGAACCTGTGACGATGAGGTCAAACACAGGTCCCTGCAGTGGATGCATTAGTCCACTGAGCCACCAGACCTAGCTTGTACTGGGCAGAGTTGGTACTTGACTTGCGTCCTGCCCTCATTCATCCCTGCAGTGTATATCCCCATCCCCTAGAGCATCCTCTCTACAGCCTGCCTCGTCTCTGCTGACTAGAAGCGGTGTCTGGTGTCTACTGCAGTGACCACTGTGTGTTGGATCTCTGCAAATTATTTCTCATACTCTGGGGTCCAGGGGAACTGTTGCCCTTGTTTGGTGAGTTCACAAAGTGGGGTACTCTCTGTTCCAAAATCTTTGAAGTAATGAGTGCAGGAGCTTGCCAGCCCCAGGAATGACATCTTGCCCAGTGTTTTAGACTTGGCTCGGATCCAGCTGCATTCCCTTCTGGGAACAAATGTGCCCAAAGAAGATGGGTTCCTCCTTCTGCAGCTCACATTTGTCTTCTTTAAGTGTCAGTCCAGCTTTTTCCAGCTGACTGCGCTCTTCTTTTGTTCGGTTGAATACCAGAATGTAATCACTGTAATTCAGAGAGTACTTTATGGGCCTTATTACCCTCCTGACCATCTCCTGAAATATTTCAGCTGTGGATAACATACCAAAGCTTAGATGTTTGTTGTAAAACAGTCACAGGTGTGTTGAGAACGTGGTGATGTAGCATGCCTTAGGGTCAAATTCCAACTGGTGGTAGCCTTTGAAGAGGTCTAATTTGGAAAGCCCGCAAGCTCTATTTAGGCAGCTGATCATGTTGTTCAAGTGAGGACCTGGGTGTCTTTCCCTTTCTATAGCAGTGTTTGGTAGACGTATGTCTACACAGATATGTATTTTTTGTGTGTTTTTCTTCGGCACGGTAACAATGAGACATGGGTGCCCATGCGGTTGCAGGACCAGAGACTACAGGATAGGCAGCTGTGCCTGGTGCTGTTGCAGGAGCCTGGGCTCATCCCTGAGGAATGTGTGCCCATGTAGTTGCAGGACCAAAGATGAAAGGATGGGCAGCAGTGCCTAGTATTGGTGCAGCAGCCTAGGCCACAGCCCTGACAGATGGGTGCCCAAACAGTTGCAACACCAAAGAGGAAAAGATGGGAAGCGGTGCCTGGTATGGGTGCAGCAGCATGAGTCGCAGCCCTGAGACACGGGTGCCCATGCTGTTGCTGGACTAGAGATGAAAGTATGCGCAGTGGTGCCTGGTAAGGGTGCAGCAGCCTGGGCTGCAGCCCTGAGATACATGGATGCCCATGCGGTTGCAGGACCAGTGATGAAAGGATGGGCAGCAGTGCCTGGTGCTGGGGTAGAAGCTTGGGCCCCAGCCCTGAAAGACACAGGTACCCATCCGGTTGCAGGACCAGAGATGAGAGGATGGGCAGTGGCACCTTGTATGGGTGCAGCTGCTTGGGCCCCAACCCTGAAAGACACAGGTACCCATCCGGTTGCAGGACCAGAGATGACAGGATGGGCCACAGGGCCTGGAATGGATGCAGCAGCTTGGGCCCCAGCCATGAGACATGGGTGCCCATGCGGTGGCAGGGCCCAAGATGAAGGGGCGAGCAGCCAGGGGGCCGCACGAGGTAATTAAAAGAACCCAGGCAAGGTCCCCGCAGCAAGTGGGGCCCAAAATGGGGAAGGCAATATGAAACCCCCCAAATAATGTTCTGAGTAAACACAAAGATTTGGCAAGCTCATGGGAAGGGTGACACCTCCCAAGGCAGATGGCTTGTCGCCCTGATGGGTGAGAAGTGGAGGGGTCCCCTTCAGGTTCGCCACATAGAAGCAGAAGGACATTGTAAAGTGCTTACAGTCTCTGGATGATCTGCAGCCAGGCACAGCCGAGTCACGTGCCAAAGAGATCAGCAGAGTGGTAGACTCCAGGCTTCACGTGTAGCACTTGGGTGTCACATCTGAAAGGCGTGCAGGAATGTGTCCCTCCAGAATCCGGCAGCTAGACTGGCTCTCAATGCCCCTCCCAGAACGCCTTCCCGCCCTCTACTTCACCAACTTCACTGGCTGCCAGTAAAGCAGCGCATCAAATTTAAAATCTGTAGTCTGATACATAGATGCCTGTTTGGTACTAGCCCCAAATATTTAAAAGAAAAATTTGTACCATACACCCCCGGACGTACACTACGATCAAGTTACCATCAACTTCTACTGGTCCCTAAGATAAGAAGAGCCAGACAGGGAGGTCGAGCTCTGTCTTACAAAGGACCTATCCTATGGAATTCCCTACCCTCTGAACTGAAACAGATCAGGAATCTTGAACTATTCAGGGAAAAACTCAAAACTTACCTCTTCACCCTGCCATAGAATTATTCAAAACTCCCTCATACTGCTTCAAGTCATTCAGTAAATTGTCCAATGTAAGCAACAGCGCAGAGATATCCCTTCGGGAATTGACTCAGGCGCTTAACAAGCAAATAAATAAATAAATGCACGGATAAGGCTATCCTCCCCAGACAGCAATTGCCTCTCAGGCTAGCAGTAAGAGGTTGGCCTCTCGGCCTCCAGATAGTAAATACAGCAGCACAGTCCCTCTCTGTACAAATCCATCAAACAGATGTTCAATTCTTTTTAGGAGGGCCCTAGATGACCTGTTCACCGCAGGATGAGTGACAGCGGTGGCAGCCAATGGCTTGTTGGGCAAATTCCACCAAACTCATCTAAGGCAGCTCCCGCCCTCTGGGGAAAGTGTTCTGGAGAGTTCTGGTGATGTCAGGGGGCATCAGATACCAGGAGCCAATCAGGTCCAGCAACTGTCGCTTTTCTTTATTCATGAATCTTTCAGTCGGTGTGGCCTGGATGTGGCCCTTTTGTGGGTCAAAATAACGATGGATTAAACCCAGATCTGTGACTGGGGGTGAATGTTTTGCCATTGTGAAACATTCCGTCCATCATCTTGTGTGTTTTGCCTTTTGTGGGTCAGATAGAAGTCCGAGCAGTCCTCGGAGCTACCCAAAGTGGCAACTAGGCCCCTTGCACCAGGGTGGTGGCTGACCCCACAGGCAAAGGAACAGTACAAGTACCTTTTTCTATTTCTTTCAATGGGTTACTTGGCTGTAAAGTGAGCAAGAGAATGTGTCGCGAGCCAACACTGCACTTTGTGGCGAAGTGTGGCTCACTGGTTAGAGGAGGCAGACCCTGAAGCAGAGGTCAGACCGGGACCAGGGTTCAATTCCCGACGCGGCAGGGTCCTGAGCTCAAAATGTCCACGGACTCGATAATTCTCGCTTCGGTGCCTACTCAAATCAGGGGCTCACACTCTGTAACTCTGGGCAATAGCTTGCTCAATCTCCACTACGGCCCCCTGCAGCGGGATGCCTGGCTTTCACCTTGGGGGTGCCCAGTAGGGGCTATCTCACAGGGAAAAACCATGACGGGTTCCCAAAGCAAGCGCCTTGAGACCCTTTGGGGTGATTAGTGCGCTATATAAGAAGCCAACATTACATTACATTACATTACTTCACCCACGTGGGGCATGGCAGCTTTATGTGGAATGCAGATTCAACTTCACTCCAAATAATCAACTAGATTAACTAAAAATGCCAGTTGAAGTGACAGGCTACAGGGACGCTACAAGAGGTCTTTTCTACAATTGCCAATGTGAACAGTTCAAAGTGGACCTGCCCAGGAACCTACTTCTGGGCTCTGCGCGAGTCTTAGCCCACAAGTGTTGTCCCCAAGCTTTGTTGCCCTTGGCTGGTGTCAAATTGTACTTCTACCAACAGGCTGAAAAACCTGAGACTTAGAAATGTTTTAGCTCCAAAGACCTCTAGAGAACCGGGACAAACCTGCCAAGCAGTAGAATTGCTACCGGACGGGGGGTTGGGGAGTGGAGATTTAAGAAAAAAAAACATTTACCTCGGAACGGCTGGCCACTGCTTCTCCCCGTCCTCTTCCTGTTCCTTCCCGTCTCCAGTCCCGGCAACAGGAAGCAGCAGGAAACACCCGGGCTCCTAGGATCCCCTAAGCCAATCACAACACTGCAATGCAGCGTTGTGATTGGTCTGAGAGCTGTGGTTTGGTGCTCAGATGGGAACAGGGAGCCTGTGCATGTTCCCCACCAGGCTGTGCATTACAACCTGGTGGGGGACATGCAAAGTGTACATAAACTGTTTAGAGCACCGGCCAAAAAGTCATGCGCACTTAGGGAGTGCAAACCACTCCTCCCCTGCTCTTACCAGCCCCACCTGACATTCAAAAAGGCCACTGACTGCAATTGGAAAAATAAAAGGATGATAACAATGTTAATGTTATGTTAATGTTAGTGAGATTTCTAAAGCGCGCAAAGACCTTGGGGTGTCTTGGCACTGAACTGGAACGCAAACCCTGAAGAGAGTTGGAAGCGGGTGGGGATTAGTTTAGAAATAACCAAGTTTTTCATTCTTTTCTGAAGGAGAGGCGAGAGTTGGCCTCTCTCATGTGTGCAGGGAGTGTATTCGATAACTTGGCCGCGCAGTAGCCAATACTATAGCCGCCCCAACTCGCAGTTCGGATCCTAGGTACCAACATTTATCTGGCATTAGTAGATCTTAACTGTCTGCCTGGGTGGTACCATGAGAAGAGGTTTTTCAAGGGTAACTGTCCTATCCTATACACTGCTTTATAGGCGAGGCAGCTTACCTTATACTTAATACGTTGCACCACAGGCAACCAATGGTGCTTCTGGATCTCCTCTTTGATTGACTGGTACTTAGGTATGCTCAGTAAAAGCCTGGCTGCAGCATTCTGCACCATCTGAAGTTTTTTCAGCTGTTGTTTCTGTAGCCCAAGGTTTAGGCCATTACAATAATCTCATTTTGACAGCACCAAGGTTGTTACAACTGTTTTTCTGAGTTCATTGCGAATGTAAGACATTACCTTCTTAAGTTTGCTTAAGGGATAGAATGATGCTGAGACTGTGGCATTAGTTTGTTGGGAGTAGGTGAGTTTTCTGTCTATCAGCACTGCCAGATTTTTGGCTTTCTCTACTGGATTTGGGGCTGTCTAATTTCGGCTGGCCACCAGTCCATCTCATTTCGGTTGAAGATTACCAAAGATCACCACTTCGGTTTTGTCCGAGTTCAGCTTTAAACAATGTCTTCCCATCCAGTAGCTGATTTCCCTTATGCATTTTTTAAACTGTATTGCCGGGGATAATGTGTTTTTGTATGCCGCAACCACGATCTGGGTGTCGTTGGCGTATGATGTCAAATTGAAACCGAACTGTTGTATTAAGGGTGCTAGTTCTGCTACATAAACATTAAACAAAGATGGACTTAGCGAAGAGCCCTGAGGGACTCCGCATGGCAATACATATGGAGTTGCCTGAAACTGATCGAGGGACACTGTCTGTTTTCTTTTCTTCAAGAACAATGATATCAAGGAAAGAGCATGGTCCATAGTGCAGGTGTAGGGCAGATCGAGACAGCAGGCAGGGCACACAGAGGCAACGTGCAGCTAGGAGAGGAACAGAGCAGACAGGGCATATGCCCAGAGCATGCAGGGCAGGTGCAGCGCTGCCCCTAGAGGCACAGTCCAGACAGAGCAGGCACAACCTGGCTTGACCCCTATGTGTTCAAGGGTGCACAGACATAATATCGACTCCAAAATATCGTCTGGACAGAATATCGAGTTTTAAATATCGTTTGGAGAAAATATCGACTAGACAGAATATCGACAGCCAAAATATCGTTTTTAAGGTAAGTGAAGTAATATCGACTGTAAATAATATAGACAGTGAAAATATCCAAGTATATAATCTAGATAGTAAAAAATATAGTTTTTTAAATAATATTTAATTATTTATAGTGTGTTTATGTTATAATATGTGTGAAAAGTGTCAATTTATTTTATTATTTTTTTTAATTAATTATTTTTTTAATTATTGTGTAATTTAATTCTGTAGCGGGTTGTGGGTTTATAGGGGAATAGGGTGGGAAGTAATTTAATTATAATTAATTAAATATGTAAATTTATTAATTGGTAGTAATAATTAATTAATTGGTAATTAAATAATATATGTTAATTATTTAAAATTTAATTGGTAATTAATTTTATTTAATTGATTAATTGCTAATTATGTCAACTAAAATAATTTATTTTCTCTAGCGGGTTGTGGGTTTATAGGGGAATAGGGTGGGAAGTAATTTAATTATAATTAATTAAATATGTAAATTTATTAATTGGTAGTAATAATTAATTAATTGGTAATTAAATAATATATGTTAATTATTAAAAATTTAATTGGTAATTAATTTTATTTAATTGATTAATTGCTAATTATGTCAATTAAAATAATTTATTTTCTCTAGCGGGTTGTGGGTTTATAGGGGAATAGGGTGGGAAGTAATTTAATTATAATTAATTAAATATGTAAATATATTAATTGGTAGTAATAATTAATTAATTGGTAATTAAATAATATATGTTAATTATTTAAAATTTAATTGGTAATTAATTTTATTTAATTGATTAATTGCTAATTATGTCAATTAAAATAATGTATTTTCTCTAGCGGGTTGTGGGTTTATAGGGGAATAGGGTGGGAAGTAATTTAATTATAATTAATTAAATATGTTAATTTAATAATTGGTAGTAATATTTAATTAATTGTTAATTAAAAAATGTTTGTTAATTAATTAAAATGTAATTGGTAATTAATTTTATTTCATTGATTAATTGCTAATTATGTTAAATGAAAGGGGTATTTTTAGGGTTCAGGGTCAGTTTTTAGTTTTTGGGTAAAGGGGTATTTTTAGGGTTCAGGGTCAGTTTTCAGTTTTTGGGTAAAGGGGTATTTTTAGGGTTCAGGGTCAGTTTTCAGTTTTTGGGTAAAGGGGTATTTTTAGGGTTCAGGGTCAGTTTTTAGTTTTTGGGTAAAGGGGTATTTTTAGGGTTCAGGGTCAGTTTTCAGTTTTTGGGTAAAGGGGTATTTTTAGGGTTCAGGGTCAGTTTTCAGTTTTTGGGTAAAGGGGTATTTTTAGGGTCCAGGGTCAGTTTTTAGTTTTTGGGTAAAGGGGTATTTTTAGGGTTCAGGGTCAGTTTTCAGTTTTTGGGTAAAGGGGTATTTTTAGGGTTCAGGGTCAGTTTTCAGTTTTTGGGTAAAGGGGTATTTTTAGGGTTTAGGGTCAGTTTTCAGTTTTTGGGTCAAGGGGTATTTTTAGGGTTCAGGGTCAGTTTTCAGTTTTTGGGTAAAGGGGTATTTTTAGGGTTCAGGGTCAGTTTTCAGTTTTTGGGTAAAGGGTTATTTTTAGGGTTCAGGGTCAGTTTTTAGTTTTTGGGTAAAGGGGTATTTTTAGGGTTCAGGGTCAGTTTTGGGTTTTTGGGGTACATATACAATATTGCCTATTATTTAATTAAATGTTGTTACTATATATATATATGTTTTAAGAAATATGATTAAAAATATATTTTTTTTTTACTTTCATTAAATATTTAATTATTAAAAGTTATTTTAAGTATTGTTAATTATATTTTAGTAATTAATTTTTTATATTAATGTAATTAAACATTGTTTTTAGTAAAGTCGATATTTTTTACAACGATATTTTTGTAAACGATATTTTGTAGTCGATATTTTTGTACTTACCTGTTTGTACATACAAACTCGATATTTTTGTAGTAGATATTTTCACCTCGATATTTTGGGTACTCGATATTGTGGTAGTCGATATTCTTTCAGTGATCCGTGTTCAAGACATTGAAGCAATGTACCATGGTGCACGGTATCAAAGGCCGCTGACAGATCGAGGAGAATCAGCACGGCGGCGCCGCCCTTGTCCATCACTGCTCTGATCTCCTCGGTGGCCTTGATCAGAGCTGTCTCTGTGCTATACCCTGGATGGAAACCAAACTGAGAGCGGTTAAGTAGTCCATTTTCTTGACTGAACTGTGTAAGTTGGGTGTTCATTATTTTCTCCACCATTTTAGCGGGGAAGGACAGTCTAACAATCAAGCGATAGTTGCTGGTTATTGATGTATCAAGATTTGCTTTTTTTAGTAAAGGAAGAATGTCTGCATCTTTCCAAACCGCTGGGAAAAAGCCTGTTAGAAACATATTATTAAATATGTTTGTTAATATTGGACTTGCCTCCCCTGCTATGTTTTTCAAAACTGCCGGGGCAGGGGTCTAATGGGGATACTGTTTCAATTTCCTGAATACGTTTTCCAACCAACTCACTAGATACTTGTGGAAAAGATAAAAACTCGTTCTTTTGGGTCTCAGTGATAGGGAGCACTTCAACTGGCTTATTGGGGGTGGCAGAGAAAATTTTATATATGTCGTTGACTTTATTCCTAAATGCACTGGCAATGTCATCACATAAGGATTGACTGCTCACTGATGTTGAACTATTGGGTATGGTTGTGAGCTTTTTTACCACCCGAAATAGCTCTGTTACTGAGATTTTGGAATGTTCTATCTGTTGGGTAAAGAAGATCCTTTTTCCGGTAGCTAGTAAGGTTTTTTAGTTGGCTAGTGCGTGTTTGTAACTATTTTTTTCTTCTACCTCGTAATTCACTCTCCAGCGCCTTTCCAGTCTGCGGCATTTTTGTTTTGCTTGTCGCAGAACTTCCGTAAACCAGGGAGCTGAGGGCTGGTTACGATTCCCAGTGTTTTTACAGATCAGCACTGTCGCCATCAAGGCGTTATTAAGCCAGTCTGTGTATTCCTCAACAGCCTGATCCACCTGTTTGCTCAAGGTTGGTTGTGTCTGTTCCAGTTGGAGTTCAAGCATGTTGACGTCTATCTTCTTCCAAGCTTTGCAGGTTTTTTCCTGTGCTTTAGCAGCCCTGGCTTCTGGTGTGGTTTGGGAAGGATGGTCAAATACGATTAAGGAATGGTCTGGCCAGACGACTGGATGTATATCTTTCACTATCATCCCTGGTACTGAGGAACAAATACCGTCAAGGGTATGCCCTGCCTGATGCATGGGTTTGTCTACCAGCTGTGTGAGTCCCAACCTGCCTAGAGTTTCGGTGAACATTGCTGTGTCTTTATCTGATGACTGCTCAAGGTGTATGTTAAAATCACCCAAGATAGTAAACCTCTTTGTAGAGAGGTACATTTCTAAAAGAGTCTAAATTAGTGATGACATTTGTTCTAGACCCAGTAGGGCGGTAAACTAGAGTGCCCTTAAAGGTGTTTTTTGGATTTGATTCTATCGAGAAGTTCAACCCTTCGTAGTGAGGATTATACGCTGTGGAGAAAGTGGCTCTCTGATGTTCACGTCCCCTCGCTTACTGGGTCTGTCAAGTCTAGATGAGACAAAGCCCTGAGGGACTGCGACCACAAAGTCAGGGTCAGATGCTGGGTCTGCCCATGTTTCTGTGAGGAATAACATATCCAAATTATATTGCAGGGTGGTATCTGTAATTTCAACTTTATGCTTAGCAATTGACCTTACATTAATTAGACCACAGTGTATCTCTGTCCATTTGTGAGTCTGTATCTGTTTGAACAATATGTTGTCATTTTATTTTTGCTTTTCAGCAGTGGGGTGATGCCACTGCTGCTAAGTCCATCCAACAAAGGTGCCATAGATTAAGTTGCTGCTCGGATTTTGCCTAGCAGCAAATACTTTTCAGGTGGACATCACAAAGAGGCCTGTTCAGCCCTGTTCAGCTACAGCTTGCTGTCCTGCCCTGCTGGAGGAATCCAAGCTCCCAAAGAAGTGACTAAGTTTGAGAGAAGAAATGTTCTCCTTGCGAAGGCACCAAAAGCACCTGGCCAGCAAGGGGCCTTCCTTTGGCACAAATTTTGGATTTCACCCACTCTGCGCTCCTCCCCTCCCCCAAAAGTCAAAGGCTTTACCAGGACCATGTCTAATAGCTATCCAGCCTCGTGGAGTCCTTCTCAGCCACCGCTTGCTGCCTTGTCCCACTGAGGATTTTTGACTTTCATTTCAGGGATTAAGTCAGAAGTTTAAGTATCTGACTGGTTTGAAACTGGTTTCTGCACCTGTCCTGCACTCCATCGTAGAATACCGCAGTTGACACTTAACGCCTTTTAGTGCTATTTTCATTTAACGTTTTTACAATTTATATCTCTGGTTCCCCTTATTAGATTTTCTCAGTTTGGTATTTTTTGTTCAATAAATTATTCTCTATTTTTATAAACTGGAGCTGGATTTGCATTGTTGTATTTTTGACTTTTCCCATTCTTTTGGTAGGTTTATGGGTTGAGCTCAGGTTTAAAGTACTTTGGGGCAGATTTACAATAACTGGCGCATCCCTGTATATCAGCAGGGATGCGCCAGTTATTGTGCGTCACGGCTCCGCCACCATGGATGCGCTACATTTACAATGCGGCGCACCATGGGGCAAAAACAGACAGATGCGTGACGCATCTGTGCCCTAAAGGCGGGGCATTGCTGGAGTTGCGTCGCAAGCGCGACGCAGCTCCAGCAAGGCTCTGAGGTGCCCTATCTTTACAATGCTGCGTCAATCCTTACGCCTGCTTCAAGCAGGCGCAGGGTTTTGCTGCAGCATGGGTTCAAAAGTGACTGAGTGAAATCTTGTAGATTTCACTCCGCCACTTTTAGGAGGCGTTCCTGCGCAGGAACGCCCCCTGCGCAGGAACGCCCCCCCTGCGCAGGAACGCCTACTTATGGCGCAGGGCTTTACAACGTGACGCATCTCCCAGATGCGTCACTTTGTAAACACCCCGCAGCATGGCGCTGCTTTTGCGCCGCCGCTGCGTCACAAAAGTGATGCAACGGTGGCGTAAAAGAGGCGCAAGGGGCTTGTAAATCTGCCCCTGAGACCTTTGCTGGACCTACAGGAACATTATTATCCTTTGCAAGATGAACAGTCTCTCCCAAGGAGCCCTGCCTACCCTACAGAGCGGAAGAGAGTACCACATGGACAGTCAATGGAAAGTGACTGTTCAGACACCGACAATCCATCCGAAGAAAGTTCCAGCCGCGGATCATTTTCTGCCTCAAGACCCAAGGGAAGAGTGCCTCCTTTATAGTTCTTGACGCGACGCCCC